>NC_133329.1:268690861-269308361 GCF_042186555.1 Aquarana catesbeiana | reverse complement strand
TATGTGGGCAGGACTAAGCAACCCCTCTCCGTCAGACTTAATGAACACATTACTAATATCAAGAACTGTTTTCCAAAACATTCAGTCTCCAAACATTATTTGACCACACACAACAAAGACTCCTCTAAAACCATCTTTTTGGGGATCCACAAATACCGCCCCCAATGGAGGGGGAGTTCTCTTGTTAGGAGCATCTCTAGACTTGAAATGCTATGGGTTCATAAAATCAAATGTTATACCTCATATGGTCTTAATGTGGATCTAGATACCAATGCCTTTATAGACAACTCCTGAGGCAATTTTGGTTTGGGGTTCAAGTATATGGCACTTTCTAATTTAGATAGGGCATTATGTTTGTATGTGTGGGGCATTTATGTTCTTCTAGTATGTATATGGGGGGATGGTACAGGCTCCCTGTGGGTCAGTGGAAATCATTTTGGAAATAACATGATGTTGATCAATTATAATATCCCATATTTTTTTTATATATATTTTTTTGTATACATATTTGCTAGTAGTACTGTAAATATGTATTGCCCATAGGTTTCAATGTATCAAGCAGTATCTATATGAAATATGGACTTTTCAATTGATTCCAATATCTTCTTTGGCCTTTAATTGGTCATATAATCCTTTTTATTGATAATTTTTTAATATTAATTTTTAGTTACTATATGAGCAAATTTAGCAATGATCGGGGTTGCATATACAAAATTTCATCAGGGTTGATCCTTATGAAACATTTATTTCACCCGTTCTCGAGTCCCTTATTTAGTTTTATGTGGTTACTGCCTTGGTCCATAGATTAAGGTAGTGAGGATATGCTATTCTTTTGAATTTTTTAGAAGGTGATCACGATCGGGGTGTTTTTATAAACCTTCGATGCCATTTGATCTCCTGTTTTTATATAGTCCTTTATAGTTTTTTGGTTTTGAATATTTGTGGCAGAATGTTTTCCAACATTAAATATAGTGGATTTGGGTATTTGCCAGTTTTCCTGGTAAAGCGCTAGATGATTTCCAGTTTCTGACTCATATTGATG
This sequence comes from Aquarana catesbeiana, assembly GCF_042186555.1. NCBI lineage: Eukaryota > Metazoa > Chordata > Amphibia > Anura > Ranidae > Aquarana > Aquarana catesbeiana. Next base: position 269,307,319 of record NC_133329.1, on the reverse strand, counting down.
TTTGGTTCATTCCTATGTATATATTACGCGATACGTCAGTACGTCGCCCCAGACAACGTCATTATATGACGAAACACGCGTCGGGAGGAGCTGACGTGCTGACAGCATCGCATGTGCTGTCCAAGGGACGGGCAATCGTACAAGCCGGCCGGCTGTTATGCTGTTTTTAATCCTGGATATTGTAAGTGTTATTTTAATTGTTATTAAACGATGGTCCGTCAGAATTACGCTATGGTGAATCTTTTCATTTTGGGGAATATCTGAACGGCATCCTTATTTGACCAATCTATCTGATCCGGGACTTGGTTGATCTGGGTTGTATGCTGACCACCTCTTAAGAACCTGCTGAGGTATCGGCCTCCTATCTTCCCCGGATAAAGGCCCTGGCCGGGTAATAGGTCGCAGGCTCACCTTAACTTGCCTTGGGGTAAGCGTGCATTCTGTGTGGTGCTAACACTGTGGTTGCGGTGGAGGATTCATCCTGTATTTTTAAAATCATCTTTTTACATCACGGTTTTGGAACAGAGCACGATTATCTATACACTGAAGAACATTTCATTTTTGATATTTTTTAACTATATCTCTAAGAACTTTTTTTTTTTTTAATTTCAAAACATTTTATTAGTGTTTTAACATGACATACATGAGGATGCGTACATTTCCGAAGAATGAGGAAACATAATCTATAATGTGTTATATGGATATGAGCAAAAATTACAATCTAATACAAATAAAAAGAAGCGAAACTGCCGTTACCGAATGGTTATATACATCTGTTATATACATCTCTGTTGTAACCTGTAATTAACCGAGATTCAGTATAGAATTGAACTGTTCTGTGAAGCACAGAGTGAAAGGTAAAAATATATGACATAACTATTCCAAAAAAAAAAGATCATCCATGTAAATTCGTAAAGATTCTCGTGAACCGAGTACCAATAGTCCTGAATGATATAGAACTAATCCCGGTCTCCTGGGTCTCAGGAATACCATACGAGGATATGCTAACAGGTGCAAATCTTTTAGAAAAGTCCCTCAGGAGTCTCAAGATACCTCAATGTAAGCACAGATCATTTGATCTGTGTGTACTAATCAGAGATGTCCGGTGGACCCCTCCAACCCAGGTGGACAGGCAGAAGTAGGGATTTGCTCCCTGAGGAAGGACGTCGGATGATCCCGGGAGCCCTTACTCACCCCCCAGTGGGATCTTCCTGTAGGTGTGGTCGGGCTCTACCCCGTTCTATCCGACTCCCCATGAGCATTATAAATTGGCCGAGGGGCTAGCAGAACAAGGCCCCCCACTTCTATTTCACTACCGAGGTGCCTGTTCATCCTCCTGAGAGGGGGAGAAAGGGTCCCACGGAAACCCCGAGTAACAAACTCCCGAAAACTCCTCTCAGTGTTCAAAGAAATCATATTATACCTGAGAAATAGCGGGGTCTAATCAATCTCAAAAAGGGAAGACAGAAAACGTGTGAAAAAAGGGATAAGAAGGAAAGGAGAAGGTGGAGAGAGGTTTATTTAATAGCAGAGGCTAAACTTGCGTCAGGTTCCATACCCGGTATAAGAGATATGTTGCAAAATGTGGCCCAAGGTTCCCAGATGGTATTAAATTTCTCGATTTTGTCATTCAGCTTCGCGACTATTTGTTCCTGGGACATGATCCAGGACACTTTCCTCTTGCAAGCCTGGAAGGAAACCGTGGTTCTCTTTCAGGCTTTTGCTATAGTGATTTTCGCACCCGACAAAACAAAGTAGGATAGTGCCCGTAAGTGTTTAGGTGTATTGGGTATATCATGATTAAATAAGGCAATATGTGAATTGGGGGCAACCGAGACCTTAATCAGTTTGCTAATTGTACGAAAAGTTATCTTCCAGAAGGTTCTGATGCGGGGACAAGTACACCAAATGTGAAGCATGGAGCCCTCTAGGCTGCAGATTCGAAAATATAGAGGAGAGGTACCGGGGTAAATTAATGCTAGTTTGGATGGAACATAATACCATCTGGTCAAAACCTTTAGACTGGCCTCTATGAGGGAAATGTTACAAATACCTTTGTAGGAGCGTGTCCAGGATTTGAACCAATCTGTCATCTGCCAAACTTCGCCTGTATCCTCCTCCCAGGTCTCTGAGTAAGACGGTTTATCCAGGTTTGTCTGTAGTGCAGTATAAATCAAGGAGATTCCCCCCTTTTGTTCCATAAGGTTCGAGCACCAATGTTCATATGGGGTTATTGAGGGAGGTTCCGGTTTGTTAGTCCAGATAGAGTGTAGGAAGTGTGAGATTTGTGTAAATCGGAACTGTTCCGTATCCGGCATTTCTAGTTTAAGCTTGCAGTAGGACGTAGTAAGGGGGCCGGCTGGAGTTAGGAAATATCCGATCCGATAAAGGCCCTTGTCAGTCCACCATCGGAATGCTCGGATATTTACTCCCGGTGTAAATTTTGTGTTGTTAAATAGATGGGATAAAGGCTTGAGCTGTGATGTAAGGGAGGGGTGTTGCAATAGTTTAGTGCATGTTGCTATGGATTGAGAAAGTGTGGGGGCCATTATAGCTGGTCTAAGTGTAGAATCACAACACAGGAGGAAATCAATGGTGTTGTGGGGTGTAGCTCTTCTTTCCATTGAAAGCCACTCGGGTTTTGGGCCTTTATAAAAAACTATAGAGATTTGCGACAATTGCGCCGCTTGAAAGTAGTTCCATAGGTCTGGTAGGCCTAAGCCTCCTTGTGTCTTAAGGTGATACAGTATTTTGGAGGGACATCTATAACCCTTATTGCCCCAGACAAAACGATTAGTAATCTCCGATTGAAACTTGCGAATAACATTCCTCGGAAGCGGGATTGGTAGAGAGCGGAATAGATATAAGAGACGGGGAAGGAGAGTCATCTTTACAGCGTGAATTCTTCCCAGCCAGGATAGGCCACACCTTGACCACTTTTGTAGTTCCCCCTACACCTATTGAGCATGGTGGGGTAATTAGCTTTAAAGGGGTTATTTACATCTGGGGTTAAATTAATCCCCAGATAAGGGATGGTCATGGGGGCCCAGGAGAATTCAAAGTTATTAGTTAGTTGTGTCACTATGTCGGGAGCAACAGTTATATTTAAAGCTATCGATTTGGATATATTAACCTTTAAGCTGGAGATTTTGCTAAATGAGTTCAGGACCCTGTAAATGTTCGGGGTGGTTATTAAAGGGGAGGTAATATATAGCAAGAGATCATCCGCATAAAGTGCGCATTTGTGCTCCTGGTCTTCGCATGTCACCCCCTTAATATCAGGGTTTGTTCTAATTGCTATGGCCAATGATTCAATGGCCATTGCAAAGAGAAGGGGCGAGAGGGGACAGCCCTGCCTAGTGCCCCTCCCAATTGGGAAGCAGGAAGAGTATCTTCCCATCAACCGTACTTGGGCAGAGGGGTTAGAGTACATAGAATTGATTATATTTAGGAAATGGGGGCCAAAGTTCCATCGTCTAAGGGTTTCAGAAAGGTAGTTCCAGTCAATTGAATCAAACGCCTTGTGGAGGTCAATAGAAAGAATAAATCCTGTTTGGGAGGTACCTCCATCCCAGCTAGATTTAAGGAGGGAAATTACATCTATTGTCCTTCTAATCTGATCCGGGCCTTGCCTCCCAGGTATGAACCCTACCTGGTCGTTATTTATGTATAAGGGGATAAAACTGGCTAGTCTATTGGCTAGGATCTTGGTCATAATCTTTATGTCGTTGTTAATTAAGGAGATAGGCCTGTAATTTCCGACTTCGCTCAGATCCTTCCCTGGCTTGGGGATCACCGAAATGTATGCTACATTTAGATCAGATCCCAAAGGATGACCTTCCCTAAGAAAGTTAAAAAGCTTTGTGAGATGTAGGGCTAAAGTTTCCCCAAATTTTTTATAGTACCCGGTGGAAAACCCATCTGGTCCAGGGGAGGAGCCAAGCTTCAAGGAATTAATGGTATCCAGAACCTCCGGAACTGAAAAGGGGCTTTCAAGTAGGTTCCTGTGCTCTAAGGATAATGAAGGCAAAGGCAGGGAGTCAAAGAAGTCATCCCGTGATAGTCCTGAATGTTGGCTTTGCGGTCTGTAAAGTTCCGCATAAAACTGTTGGAAAGCTTCCATAATCTTGGTAGGATTCTGGGTCAGGTCACCTGAGTTCAGTTTAATTTTAGGGAATGCCAGTTGGCGAGGTTTAGGAGTAAGTTTTACCGCCAATTTCGCTCCTATCTTATCTTTCTGGGAGTAGAAACGCGCCCCTGTCCACCTGAGGTGCCTTTCCGCCGTTGTCGTTAGGTTCAGGTTGAGAAGGGCCCGAGCTCTATCCAACTGAGACAGGGACTCCGCATTAGGATTAAGCTTATGTGCTTTTGCGAGATCACGAAAGTTCGCAGTCAATTTGATCGTATCGCTTTTGTGTTCCGCTTTTAGTGTAGCTGTTAATTGCATTATTTTCCCCCTGATCACCGCTTTATGAGCAGCCCAGACTGTGTACGGGGTAATATCCATCGTGGTGTTTAGGTTAAAGTATTCTTTAATAAATTTCTCTATGATAGTGGCCTGTATGGGATCGTTAAGGATGGATTCCTGCAGGCGCCAGCGGTTGCGTTCTCTATGGCTTGATGTTCTATGGGTGGACAGAATAACCATCGAGTGTTCCGATAGCGAGGAGTCTATAATCCGCGACCTTACAATCACAGGGATCGTAGAGGCCTGTATAAAGATGTGGTCAATCCTGGCATAGGAATTATGGGGTGCTGAGAAATGAGAATAATCCTTAGTACGAGGATTAGTTTCCCTCCAGGCATCTACCAATCCCGCTTAGTGTAGCAGCTTAGCTACTTTAACGCTCTGTCTAGTAGGGCGTTTGAGTTTCTTTAGTCCATCTCCTGACTTATCTAATGAGAAGTCAAAGGCTAAATTTGAGTACCCCCCAAGATAGTTGTTCCCTTGAAATGTGGGCGGAGTTTGTGTAGCATGGATTCAAAAAATGCCCATTGGCCTTTATTAGGGGCGTAATATGAGACAAAGGTGTATAATTCACCATCTATATTCCCTGAAACTAGTAAATAACGTCCCATAGGGTCTATAATCATGTGAGGTTGAGAGAGATTTATATGTTTAGCAAAACATATAGCCACCCCTTTTGTCTTGTTGGGAGTGGATGAGATAAAAAATTGGGGGAAGTTGCGATGGAGAAATGTAGGTTTGTATGATATGGGGAAATGAGTTTCCTGCAAAAAGAGAACATCCGTGTGCATTGATTGGTATACTTGGAACAATTTCTTCCTCTTAACAGGGGAGTTCAATCCCTGAGTGTTGTGTGATAAAAAATTAAGTGTTGGATGAGCTTTGAGGATATCAGTCATGACTTGTATGTCGTGGGATTTTGCTTATGAGAAAGGTCTTACCTGAATTTGTGGGAGAACTCGTCTCGATGATCACGTGGAGGAAGCTCAATTGGGGCGAAAGACCTGGGAGGAGAAGCCATGAGCGAGCGCAGAACCTGGAAACTCTCGAGTGGGAGGAAGGAGATCTCTAAGAACTTTATAGTAATACTCATATTATTGTTGATCACTATTTGGTTAGTGCTTGTCACATGTTCTTAGCGCTGCTACAATTTTTTATTCTATTTTGTTGTGTATGTATCCCACTTTAACAGCTGCATTAGGTATAATTAATTTTTAGAATATATGGTCCAATAGCATGGTATTCTTTCCAATTTTTTACCTTTTTACCTCTAGTTTCACCAATACCAGACTCAGAGTCCACGTTGAGAGTATTATCTGACAATGTAGGCACCAGTCACTTTAGTACTTTTCCAATGCTTTAATGGGAGATAACTGGAAGAAGTAGCAGGAAAGAGGTAGAAGAAGAGTTGCAGGGAAGTTCAAATACATTTTCTCGGTGTAGCACTAAGGAATTGAAATCTCAGGGATGAATGTATCCTCCGTTCAGGATTAAATCTTTGCCGACCGGATAGGTCTCTCTCACTAACCTAGCAGCCGGAACGCAGCACAAACAAAAAGTCTCTGCCACAGACTTGAGTAGAACAAACTGTACGATCCTCTGCCACAGGATGTAGTAGTTTTAGATGAACAGCAAACACAGTACCAGAACCTTTAAGCCGACCCGGCAGTACTTGTGAGGTAGATTAACTTTAAGATGCGTCCTCCAATTGAGTCACGAGGCCCTTCTCCAGACCAGCGCTTCGCATGGTCCCTTCCAAGACGGATCCTCCCCTGGATTCTTCTCAATTGTCCGGCTTCTTCCTGCAGGACAGACAGCACAGGAACATCCCAGCAGTAGCAGGCCCCAGACAGGCTTCTGGGCCTACCTGCACGGCTGCAGCAACGCAGCCCTCCAGCCTGGAGGGCTATGAGGTAGGACTGACTAGCACATACCTTTTGGCCAGGAGGGCCACGAGGCAAAGACTCTAGAAACATGGCATCTGTCCCATAAATACTCTCTCCCAGAATGCAACACAGAGGACCACCTCTGCCAATTCGTCTACGGGAAAGAAGAGCACTCATATACTTCAGCTTGTTGCTTTCCAACACCGACCTATGGTGACAATGACACCCACAGGTGCAATGTGGAACTGCACGCAACACAGCCAAACTGGAACAGAGGCAAAATTAACAATAAATTGAATCTGAACTATATACAGAACAGATGACCAACTAAATTTACATATAAGCGGTAGATTGAAAAATCTACCAGCGCTACATACTCCCCCCACTACAATAGACGTTGTCCTCAACGTCTGACAAAAATAACTCTCAAGCTTGAGAGTAGGTATTTGAACTTAAAAACTTCGATGAGGAAGAAGAAAGGCAGTAAGAAATGTTACAGTTTCAAATATTTATACAACATATCATTTCAGCAAAAAGAAGTCATATTAGTCATGTCACAAACCTCACTATCTACCTAGCTGAAAAGCCTAACAGCTTGATAGGAGATCTAGTTGCTCCTGAAAGAAACAAAGTTAAACACACAGAAAAATGTACAGTAGCATCACTGAACAATTTAGGAGCAAAGCCTCATTCCCCAGAGAATGACACTCTCTTCCCACATATTTTCTTTTAATGAAAATTAACTAAAATAACTTGAAAAGTCCATCCCTATCTTTGGGCAAATTATATATTTCCAGTAAAAGATATCCAGCTAGCAAAAAGTCTTTGGATATAGAAGCGCTGAGGTGAATAAAGTCTCTTGACCACGGAGTTCTCTAAACCCTGACACTATCTGGCTATATACCCCAAAGTTCTTTTTCTTTTTTGGAAGAACAGAAGACAACAGTCTCTTTGCATAATCACCAATAAAACCAGGGATCTGGTAATGTCAGTTTCTTCCCTTGCTTATCCACAGTGGTGATAAAGTGAACAATGTAATCTTTTCCGGGTCTGCAAATGACCACCTTGTCAGCATAGATGTGTCGACCATAGTTCCAATGCAACAAACATCCATTGAAACGTTCATCCATAGCAGCAGAACACCCAGCTCTCCGGAAAGGTTTTGGTACAAACAAATAGTCCCAGACAGCTTCACGGTACCACTGTTCCCGGTTGGCCTCAATTTCCTGCATAATGTCCTGAGTAATGTAGGGAAATTCCAGACCATATTCTGTGGCAACACATTTGGTGAGCACTCTCTGTAAATGGGCAAGTCTAGGTAATGCTTTATTTTTCCCCAAACCAGGAGGCACACAAGAATTTGGTGATTTACGCACCATAGATCTGATTGGCATCGGCTCAAACTCAAGCAAATTAGCAACATTAGACAATGTCTCTTTGTTAGTACTGTGCGGCTCCACACAAGGTGCTGTCTTCCCAGAATCCATTGCTATCCATTCTGAGAAAGTAAGGGCAGAAGCAACATCTTCACTCTGGGCCCACAATAGTTCCTGTGACATTGTCTCAAATAAATCATCATCACCGGAGAGATTTGACATAGAATCTATCTCCGAGTCTCTCAACTCTTCCGCTGGCAAATATTTACAAAGAGTCCCAGATATGTTCCCCTTTGATCTCTCACCCGTTCCTGACGTGGACTCCTCCGGATCCATATATTCCTCCGGCTCCGGTTCGGGTAGTCTCTGGGGCAGGCCTCGACCATGGCCGCGGGAAGCCTTCACATATCCCACCTTCCTTGGTTCAGGTGCAATGGGGATAGGTGTAGTAGAAGTAGAAATAAGAGTGATGTCCGCTGATGAAGCGGTAACAGCAACATCTCCCTCGGGAACACTCATGGTAGCAGACAAGACCACGGCCTGTTGCTCTTCAGCAGCGATGGCAGTAGTTTCCACTGTGGCGACCCCTGTAGCCCAGTCCACATGATAAGCACGGGACGACATTGTAGGTTGCTCCACTGTGAACAAATATTCTCCGCACTGCAAACATCGAACAAATGGACGGAGATGTATGGCCAGTCCTTCACACTTGTGGCAAAGCATGCCCAGCCCTTCAATATCTCCAACAGTGTATAGTACAAACCGTCCCTGCGGCTTCAAACGAATGCCGGTATCTGTCAGCAGGGTTCCTATTAGCATAGCACCCGCAGCGGTACTTGTAGGGAACATCTCGGACCCCATAGTTGATGGTATCAATGGAAAAGAAGACATGGCTGCACTCTGATCCTCTTAGTACGATCACGAGGCCTCTCTTATCCTTTGGCGCCAAACACACACAAGCGTCCCATGCGGCAACAAGTAGATTAGGCTCCTCCCACTTGTTCCTCTGATCATGTAGCTCCCGGGCTTTTACTTCTCACCCGCAGCCTACGCAGTCAGAAATGTAATCCTGCAATTTAACAGAAAAGAAAGAGGGCGCACCAACCTAGTGCATTACCACTGATAAACTTTAATGCAGCATAAAAACAGTAAAAATTATACTCACAAACGAGCTAGTATAAATAGCTTTCAAAAGGGCGCAAAAGCGCTGTTTCTGTGGATCGACACCCCAGGACCTGTTGCCAAGAGGATAAGACCAGCGCAAATGTCTTATCCTCTCGGCAACAGGTCCTGGGGTGTCGATCCACAGAAACAGCGCTTTTGCGCCCTTTTGAAAGCTATTTATACTAGCTCGTTTGTGAGTATAATTTTTACTGTTTTTATGCTGCATTAAAGTTTATCAGTGGTAATGCACTAGGTTGGTGCGCCCTCTTTCTTTTCTGTTTTTTTTAGTTTGAATACCCATTGTTCAAATGAGGGCTGCAAGACGCTAGGCATTACTTCTATAGGTGGCTGCACCACATATCCAGTTCATGGACACCTGAGCGCAGGAGAGGTCTTTTTTCTTATCCTGCAATTTAACCCCTTCTTTTCCTGGCAAAAGTGACAAAGTCCAGAAACCTCTTTTAACATAGACTCCCGGTGAAATACTTCTCAGGGCTGCTTAGGGTGCGCCCTCTTTCTTTTCTGTTTTTTTTAGCTTGAATACCCATTGTTCGAATGAGGGCTGCAAGACACTAGGCATTACTTCTATAGGTGGCTGCACCACATATCCAGTTCATGGACACCTGAGCGCAGGAGAGGTCTTTTTTCTTATCCTGCAATTTAACCCCTTCTTTTCCTGGCAAAAGTGACAAAGTCCAGAAACCTCTTTTAACATAGACTCCCGGTGAAATACTTCTCAGGGCTGCTTAGGGTAATGGCAAACAATCCCGGATGCTACCTGTAGTTTCACCAACACCAGACTCAGAGTCCACGTTGAGCGTATTATCTGACAATGTAGGCACCAGTCACTTTAGTACTTTTCCAATGCTTTAATGGGAGATAACTGGAAGAAGTAGCAGGAAATAGGTAGAAGAAGAGTTGCAGGGAAGTTCTAATACCTTTTCTCGGTGTAGCACTAAGGAATTGAAATCTCAGGGATGAATGTATACTCCGTTCAGGATTAAATCTTTGCCCGACCGGATAGGTCTCTCTCACTAACCTAGCAGCCGGAATGCAGCACGAACAAAAAGTCTCTGCCACAGACTTGAGTAGAACAAACTGTACGATCCCCTGCCACAGGATGTAGTAGTTTTAGATGAACAGCAAACACAGTACCAGAACCTTTAAGCCAACCCGGCAGTACTTATGCGGTAGATTGACTTAAGACGTGTCCTCCAATTGAGTCAACAGGCCCTTCTCCAGACCAGCGCTCGGCATGGTCCCTTCCAAGACGGGTCCTCCCCTGGATTCTTCTCAATTGTCCGGCTTCTTCCCGCAGGACAGACAGCACAGGAACATCCCAGCAGTAGCAGGCCCCAGACAGGCTTCTGGGCCTACCTGCACGGCTGCAGCAACGCAGCCCTCCAGCCTGGAGGGCTATGAGGTAGGACTGACTAGCACATACCTTTAGGCCAGGAGGGCCACGAGGCAAAGACTCTAGAAACATGGCATCTGTCCCATAAATACTCTCTCCCAGAATGCAACACAGAGACCACCTCCGCCGATTCGTCTGTGGGAAAGAAGAGCACTCGTATACTTCAGCTTGTTGCTTTCAACACCGACCTATGGTGACAACGACACCCACAGGCACAATGTGGAACTGCACGCAACACAGCCCAACTGGAACAGAGGCTAAATTAACAATAAATTGAATCTGAACTATATACAGAACAGATGACCCACTAAATTTACATAAAAGCGGTAAATTGAAAAATCTACCAGCGCTACATAAATAAATGAAACAAAAGTAGAAACATTTTTTTTAAAAATGTAATTAAAAAAAGGTAAAAAAAATTACCAATAATTTAAAAAAATAAATAAAAACTACAATCATCATGACCAAAACTATATATATATATATATATATATATATATATATATATATATATATATATATATATATATATATATATATATATATATATATATATATATATATATATATATATATATATATATATATATATATATATATAAATATATATATATATATATATATATATATGCACTAAAAACATACCTACTGTCTCTTGTTTGACAACATTGAATTGTGAAGAAATGGCAGCTACTGGCTATAGATGTGCTCCTTTTGGGGTGCTGTAGCTCCACTTTAAGCCGCTTTATCCTTGGCCGCAAAGCCCTGCCAGACATGATTCCAAAAAAATGATTCCATAAAATTCATTCTGTTAAAAACATTACATACAAATAAAAAGATTGTATACACATTTTATAAATAAAGTAATATGCACCTACCCCTTTCCTTCTTCTGGTTCCTTGACAACTGATCTCATTTTGGCATTAGATTTGACACAAAATCTGTCCACACTTTTCCTTTATGTATCCTATATTTAGGGTGGGAGATGTCCCACATTTCTGGATGGACCTCTAGAGCAGTATTGAGGTCAGTCTGTGAGATGTCTCATGCCATACTGCAGCCAGACAGGATGAGCACATATTCGCACACAGCAGAAAACAAAGGACACTGAGAACTTCCTGTACAGACAGAAATTTTCTAGATTCTCATCATATCAAATTGCTATAGTGTCCAGTAAAATCCATTAACGTGCCTAAATGCCAGACGTGGTTAAACATGTCTAAAAGCTAATAGTCATGCTTACACACGTTTATAGACTTTTAGACATGTTAAAGCATTTTTACCACTGCACTGCTCCTGTCTTGAATGTGCTGGCCCTGTTTTTTTTTTCTTTTTCTGACCTCTAAGTGGCTCTGCCTCCAAATGCCTATAAACACCTACTGTATGTGTGTGTGAACACAGGCTAATATGGAGGGGTGTTTAGAGGCAGAAAAAAAACATGGTATATTTGAAGAAATGTTAAGTACTGAAATGTGTAAAAGCTCTCAGCCTGTATGTTTCTTTCTCGTACATCACGGGACACAGAGACTCAGTAATTACTGATGGGTTATAGGGTATCACTAGGTGATTGGACACTGGCCACACCCTAGACAGGAAGTTCAACCCCCTATATAACCCCTCCCCTTACTGGGGATACCTCAGTTTTTTCATCAGTGTCTTAGGCGTTGGTCATGTGTAAAGATGTGCTGTGCTGAGCTCCAAAGGGAATATCCTATATCCTATACTGGGGAAAGCCATGTGAACCTGATCCATTTCAAGGTGACCTTTCTAGGCCGAATTGGATGGTACCCAGGCCTCATGTCCGAAGAAACGAGGTCTTACCTGTAACGCTTCTCTTCTTAGAGAGCTGGACCCCGGGATCCAGTATTTGGTTTTTCTAGCCATATCCCTGGCGGGGTGTCTTACGGGCCCAGAACTGCGGATCCTCCTTTTCTAGGGGGCCCCTGTCTCTGAAGGTTTTCCAAACGGAGCCCACCATGAGAGGTGAAGATTGGGTCTGTATAACAGAACCCTGCAGCTGGATAAGGTAAGGGAGATTCCTCAGAATTTTTAAATTCTAGTAGGTTTCTCCTTTAAGTAAATGTATGCTATGTCTATTGTCGTCTCCGGGGGCTGCCAAGAGCACATACCTTCTCATGCTTGATCTGTTTGTCTCCATGTCCACGCTGTACAGCTCCTCCAGCCGAGCTCCAGGTAGGATGAGATGGGGGGCTCTTTCCTCAGGGATATTCCCCCCGAGGTTTAGGGGGGCCGGGGTGGCCTGAAAAGCGGTAGTATATTGCGCTACCGCCTCCACCGCCGCCGCCGCCACTGCCGCCATTACTATTGGCAGGTTCCTCATCTGCCAGCCCCTCTCCTGTCCTCCTCCACCCCAGCCTCCCCTCCATGCTTGTCCCGGAGGATTGGCTCGTGCGGGAAAGCACACATTTTTTTAAAAAAAAGAGGGGGGGCGGGAGGGGTGGTAGGAGGAGGGGGGGCGGAGCATTAGCACGACGTCCGGCGTGATTAGATGCCCACATCACCAGCTGCACAGGCTATAAAGAGCACACTTTTCAGGTGCACACAGCCTATGGAGGGACACAGAGCTGACGGTCGCATGTAAGGTGGGACGCAGGCATTCTCCCAGGCAGCATTTACTTAGAAACACTAGACTGGGCATTGGTAGCAGCAGCAGTTGCTGTACTACATCGCTCAGCAGTCAGTGTTTCATTTGTGTGATACCTCCACCTTGTTGCTTTGCACTATGGGTAGAAGAGGTATGAATACCCCAAAAAAACAGAGGCTCTAGGGGATCTCCCTCGGGCTCTGAGGACCCCCCTTCTGCAGCACCTTCTCCCCCTGAAGGATCTGGGATGGCTGGACAGGGTGAGTCGTCGGGGTCAGGGGCTGCATCTGCTTCTGGCACTTCAGCCCCTGTATACATTACGCAGGAGGTTTTTTCCTCAACCATTAATGGATTAGAGGAAAGTCTAAATGGTCTTAATCGCATCTTCACTCTGTGGAAGAAAACGCACTAGGTCCTCCACTGTTACCCAGAACCCTCAAGTTGAGGAACTCTGGGAAAAAGGAGAGGAATCCCTCTCAGAGGATCGGGATGGGACTGATGATTCCTCTTCTGAGGAATCAAGTGGAGAAGGGCCCTTTTCAGCTTCTCAGGATGAGAAGGTGTTAGAATTTTGGCTGGATTAGTCCACTCCACATTTAAGTTGCCCGTATCTGAGTCAGTTAAAGAACCCTCCTATTGGTCTGGGTTCACTGAAGCCTCCTCAAACTACACATGCTTTTCTGTTTATGGTTACTGAAAAGGCTTATTTATTCTGAGTGGGATCACCCAGATAAACATTTTTTTCCGCTTAAAAAAAAAAAAAAGTTTTGCAACACTTTATCCTATGGAGGAAGTATTTACTAAGATGGGGGTATACCGGCAGTTGCCGCTGCCATTCCTCCGTAAATAAGTCTGACTTGTGTTGTCGACAACGCTCAGATACCTAGGGATCCAACTGATAAATAATTGGAATTCCTGTTGTAAGGTGTTTTTTCTTGGCAAGGTCCTGATAGCTCGACCTGCAGTGGCAGCAATCAGTCTGTCAATACTTAAGAGACCATGTTAAACATGTCCTCAAACAGCAAGCCCGAGGGTTTGCCAACCTACCAGTGGTTTTGTGTTTGCTGTTGACGCAATCAGAGATTCTAGCATCCAAACCTTTCGCTTTGCACTTGGGTTGGTACATATGCGTAGAATCTTATGGTTGAAAGATTTCAGCCGAATCATCATGTCAGGAGCTTCTGGCTGGGATTCCCCTTCTGGGTGCAAGGCTGTTTGGAGAGGATTTGGTATACATCCCTCTTTTAAACAGGCTCTGTTTCCAGTGCCAGGAGATTCAGCCTCCAGGCAGTCGTGGCGGCCTCCTCCGTCAGGCTCAAGAAATAAATCTCAGAGTCGACCCAGGGACAAAAGAAGTCCTGTGGGAGGAAGCCTACTAGACAAGACGCTAAAGCCTCTTTATAAAGGAGTGCCCCTGCTCGCTCGGGTGGGGGGGAGGACTGCTACAGTTCTCAAGGCTCTGGTAGGAGGATTTCAAGGACAGATGGGTGATGTCCATTAACTCTAGGTTAAACTAGAGTTCTGAGTATTCCCCTCTCCTCATTTCCTCAAGTCTCTCTTCCAGCAGTGGAGCGACTATTGTCGCAAAAAAGGTTATCGTGGTTGTTTCCCATGCAAAAGCAGGGATTGGGGGGTTTATTCAACCTTTTCAGGGTTCCAAAAACCAAATGGAGATGTCAGACCCATTTTAGATCTCAGGGATCTAAACCGATTCCTAAAGAAACGATCCTTTCGCTTGGAATCGATCCAATCGGTAGTCTCCATTCTACAAGAAGGAGAATTTCTGACGTCAATAGACATCAAGGACACATACCTGCATGTAACTTTCATGCTCATCAAAAGTACCTGCGTTTCAAAGTAGAAAAACGCCACTTTCAGTTTATACCTCTGCCTTTCAGGCTAGCTACTGCACCTCGGGTGCTCACAAAAATCTTGGCCCCTCCGCTGGCCAGATTAAGGGCCTAGGTATAATGGTAATAGCATACCTAGATGACCGACTCTTGATAGACCGCTCGGTAGCCCGCTTGGACCAAAGCTTGGTCACCACAGTCAACTACCTGCAATACCTAGGTTGGCTCCTTAACGCAGAGAAGTCTTCTTTGAAACCAGTGAGAAGACTAGAGTAATTCGGTCTGGTCATAGATACAGCCCAGAAGAGGGTATTTTACCCCAGGCAAAGATCAGTACCATAAAGGAACTGATTCAGGTAGTCAGGGCAAAGAAAGATCCTCCTATTCGCCTTTGTATGAGGCTACTGGGGAACATGGTGGCTTCATTCGAAGCAGTTCCCTATGTTCAGTTTCATTCGAGACTGCTGCAAAACAGTATCCTGTCTGCCTGGAACAAGGAAGTTCAGGCATTGGATTCCTGATGCGTCTGTCTACTACAGTGCCTCAGAGCCTCAGTTGGTGGTTGATACTCGAAAATCTGCAAAAGGGAAAATCCTTTTTTCCAGTTGCCTGGATAGTGGTAACTACAAATTCCAGTCCTTCAGGTTGGGGAAAAGTCCTGGAACAGTCAACTGTCCAGGGGAGATGGTCCAAGACAGAAAGGACCTTACCCATCAACATTCTAGAGATCCGTGCGGCGTATCTAGCCCTAAGGGCCTGGACACTCAGGTTACAGGTTTGCCCTGTCAGGATCCAGTCCTAATGACACAGCAGTGGCTTATATCAATCACCAGGGAGGCACCAGGAGTCGTGCAGCCCAAGGAGAAGTAAACCAGATCTTAATCTGGGCAGAAGCATGTGCCGTGCATATCGGCAATCTTCATTCTGGAAGTAGAGGACTGGCAGGCGGACTACTAGAAGTGGCCGGCAGTTATTCCCAGAGGAATGGGCTCTTCATCCTGACGTCTTCTTGGCCATATGCCAGAGATAGGGGTTTCCAAATGTAGACCTCTTTGCATCCAGGTTCAACTACAAGATTGATAACTTTGTGTCAAGAATAAGGGATCCTCTTGCATAAGGGACAGATGCGTTGGTGACTCCATGGCATCATTTCTCCCAGATTTATACATTTCCTCCTATTCTGCTACTGCCACGACTTCTTCGCAGGATCAGGCAGGAAAGGAAGTCGGTACTTCTGGTGGCCCAGCATGGCCCAGAAGAGCTTGGTATGCAGAAATAGTAAGATGGCAGTGGGTCTCCCGTGGACCCTACCGTCACATCCAGACCTGTTATCTCAAGGTTCAGTGTTCCATCCTGTCTTGCAAACGCTAAATTTGAAGGTCTGGCTATTGAAACCCACGTCCTGTAGAATCGTGGGCTTTCTGTTACTGTGATTTGTATCTTAATCAATGCAAGAAAGCCAGCTTCCAGATTGATTTATCATAAGAGTCTGGAAATCTTAGATCTCCTAGTGTGGATCCAGGGCTTGGCATCCCAGAAAATATGTCATTAGTCCGAAGCTTTATACAGGGGGTAACGCGTCTTAATCCTCCAGTTAGGGCGCCCCTAAACCCCTGGGACTTGAATTTGGTTCTGTCAGTTTTACAGAAACAGCCTTTTGAATCAATACGTCAAATTCCCTTGGTCTTGTTGACAAGAAAGTTAATTTTTCCTGGTAGCCATTTTTTCTACTAGAAAAGTATCAGAGAAGCTCTTGCCTGTAAAGAGCCTTATTTAATCATACACAAGGATAAAGTGGTATTGCGCCCTCATCCCAGCTTTCTACCGAAAGTGGTTTCAGATTTTCATCTAAACCAAGATATTGTTCTACCTTCCTTTTTTCCACATCCCTGTTCTACAGAAGAAAGGTCACTACATTCTTTGGATGTAGTAAGAGCAGCCAAGGCCTATCTGGAAGCAACTGCTCAAATTCGCAAAACGGATGTTTTGTTCGTGCTGCCAGAAGGTCCCAATAGAGGACAGGCAGCGCCAAAGTCTACCATTTCAAAGTGGATTCGACAGATGATTATTTAAGCTTACGGTTTGAAACAGAAAATTCCACCTTTTCAAATCAATTTTCAAATCAAGGCACTCTCTAAAGGACTATTAGTGCTTCTTGGGCGGTGCATCACTGGGCCTCTATGGCTCAAATCTGCAAGGCCGCAACCTGGTCTTCAGTCCATACATTTACCAGATTTTATCAGGTGGATGTGGGAAGGCATGAGGATATCGCCTTTGGTCGTAGTGTGCTGCAGGCAGCAGTACGAGGTCCTCAGGGATGATTACACCCTACTTGTGTGGTCCCCTCCCCTCAAATAGCATTGCTCTGGGACGTCCCATCAGTAATTACTGAGGCTCTGTGTCCCATGATGTACGAGAAAGAAAATAGCATTTTTTAGAACAGCTTACCTGTAAAATCCTTTTCTTTTGATGTACATCACGGGACACAGAGGTCCCGCCCCTCTTCTAATACACTTATATTGCTTTGCTACAAAACTGAGGTATCCCCAGTAAGGGGAGGGGTTATATAGGGGGTTGAACTTCCTGTCTAGGGTATGGCCAGTGTCCAATCACCTAGCGATACCCATATAACCCATCAGTAATTACTGAGGCTCTGTGTCCCGTGATGTACATCAAAAGAAAAGGATTTTACAGGTAAGCTGTTATAAAAAATCCTATTTTTCCAAGCTTTACTTGAAAACAAGGGGTGGAACTGCAGACAAACATATGCTGAGCTTATTCTGCTTCTATTCAACCAATACTGATCTTACTTGAGTGAAGAACAGAACACAGCTGGTTAGACTGGCATCAGTCTAGTTGAAGTGCTGACAAATGTATTTGCAATAGCTGCTAATTATTTGAATCCATGCTAGGAACCCAGTCATAAAATGTGATTAATGTAACTCACAAAAAAATATAATTTAGTATATTTATGAATGTAGAGGTGTATGAAAAGATGATGCCTCTTCAAACACACATCAGATATATTTATTTCACAGCTCAGCTACAGTATATAGAAAAAAAAGTATATTAATGAAAATAATACTGATTGCAAAATCAATTGCATTTGAAACATATTTCTTTCTCATTTATGACAGTCTATACATTTTTATTAATTACATTTACCCCTATATACTCGTGTATAAGCTGAGCCGGGCCCTTCTGTCTCACTCGAGTATAAGCCGAGGGGGGCTGAAACCCCCCCCGGCTTATACTCGAGTGAGGCAGAAGGGCCCAGCTGTCTGGCGGGGATGGGAGAAGGCAGGGGCGGGTGCAGGAGAGCTCCCGTGGCTGTGCTGGCTTTTGGAATGTGTGTGAGTTTTTATTGCGCTGACTTTGGGCTCTTTGCTGCCCCCTCTGGTAAATTCCTGCATGTACACCCCTCGTGTGTCCTGCACAAGAGCTGGGAGTGGGACAAGGAACACCACCTAACAAGTAAGGGCTGCTCTATAAGTAAGGGGGGGGGGGTTGTGTGTGTCTATATACATGTGTCTGTGTACATGTGTGTGTCTGTTTACATGTGTGTGTCTGTATACATTTGTGTGTGTGCCTGTGTACATGTATGTGTGTGTGGCTGTATACATGTGTGTGCCTGTGTACGTGTGTGTGTGTGTGTGTATGTCTGTGTACATATGTGTGCCTGTGTAATTTACCAGTAGCTGCTGCATTTCCCACCCTAGGCTTATACTCGAGGCAATACGTTTTCCCAGCTTTTTGTGGTAAAATTAGGTGCTTCGGCTTATATTCGGGTCAGCTTATACTCAAGTATATACGGTACATTTTAATATATAAAATGTAGCTGGGTGGATGTTGGTGGGTTGAGTGATCCACCAAATGTCTTCCTAAATGAGGAAGTAAGTACTGACATTATGGTGTAGAAAAGTGAATGAACATAAATAACATGTACCAGTAGCCAGCGGGATAGTGGTTGCTAAGACACTGGCAGGTGGCTGTGTCTTAGCAACCAATGAGGCTAGCGGCCAGCAAATGAATGAGTTCTTGCTGCTACCAGCAGTAAGCTCAGGTGGGCAAACTATTAATTAATAAGCTGTGTTTTGCAATGCATAAAAAGGTGTAGCGTACCCTAAAGATGCTTCTATACTATTTAAAATGTTACTGACCAGTATGGTTAATGAAAGGGTTAATCTGGGCATTTTTTGAGTAAAAAAACGTCTCAGGTTTAATTCCTGAATACCCCACGGCCCCCATTTTTCACCACCTCCCTAAGACTCACAAGGGGCTTCACCCATTATATGGGAGACTGATTATTTTGGAAATTGGCCCCCCCTAATGAAAAATTGAGTCAGTGGTTGGATGGTGTATTGCAACCATTGGTCTACAGTCTTCCCAGCCATTTGAAGGATACTAAACATTTATTGAGCATCGCAGATGGCACTAGATGGGAGGCTAATTCCATGTGGATCACCTGCGATGTCTCAAATTTATATTCTTGTATCCCACATTCTCAGTCAGTGGAAGCAGTTGCTTTCTACCATGAACGAGACACCCATTTGAATATTAAGCATAGATTGTTTATTTTGGAAGTCCTCCAGTATTTATTAACACACAGGCTGTTTGTGTTGCAAACATATTTTTTAAAGGTGATAGAGTACGTTCATTCTCTAATGAAAGGGAGCATCAAATATAATACTTTTATAATTGCAACACTCTGAACGTTATATATATTATCACATGCAGATTGTGCAATGTGCAATACATACAAAGTACCACAAGGTGACTTAGGGACAAATTCCAGGAACATCTGTACAGCATTGAGAAGAATCAATCCACTAATGTCGCCTGACATTTTAACAGGTTTCATGATGGTAGCAGTTCAGCGGTGGGTGTCCGGGTTCTAGAAAAAGTTCAAGTACCCAAGAGAGGTGATGATATATTTAAGATCCTCTGCAAAAGAGAGATTCACTGGCTCTTCCACTTCAAAACACGTATACTATTTGGGATGAATTTTGAGTGGGGACTTACACACTTTTATAGTTAATTATTCTTGTATTACTCCAATTTTTGTTGTTGTTGTTTTTTTTTTTTTTCCACCAGCATTTTGGGTCAATTTTTGGATGCTATACTGATTCCCATTTTCTGGCCATGCGGGAGCACTTAGTCATATGCTATGCTAGCATCTATGGCATTATTTGCTATATTAATAAGCACAAAAATACTGTTGTAACACTGTATCTGAGATGTCTCTGGATGCACATTACTTACACACATGCATGTGTGTGTGCTTGCATCTTCAGGTTTATCTGCATGTGTATATTGTCTGTAGAAGAAACTTGTTTAGGACTGCCTTGTATTTCCAGTTATTGGTCTTTTTCAAAGTCCCCATTTACCATATTTACACATATTTTTTTCTTCACATACCTGGATTGTCATTTTCCTGTTTTTATTCAATGTTTTTGTATTTTATAGTGTTTTCTCTTATGTATATGTGCATGGATATATGCGTGTGTGTGTACATATATTTGTGTGTACATATATGTGCATAACATCACCACAAGGTGTGTGAAAATTTAGTGGCATACACATGCATCACCCAGTATGTATTGCAGCTGATTCTCCTTTTTATGTTGATTGCCTGCGGTCAATTAAGACAATTAATGGGTGGAGCCTATGATCTTTAGAGCTACTATTTATTCCAAAGTTTTATGTCTGTAATGTGGTTATGACTAAGGCCTTATAGGCTGAAACGCATCAACTGTTTTCATTTGCGCTTGTTCACTGTGGCTTGTCAATAAAAACAAAGATTTTTTAAAGAGCAATCTTTTTTCCTACATTACTTTACTCAGCCAGCAACTGTAGATCGAGCACCTGGGAGCTCTACTATCTATGTGTTGCATGGGTAGTAGTACTGACTTTTCTGTTTATACGCGTATGTGTGCCTTTGATATTAATGAGTGAGTTACTTTTTTGGGGGCTCAATTTTTTGTTGTCGTTTTTTCTTTCTCTTTCATCCTTTGTTTTTACTATATCAGGTTATTTGATGGGCAATATGATGGTGTCTTTTCTGTTGCCTTTTTAACTTATGAAATATTTTTAACATATCAGTGGAGATGTTTTCATTTATGTATGAGCTGCTCTTTTTGTGCAGGAGTTTTTGGGTGTGCCCTGATTCAGTGTGGCACCTTAAATAGCCTGCCTAGGAGATCAGTCCGATGTTGTGATCAAGCAAGATACATTCTTGTGAAACGCGTCAACTGCATTTCCTGTCATTTGTCGGTCTTTGACAATAAAGTATTCATCAAGCAATTTAAGATTCCAGTGTGCTACCATTTCGTTTGGTCTTCTATTTGCTTCTATACTAGTTTATAAATTTGCCCAAACATTTTGCTGGTGCAAAATAAGTCTAAACTCTTTATATTATGTCTAAATCACTTTGTTTGTTAGTTACAGATTAAATAACTTATCATTGCAATTAAATAATGTTGTACTTGATGTGGTTTATATACAGTTATACTCACATAATCATGTGCACAAAACAGTGTTGCCAACCATCTGTTTTTTTTTCAGACAGATGAAAAAACCCTGCTTGCCCCAAATGTCCAACAGGAACAAATGACACAATTTTTCTATGAAGTAATGAAGAGAGAAAGCTAGATAAATGTAACAAATGAAGTCTATTTTAAACCCCTTTCACACTTGTGTGACTTGTCCTGCGACTTGGGACTGCAAAGTCAAATGACAAGTTGTAACCCATGATTTCCAATGAGTGCTGTTCACATATGTGTGACTTCAAGTCGCAGCGACTTTAAAGTAGTAGTCCCTGCACTACTTTGGTCTGACTTTGATGCGACTTCAGGGCCATAAACCTCAAGATTACACAGGCATTGCTTCAAGTCACGTCAAAGTCCCAGCAAAATTGCTGCAAAATCACAGCAAAATTTGTGGCAAAATCGTGGTAAAGTTGCACCACTTTCAGGTCGCACAAGAGTGAAAGGGGCCTTAACCCCCTCTCTCTTCCTCTAGTCTCCCCCCCAAATTCCTCTTTCTCTCCTTCTCCCTCCTTCCATCATTCTCTCTCTCCCTCCTATTAATAAATCACCCCCATCCCCTTCTCTTGCTGACTGGTACACTTTATAGACTGTTCCGAGCCAAATGTCACAACCATATTTTTTACTGGCAGCCTTTTTCTGTCACTGGCATTTACTGGCAGGAGTAAAGTGCCCATTTTTTACTGACTACCAGTAAAAATACTGACGGTTGGCAACACTAGGCACAGTAATTAGGAGTAGTTTGTGGATACGAGGACTGTGCAATATGTGTGCAGCTAATACAGCAACTATCTTCTACTCATTATATTACCAATTGCTGTCCAAGCCAATTCTGGCACTTCTCACATTTGCATGTTTTTAGAAGATAATTACTTAGAACCCCAAAACATTTTATATTTTCTGAACACAAATTCCGCGTACACACGATCGGACATTCCGACAACAAAATCCTGGATTTATTTCCAAAATGTTTCAAACTTGTCTTGCATACACACGGTCGCACAAATGTTGTACGTACGACAAGCCGAGAAAAATGAAGTTCAATAGCCAGTGCGGCTCTTCTGCTTGATTCCGAGCATGTGTGGACTTTTGTGTGTCGGAATTGTGTACACACGATCGGAATTTCCGACAACAAAGTTTTTTGTCGGAAAATTTGAGAACCAGCTCTCAAATTTTTGTTGTCGGAAATTCCGACAGAAAATGTCTGATGGAGCCTACACACAGTTGGAATTTCCAACAACAAGCTCACATCAAACATTTGTTGTTGGAAATTCCGACCGTGTGTACGCAGCAAAAGACCCTGGAGAAAAAAATAGTGGTTGTTGCAAAAGATTTGCGCAGCATACACTTTAATTAATTTTAGTGCACATAAAAACAATATAATACCCATTTTTTTGTAAAATATAAAAGATGATGTTACATCTAGTAAAAATTTCCATAGGCAACTCTTTAAAAGCCTTTAGGCCCGGTTCATGCCTGAGCGATTTTCAGCTTGAAGCTTGCAGCTCTAAAATGCTCAACAAGCCAATGGCCCCTGTTCACATATAAGTGTTCTGTCACCTGAAGCAAAATGCCTGTTGCTCAAAAAAGAACATGAGCTTCTTTTTGGCAGATTTTGGCCCTATAGACTTCAATAGAAACGCTTGACTTGAGCATTTTAGGAGCGTTTTGTCACTCGTTTTCTGCTCAAACAGCAGCTCTCCACCCCTAGTTTCCTTTCCCTCTCCTCCCCCCTAGTGCTTTCTATTGGCTAAACAAAAATGCCTGAAGCTGTAAAAAGCTTGTAATACGCCTATAAAAAGCTTTAAAAACGATTGTGAAAAGCTGCAAAAATGCTTAAAGGGTAACTCCACTTTCGTGGGGAAAAAAAATAGCAAATTAAGAAAAAATAATATAGTGCATATAATTGCAACACTAATCATATTGTAAATGAATGTTGTAAAAAATTACATTTCCTTTTCAATCTGCAGCTCTGTCATTTTCTGAGAATGCATTGCAATATGGCTACCTGGAGCTGTTCTGTACACATAATGTGTACTGATCACTCCCCAGAAACATATTTCCTGCTTGTGTGATTAGTTCACCAATTTTCCCAGAAATCTGCACTAAGATAGTCAGATTTCAGGCATCCCTTGCAAAAAAAATGTAATTTTTTTGGAGAGATACTTTCAATAGGAACCCATCTAAAGGAATGCAGGCCCAGCAGATTTCCTCTTTAGTGCCCTGCTGCTGCCACACCTGGAGGTACACTTTAAAAAAAGCCAGAAAAACTCCAGTAAATTACTACGTTCAGGTGTGAATGGAGCCTAACAGGCAAGGCCGGATTAAGAACATCATGGGCCTGGTGCTGAGGATTATGGTGGGGCTTTTTATTTAAAAAAAATAAAAATAAATAAATAATAATTAAAATGCAAACAATTTTTTGTTATAACAAATTAAATTAAATAGAGAGAGGGAGGATGAGAGAGGGGTAATGGGGGGCAGATGAGAGAGTGTGGGGGGATTAGAGAGAGAGAGAGAGAGAGGATGCGAATGAGCATGCGTGGAAGTGACAGCAACACATCCCGGCCAAGGCAAGTGACTGAAGGTACAGAACCCAGAAGGAAGACAGGGTAAAGAATGAACAAAAGTGTGCCCATTCTAGAGTTGGTAACATTGAGGATATTTAATATCATTTTAAAGAACTGTTTTTGTGTGTAAGAGGCATAGGGGAGGAGCATGGATGGTATACAAGTGGGAAGTATATGCAGGTGAGGGAGAGGAATGTAGAGGGTATAACAGTGGGCACTATGTACAGGAGAGGAGTGTGGAGGGTATGCCAGTGGGCAGTATGTACAGGAGAGGAATGTGGAGAGATAGATAGTTGGCAGTATGTACAGGAGAGGAGTGTGAAGAGTACGACAGTTGACAGTATGTACAGGAGAGAAGTGTGGAGAGTATCACAGTGGGCAGTATGTACAGAAGAGGAATGTGAAGGGTATGATAGTGAGCACTATGTACAGGATAGGAGTGTAAAAGGTATGACAGTGGACAGTATGTACAGGAGAGGAGTGTGGAGGGTATGACAGTGGACAGTATGTACATTAGAGGAATGTGAAGGGTATGGCAGTGGCCACTATGTATAAGAGAGGAGTGTGAAGGGTATGACAGTGGGCACTATGTATAGGAGAGGAGTGTGGAGGGTATGATAGTGGGCACTTTGTACAGGTGAGGAGGATGTAGGAATCTGGGAAGGAAAAATGTAAAGGTTTGTGGAAGGATGTTTAGGGACTGCGTAGTGGTTAAGCGGGCCATACATAAATTAAAATTACGCCAATTAAGCAGAGACCAGCTATAGTCGATCTATATATTGTTCTCACTCTGATGTTCACAGAAATGCCTCACATGTACCAAGAATACAAAAATGTCTTCCTAGCCTATCCCTTATCAACACAAAGCAGCGAGCACCAATATGTGTTTCACTCACATATACAATAGAAAATGAAAACGAAATTATGCAGTGCTAAATATGTACACGATTAATCACTTGACCACTGGAAGGTCTTACCCTCTTCATGACCAGACCATTTTTTGTATTCAGCACTGTGCTACTTTAACTGGCAATTGCGTGGACAAGCTAAATATTACGTTAATACGTTTTTATAATTTTTTCACACATATGGGTGTATTTGCTCACTACTGTGTTTTTTTATCTTTATTATATAAATGAAAAAAAGACAAAATTTTGAAACAAAATATAGTTTTATTCAGTCTTAACCACCTGAGCTCCGTAATGTTTTACCCTCTTCACGACCAGACCATTTTTTGCTATTCAACACTGCTCTTTAACCACTTACCCACTGGGCACTTAAACCCCCTTCCTAACCAGACCAATTTTCAGCTTTCGGTGCTCTCACATTTTGAATGACAATTACTCAGTCATGCAACACTGTACCTATATGAATTTTTTGTACTTTTTTCACACAAGCTTTCTTTTGGTGGTATTTAATCACCGCTGGGTTTTTTATTTTTTACGCTATAAAAGAAAAAAGACCGAAAATTCTGTAAAAAAATGCATTTTTCTTTGTTTCTGTTATAAAATTTTGCAAATTAGTAATTTTTCTTCATATATTTTGGCCAAAATTTATACTGCTACATATCTTTGGTAAAAATAACCCAAATTGGTATATATTATTTGGTCTTTGTGAAAGTTATAGAGTCCACAAGCTATGGTGCCAATCTCTGAAATTGATCACACCTGATGCACTGACGGCCTAACAGGCCAGAAAAGTACAAATACCCCCCAAATGACCCATTTTGTCAAGTAGACATTCCAATGTATTTAGTTTTTTGAAGTTGTAATTTTTTCCCACAATTCTTTGCAAAAACTAGATTTTTTTTTCTTTTTTTTTTCACAAAATTGTTATATTAGCAGGTTATTTCTCACACACAGCATATGCATACAACAAATTACACCCCAAAGCACATTCTACTATTCCTCCTGAATATGACGATATCACATGTGTGAGACTTTTACACAGTGTGGCCACATACAGAGGCCCAACATGCAGGGAGCGCCATCAGGCGTTCTTGGAGCATAAATTACACATATAATTTCTTGACTACCTCTTACACTTTTGAAGGCCCTGGAGAACCAGGACAATGGAAACGCCCCAAAAATGACCCAATTTTGGAAAGAAAACACCCCAATGTATAATCTGTGAGGCATAAAGAGTCTTTGAACATGTCATTTTTGGAAAATATGTAAAAAAAATGAAAACGCATTTTTTTTTACATAATGTTGTCCATTTACACAATGTTTCTAACACATAGCATATATATACCAAAAATTACACCCCAAAATAGATTCTACTACTCCTCCTGAGCACGGTGATACCACCTGTGTGAGACTTTTCCACAGCATGGCCACATAGAGAGGCCCAACATGCAGGGAGCACTGTCAGGTGTTCTAGGGGCATAAGTTTCAAATCTAATTTGACTACCTATTACGCTTTTGTGAGGCACTGTAGTGGCATGGATGAGAACTGATGTGACATGGATGAGCATGAATGGGGATGGATGAGCCATGGATGGGGATGGCTGAGTATGGATAGGATGACTGAGCATGAATCAGTATGGCTGAGTATGGACGGGTACGGCTGAGTACGGATGGGTATGGCTGAGTATGGCTGGGTATAGATGGGATGGCTGGGTATGGCTGAGTATGGCTGGGTACAACTGAGTATGGCTGGGTACGGCTGAGTATGGCTGGGTATGGATGGGATGGCTGGGTACGGCTGAGTATGGCTGGGTACGACTGAGTATGGCTGGGTACGACTGAGTATGGCTGAGTACCACTGGGTACGGCTGAGTACGGCTGGGTATGGATGGGATGGCTGGGTACAGCTGAGTATGGCTGGGTATGGCTGAGTATGGCTGAGTATGGCTGAGTATGGCTGGGTACGATTGAGTATGGCTGGGTACGGCTGAATATGGCTGGGTACGACTGAGTATGGCTGGGTACGGCTGAGTACGGCTGGGTATGGCTGAGTATGGCTGAGTATTGCTGGATATTGCTGGGTATAGCTAGGTATGGCTGAGTATGGATGGGTATGGCTAATTATGGATGGGGGTGGATGGGATGGCTGAGCATGGATGGCTGAGCATGGATGGATGGATGAGTATGCTGAGTATGGATGGCTGAGCATGGATAGATGGATGAGTATGCTGAGTATGGATGGGTATTCTGAGTATGGATGGCTGAGTATGCTGAGTATGGATGGCTGAGCATGGATGGATGGATGAGTATGCTGAGTATGGATGGGTATGCTGAGTATGGATGGCTGAGTATGCTGAGTATGGATGGCTGAGCATGGATGGATGGATGAGTATTCTGAGTATGGAGGAGTATGGATGGGTGAGCATGGATGGATGAGTATGCTGAGTATGGATGGGTATGCTGAGCATGGATGGCTGAACATGGATGGATGGATGAGTATGCTGAGTATGGATGGGTGAGCATGGATGGATGAGTATGCTGAGTATGGATGGCTGAGTATGCTGAGTATGGATGGATGGATGGCTGAAATGGGCACATATCAGCACTGTGGGCAATACACATCCAGCCCACAGCGCTGCTGCCACTGATCTCGCCCCTCTCCCCTCTCTGTACCGATCTGTACAGAGAGGGGAGAGAGGAACCGGACGTGACACCGGTTTGTTTACAAGTGATCGCTCCGTCTTTGACGGAGCGATCACGTGGTAAACAGCCGCTATCAGTGGCCATTTACCGTGATCCATGATGCGCCGGGTCCGTCAGGGATATTCCCGGGTGTGCGCCCCAGGGGGCGCACAAGAGCGGGATTCTGGGAGGACGTCAATGTACACCCTCCTAGAGTTATCGAGCCGCGCTGTAGCCATCATTCGGCTATAGCGCGGTCGACAAGCAGTTAAACTAGCAATTGCGTCATCATGCAAAACTGTACACAGATGAAATTTATATAGTTTTTTTCAAACGCATAGAGGTTTCTTTTGGTGGTATTTAACCACCACTGGGTTTTCTATTTTTTGCAATATAAACAAAAAATGAAAAATTGTGAAAAAAAACAAACAATATTTTCTACTTTCTGTTATAAAATATATCCAATCAAATCAAATTTCTACATACATTTAGGCCAAAATGTATTCTGCTACATGTCTTTGGTTAAAAAAATCCCAATAAGTGTATATTTATTGGTTTGTGTGAAAGTTATAGTGTCTACAAACTATAATATACAATATATACTGGAATTTACGCAGCCCTGACTTTATGACTGCCTATTACAGTTCTTGAGGCATTAAAAAGCCAGGACAGTACAAGCACCCCTTTTTGCAAAGTAGACACCCAAACATATTTGCATTTTGAGTTCATGGAAGATTTTAATTTTTTTTTTGCCACAAGCTTTTGGAAAATGACAAAAAAAAATCTTTGTCACTCTAATGAGATATTTCTCACACATACCAAGGGTATATGTGAAATTACACCCCAAAACCCATTCTGCTACTTCTCCCGAGTATGGGGATACCAAACGTGAGAGACTTTTTGGGAGCCAGGTTTTTTAAGAGCGTAACATCTGCATTTTATTTTCTGTGGCCTATGGCCCTTTCACAGAGCTTATATAGTTTGACCCTATATTTGGCACACTTGCTGGGGATTACAGCAGAGAACATGGTCATATGATATATTGGGCCTGTGGGCCAATATGACCTCAATTCATTCTTTTTTGGGCCATGTTAAGATTTAGGCCCAAAAAAGCTTTACATTTGTAAACCATGATATGTTTCTGCTCAATTGGCCTGGCAAGGTATGAATTTGGGTTGGCGGTGATGTAATGTTGGGAATATAGATTACTTTGGTCCACAAATTGAGCTCTGTCATTTCAAAGCCATTGTTTCTAACTGAACTGGCATAGTGCCAATGTGGTGCCCATATTTAAAGAGGGATCAAAGTCTTTACCAAGTAACTATAGACCTGTTATGCCATGTAAACACGGGCGGACTTTTCAGCATCAAACGTCCGACAGTCTTTCCGACGGACTTACAACGGACTTCCGAACGAACGGACTTGCCCACGCACGAACGGACTAAAGTCCGTTCTAAAGTCCGTTGAAAGTCCGTTTATTTTGAACGTGATGACGTACGACGGGACTAGAAAAGTAGGTCAATCTCGCAGCTTTTATCGGCGAGATTGACACCTTGCGAGCCCCGTCGCAGGAGCCATCACCGAGCTGTCTCGCTCATCGGGAAAGGAAAAATGTTTTTTCCTTTCCCGATGAACGACAAGCATTGCTGACATTAAGGCTGGGTTCACCCTGGTGAGGGGATCCGACTTGGATCCCCGCCAATACCAGGCACTGTGTTTGGTATGAATCTTGAGGGGGAACTCCACACCAAATTTTAAATTAAAAAACCGGCATGGGTTCCCCTCCAAGAGTATACCAGGCTCTTAGGTCTGGTATGGATTTTAAGGGCAACCCCCTACGCTGAAAAAACAGCGTGGGGGTCCCCCCAAAATCCATACCAGACCCTTATCCAAGCACGCAGCCCGGCCAGTCAGGAAAGGGGGTGGGGACGAGCGAGCACCCCCCCCGAACCATACCAGGCCGCATGCCCAAAACATGGGGGGGTGGGTGCTTTGGGGAAGGGGGACGCCCTGTGGCCCCCCACCCCAAAGCGTCTTGTCCCCATGTTAATGAGGACAAGGGCCCCTTCCCGACAACCCTGGCCGTTGGTTGTCGGGGTCTGCGGGTGGGGGGCTTATCGGTATTAGGGAGCCCCCTTTAATAAGGGGGCCCCCAAGATCCTGGCCCCCCACCCTATGTGAATGAGTATGGGGTACATCGTACCGCTACCCATTAACCGGGGGGAAAAAGTGTCAATAAAAAAACACACTAGACAGGTTTTTAAAAGCAATTTATTAGGCAGCTCCGGGGGTCTCTTCCGACTCCTCCGCTCTCTCCTGCTTCTTCTCCCGCTCTCCTGCCTCTTCTCCCACTCTCCGGCCTCTTCTCCTGGTCTCCGGTTCTTCTGCCAGGCTCCTCCGCTATCTTTTGCCACTCTTTTGCTAGCGTTGGCCTGGTCTTCTCCGTCGTCTTGTTCCCTCTTCTCTTCTTCCGATGTTGACACGACACTCTCTCCCGCTGTAATGCCGTGTGAGAGGTGCGCGATGACTTATATAGGCATGGGGTGGGGTCACCAGGTGATGTCACCCGGTGACCACGCCCCTATGCATTCGGGGGGGGGTGCTCGCTCGTCCCCACCCCCTTTCCTGACCGGCCGGGCTGCGTGCTCAGATAAGGGTCTGGTATGGATTTTGGGGAGACCCCCACGCCGTTTTTTCGGTGTAGGGGGTTCCCCTTAAAATCCAGACCTAAGGGACATTGTCGCTTCCCTCTCGCACCCGCTGTAATAGGAAAATGTGTTTTTCCTATTTCAGCGAGTGTGAGATGTACAGTATCCTGTCACCGAGAACCAGTGCTAGGATCGCGCTGGAAACATTCTCGGGGGGCAGGTGCTGTAGCTGCTGTAGCTGCTCTTGCGTCACATTTGGTCCGTTGGACCAACATACAGACGAACGGATTTCCCCATAGGAAATGGCTCCGGCGGAGTTCCGGCAGGAACATTTGAAACATGTTTCAAATCTAAAGTCCGTCTGATTTTTGACCGAAAAGGTCCGTCAGAAGTCTGATGAAGCCTATACATGGTCAGATTGTCCAACGGATTCGTTCCGGCGGACAAGTTCGGTCGAAAAGTCCGCCCATGTGTACACGGCATTACGGCAGTTTAACTTCTATAGTCAGGAAGATACTGGAGAGTTTATTAAAAGACCACATAGACGAGTTCTTGCTGGAAAAAATATTTTAAACAACAGACAGCATGGATTCATGAAAGACAGAAGTTGTCAAACAAACCTGATTTCTTTTTATGAGGAGGTAAGTAAAACCTTGGACAGAGGGGTGGCTATGGACATTGTATACTTGGATTTTGCAAAAGCGTTTGACAGAGTTCCCCACACACGGCTAATGTGTAAGGTAATGTCTACAGGCTTGGAAGGATCAGTTTGTAAATGGATAGAAAACTAAATTCAGAGAGTAGTGGTTAATTATTCTTACCCCAAGGTTCAGTGTTGGGACCCTTACTTTTTAATATCTTTATAAATGATGTAGGGTTTTGGATTAAAAGTACCATTTCTGTCTTTGCAGATGACACCAAGCTATGTCTCCAATTTACAAACTGACCTCAATGCACTGTCTAACTAATTGGCAAATGAGGTTTAAATGTTGATAACTGTAAAGTTATGCACTTGGGGGCTAAGAATATGCATGTATCATACATACTAGGGGGAGTACAACTGGGGGAATCTATAGTGGAGAAGGATCTGGGGGTTTGGGTTGATCATAAGCTCAATACTAGCATGCAATGCCAAGCTGCAGTTTCCAAAGCAAGCAAAGTTCTTTCTTGTAAGGGAGGTATGGACTCCAGAGAACGAGATATAATTTTGTCCCTGTTCAAATCATTAGTAAGACCTCAGTTGGAATATGCAGTTCCGTTTTGGGCACCAGTCCTCAAAAAGGATATCGGGGAACTAGAGAAAGTGCAGAGAAGGGCAACCAAACTGATAAGAATCATGGAGGAGCTCAGCTATGAGGAAAGATTAGAGAAACTGAATTTATGAATTTATTTTCTCTTGAGAAGAGGCAATTAAGGTGGGGGGGGTATGATCAACATGTACAAATACATAAGTGGTCCATATAGTGAACTTGGTGTTGAGTTATTCACTTTTCATCACAGAGGACAAGGGTGCACTCTTTACGTGTAGCGGCAGACAAAATATTTCATCTCCAAATACGGAAAGGTTTCTTCACAGTAAAAGATGTGAAAATGTGGAATAGACTCCCTCCAAAGGTGGTTCTAGCCAGCTCAATAGATTGCTTTAAAAAAGGCCTGAATTATTTTCTAAATGTACATAATATAATTGGATACTGACATTTATAGGTAAAGTTGATCCAGAGAAAATCTGATTGCCTCTCAGGGGATCAGGAAAGAATTTTTACCCCTGCTGTAGCAAATTGGTCATGATTTGCTGGGGTTTTTTGTCTTCCTCTTGATCAACTGTAGGTGAAGGATTGTGTATATGGGATTGTATTTTTTTTTTTTTTTTTTAGTTTTTTTTTTTTTGGTTGAACTAGATGGACTTGTGTCTTTTTTCAACCTAACTATATAACTATGTAGCAATCAGATTATAGAGGTCTTCGGCGAAAAACAGCTAAAAAAAGATAAGGGGTGTTAAGTTTGCTGTTTCCACCTGAAACCCAGGCTAGGCTGTGAATGAGGGAATACTGGGTGCTGCTGAATCTGGGGGCAGCCTATTGTGTTTTGTAAGCACCTCTGGTAGGCTACCATGGGCTCTATGAGCCTGTGCTTAAATTCTTGGTGGCGGTGGTTGCATTACACTAGCCACCTTTACCAGCTTGTGCTCGCCACTTCACCATGAAATACTGCAGTGCTAGTGTCTAAAAGGTCAGGATGTACTATGATGCTGGTGCTTGCCAGATCACCAAAAGGTACTGCAGCATTAGTACTTGCGCCCTGCTGAATATGAGCATAAATATGCATTTATAGCACATCAGTAACATGTTGTCAGGTACACCTGGTCTTAGTAGGAACCTCTTCTCCCATTGTCTGAGATAGCTGTCAGGGTAACATTGCTTTCTACATGGTTATATTCTGAGCCTGATTTTGACAATGAGGCTTTCCCTTTACCCTCTTCTGTCATGCTAAAAATCCTGTAGGTTTCCTCACTAGAGTACCTTTTTTGTGACATTTTGGGCAATAAATTACCAGGAACCCAGGAACCTAGTGGCAACTATGAGAAAAAGAACTCCTGGCTAGCAATCAGGGAGTGCTTGAGCACTAGAAAAAAATTAACTGCTAGCGATAGCAGAGATCAGGCCTTATCTTGCTAACACTGCAGTTTTGTGGACAATGTATCAGAGATGGCAATGATCAGAAAAATTATACTGACATCACACTTTTTTGGGGGGCCAAACACAAGTGCTGGCCCGTGATTGGAGCTGATCCTGCTAACGCAACATTTTTGGGGAAACTATACAATTGGGGACACTAGCATTGTCCTATTCATGATCAAGATACTGATCCATACACACACTAAACTAGTAATGGCAGTAATCAGCTACTTATAGTGTGGCTGCAATAGTGTGGTGGGAAATCTAGCGCTGACACTGGCTGGGAGGGGCACTTACTGAATCTGAGGCTATCTGATGTATCTAGTAAAACCAATACAGTGATACTTTACACTGACACTGTACTAATGGCACTGGGTGGGTGACAGGGCCATCAAAGGGGTAAATGTAGGGCAATTAAATGGTTAAATGTGCCTAACAGGTATATGCAAGTTTAAATGTGCTGTTTCTATTCACACAGGTCTGGCTTTCTTCTCTTCCTGAACTGAAAAGGACTCAGGAAGAGAAGAATGGTTCAGATGCTGTGTCTGTGTTTACGAACTGGACACAGGGCCATGCTGTGAGTGGCTACAGCTGATCAGCAGATTCACAGCCAAATTTATTGGCCCAAACCTGCTGCCAAATTTGTGCTGTAGCCAATCACAGCACAGGTCAGCAGGGGGCACGCACATGTTTTTGCAACCCTGGAAACAGGCAGCGACGTAACAGTACATTGGACTATGTACTATGTACTAATGGACTATGGATTAGTACTATGGACTAATTTGGTGGTGGTTTGAAGAGGGAGGGGAGCTGGAAGGGTGGGGGCTCTATGGGATCCATTTATCTAAGGGGCCTTGTGTGGCTCTAAGGGAGTAAGACTTCATTCCCAGATGCAGCCAGGGGTTAGTAAAAGGAGGCAGTTGGGCCATGGCTTTACTGCCCCAGACCTTTACACTAACTCCTGCTCATAGCTGTATACATGCCACAGCAAAACCTAAACAGCATATCACTTTTAATGGGTGTTGCCTCCACTGGACGTAATGAATGCAGTTCTATTGCTCTGCGCCACAGCCGCGTGCAATGCACATGATTTTGTCGTGGTAGTACAGCAGTACTACCCCCTTATATCAGGGTCCCCAGAGTTCCCCTCTACATCAGAGTTCACAAAGTCCCCCAAGTCATCTCTCACATCAGGGTCCCTAGTGTTTCCCCTTACATCATAGTTCCCCCCTTCATTAGGGTCCCCAAAGTCCTCTCCTTACATCATGGTCCCCAGAGTTCCCCTCTTATATCAGAGTTCCTCCTTTCATTAGGGTCCCTAACATTCCCCCTCTTACCTCAGGGACCCCAGATTACCCCCTTACATCAGGGATACCAGATTCTCCCCTCTTTAGATCAGGGTCCCCAGAGATCCACCTTAGTTCAGGGTCCCCAGTGCTTCCCATTAGCTTAGGGTCCCCAGTGCTCCCACTTAGATTGGAATCCCCAGTGCTCCCCCTTAGCTCAGGGTCCCCAGAGATCCTCCTTAGCTCAAGGTCTCCAGTGCTCCCCCTTAGTTCAGACTCCCCAGTGCTCCCCCTTAGCTCAGGGTACCCAGTGCTCCCCCTTAGCTCAGGGTCCCCAGTGCTCCCCCTTAGCTCAGGGTCCCCAGTGCTCCCCCTTAGCTCAAGGTCCCCAGTGCTCCCCCCTAGTGCAGGGTCCCCAGTGCTCCCCCTTAGCTCAGGGTCCCCAGTGCTCCCCCTAGAGCAGGGTCCCCAGTGCT
This sequence comes from Aquarana catesbeiana, assembly GCF_042186555.1. Taxonomy (NCBI): domain Eukaryota; kingdom Metazoa; phylum Chordata; class Amphibia; order Anura; family Ranidae; genus Aquarana; species Aquarana catesbeiana. The sequence continues at coordinate 269,272,766 of NC_133329.1, read as the reverse complement.
CCCCCCTAGTGCAGGGTCCCTAGTGCTCCCCCTTAGCTCAGGGTCCCTAGAGATATCCCTTAGCTCAGGGTCCCTAGAGATATCCCTTAGCTCAGGGTCCCCAGAGATCCCCCTTAGCTCAGGGTCCCCAGAGATCCCTCTTAGCTCAGGGTCCCCAGAGATCCCCCTTAGCTCAGGGTCCCCAGAGATCCCTCTTAGCTCAGGGTCCCCAGAGATCCCCCTCAGCCTTGGGTCCCCAAAGATCCCCCTTAGCTCAGGGTCCCCAGTGCTCCCCCCTAGCACAGGGTCCACAGTGCTCCCCCTTAGCTCAGGGCCCCAGTGCCCCACCTTAGCTCAGGGTCCCCAGTGCTCCCCCTTAACTTAAGGTCCCCAGAGATATCCCTTAGCTCAGGGTCCTCAGAGATCCCCCTTAACTCAGGGTCCCCAGAGATCCCCCCTAGCACAGGGTCCCCAGTGCTCCCCCTTAGCTCAGGGTCCCCAGTGCTCCCCCTTAACTCAGGGTCCCCAGAGGTCCCCCTTAGCTCAGGGTCCCCAGAGATATCCCTTAGCTCAGGGTCCCCAGAGATATCCCTTAGCTCAGGTTCCCCAGAGATCCCCCTTAGCTCAGGGTCCCCAGAGATCCCCCTTAGGTCAGGGTCCCCAGAGATCCCCCTTAGTTCAGGGTCCCCAGAGATCCCTCTTAGCTCAGGGTCCCCAGAGATCCCCCTTGGTGCTGGATCCCCAGAGATCCCCCTTGGCTCAGGGTCCCCAGAGATCCCCCTTGGTTCAGGGTCCCCAGAGATCCCCTTTAGAGCAGGGTACTCAGAGATCCTACTTATAACATGGTTCGTTTCTTCGCAGTGCAGCTACAGGACATACAGGAAGAAGCTGTGGCACTGGGATCAGGCGGGTTTGCAGGAGAAAGTTCCATTCTCCTCTTACTCTGAAGACGAGCCTGGGGGCGGGGGAGGGCACCTGATTTGTTGCTGGGATCCCGGCGGTCCTATCAACTAGCCACAAATCCTGAAGGGGGTGGGCAGGGGCGGGAGAGGTGGATGTTATCAGCCAGCATATTTTCACTAACAACGGCGCTGTGGCTGAGAATCAAAGCCACAACAGCAGGAACGCTGAATGGACATTTGTAAATGGAAGCCCCTGGCACTGGTTAATCAGAGAGCCGCTCTCTCTTCTCCTGCACTGCCAACAGGAGAAAGAGGGGAGGGGGGCGAGCGGGGGAAACATTCAGACAGCCCGCAGCCCGCCTCTCCCCTGTCACACCACCGCTGCCTGAGCTCAGGTGACCGGCAGTCCGCTGGCGCTGTCACCGCTTCACTGATGAGGGGGCTTAACAACTTAATTGTGCAGCTTACAATTTGGCGCCCCACCTCCAGCCTCAAAAGTCTCCGCCCAGGGCAAGTGCCCCTCCCATCCCTGCCTTGTACCAGCCCTGCTTAGGGCCATAGAATTACAACTTCAATATATGATGCTCGACTCTCAATGTAAAGAAGACCGAATGGGCAAAAGCTCAGGCGTTCATCCGAATGCATGAACAGCCAAAGTTTGGTCCGAACCTAGGCTTAGACTGAACCGCCAGATCATCCCTACTCATAACTAGACCACTGTGTGGTAGACAGGAATATTTTGGCTGTTAAAGGGAACCTTAAAAATACTCAGGAAAAGAAAACATTTGAACTACGAATGATAATTCAATTTGAGATAATGGAGATCTCAGTTTTCTAAATGACTATCCAACAGTTTTTTATTCTTAGAGATTGTGCTACTTAACATTTTGGTAAAACTCTGTGTATCAGTACTGCTTGGACCGAAAAGAAGGGAACGCCCCAAAATCTTGTCCTGAAAATGTAAATATTAGTGCAAATAAAAAATGGATCATAGCAAAATGAAAATTACTAACAAAAAGTTCTGAAAATATTGATGAAACAAGGGAAAGCATATGATCTCTGACAGTTCTGTAAATCGAAAGTGTCATTTGAAGATTAGCTATAGGGTCTTTGTGCTCAGTTGACTCCTTTTATCATTGCAGTTCCTTCACATCAAGGCCTAAACTGACAGCCAACATAATATTACATGCGTTATCAGCGACAGTGATTGATTTCATCACTGTGCCCAGTCTGCATGCAAGCGTTCAATATTTGACTTACACTACATAAAAGTACAAATCAGTCTAACTTTCTAAATGCCAGTGGCACCTCACATCCTTTTTTTTTCTGTCAACGTATCTATTTTGACCAAAACTGTTCATCACAACCTCCAATTGCCTTAAGACATTGGTAAAAAGTGCTAAAATGGTTAGGATATCATTACTTTTGGAAGTCAGAATGGCTTTATTCATTGTATGCACAAATTGAAGATTTGTTTGCACAAATAGAGAATTAAAAAGATAAGTGTGCGTGTAAAACACATTCTTTCTTTTAGTTTATCCAAGCAACTAAAGCAAATTTGAAAATGTTATTTGTTACAAAGCCTTTTCGTTTTCTCTTATTTAAGATCTTCACAAAGGTCTAACAAGTTAAAGTTTCATTTTGTTTACATTATTCCATCTTGAAAAATGAAGGATCTGTGCTCTGTGTGAAGAGTTAAAATGTACTATAAAAAAGATATTGGGGGTTATTTACGAAAGGCAAATCCACCTTGCACTACAAGTGCAAAGTACACTTGAAATTGCACTGAAAGTGCACTTGGAAGTGCAGTCACTGTAGATCTGAGGGGTAGATCTGAAATGAGGGGAAGCTCTGCTGATTTTATCATCCAATCATGTGCAAGCTAAAATGCTGTTTTTTATTTTCCTTGCATGTCCCCCTCGGATCGACAGCGTCTGCACATCAAAGTGCACTTTCAGTGCAATTTCAAATGCACTTTGCACTTGTAGCTTGCACTTGCAGTGCAAAGTGGATTTGCCTTTCGTAAATAACCCCCTTTGTGTCAGGATCCACCTGCAACTGCATGAAGTTTACAGAACTTAGCTCATTTTCTTTTCTTTCATGGAGTACTGCAGAAAGACCAAACTGCAGGCTCTCACACATATCCCTTACTGGACTTTTGCCTGCCTTGTATCAAGGCCACGCTGCAGGTCCATTGACCTCATTAGAAGCCTAAAAGTGAGGTCAGAACTGTGGGCCAATGCTTGATCAACAGGCTCTGTGTCAGAGAACTCATACAGCAAGCGCTTGTTTCCATGCAGGATCTGCCAATCACCGTTCCTCTAACGACAATGCGCATGCGCGGAGTCATAGACAGAGATGAGTAAAGTTCGGAGCAGGCATGCACAATGGCGCATTCATACGCACACACGCAAGCACACACGCATCCATGAATCCTGGCGCATGGTGCCCTATTAAAACAGAGAGTCTGCCTAGTGTCAGTGCTGGATTGTCTTCAGCTTGTCCCTGTGTTCCTGATTACTGCTTCTGCCTGCTGACCTTGTTCCTCTGACCACTCTCCCGGATCTTCCCTGCCTGTTTATCTGCCTCTGCTTACAATACTGACCTTGGCTTGGACTTATGACCATGGTTTTGCCTGATTTTGTGTACCCCGCTGCCAGCCTGTTGCCAACCTCTGCCTGTTCCTGACTGAGTTTTGGTTGGTTGGTTGTTATAGTTAAAATATTATTTGTTATTTTTTTAATATTTTTTCTCCCTGATACCATTGACTTTTACAGTCTTTCCTAATTATATATACTTTACATCAATGTGGGATCATTTCTGCAATGAATAATTCCTAGAGGTTATAATACTTAATATAGTCACAAAAAAAGAAATGAGATTTGTCACAATTAACAAGATTACATTTTAAGTAGAAGATTTTTTTTTCTTTTTTTCTTTTTCTTTATTTTTTATTTTTTATCCGAAAGAATGGTGGAGAATACATTATTGCTTCACATTCCATTATTGACATAAATGTACATACATATATAATAAATGACATTCAGACTAACTTAATTTCTCAAAATATGTACCTCTATCTTTCCCCTACACCATAATCCAAGTGCTTAATATATTTATCATCAATGTCTCACATATTTCTAGATTCTCTAGCTCTCTTCTTTATTTTATCCTAGAGCCCCCCCCCAAAAAAAAAAATCTCCCCCCTCCCCTCCTATTCTCATAGAGATAAAAGGGTTCTATTTTTATAGCATGCCCAGGTGGGCAAACTTTACTCCTCAGAAACCTCTTCCAACATCCTTTTTCCCTCTTCCGAGTACATAAATCGATTCCATTTTGACCAAATTTTATTATATTGTTCTTTCCTATTGTGGGCCGAGAGAATTAAATCCTCCATGGCCCCTATCACTCTTACCCTATTTAGCCATCTTGCAATAGAGGTCGGCCTGGATTCCCTCCAGCATAAGGTGACACAGGCTTTGGCGGCGTTCATCAAGTGGCACAACACAGACTTCTTATACTTCTGCACCGGAATTTGTGAGCAGTGAAGTAAAAAAAAAAACAGGATCACCTGGTATTAAAAATTCTGTAAATTTTTGGGAGATCTTCCAGACCTCTATCCAATATTGTCCAATCTTGGAACAAGACCAAAATATATGAAATACGGTCCCTAATTCTTCCTCGCATCGCCAACAACAGTCTGAAGCCTCCGCAGAAAATTTACAAAACCTTGATGGAGTAAGATACCATTGCGTCAGTAATTTTTTAATTTCATTCCTGGACTCGTGTGCAAATCGATGAATTTAATGAAAGGTAAATGATGTTCTTACGCTGGGCTGGGGTAAAGGTCTTATTAAAATCCCTTTCCCATTTATTAATGCTTGGCATTACATAGTCCTCCGGGGGAGCATTCAAGAGTGCACACATCTTGGAAATCACCCGGGGGAGTGGTTCTTTTTCTTCAAAGCATAATTCAAATGTAGTTAATTGGTGTTGGTAGTTTATCGGTGTTCCCAAAGATCTTAAAAAGCGGCATAACTGCAATGCCTGCCAAAGTTTTATTTCAAAGGGCCCCCCTAGTTGTATCAAAGAGGCAATTGTGGGCCAAGTCTCTGAGAGTAGAAAGTATGAAGCCTGAAAACAACCTCTCTCTAAGAGATTATTAAATGATCCTGTCTCCATCCCAGGCGGGAAGCCAGGGTTTCCCAGGATAGGAAACAGGGGTGATTGTCTTGAGGAGTATTTATGATCGTGACAAATCCTTGCACTTATTTGCAGCGTAGGACTTATAGTAGGGTGTGTTTTAAGAGAAGTCGGTAGAACTGCATAGCACCAAGGTGCTCTCTGCGGAGGTACCAAACGTTGTTCCATGTCTATCCATAGTTTGAATTCTTTATGTCTACACCAATCAACCACCTTGCCAAAATGGACTGCTTAATAATATTTAAATATATCTGGGACTGCTACTCCACCATAGCACTTGGGCATCATCATCAGACCTCTATTAATCCTTGGCCGTTTCCCCACCCATATGAATTTAGTAAAAAGAGAACTGATTTGGCAAAGAAAGACTACTGGAATAGTGATCGGTAGCTCGTGAAAAAGGTATAAAAATTTCGGTAAGATACTCATTTTAATGATATTACATCGGCCAAACCACGAATGTCATCCGTGGTGCCATTTTTCTAATAATGACCTTACTGGGTTGTACAACAATGGAAAATTTACTTTAAAGGCATTTCCTACATTTGATGGTATATGTGTGCCCAGGTAGTTTAGTGCGGCAGCCACCCATTTAAAGTTAAAATTCGGTTGAGTAATATTATGCAACATGGGATGTAGTGCGACCCCCATTGTTTCTGATTTAGTATAATTTATTTTCAAATTTGATAGGGTACCATAGGTTTCAAACTCCTTCATAAGGTTGGGTAGTGAAACATGTGCATTAGACATGGAAAACAGCAGAAAACAGCAGAAAACAGCGTAGGCTGAGACTTTGTGATTATGATCTTCTAATCGTAGTCCCTGAATAGCAGGATTTTGTCGTATTTTATTAAATAGGGGCTCTATCGAAAGGGCGAAAAGCAAAGGTGAAAGAGGGCAAACCTGACGCGTACCATTTGAGATTTTAAAAGGTTTTGAGAACACTCCATTCGCTCTCACTGAAGCATGTGGGGTAGTGTAAGCACTTGAAATCCACTGAATCATATGATCTCCCTGGCCCACATACTTCAGTACCTCAAACAAAAAATGCCAATTTACTCTATCAAATGCTTTTTCTGCGTCAGTGCTCAAAAAAACGCAGGGAGTATTTGTCTTATTAGCATAATGAACCAAATTAAGTACCTTGATGGTATTATCCCTCGCTTCACGGGAGGGAATAAATCCTACCTGATCTAAGTCCACTAACTGAGACAGCAGTGGTTGCAAGTGGGAGGCCAGTACCTTCGTAAAAAGTTTTAAGTCCACGTTCAATAATGAAATAGGTCTATAACTGCGCATTCCGACGGGTCTTTCCCATTTTTTGGGATTACGGTAATATGTGCTAAAAGTGCATCCGGGGGAAATGTGGCAGTCTGGCCTACTTCATTGAACACCCTATGCCATCTGATTACTAAGTAGTGGAAAAAAGTTTTTATAATATTGTATGGTAAATCCGTCAGGGCCTGGTGCCTTCCCAGGTTTCACTGTTTTTATTACTGCATTCAACTCCTCGATAGAAATAGGTGCTTCCAGGTTGCGACGATCCAGTGATGATACCCGGGATAAGCCTGCTGAGGAGAGGTATTCTTCTAGGGAAGACCGAGGTATAGATGATGGTGCCAGGTTATATAAAGAAGAATAATATTCTCCAAATGTTTGAGCTATATCTTTTGGTAACGATATTAGTCATCCATCTTTCCTTTTTATTTGGGGTATATATGCTGTTGTGCCTCTTTCTTTAAGTTTCCCAGTTAACAATTTACTATATTTGTCTCCCAATTCATATGTTACCTTCCTTCCCAGTTGTAACGCCACTTTAGCTTTAAAACGGAGAATATCCATGATCTATCTCCTCAGGTGGGCCAAATCCGTCCCTAGGGAGGGCGCCTGTGTCCTCTTATGCTGGAGCTCCAAGCCCTGAATTTCCTCTAGCAACTTCCTTATCTGTTTTTCTCCCTCTCTTTAATCTGGATCCATGTTTAATCAGGATCCCCCAGATCACTACCTTATGTGTCTCCCATACCATGCCTGGATCACTCCCCGGGGTATCGTTCATCTGAAAGTACGCTGTAATCTCTTTTGCTACGTCTTCCCGAATTCTGTAACAAACTCTCGTTTAGATGCCACCCTCTCTCCGGGGAGTAAACCGTATTGGACCAGGAGAGATGCAAGGTGACCGGGGGAAGGTCTGACCATGTTATACTCCCTATAGATACTTCCAATACTGCAGTAAGTAAATAATGTGGAATCAGGAATGGGTCTATGTGGGAGTACACTTGATGAGGATTAGAAAAGAAGGTGTAATCTCTTTCACTTGCATGTAGAATCCGCCGCACATCTACTAGTCGTAATTCGTGTAACTTCTGCATTATACCACCCCTGATACCAACTGAGACAGCAGGTGTCCCTGAAGAGGTATCTAATTTAGGGTCCAAGGGGTTATTAAAGTCTTCTCCAAGAATCAGTTTACCTTCTGCAAACTCTGTTAATTCCAAGAGAACTTTCCTCATAAAGGAGTCTTGATGTACATTCGGTGCGTACAAGGTGGCCAGGATTACCTTAACACTTCCGATGGATCCTTTAAGAAAGAGAAATCAACCATTTTTATCCAAACGTTTATCTAAAAGTGACCATGGAATCTAATTAGAGATTAGGATAGATACGCCTTTGGATTTTGCTTCTTAATTAGTGGCGTGATATACGCATGGGAAAAATCTGTTCTGGAGAAGAGGAAGTTTGCCCGCCCTAAAGTGTATTTCCTGCACAAATGCTATATCCGTGCTTAAACGCTTCAGATCATTGAAAAGCATCCTTCTTTTTTCTGGGACATTAAGTCCTTTGGCGTTTAAAGAGGTAACCTTTATTCCCTCCATCTCTTCTGGGGCAAGATACCCACAAAAAAAAACAAAACACCCCACCCCCCTCTCCATCCCCGATACCCTCCCTTTCCAAAAACCCCCTAGGGAAGGCACCCACCTCTGAACCACAAACCTGTGGTTTCCGTGGGTGCAGGCCTATATGGGGTATTTGGTCTGAATCGGCCGTAGTGAAGCTACATTCTTAACAAAACAAGTGGAGGGGGAAGACCAAATCCCCTCTATATGTGGCTTATGTACATATACCTCTATCCCCTCCACTCTATCTCTAGAGCTTTTTCTTAACTCTTCCCGACACCTAACCTCTCCTTACCTCCTCAATATCCCCTCCCTTCCTTCTCCCCCAACCCCTCCCAACCCCTTTTCGACCCCCACCTCCCCCCCAAAACCCATTCCTCCTCTACTAATTTGGGTATTTTATTCCTGCTCCCTCCTACCCCTTTCCCAGTATCAAGAAGTTCCCTTCCCAATCTCCTCCCAAGTATCCTATTCCTCTTGACTCCTTATTGTCTCTAGGCAGCATGCCCTATATAGCCCCTAGCTATTACCCCTATTCATAGCAATATCCTCTGCTTAATTCCTCATTCTGCTTCTCCCACACCAAACCCTGACTATACTATAGTGATATTCCCCTCCCATACTTACTCTAGAATAAATCCCCCCCTCCTTCCCCCACCCTGTGACCCTCCTCCCCACTCCCCATGTCAAGTCTTAATGCCCCTTTAATCCCCTTACCCCTGTGACTCATTCCCTTTCATCAACCCCTCCACTTTCCCTGCTAGTGCAATTCTCCCTATAGCAATTCTATATACAGTGCCTATTGGGTCTTAGATATACTGCGGCAGAATGGCACGGGCAGGCAAAATCAGGTACCCGGTGCCCGAGGTGATCGGCATCATTAGGGGAGCGATCCATGCTGAGGGGGAGGCCACTCATTCGTGGCCACCCCCTCGCGATCGCTCCCAACGAATGACAATCTTCCTCTGCCTCTGTAATGTAAACAGAGGCAGAGGAAGTGATGTCATCTTTCCTCGTGTCGGTCTTTTCGCTCCGGCACCGAGGAGAGAAGACATCCAAGTAAGTGCACCAAAACTACACTAACAGTAGAACACTCAAGGCACACATTTCACCCCCCCAGTCACCCCCCGATCATCCCCCTGCACTCCCTGTCACAGTGACACCAATAGCAGTTTTTTTTTTTTTCTGATTATTGCATTGGTATCATTTGTGACCGTTATAAGTGGTAGGGCAGTTAGTGGTAGGCCCCTTTAGGTCCAGGGTACCCGCCTAACCCCCCTAATAAAGTTTTAACACCTTGACCCCCCCATCGCCAGTGTCACTGAGCAATCGTTTTTTTTTAGTTAGGGAACTAAGTATTTAGGTTCGCCGTCAGCATTTTATAGCGTCAGGGACCCCCATATACTACCTAATAAAAGGTTTTAACCCCCTGATTGACCCCTAGTGAACCTTTTCACCAGTGATCACCGTATAACTTTAACGGGTGACGCTGGTTAGTTAGTTTATTTTTTATAGTGTCAGGGCAACCGCCGTTTATTACTTAATAAAGGTTTAACCCCCTGATCACCCGGCGGGTGATACAAGTTAGGTTTTAGGGTCAGATAGGGTCTGCGTCGCACCAGGCAGCATCAGGTTAGTGCCAGTACCACTAACACCCACGCACACAGCATACACCTCCATTAGTGGTATAGTATCTGAACAGATCAATATCTGATCTGATCAGATCTATACTAGCGTCCCCAGCAGTTTAGGGTTCCCAAAAATGCAGTGTTAGTGGGATCAGCCCAGATACCTGCTAGCACCTGCATTTTGCCCCTCCGCCCGACCCAGCCCAGCCCAGCCCACCCAAGTGCAGTATCGAATGATCACTGTCACTTACAAAACACTAAACAAATAACTGCAGCGTTCGCAGAGTCAGGCCTGATCCCTGCGATCGCTAACAGTTTTTTTGGTAGCGTTTAAATCAGTCACTAACAGTCAGGAGCTTTTTTACCTGTGAGTCTCACTACTGTACCACTAAATTTAAAGCCCAAAATGGCAAATCGAAGGTACAGTAGTGAAGAGGCCTACACGTTTCTGAGCATGACAGATAGTGAAGAGGAAGTCACTCATCTGTCAGATTCAGGCTCAGAATACGATCCTGTAGACGATAGTGGCTCCATGACAGATAGCTCTGATGACGGAGTTGTGGTCCCTGCCAAGGTCAGGCGTACCAGACCCCAATCTTCTTCTGCTGTTGTTGAGGTGCAGGAACTGCAGGGCTCTCGAATGGAGCAGAGCAGTACTAGCGCCGCTTTTCCTTCTGGTGAACTGGCAAGCACTGGCAGCCTAGTACACCCTGGTTGTAGTCAAACCAGCACTGCAGTAACATAAGTGCAGTTCAAGCTGGTGAGGTGGCAAGCACAAGTAGTGTCCCACTGCCACCAAGAAGACAAACACAGGCCCATCGTGCCCTTCCTCCTACATTCGCCAATCCTAATTGGGAACCCACCACTTCTGCAGCACCCGTACTTCCCCCATTCACATCCCCAACCAAATGCAGTCGGCTGCATGAGAGGCATTTTCTTTATGTCCTTCCGAGTACCCCTACTCAACGAACCCCCCAAAAAAGATGTCGTGTCTGCAGCAAGTGCGGATATAGGCGTCACCCGCTTTTATTGTCCCTCCTGTCCTGACAATCCTGGTCCTTGCATTGGTGAATATTTTGAACGCTACCATACACTGGTTGAGTATTAGCGTAGGGTACAGCATTGCACAGACTAGGCACACTTTCACAGGGTCTCCCAAGATGCCATTGCATTTTGAGAGACCCAAACCTGGAACCAGTTACAGTTATAAAAGTTACAGTTACAAAAAAAGTGTAAAAAAAAAAAAAGTAAAAAAAAAAAAATAGTTGTTGTTTTATTGTTCTCTCTCTCTCTAGTCTCTCTGCTCTGTTCTGCTCTTTTTTACTGTATTCTATTCTGCAATGTTTTATTGTTGTTATGTTTTATCATGTTTGCTTTTCAGGTATGCAATTTTTTATACTTTACTGTTTACTGTGTTTTATTGTTAACCATTTTTTTGTTTTCAGGTACGCCATTCAGCTGCAGCGTGGATTTATTTATCTTGACAGCAACAGCGTTTGCTCTCACGATACATAAAGCCATGACTCCAGCACTGTCGGAGGTGATTTCACCACCACAGTTAAAAAAAGAGAATATATGCCGAAGCATGGGGGCAGCAGGGGAGGATGACCGATTTGCTCCTAACTTTTGGGGCAGATGCCCCCATGCTTCGGCATATATAAATGGTGCATGTATGCCCATCATTAGAAGTGGGTGGATGAAGGGAGGTATTCTAATGGTGGGCATACCCACTGATCAATCTCTTTTTTTCGTTCAGCCCACAGGCTGCATAAAAAAAAGATTACAATATATGCCCAACAAGGACCAGCAACGTACTAGTATGTTGCTGAACTTTGAGTGGTTATACCAGAATGATGCCTGCAGGTTTAGGTATCATCTTGGTATCATTCCTTTCAGCCAGCGGTCAGCTTTCATGTAAAAGCAATCCTAGTGGCTAATTAGCCTCTAGACTGCTTTTACAAGCAGTGGGAGGGAATGTCCCCCCCTCCCACCATCTTCCATGTTTTTCTCTGGCTCTCCTGTCCCAACAGGGAACCTGAGAATGCAGCCGGTGATTCGGCCAGCTGACCATAGAGCTGATCAGAGACCAGAATGGCTCCAATCATCTCTATGGCCTAAGAAACCGGAAGCTACGAGCATTTCATGACTTAGATTTCGCCGGTTGTAAACAGCGCCATTGGGAAATTGGGAAAGCATTTTATCACACTGATCTTGGTGTGGTCAGATGCTTTGAGGGCAGAGGAGAGATCTAGGGTCTAATAGACCCCATTTTTTCAAAAAAGAGTACCTGTCACTACCTATTGCTATCATAGGGGATATTTACATTCCCTGGCATAACAATAAAAATTATAAAAAAAAAAAAAAAATGAAAGGAACAGTTTAAAAACAAGATAAAAAAGCAAAAAAAAAAATAAAGAAAAAAAAAAAGCACCCCTGTCCCCCCCCTGCTCTCGCCCAAAGACGAACACAAGCGTTGGTCTGGCATCAAATGTAAACAGCAATTGCACCATGCATGTGAGGTATCACCGTGAAGGTCAGATCGCTTTAAAAAATGTCTGTAGTTTGTCACTACTGCACGTTTGTGCGCAATTTTAAAGCATGTCGTGTTTGGTATCCATGTACTCAGCCTAAGATCATCTTTTTTATTTCATCAAACATTTGGGCAATATAGTGTGTTTTAGTGCATTAAAATTTTAAAAAAGTGTGTTTTTTCCCCAAAAAATGCATTTGAAAAATCGCTGCGCAAATACTGTGTGAAAAAAAAAAATGAAACACCCACCATTTTAATCTATTGGGCCTTTGCTTTAAAAAAATGTAATGTTTTGGGGTTCAAAGTAATTTTCTTGCGAAAAAAAATATTTTTTCATGTAAACAAATAGTGTCAGAAAGGGCTTTGTCTTCAAGTGGTTAGAAGAGTGGGTGATGTGTGACATAAGCTTCTAAATGTTGTGCATAAAATGCCAGGACAGTTCAAAACCCCCCCAAATTACCCCATTTTGGAAAGTGGACACCCCAAGCTATTTGCTGAGAGACATGTCGAGTCCATGGAATATTTTATATTGTGACACAAGTTGTGGGAAAAAGACAAATTTCTTTTTTTTGCACAAGGTTGTCACTAAAAGATATATTGCTCAAACATGCCATGGGCATATGTGAAATTAAACCCCAAAATACATTCTGTTGCTTCTCCTGAGTAAGGGGATACCACATGTGTGAGACTTTTTGGAAGCCTAGCCACGTACGGGACCCTGAAAACCAAGCACCGCCTTCAGGGTTTCTAAGGGTGTAAATTTTTGATTTCACTCCTCACTGCCTATCACAGTTTCGGAGGCCATGGAATGCCCAGATGGCACAAACCCCCCACAAATGACCCCATTTTGGAAAGTAGACACCCCAAGCTATTTTCAGAGAGGTATGGTGAGTATTTTGCAGACCTCGCTTTTTGTCACAAAGTTTTGAAAATTGAAAAAAGAAAAAAAAATACATTTTTCTTTTCTTTCTTCATTTTCTCATTTTCCAAAAAAATGAGAGCTGCAAAATACTCACCATACCTCTCAGCCAATTGCTTGGGGTGTCTACTTTCCAAAATGGGGTCATTTGGGGGGGTTTGTGCCAACTTGGCATTTTATGGCCTTCGAAACTGTGATAGGTAGTGAGGAGTGAAATCAAAAATTTACGCCCTTAGAAATCCTGAGGGCGGTGATTTGTTTTTCGGGGCCCCGTACGCGGCTAGGCTCCCAAAAAGTCCCACACATGTGGTATCCCCATACTCAGGAGAAGCAGCAGAATGTATTTTGGGGTGCAATTCCACATATGCCCATGGCATGTTTGAGCAATATATCATTTAGTGACAACTTTGTGCAAAAAAAAAAGTTTGTAATTTTCCCGCAACTTGTGGCAAAATTTAAATTATTTCATGGACTCAACATGCCTCTCAGCAAATAGCTTGTGGTGTCTACTTTCCAAAATGGGGTCATTTGGAGGGGTTTTGAACTGTCCTGGCATTTTATGGCCTTCAAACCTGTGATAGGTAGTGATGAGTGAAATCAAAAATTTACGCCCTTAAAAATCGTGAAGGCGGTGCTTGGTTTTCGGGGCCTCGTACGCAGCTAGGCTCCCAAAAAGTCCCACACATGTGGTAGAATGTATTTTGGGGTGCAATTCCACATATGCCCATGGACTGTGTGAGCAATATATCATTTAGTGGCAACGTTTTGTAAATTTTATTTTTTTTGTCATTATTCAATCACTTGGGACAAAAAAATTAATATTCAATGGGCTCAACATGCCTCTCAGCAATTTCCTTGTGGGGTCTACTTTCCAAAATGGAGTCATTTGGGGGGGGGGGGGTGTTTGTACTGCCCTGCCATTTTAGCACCTCAAGAAATGAGATAGGCAGTCATAAACTAAAAGCTGTGTAAGTTCTAGAAAATGTACCCTAGTTTGTAGACGCTATAACTTTTGCGCAAACCAATAAATATACGCTTATTGACATTTTTTAAGACATGTGGCTGAATAAATTTTGGACTAAATGTATGATTAAAATTGAGTTTATTGGATTTTTTTTATAACAAAAAGTAGAAAATATCATTTTTTTTCCAAATTTTCGGTCTTTTTCCATTTATAGCGCAAAAAATAAAAACCACAGAGGTGATCAAATACCATCAAAAGAAAGCTTTATTTGCAGGAAGAAAGGGACGCAAATTTCGTTTGGGTACAGCATTGCATGACCGCACAATTAGCAGTTAAAGCGACGTAGTGCCAAATTGTAAAAAGTGCTCTGGTCAGGAAGGGGGTAAAACCTTCCGGGGCTGAAGTGGTTAAAGTTCGTCTTCTAAATGGACTTTACTTTCTATGTCAGGAGGGATCCTAAAAATATGGGGCTTTAATATTAGGCACTATTAAATTTACCAGTTTACTGTTTCCTACCCTTATAGTAAGATGGCTCTAATACATTGGGTCCTAGGATCCTGGGGACTATACTTATTTTACCATAACTACTTCACTATTTACTCCCTCCTTCAACTCCATCCTCAGTATTCCCCTCTAAATGGGTATTTACCTGAGGAATCCTCTGCCCCCCGCTGACCTTTTGGACCATAAGTGCCACCATAAGTGCAATGTATGCAGCATATACCACGTGAAAGAAGAAAAACTAAATACATATTAGACAGGGGATTTGCAAACGGGGAGGGGTCCCCCAAACTCCCCTCCGCTTACTACCTATCCCGTGTCTTACTTACTTACTTACTTATAGTGCCTTACATCCTACAACATTAAATGAGGTGCCCTATGAGTGATCAGTAATCTGTGCCATTTCTATAACATTTCTAGGAAAAAAAAAAAAAAATGCAGTGCCAAAAAAGAAAAAAAAAGAAAAAGAAAAACACTTAACACAAAACCACAACATGACATCTCTAGGTCTGTTTAAATTCACTGAACGGGGTCCCGGGGCTCTATGTAACCTCTCAAATTCTGAGTCCTGTGTGGGCGCAGGGATAGCCAGTTGTTGGCAAATTGCCATCATCGTGGACTGCAATGTCTCTCTTCCTATTGCTTCTGGGACCCCCCTGAACCTCAAATTTTTGCATCTGCTATGGTCCTCAAGCCACTCCAACTGAAGCTGCAGGGAGGAAATGTAAGAGGTTTGTAAAGTTTGTACTTGTTCCAGCTGAGCAATTCGGTCCTCCATAGATGCCAGAGCTGTCTCGTCCTGTTTCAGCCGATCTGTCAGGCACTGTACCTCTGCCCGCACTACCTCCACATCTCTTCGATGGGACTCCTCCAGGCGGGTAATCATTGCTTCCATGTCTAAGCACATTGGGAGGGCTTGCAGAGCTTGCAGGAGAATCCTCAGATCTAAGTCTCCCGATCAAGCAGATGATACTTCCTGCCATTCCTGAAGCCTCCGTAGTTGTTCCTCTGCCTCGCTCCTCCATAGATGCCAGAGCTGTCTCGTCCTGTTTCAGCCGATCTGTCAGGCACTGTACCTCTGCCCGCACTACCTCCACATCTCTTCGATGGGACTCCTCCAGGCGGGTAATCATTGCTTCCATGTCTAAGCACATTGGGAGGGCTTGCAGAGCTTGCAGGAGAATCCTCAGATCTAAGTCTCCCGATCAAGCAGATGATACTTCCTGCCATTCCTGAAGCCTCCGTAGTTGTTCCTCTGCCTCGCTCTGCATTCCTACGTCCGTATTCGGCGTATCTGAAAAGGTGGATAGGATAGGCTGTGCCGGTTCTCTAGATGCTGGGCACGTTGCCGCCTCTCGCATCTCCAGTTTGTGACCCTGGGATACCTCCGCTCTCTTACGGGGAACATATTGCGGGATTTCTAACTGTATCGGTGCCTTTTGTAGTTTGTCCTTCTTCCTCTTCATCTTGGGCTCAGTGTCGGCAGAAGTAAGATGAGCTAATCAAAGGTGTAGCCGCATTAGCCACATTAGAGGCTTGATCAGCCAGGTGGATGGATGGAGCTGTATGAGCGTGTGTCTCTCTACTCCGCCATCTTCAGACCACTCCCCCCTAGATTTCTAAATTTTATATCTATCACGTTTTGATAAGAATTACATTTCTTGTGCAATTATCATTACTACAGTAGTAAAGTTGTTGAGCTCAAGCAATTGCACCCCCTTAGGTGTTTCAAAAATCATTTTTGTGTCTTTGTTTAATGCAAATCCAAAAGACCTCCTGTGTTAATTCAGAAATGTGTTATTACATGTTGATACTTGAGATGGATTCAAAAAAGTGCACAAAGGGGCGCTTTTATGTGTATTGTCGGACCACCAATTCATTAATAGCCGCAAGTAGTTTTAAATGACTTTATTTCCATTGAAATGTCATTTTGCTGTCAGACTGTTCTAAACACGGGAAACATGCGCCCCTTTACAGGCATACTATAGACACCCCCAGGTACGAAATTTAAAGGAATATTACACTTTTATTGTTTCACTTTAAGCATTATTAAAATCACTGCTCCCGAAAAAACGGCCATTTTTAAAACTTTTTTTTGCATTGATCCATGTCCCCTGGGGCAGGACCCAGGTCCCCAAACACTTTTTATCACAATAACTTGCATATAAGCCTTTAAAATTAGCACTTTTGATTATTCATGTTCGTGTCCCATAGACTTTAACGGTGTTCGCACTAATTTTTTGCCTGTTCGCATGTTCTGGTGCGAACCGAACAGGGGCGTGTTCGGGTCATCCCTACTCAAGATAAAGAAGACGCCATAGACTGAAAAAAAAGAAGAAGCCATGATCTGACAATATATAGATCATAGACACTCTCCTCCTCGTTTAGTTAGAAGAAAAATCCCTATGTCTGCTGAACTTATGCAAATTATGGCAATACTTCATATATTATATATAATATATGCATATGAGAATATTCTTGTATGTGTATGTATGCATATATGAATATGGATATATGTGTTTGTTTGTATATATGTATGTACATGTATTTATGTATGTATATGTGTGCATGTATCTATGTATGCATGCATGCATTATTTTATTTATTTATTTATTTTAATTTTTTTGTTTGTGACCCACTCAATATCACTATGTATAACCGAAACTCAGGCCTTACATTATAAATACTAAGCTAATAATTTATGATCCCTGAATATGTTCAAATATCATAATATTAGTTACATAATCCTTCATTGTTCAAATATTATATAAAGGTCTTACTTTAATCTCATAATTAATACCTAAGATTAAATCCTGCTTTATATAATAAGAAGACTTTATTAGAGTCATCAGGGGATCATTGGCACAGTATTAGCTTATAAGTAGTTACTGGTCAATTATGATACCTTATTGCTTCCTTATTGTACCAAAGAAAGGCTACCTTTTACCCCACTTAACTCCCTTCCCCCTTTTTTTTTTGTTCCTTGCCTCATATAATTGGACGCAGTCCCCACCTCAGTTCTCTTTAGCCCAACTGGACTTAGGGTGGAAAATGGAATACTTAAGCCTTAAATTATTTTTATTTCCTTTTTTCTTTTCATTTTTTCATAAAGTTCTAGGATTAGCACCATCTAATACCTAGCGGGTTATATTTGTATTAGTAATAGTATTAATAATTATTCATCTTATAGAAATGTTATTAGGGCTTTTCTTCTACACACGGAAGTTTAGTGTGCCCCAATCTGCCCTCCTCGTTTGCCCACTTATAATATGTGTGTAATTGACGATAGCTCCACCTCCCCTGATGGCGGACGATTTCCCCCATCACGTGAAAACTTTATATCTCAAAACAAGATATTTTGTATCTCAATTAACCTTACCTTTCATATTTTCAGTTTTTCCAGCCTTTTCTATACTTCTGACAATACTGATTCCTTTTCCTCTTCCTCCTTCTTTGGATCCACACGGGTTGATACATCCAGTCAGACAATATCAGGTTTTGGTGAGTACTACCTTTCCAATCATATACCATGGCATCTTTAAACATTCTTTCCCTGCATGTTCAGAGGATCAACATACCACAGAAAAAAGCTAAGGCATTCCGTTACTTTCAGACCTGGAAAGCACACATAATATGCTTACAGGAAACTCACTTCACAGTGAGCTCCACTCCTAAGTATATCAGCCCTTTTTATCCACAAGTATTTACAGCCTCAGCTAATGCCAAAAAGAGAGGAACCCTTATAGCTTTTCATTGCTCTACCCCATTCAACATACAGTCAGAATTCATAGACCCTGAGGGGCGTTATCTAATTCTCACTAGTCACATCATGGACACTGCGGTTACGGTAGTATCATATTACGCCCTGAATAAACAGCCAATACCCTTTTTGTCACATCTATTACAAGTATTGGATGCCCATAAAATGGAAACAATTATCATAGGTGATGACTCTAACCAGGTCCTCTTCCCATTTCTTGATAAATCTCCTTATATTCCTTCTCATAATTCAAATAATCAATCATTTTCTCAATTACTCTCCCAATATAACTTAGTAGATTCTTGGAGAGAATGTAATCCGACAAAAAGATGTTATACTTACTACTCACACCCACACCAGATCTGCACCCATATTGATCACATACTCTTAACTACAGGTATGATACCTGAAGTACTCACATCAAACACAATTCCCATTCCTTGGTCAGATCATAACGCAGTTTATACCACTATATCCTCCACTATCCCTAGAGTCCATGATCCATCGTGGTATCTCCCCGATATTATACTCAAAAACCCATCCTATTGCCTAAAAATTAAACAAGACATAAAAGATTACTTAGCATACAACTCTAATCCAGACATTTCCCCACTTACCCTATGGGAACCACACAAGCCTGTGCTGCGCGGAGAAATTCAATGACAAATGGCACTGATTAAACGTGAACGGAAAATGTTAGCGCGTAAACTAGAAACTGAATTTAATAAAGCCTTTGCAACTTTCCAAAATAATCCTACTTTAATGGCAAAAATACAATTAGAAAAAGCCCGACTGGAATATGATTTATTCCTTACAGAATCCGCTGACAAATCCTTACACAGATCAAAACACGCTTTCTACATAAAATCAAACAAACCAAACACCTTCCTGGCACATGCACTAAAATCCATTGACAAACAATCCAGACCTATCAGACTCAAACTATCAAATAACACTTATACTAGTAATCCTCTCAAAATTGTTCAAAAATTCCATACTCATTTAGCTTCGTTATACTCAACATCAAAAGAGTTCAATCATACTGAAGCTGACATCTTCTTTTCTAAATTAAATCTACCTGTATTAACACATACCCAAAGAAGCTTACTTGAAGAACATATAACAATAGAAGACGTCTCCAACTATAAAAGAACTAAAATTAAACAAAAGACCTGGCCCTGACGGCTATTCAGCCTTATATTACCGAACTTTCTCGGAAACTCTCTCTCCTATCTCAGCAGATGCATTTAACACTTTAATAGACGGTTACTCCTTCAGACGAGAATCGTTGATATCAATGTATGATTCCTAAGCCACATTCGGATAACACTTCCTGCACAAACTATCGCCCCATTTCTCTTTTAAATCAAGATATTAAAATTCTAGCAAAAATCTTAGCAACACGCCTCAACAAGATAATCGGTAAACTAATACATAATGATCAAGTTGGTTTCATGCCTACAAGGCAAGCAAGTGATAATGTGCGCCGAGCTGTCCTTTTGGCACATATAGCCAGAACACACCGCATTCCCGTATGCTTCCTCTCTCTTGATATTATAAAGACCTTCGATCCAGTTATTTAGTCCTATTTACAACACACCCTCCAGAAATGGGGATTTGGCCCCCACTTCACGAATTGGATAGCAGCACTCTACAATAAACCTCAAGCTTATGTGAAATACGCGGGTTATAAATCAGAATATTTCAATATAGAAAAAGGCACACATCATGGCTGCTCACTTTCCCCCTTATTATTTGCCCTTTTAATAGAACCTTTAGCTCAACACCTCAGACTAGATCCAATTATCACCAGAATTGAATTAGGCGGCTATCAACATAAACTCTGCTTATTCGCAGATGATATTTTATTGTTTCTATCATCCCCCCAACTTTCAGGCTCTAACCTCTTTCTCATCCTTAACAAATTTGCCAGTATATCAGGATTAACCACAAGAAATGTATAGCATTAAACATATCCCTTTCAATAATGGAACTTACTTCAGCAAAAATAGTGTTACACTTCACTTGGGCAGAAAAATCAATCCCTTATTTAGGGATACACCTTACAGCCTCTCTTTCAGACTTGTATTAGGCTAATTACCCTGTCACTCTGAAACTCATCACAAACCTAATGAAGAACTGGTTCTAAATATCTCCCTATATCCTTGATGGGGAAAATAAATGTTATTAAAATGACAATCCTACCCAAATTATTGTATCTATTCAGAGTATTACCGATAACAATTCCTTCCCACTACTCATGACTTGTTCAGAAAAGATCATCTACATTTATATGGGGATCATCAAAACCGCGTATACCCTTACACACATTAAACCTCCCCAAAAATTCAGAAGGTCTAGGAGTACCAAATTTTGCTACATATTACAAAGCAGCTCACATAGCTAGCTTATCTAAATACCACGCCACAAAGGAAATTCCTCTTTGGGTGTCAATAGAGGCTAACTAATGCCATCCTTTATCGATTGACAATTTATTATGGCTCCACCCTAAGGACCCCCCCCGGTTTACGTAACCCTATAACCAAACATTATTTATCCCTTTGGGATAGGTTCAAACTTAAACATCATTTACAATCTCCACACAGCCCTCTCCTCTCCTTCCTTAAAAACCCAACCTTCTATCCTGCATGGATCTATCCCTTATCTTTTAAAATATGGTCATCCTTAGATGTATTCAGAATGCACACATTCGTCACCTCTTCATCCTTTATCCCCTTTCCATCTCTTTGCGAAACTCAAGGCATACCTCAATAGGAATTGTTCTGATATCTCCAAATTAAACATTTCTTCACACCTAATACTAATACTGATGTACCCCTAAATCACTTCACTAATTTCAAATCTTTTTGCAACAATGACGCACATGCTAAGGGACTAATTTTTTCCCTTTATTCCCAACTACTAGTTAATTTGGATACAGATAAACCAACTTACACTCAGAAATGGGAGGAGGATCTGGAACACACCCTACATAGTGCAGAATGGTCAAAAATTTGGGCTTCAACTAAGTCATCCTCCCCTAATATCATAGCTACAGAAACCAATTATAAAATACTAACCCACTGGTACTTAGTACCAGCTAGAATAGTGAAATATATTCCTACTTACTCAGACCAATGTTTCCAAGGTTGGGCAATATCGGGGACGCATATGCATATTTGGTGGTCCTGTCCAATAGTACAGATATTCTGGAAAGAAATATTTACTTACGCCTCCAAAATGTTTGTAGTAACCCTACAACCTAATCCCACCACGGCATTGCTTAACTTTAAACCAGATAGTCTGACTCATGCCCAATTCAAACTTTTTATATATCTTCTCACAGCAGCTTAACAAACAGTGGCAAAGGCTTGGAAAACTCATTCTTTGACATTGGCTGAGACAAAACAAGGAATGAATAATGCTATGATACATGCTAAAATAGTAACTATTGAACATAACCAAGTTCCCAAATTTCATAAATTATGGCGGCCTTGGATTAAACATTACCTACCGCCATCTTTTAATGACTCAGTCCTAATGCCGTGGTAGATGATTTGAAATCACATTGATCATATTATGCCTGATTGAAACTCTTGGATCACCCGGATGGACCCCTCCTTACTCTTTACCCGCCTTCTTTCTATTCTGTCTCTATGTCTCTCTTATGATTTTGAAGCTCCCATAATTACAATTTATAGCTTCGGAACCTATAGACACCCCACTGACTCTAGTTTGTTCAGGAAATTTTCTAATTATTAATGATCACACACTAACAGGTTGTTAGGTATACATATAGTTATATATATATATATATATATATATATATATATATATTCATTAATTATTTATATGCTTTGTAAATTTTCTAAACCTTGAACAACATTGTATTTGCCATTACAAATTATATAATATATCTATATTATACATTGTATATTTGTATTGTACTAAATAAATATTTTTGACAAGCAAAAAGTGCACAATAGTAGTCTTATAAACATTTACACTCTCAAGTTCGACTGAAGACTCTCAAGACTGTTGAAATTGTACATCTTCATATTTTCCATAGCATAGAGTAGATATTTTGCTAGGTGTTCTGTTTGTGTTACATGAAGCTCATTATAGAGTAGCTACCACATACCTTTCGGCTGCATTCATACTGTGAATGGGACCTTTAGTGATTACATGTGGGAGACCCCACAGAAGCCCTGTTGAAAGCACTCAGAGCTGACAGCTCCCCACAGTTAATCACAGCAACTCTCATGTGATTGCACACAGTCTCTTCAGTAGTCTCTACAAAACAAAAGCAAGCATAGATCTGCAATATATTTTGGAGAAATATTTGCAATTCATGTAGTTGAACTAGGAAAAGACTGCTTTTCTTCTTAAAAACATTGTTTCACTTAAATACACATACATAACATTTGGGTCCAGAGGTCTCTGCATTACGATACACTACACTACAATTAGGTTGTTGTTGTTTTTTTTCTTAATTGTAGCTTTATTATATTAATGTTGTTAATTTTTAGTGAGCATGACCTTTTTTTTCTAAATATAAACAATATATTATTATCTGTCAATGTGAGTGAATAGATCTTTCATAGTAAAATATACAGTATATGTTTAATATTAAAAAACAGTCTGCAATGTTTGGCTATTTAACACTTTTTAAAAATTGTCTCAATTCCGAAGGAACAAGAGGTATGTAATGGTGATCAGCAAACCTGCTAAGTTAGATCCACGGGCTGTTCATAAATTCCAGAAATTGCGAGCTATAATTTGAGCCCCACTGAAGTCAATGAGGAGGTCAATCTTTAAAATCAAATATTGGCCATTTTCGAGGCAAATAGGTCAGGCCCCTCCTTTTCATGCAGCTTTAATAACACTAAGTTTTTTATTTTTAGGTAGTTTTAACCACAACACCTGATTTATTTTTCCTAACTAGCATTAATAGACCAGAATTGAGTGGTGTGAATAGCAGCCACAATGTATTTAAGAGCTGTATAAAAAGGTTTGCTCTTCCAAAAAATTAAGTCAAAACCCTCAACTTCATAACAATTGCCAAAAAGTGGCAAAACCATGGCCTCACATTCCATAGACAAGGCTGTTGTTATGCTAAAATGCAAAAATAAAGATTACAGTGTTATATTCCAGAGACAATAGCCACACATACAGTATAGTACACTGGCTGGATGGAATGTAAGCAGCTTGATTGGCTGCAATGTATCAGGGAGAAACAAGTCAGTTTTTAGCATGAAATAAAAAGGTAGAGTGGATTATATAAGAGAAAGCAGCCAGAAATATTGTACAGGTAACATTAAAGAAGTTGGAGGAGGTTGCATTTTGAAAAGGACACAGCACATGTAGCTTTTCAGGCCAAATATCTACAATAAAGTATATATTTCGACAAAAGAAAAAAATTGTCGAGACTGCATAGACAACATTTTCACAATCTCTGTATTTTCAAAATCCCAAACCTCAAGAAACTTTTGAGGACACAAAACACAACAACATGTAGAGTATATGTTAAAAAAAGGAACATTGTACAGGCTGAATAGACAATACTTCAAAAATATTTTGTGGCCACATTTGTAAAATCACATGCCTCATGCAGCTTTTGAGGACAAAAAAAAAAAAAACAAATTATATATTTATTGTTAACATTACAAAAGAATAAATATTGTACAGACTGAATAGTCAAATTTGGAAAATCATATACCTGCAGATCTTGAGGAAAATAAAAAATGAAATGTAGTATGTACTTTTAACTGAAAACAAGAATAGTATACCACTTTAGAGCTAAAGTGTACAGGACCAGTGGCTATTGTGCATATCAGTCATGTGGCAGTCAATCTTGCTGGCTTCATACTTCCACAGGTAACTGGGTAGACTCCAGGCTTTGCTGTCCTCTTCATATTGGGGGTATTTTTAAACCTAAGAACAAGAAGGGTGCACCAGCCCTGTGCATTACCTAACATACATACATTATACTCACAAACCAACAGATGCTTGTAAAAATTGCTAGGAAACCAGCATCATTACAGAAAATGAACAGTACCAACATGCAGACCTGGATGACATTCCATGACAGAAGGAAGGGTTAACACATTTTTGAGGGATATATCTTCTTTCTCAGATGAAGAGGCTATATCCCTTAAAACACCATAGTCCTTGCTTTTGCAATGAAATGTTATCCAGGTCTGTTTTTGTTCTGTAAGGAAACTCTTGTCTGCCCCAATTGCAAAATCGCATTCTTCATGCACGCTTTGAAGAAATATAAGTCACAATAAACTGTATCCTATTCATTTAAAAAAGAGAGGAATATTGTACAGACTACATAAACAGTATTTCAGCAATCTCTTGTAGGATGCATTTTCAAAAAAATCTGGAAAGTATTCACAGCGCTTCACTTTTTCCACATTTTGTTATGTTACAGCCTCATTCCAAAATGGATTAAATTCATTATTTTCCTCAAAATTCTACAAACAATACCCCATAATGACAATGTGAGAGAAGTTTGTTTGAAATCTTTGCAAAGTTATTAAAAATAAAAAATAAAAAAATCACATGTACATAAGATTTTCCCAGCCTTTCCTCAATACTTTGTTGAAGCACCTTTAGCAACAATTACTACCTCGTCTTTTTGAGTATGATGCTACAAGCTTGGCACACCTATTTTTGGGTAGTTTTTCCCATTCTTCTTTACAGGACCTCTCAAGCTCCATCAGGTTGCATGGGGAGCTTTGGTGCACAGCCATTTTTTGATCCCTCCAGAGATGTTCAATTAGATTCAAGTCTAGGCTATGGCTGGGCCACTCAAGGACATTCACAGAGTTGTCCTGTAGCCATTCCTCAATCCTGACTATATCCCAGTTCCTGTCGCTGAAAAACATCCCCACAGCATGATGCTGCCTCTACCATGCTTCACTCTAGGGATGGTATTGGTCAGGTGATGAGCAATGCCTGTTTTTCTCCAGTTGTCATTCAGGCCAAATAGTTTAATCTATTTTATCAGACCAGAGAATTTTGTTTCTCATGGTATGAGAGTCCTTCAGGTGCCTTTTGGAAAACTCTAGGCAGACTGTCATGTCCCTTTTACTGAGAAGTGGCTTCCATCTGGCCCCTCTACCATACAGGCCTGATTAATGGAGTGCTGCAGAGATAGTTGTTCTTCTGGAAGGTTCTCCTCTCTCCACAGAGAAATGCTGGAGTTCTGTCAGCGTGACCATCGGGTTCTTGGTCAACTCCCCGACTAAAGCCCTTCTGCCCCGAATGCTCAGTTTGGCCGGGCGGCCCATTTAGGAAGAGTGCTGGTGGTTCCAAACTTCTTCCATTTACGGATGATGGAGGCCACTGTGCTCATTGGGACCTTCAATACTGCAGACATTTTTCTGTACCCTTCCCCAGATCTGTGCCTCCACACAATCCTGTCTTGGAGGTCCACAGACAAGTCCTTGGACTTCATGGCTTGGTTAACTGTGGGACCTCATGTAGACAGGTGTGTGCCTTTTCAAATCATATCCAATCAACTGAATTTACCACAGTTGGACTCCAATCAAGTTGTAGAAACATCTCAAGGATGATCAGTGGAAACAGGATGCACCTGAGCTAAATTTTGAGTGTCATGGCAAAGGCTGTAAATACTTATGTACGTGCGATTGTTTTGTTTTTTACTTTTTAAAAATTTGCAAAGATTTCGGACATTTTCTTCACATTGTCATTATGGGGTGTTGTTTTTTGAGGAAAATAATGAATTTAATCCATTTTGTAATAAGACTGTAACATAACAAAATGTGGAAAAAGTGAAGATCTGTGAATACTTTCTGGATGCACTGTACTTCAAGCAGTATTTCAACAATCTGCTGTAGGTCACGTTTTCAAAGATGAGATTTTTAGCACAAAAATTCAGTATATATTTTAAGTATATATATTTAACAGAAATGGGAACTAAATATTTCACAGACTTCATATGCAGTATTGAAACGAACATATTTTCTATGACTTAAAAATGTTTTTTGGGGGGGCAGGGCCCACCCTACACACTTTTCCTCTGGTGGAAAGAAACCGAATACAACCGGTCAATATATCAATGAATACACTGACTGGCCAGGGTGGAGCTTGTCCACCCTGGTCATTCAGAGAATGCCCTGTATTTACTGACAAAAATACAAGGTGCTTCCTGAAAGTTCCACATGACTGACTCTATTCGAACATAAAGAAGGTAGTTTCTGCACACCTGTGGGACATCATTTTGCACAACCAGACCACACTATAGAAGACCTCAATGTTTTAGTTCTTAAAGGGAATTTCAGAACTATCCAGGAAAGGAAAACTTTTGAACTAAGAATAATACTTCTATTTGACACAAAAAAATAGTCTAAAATTAGATATAAGTTTCTTTACCCAATATAACTATAATATAACATTTTTACGGCCCCCTTTGTGGCTATCATCACCCCAGTCTTTAGCTCTCCTCCTGTCTTATCTCACTAACTATGTTAGTTTTATTACCATTGCCATGTACATTTGTTTGTGTGTGTTTTTTTTTTTGTTTCTTTTTTTTTCCTTTCCCTCAGAGATTGTGTTTTTTTAACATTCTGCTAAAATGTTTGTGAATCAGTACTGCTGGTATCTTGAAGATGGGGACATACCCCGAAAGCTTGTCTTGAAAAATTGTATGTTAATGCAAATAAAAAAAGTATCATGGAGAGTACTCAATTGTCTCTGTCGCAAGGGCACTAATACAGCTACAATCACCTCAAGCATTTTTGGCCACAGAAGGGAAGTATTTAGGACTCCGTCAGGAACACAGCCTGGCTTATTGTATGTAGCACAAGCTGCTGCACTGTATTACAAAAGCATGGAGTTCTGGTTTAAGTATGTATAGTAAGCTGCATTTTGAAAAGGAGGGAAAACAGTCAGCTTTTAATCCACAAAGCAACATTAGAGTGTGTTTATTTCACACAAAAAGAACACCAAAATATTGTATGGAGTCTGTGCACAGTATTTAACCAATTGTACTAGGCCGCACTTTGAACTGGAGAGACAACAGCTGGAATTGAATACAAAAATAAACATAGAATAAAGCCAGCAAAAAATTGCAATGACCCCATACAGGGTAAATAAAGTATAACTAGAGACAAAACTTTTTTTTTTCATTTTGGATAGAGTAAAGGAGGGTGTATCCCCTGTGAGTTTCTTTTGCCATCTGTGTCCCATTGGAGGGATGTTCTACCTCAGCTATATTAAAAGCATGTAGCCCATACACTCATATATTTTGTTGAAGGTAGACAAAGAAATTCTGGACAGCCGTACACCGATGAAAGCTTCTTATGCCTTTATTTGTGAACCAGGATCACAAAGTATACACAACACCAAAGCAGAGTGGTACAGAAAAACAGTTGACGCATTTCACACTTATGCCCAATGCTTACTCGTGCTTTGAGTAAGCACTTGGCATAAGTGTGAAAAGCGTCAGCTGTTTTTCTGTACCACTCTGTTTTAGTATCATGTATACTTTGTGATCCTGGTTCACAAATAAAGGGATAAGAAACTTTCGTCGGTGTGCGGCTGTCCAGAATTTCTTCGTCTACCTTTATCTATACATGCAATAGCCAGCACCTGGGGCTCTACTCCTCTCTGGAGATTAAGGACTCTTTGTTAGTGGACCCACCTGAGCGGTGGGGCGTTCTTCTGCCTGTTTTGGATTCCTGGGCTTTTACTCATATATTTTGTACTGTTATTATGCTTCTGTTATACGCAGTGTTTATAGCGTACGATGTGACACCTGTAATCCAGCTGGCCTCTTGTTTTCATGTTTTTATTTTTATGTTCATATGTCTTTATTTCTATGTCACGATAGATGTGATTCTGGCATTCTTACCTCTCTTTAGAGAATTTTTCTGTTTCACCTCATCATATATACTTCCAATTATAATTTTTATTGATATATATATATATATATATATATATATATATATATATATATATATATATATGTATCTTCCATCTTTTATTTGCCTATACTTACAGTCCATTACTTATTGCTCCCCATTATTATAGGTTATTATCGCTGAACCACCTATGGAGGGAGTCTATTCCACGTTTTCACAGCTTTTTCTGTGATGAAACCTTTCCGTATTTGAAGATGAAATCTCTTTTCCTCTAGATGTAAAGAGTGCCCCCTTGTCCTCTATGATGACCTTAAAGTAAATAACTCAACACAACAGTTCACTATATGGACCCCTTATGTATTTGTACATGTTGATCATATCCCCCATTAATATCCTATTCTCAAGAGAGAATAAGTTCAGTTCCTCTAATCTTTCCTCGTAGCTGAGCTCCTCTATGCCTCTTATCAGTTTAGTTGCTCTTCTCTGCACTTTCTCCAAAACTGAACTGTATATTCCAGATGATGTCTTACTAATGATTTGTACAGGGTGTAAAGTTATCTCTTTCTCTGGAGTCCATAGCTCTCTTAATACATTAATACTTTGTTCGCTTTGGAAACTTCAGCTTGGCATTGCATGCTATTATTAAGCTTATGATCTACCAAAACCCCCAGATCTTTCTCCACTATGGATTCACACAGTTGTACTCACCCTAGTATGTATGATGCATGCATATTCTTAGCCCCCAAGTGCATCTCTTTACATTTGTCAACATTAAACCTTATTTGCCCCATAAAACAGTGCATTGAGGTAGGCTTGTAAGTTGGAGACATCCTGTAAGGATGTTATTCCACTGTATAGCTTGGTGTCATCTGCAAAGACTGAAATTGTACCTTTAATACCATGCTGTAGGGTATAACAATGTTTTTATGGCAAGATTCCAAGAAAACATGTATTTTTTAGAAGCTGCAGGAACAATTGGCAATGAAAATTGTCTCTCCCTGCATGTTGTTCCCTTCTTGATTTCCTTCCCTGATTTATTTCATTCACTTTTTGCAACATTCAGAACTTATGGTAGAGAATAAGCCTGCAGTTTGCAGGAAAGTAAATGTTTATTGGAAGAATGTAACAGTGCCCTTGAAAGGGTATGTGAGGGATAACAAAATTGTGTGTGCTACTGAAACACTGGCTCAGCTTCTCTGTGTATATCTGAGGAAAAATTGTGTTTTAAGTGGACCTGAAAAACCATGTACTATTTTATAGGGAATAATCAGTAATTATATAAACAATACCCTGAAAATGTACCTTTTTATTTTAATTGAAAATTTGTAGTGTACTCCCTGGTATGTGAGGGTGCCTAGGCAATCTTTTGCCTGTATCCCCATAGGTTTATACAGTATCTACAATGTGAGGTCTAAGGCTTTGCTGTCGCTCACTGCCAGCCTCAGGAGACCTGGAGTGATATTTTGTGAAGTTACTACCAGCTGCTGACTGTTATCCTTGATGGAGTCTCTGACAGGACAAAGAAAAGCCCTGCCCTTAACAAGATGACTACCTCCACACAAAGACAGAATGCTTAGCAAGGCATGTAATGGGAAAATGATAAGTAGTTTAATTATTCTGCGCTTACCAAACTGATAATGTGATCAATATTGTATGTAATACAATATTATACAGTGGGGACGGAAAGTATTCAGACCCCCTTAAATTTCCCACTCTTTGTTATATTGCAGCCATTTGCTAAAATCACTTAAGTTAGAATTAAGGCCAAAAAGTTCTATCTTGGTCTGATCAGACCAGAGAATCTTATTTCTCACCATCTTGGAGTCCTTCATGTGTTTTTTAGCAAACTGCATGCTGTCTTTCATGTGTCTTGCACTGAGAAGAGGCTTCCGTCGGGCCACTCTGCCATAAAGCCACAACTGGTGAAGGGCTGCAGTGATGGTTGACTTTCTACAACTTTCTCCCATCTCTCGACTGCATCTCTGGAGCACAGCCACAGTGATCTTTGTTTCTTCTTTACCTCTCTCACCAAGGCTCTTCTCCCCAGATAGCTCAGTTTGGCAGGACGGCCAGCTCTAGGAAGGGTTCTGGTCGTCCCAAATGTCTTACATTTAAGGATTATGGAGGCCACTTAACCTTAAGTGCAGCAGAATTTTTTTTGTAACCTTGGCCAGATCTGTGCCTTACCACAATTCTGTCTCTGAGCTCTTTAGGCAGTTCCTTTGACCTCATGATTCTCATTTGCTCTGACATGCACTGTGAGCTGTAAGGTCTTATATAGACAGGTGTGTGGCTTTCCTAATCAAGTCCAATCAGTATAAACAAACACAGCTAGACTCAAATGAAGGTGTAGAACCATCTCAAGGATGATCAGAAGAAATGGACAGCACCTGAGTTAAATATATGAGTGTCACAGCAAAGGGTCTGAATACTTAGGACCATGTGATATTTCAGTTTTTCTCTTTTAATAAATCTGCAAAAATGTCAACAATTCTGTGTTTTTCTGTCAATATGGGGTGCTGTGTGTACATTAATGAGGAAAAAGAAATGAACTTAAATGATTTTAGCAAATGGCTGTAATATAACAAAGAGTGAAAACTTTAAGGGGGTCTGAATACTTTCCATCCCCACTGTATGTGATACAAAAAAAGGTGAAAAAACTTGAAAAAAAAGGTACATGTGTATGTGAATGCTGCTCCGAAAATTAAATACTCAATTCACAAACATATGAAGAAAAAAGGAGATTGCGCAAACTTTAAACACATTATTGAATAATCATACAAAACACATAGCCATGTGAGTGAATCGGTCAAAGTGAATCAATTAATATTGTGTTTAAAAAGTCCCAAACAAATAAGATAAACTTGAAATTAAGTAATAATGAATGCAACTTCCGATGCAGCACCCAAAAATCTGCAATGGCAACTGGTCGGTACTTTATATCCCAGCGGAGAAGTAAGCTAAAAAGCCAGATGGCCTCTTACCGGACAGGATGGACCCCAAATTATAAGGATCAAGCTCGCCTAATATGCACAGCAATCAGCTGTGATGTTCCATCTGGTCTGTTCCAAGCACTAGCCACTCTCCTCCACCAAAGACAACTAGACGTTTAGTAAGTTTCCAACCTTCCAGTCACTCTGCCCGATGCTCCTCCTCCAGTGAGTATAAAGGATTTAGAAAAAAAGGAACTTCATGGTGCAGTAAAAAAAGGTAGTGTTTTCCAAAATTTTGCATCAGCACAGTGAAGAAATATGGTACAAACACAGGGAAAATAATAAGCTACAGAAAGACCACAGGCAATACTGATGACTAGTTATTTGACTTCTACCTTCAAAGCTTCAAGAGTGCAGTTACTGTTTAACCACTTGCTGGCCAGACAATAGTAACTTTACTGCTGGCTAGCGGCTTGAGCAGGCACTGTGATGTACCCTAGGGCACGCAGTTGAGCGATCTGCAACCCACTTTGTCCACCAGACACAGCGGATTGTGGTGCTCGATATCAAGATGCTGTGATTGGCCCAGATACCACATGATCACTATCATTAGTCACCTAGTAGACAACAGTCATGACTAGAATCCATTAATTAAATCATTGTTTACTACTGTGTGTGATCTGTGATTGGTCACCAGTGATCCCATGGTACCTAGGCCAATCACAGCACCCTGTACCATTTGCTAAATGCCCCCTCTTATGTCCCCTACACACAATCGGATTTTCCAACAACAAAACCGTGGATTTTTGTTCAAAGGATGTTGGCTCAAACTTGTCTTGCATACACACAGTCACACAAATGTTGGGCAAAAATTCCGAAACGTGAGAACGCGGTGACTACTTGATTCAGAGCATGCGTGAACTTTTGTGCGACGAACTTGTGTACACACGATCGGACTTTCCGACAACAAGCTTTGTTGTCAGAAAATTTGAGAACCTGCTCTCAAACATTTGTGTGCAGAAATTCAGCAAATGCTCAATAGAGCATACACATGGTCGGACTTTCCAATAACAAGCTCACATCGAACATTTCCTGTCGGAAAGTCCAATCGTATGTACACGGAATTAAGCTGGAATAGGCAGTGGACAGGGTGCTGATGCTGTGATCCTCTGCCCCTGCTGCAAAGTTGACCCAACTTGTAGTGATTCCGTCTGTTGAACACTACACATTCATGTCAACAGGGAAATGCTGCAAACCTTACTATTTTTTTTTTATACAGGTACATTTTTATTTTTTTTATATTTTTTTTTTATCATCAAAAGTTTATTTGAAAGTTTAATACAACTTACAATCAAAGCCATTTACGAGTGTCAAAGCAGTACATAAACATATTGCTAATCTTTACTACATTGTTGTTTACCATTATTTCCAACTATGTTCAGTCAGTGTAATTCTCGGTTGTTTAGTATTTAACTTATATTATAGCATTGTTATATATTATGTAGTATCATATAGTACTTATTATACACATCTGAATTCTGCTTTACAGTCAGCTTTGATTTGAAAACATGGAAATGGATAGAACAGGTAGAAGAATAGAAAAGGTATAGGGGTAATAAGGGGGATGTAGGAAGTACTCGATATACATTCTGTTATTGCTTCTTATTCTTTTTATCAGTGTAGTCCGGTGGAGAGTGGTCATCATGGTTTATCTTCCTCTTATATTTCTAAGTGCAGTTTAGTTTTTTACTGTGTCATTAACTCTTCATATGTCTTGGAGAATTTAAAAGCGAACCACGGAGACCATGTCTTTTGAAATTTCTCTGCTCTGTCAGTGGATTGGGCCAGGGTGTCTTCCATGTATCTAATTTCATCTACTTTTTTTAACCAGTTTTGTATGGTTGGGGGGCTCTTAGTTTTCCAGTTGAGCGGAATTAAAGATTTTGCCACATTGAGTAGATGTTTTGTCAGTGATTTTTTGTATCTTTTAAGAGGAAAATTTGATATGTGAAGTAGACAGCAAGGCGCATTCAGTTCAAGACTCATCTCCGTGATTAGCTTCACTAGTTCCTTTACTCTGTGCCAGAATGGACTGATTAGGGTACATCCCCACCAAATATGTAGCAGGGTCCCCCTTTCATCCTCACACCTCCAGCACCTGTCTGATGTGTGAGGGAACCATTTCTTAAGCTTGTCAGGTGTAGCGTACCAGTGTGTCAATAGTTTGTATGATGTTTCCTGGGTTTTAGTACTTATTGAGCATTTGTGTGACATGATGCATGCTACTTTCCATTGTTTGTCAGTGATATCTACTTGTAATGCTTTAGACCAAGCAGCTTTAAATCTGTCCTCTGTAGTTTCTTTAGGCTCTTGTAACAAGGCGTAAGTAATAGAAGTCGCTCTGCTGAACTGTGTGCCTTGTAAGCAAATTTCCTCTAACTCCATTAATCGCCGGAAGAGTGTGGGTTTTCTTGTTTTGCTCGTTATATAGCTGCGTATTTGAAAGTATACCCATAAGGAAAGTCCCATAAGGCCATTGTCTGTCCTGAGTGTTGCAAAATCCTTAATGTTGCCTTTATGTATGCAATTCCGTGCCAGTAAAGGTGGTTTACCAGTTGGGGTCTGTAGGGTCTTATTCTTAAGTCCTGGTGTAAAGTCAGGATTGTCCATCATTGGAGAGAGTGGACTGAGAACTGATGTCAATTCAGTAGTGTTAGCTATTTTCTGAAATAGGTGTAGTGTAGTACCTGTCAATGGGTGTTTTCTAATTTGCTTGTTGTGGGATTTCCAAGGTATCCAAGGGGAGAATTTCAAAGGGGTTTGGTACAGTGAGGCCTCTAATGAGACCCAATCTTTGGATTCTGTATGGCAATGCCAGTCTATCACCCTTGTGAGGTGTGAAGCAAGATAATATTTGTAGAAATTTGGTATGCCCATACCCCCTTGTTCTTTTGGTCTAGTGACGAGTTGGAATTTGATTCTGGCTTTTTTGCGTCCCCAGAGGAATTGTAACAGTATAGATTGTAAAGCCTTAAAGAAAGATTGGGGTATTTTGATAGGGAGGGATCTGAGTAAATACAGCAATCTGGGAAGAATAACCATTTTTAGTATCGCCGCCCTCCCGAACCATGAGAAGAATTTATTGTTCCATGTTTTTAGGTCTTTCTTTATTTCTTGTAGTAAAGCAGGAAAGTTATGTTCATATAGGGATGCTAATCTTGGTGTTAAGTTTATTCCCAAATATTTGAGGGAGTGTGTTTCCCATCTAAAGGGGCAATTGGTTTTGGTGTTATTCAGTAGTTCATCAGGTAGGGAAATATTCATTGCTTCCGATTTTGTGTAATTTAAAATTACAATTTAAATTGTTTCAGCAGGTTTGGCATTGTTACGTGTGGTTTAGTTAAGAAAAACAAGAGGTCGTCGGCATAAGCCGCGATCTTGTATTCTTTATTCGCAACTTAGAATCCTGTAATAGATTTATCTTGATTTATCATTCTAATAAAAGGTTCTAGGGAGAGTATGAATAGTAGAGGGGACAATGGGCATCCCTGTCTCGTACCATTTGTGATCAAGACCCTCTCTGACAACGAGCCATTGATTTTCAACTTAGCTGACGGTTTGTCATATAGGGCTGATATCCACATCAACATGTGGGGGCCCAGACCCACGTATTTACACGTGTCTAGCATAAAATCCCATGAGACTCTATCGAAGGCCTTCTCCGCGTCCGTGGACAGGAGAAGGCCCTCACAGTCCCCATTGTGTGCTGCATGTGACAACAAAAGGGCCTTGATCACATTGTCTCTAGCCTCTCTATTGGGCATAAAGCCCACCTGTTCTGGGCCTATTAGCGAGGGTAGTATTGATCTTAATCTGTTTGCCAACACTTTCGCCATAATTTTAAGGTCTAAATTTAGTAAGGAAATGGGTCTGTAGCTTGTGCAC
This sequence comes from Aquarana catesbeiana, assembly GCF_042186555.1. Lineage (NCBI taxonomy): Eukaryota > Metazoa > Chordata > Amphibia > Anura > Ranidae > Aquarana > Aquarana catesbeiana. The sequence continues at coordinate 269,237,715 of NC_133329.1, read as the reverse complement.
TCCGTGGGGTCTTTTCCTGGTTTTGGTACTACTGTAATATGGGCTGCTAGAAATTCAGTTGGTACCTGGGAAGTGGAAGTTAAGGCGTTTAAAGCTTTTTGTAAGGGGGTTGTTAGAATATTACTAAATGTTTTATAATAAATTGAGGTAAAGCCGTCTGGGCCCGGGCTTTTTCCTGGTTTGAGATCTTTTATTGCTGACTCAATTTCCGTTTCTGTAATTTCTTCCTCTAATAGGGCTGTCTCTGTGTCCCCCAATCTGGGTATTCCACTCCTAATAAGGTAGTCTTGTATAGTTGTCCTTCTGTCTGTTTTTATGTCAGATGTTTTATGTTGTGTAGGTAAGTTGTACAGTTCCGTGTAAAATTGTTGGAATTGTGTCGCTATTGCTTCTGTAGTTATAGCTAATGTCCCTTCTCGTGATCTGATTCCTGCTATGTGGTTTTTTGAGTTAGCTTCTTTCAATGCCCTGGATAGTAGTCTGCCTGTTTTGTCACGTGACTCATAGTATATAGCTTTTTTGAAGAACAGCATTCTTTTTGATTTGTGCTCAAATATTTGTTGTAATGTCTTGCGGGCGTCAAGGAGATCCTTAGCTGATTGTAGTGATAGGGAATGTTTATGGCTATTTTCCAGGGTATTAATTTTATTTATCAGTGTATTAATTTCTTGTTCCTGTTTTTTCTTTCTTTGGGCTCCCAGTTTAATTAGTTCCCCTCTAATACAGCATTTGTGTGCCTGCCATGTTGTCATGGGGTTCATTGTAGGGGTACTGTTGTGTCTGAAATATTCAGACAGTGTCGCAGTTATTTTGGGCAGTAGTTCTAGGTCTGTTATGAGTGAGGGGTTGAGTCTCCATATATTAGATCTGGAGGCTGGAGTGCTTAAGTCTAGTGTCAGGGATATCGGTGCATGGTCAGACAGTACTTGAACTCCTATTTGGGGTCATTTACATTTGGTAGGTCCCTTTGAGTAATGAACAGTAGGTCTATACGTGAGTATCTGTTGTGTGGAGCCGAGAAACAAGAAAAGTCCCTAGTATCTGGGTGAAGGAATCTCCATGTATCTATTAATTGTAGTGAGTTAAGGAGTGTTTTAATTCTTTTAAGGGCGCTATACTTAATGCAGGATTTTCCTGAGGAGGAATCAACTACTGGATTTAGTGGTACATTGAAGTCTCCACCTAAAATGAGCAATCCTGTTGCGAACCCTGTCAGTGCTCGGACTATTTTTTGGCAGAAGGTAACCTGGCCTGAATTAGGGAAGTAAACGTTTGCTAATGTGATGGGTCTATCATAGTATGTACCTTTAAGAAGTATGTATCTACCCTCTGGGTCTATGAGACTTTCTCTAAGGGTGAATGGGGCATCTTTACTCACCAGAGTCGAGACTCCCTTGGTTTTAGCTGTGTCATTTGTCACATGGTACGCCTCTGTGAAGTAGGTATTGGTGAGTTTTGGTATGTGCCCTGTTTTAAAATGGGTCTCTTGGAGGAAGACAAAGTGTGGCTTACCTTTCTTCAGTTCCCGAAGGAGTGTTGACCTTTTCTCAGGGACATTGAGCCCTCTTATGTTGTGCGAGATCACTTTGGGGGATTTCCCCAATGCTGAGTAGGCCATCGGTGTATTTGGATGGTTGAAGACCGTATGTGAGTTCTGAAATAAATTTGTCTGTAATATCTGTTAACGACCAATCTCCACCTTAGTGCAGTATTTGTTAGCTGGGTGGTGAGAAGGGGAAGAGATAAAGAGGGAGAAGGAGGAAGGAAGAGAAGTTATTAGATGAAAAAGTAAATATAAGAGGTGAATTCACCTCCTAACAGAGTAAGGTTATTAACTTTAGTCAATTAACACACTGTACTAAAGTGACTAAGTAGTGTATTGGAGCCTATAAACTTGGCTCAGATACCCTTTTGTGGGTACATGGAAAGTCAGCGCCCGTAAACAAAAAATTGAAAAACTTGTTTTATACTAGTTAACTGGCAGTTCAAAAAAAAAAACGGAGAAAAAAGAGAACGGCTCAGCCTCTTTAAGGCAACATTTGGATTTGGGTCTGGAAATAACTTCCCAATTCAGAACCTGATCCTTTAGATCCTTTAGATCTCCCATGAATAGAGAATATTGTCTGTAACATCCATGGACTTCCGTGTCTGGTAGCTGTCAAAGTTCAGGGAATAGTGTCTGCATTTTCGTGAGTTTGGGTAGACGACTCTGCTTGTCTGACCTGTGGTCTATTGTTGCCTGTGTTGCTGTGTTGCTGGATTTGTATTCCACCTTATGAGAGTGTTCGGCTATAGAGATTTGTAGGTTATCTTTTAGTATGGTTTCAAGTCATGTTTTCTTAAGAAATAATATGTAGTGTATGTCATCTAGTCCTTAATTGCAGTGTACCAAAGTTAACTTAACGTGTGAACTTAAACCTGGTTATGGTTGCTTTAGCTGATGACTGTGATGTTTGACGTGGATCTTGTTGTGTCCATGCATCTCCATTTATGGGGAAATTGATCTGCAGTGAGAATGTAACTTCCTGCTCAATTTTTGGTGTAAGATACCTTTAGTTAGGTTCTGGAGGGAAGGGCTCTAGGTCAGTTCAGTTTGCGAAACCTGGATGGTGTGGAGCGTGGTGCAGGGGTCCCCCTTATTGATCCTCCTCCCTTTCCATGTTTAATTTTCTTAGAGAGTTGTTTATCCGGAGTAGACAAGGGGGGACCTGGGGGGCTTCTTGTATGAGGGGGTAAAGTAAACTCCTGGTACCCAATGGGGTAGATCAATCAGATCTAAGTCCAGGGCTGCACAGAAATCAGGGAGATCCTCTGGTGTGCATAACACAAGCTGTTTTCCTGAGATTGTAATTACAAGCGCAAAGGGGAAACGCCATGTGTATTTTATGTCTCTTTCCCTTAATATATCCAGGAGGGGTCGCAGGGCCCTGCGGTTCCTCAGTGTGATCTGTGAAAGGTCCTGGTATAACATTATGTTTGCCCCATTAAAAATGATGTGGTCATTCCTCCTCGCTTTCCTCATGATATCCTCCTTGAGAGGGAAACTCTGTAAGCAGCATATTATGTCTCTGGGGGGAGCAGTATCTGGGCCTCTGGCTCTGAGGGCTCTGTGTGCTCTGACGAACTCTATGTCAGAGTCTTCCTGTCTCTCCAGCAGACTGTTAAACACTCGTTTCAGTGCAGGTATTATCTGATCATTGTCAACTGACTCAGGTATCCCTCTCACCCTGATATTATTTCTCCTTCCTTGGTTATCGAGGTCCTCTATGTGTCGATTCATTTCGATGAAGTGAGACACATGTGAATTTGCAATCTTATCTAATCGGACCAGTTCTCTGTCTCTTTGCCAGTCCTGTACTTCTACAGCTTCCATCTTGTCAGACAGCACTAGCAGATTAGACTTTAAGTCTGTAATGGCTGCTGAGAATGTTGCCTTAATATCTGCTGCAAAGACAGACATGTCAGCGTAAGTGAGGGGTTTGTGAGAGCGAGTCCCGCTCCTACCTGTTTCCTCCAGAGCGGATTGCGAGTCCTCGCTGAAGTCATCTTCCTCCTGCTGGGCGCCCGCCATCTTGTGTCCCGCCATGCCACCTCGATCCGCGGGTTTAGCTTTGAGTAGTTCTGAGATGCTTCTGTTTGAAGTAGAGGCTGGGGTACGGCGTGTTTTGGGGTGAGAGGTCTGGTGAGTCAGTCTGCCCATCTCCTGACCCAGGTAAGCTGGAAAGGATGCTGTCGGCTGTGTCCATTCACGGAGCTCCGCTAGTGTGCTGCCATCTCGGTCGCTCGCTAAGCCACACCCCCTTTTTTTATATTTTTTACATTTTTTTGTGGTGGAACTTTGAAGAGACATCAGGGGTCTAAACATTAGAGATGAGCCAAACACCCCCCTGCTTGGTTCACAGCAGAACTTCTGAACAAGGGAAAAGTTTGGTGCTGAACTCCAAACTCCATTGAAGTCTATGGAAATCAAACATGAGAAGTCAAAAGTCCCCATTTTGAAGGCTTGTATGTAAATAATTGTCCATAAAAAGGGTATGGGGGCCCAGGTACTTCCCTGGGGGACATATACCAATGCAAAAAAAACTTTGAAAAAAGATTGTTTTTAACCACTTCATCCCCGGAAGGATTTGCCTCCTTCCTGACCAGGCCATTTTTTGCGATACAGCACTGCTTCGATTTAACTGACAATTGCACGGTCGTGCGACGTTGTACCCAAACAAAATTGATGTCCTTTTTTCCCCACAAATAGAGCTTTCTTTTGGTGGTATTTGATCACCTCTGTGGTTTTTATTTGTTGCGCTATAAACAAAAAAAGAGCGACAATTTTGTGCTATAATAAATATCCCAAAAAAATGTAAAAAACTAATTTCTTCATCAGTTCAGGCCAATATATATTCTTCTACATATTTTTGGTAAAAAAAATTGCAATAAGTATATATTGATTGGTTTGCGCAAAAGTTATAGCGTCTACAAAATAGGGATTATGTAATTATGTAATTTTTATTATTATTTTTTTTTCTAGCCACCTCAATACCAGGCCTATTCTGGCACTTCTCTCCTACATGTAAAAAACATCATTTTTTTGCTAGAACCCCCAAACATTATATATGTTTTTTTAGCAGACACCCTAGGGAATAAAATGGCTGTCATTGAAACTTTTTATCTCGCACAGTATTTGCGCAATAATTTTTCAAACGCCTTTTTTTTCATGATTTAAAAAAATAACAAAACAGTAAAGTTAGCCCAATTTTTTTGTATAATGTAAAAGATGATGTTACTCCAAGTAAATAGATACCTAACATATCACGCTTTAAAATTGCGCACAATCATGGAATGGCACCAAACTTCATAACTTTAAAATCTCCATAGGCAACGCTTTAAAAATTTTTTTACAGGTTACCAGTTTAGTGTTACAGTGCTAGAATTATTGCACACGCTCTAACGCACGCGGCAATACCTCACATGTGTGGTTTGAGCGGCGTTTACATATGTGGGCGGGACTTTTGTGTGCGTTTGCTTCTGAGCGCGAGCTACCGGGGACAGGGGCATTTTAATTTTTTTTTTAATTTTTTTTTATTTTACTTAATTTTTTTTATTTTTACACTTTTTTTACTTTTTTTTTGATCACTTTTATTCCTATTACAATGAATGTAAACATCCCTTGTAATAGGAATCTATGTGACAGGTCCTCTTTATGGAGAGATGTGGGGTCAATAAAACCCCACATCCCTCCTCCAGGCTGGAAAGCATGAGATCGAGAAAAAAAAAATTCACAGATCTCATGCTGACAGCCGGGTTATGACGTCATGCCCGGGCCTCCGACGGTCATACAGATGACTGGTGACCATGTGGTCACCAGTCATCTCTATCGTCCTCATCCAGCGCTGGCCGATTCTTTCTCTGGGCCCCCGATGGCACGGGAGAGCCAAGAGAAGCACCAGATGGCGGCGGGAGAGGGGGAGTCCCCTCCTGTTGCCTGTAAGAACAATCAAGCGGCAGAACTGCCGCTATGATCATTCTTATCGTGCACAGAATTGATGGCTGAAAAGAATGATATCTGAATGATGTCTGTAGCTACAGGCATCATTCAGATATCCCCTCACAAGGACAAGGACGTTTATATACAATGGCCGGTTTTGAAGTGGCTAGTAATGGCGGCGATCAGCGATTTTTATTGGGACTGTGACATTGCGGCGGACAGATCGGACACGTTTGACACTTTTTTGGGACCATTGACAGCGATCAGTGCTAAAAATAGCCACTGATTACTGTATAAATGTCATTGGCAGGGAATGGGTTAACACTAGTTGGCGATGAAGGGGTTAACTGTGTTCCCAATGTGTGTTTCTAACTGTGGGGGATGGGAGTGACTGGGGGAGGAGACATATCGTTGTTCCTACTCAGTAGGAACACACAATCTGTCTCTATTCCCCGGACAGAAACGGAATTTGTGTGTTTACACACAGATCCCCGTTATCGTTCTGTCAGGAGCAATCGCGGGTGCCCGGCGGGCATTGGCACCCACTATAGCTTCCTAAAGAGCCGACATATAGCAACAGCGATTTGCGCAGCCGTGACAAAACCTGCCGCAGTATAACTGCGGCGGCTGGTCAGAAAGCTTTTAAAGGAGCTTTTCTAAAGAAAATGAGTCAAATCACATTTAAATTGACTCATTGTTGCAATTGCTGGCACCCGGGTATTTAAAAAAATTAAAGATAAAAAACACCAAAATGTAAAAAAAAAAAAAAAACGGCGTGGGGTCCCCCCAAAGTCCATATCAGACCCTTATTCGAGCATGCAACCTGGCAGGCCAGGAAAGAGAGGGGACGAGCGAGCGCCCCTCCCCCCTTCTGAATCATACCAGGCCACGTGCCTTCAACATGGGGGGTAGGTGCTTGGAAGGGGATGGAGCCCCTTCATCACAAGCCTGGGCTGTGGTTGTCGGAGTCTGCGGGTGGGGGGCTTATCAGAATCTGGAAGCCCCCTTTAACAAGGGGCCCCCAGAGCCCAGCCCCCCCTATGTGAATGAGTATGGGGTACACTGTACCCCACCCATTCACCAAATAAATTGTTAAAAATAACTAAAACCAGTAGACGCTCTGCCGTCAATTAAGGCTAACTGCCTACTGCAGGCTCCGCCATTTGACAGTTCTTATATAGGTAAAATTTGGGTGTTCGGAGAACACCCAAATGGACGAAGTTCGGGTAGAACTTTTGCTCGGCCCGAACCATTCACCCATCACTGCCTCTAATGCCTCTTCTTTTTTGAAACAGAGAATGGGACTGAAGACGGTCCCTTTCTCTGCAGCCTGAGCTGCTCTGTAGATGAATAGATAGGAGTCTGTATAGAGACTCCTCTTCATTCATAAAATGAAACATAGGACATGGTGTTTACTATGTTTCATTCACAAACTGACACATAGTAAGCACGGTTGTGATGAAGGAATACAGAAGTGATCTGTACTGTATTCTTTTAGGAAATGAAGGGGTCTGGTAAACACTAGAGATTAATCTAACAACCAGTCTTTACTGTGCCCTGATTAGGCAAAGCTTTCAGGGAGCAGGGAGCAGAATGCTTTGTGCAGTGCACAGTTAATTGTAGGGCATTTTTTTTTACAAGGCTTCTGTAAAACTTTTGCTTACTATCTGAAAAACATATGACCTTGAATTTTGAACTAAATGTTAGAAAGAATTGAAGAAAAAATATTTGCTAGTTCAAAGAGCTAAGTGGGAAGCTCAGATTTTATATTGTTAATAACAAGAATCAGCAGGTTTATTGTGTTTCTTGTCAGATGTCTTAGATAATAATATCTACCACTGGCAGTAAACTGACTATATCAATGCTGGAATCGTAATGGCAAACAATGCATTTTTTTTTTATTACAGACAATTTGTATTCAAACATTTTTGCTTGATGTCCTATACATAACCTCAGTTTGAGAGCCAATTATTGTATAAGAAATGTGCATCTATAAGTCCTTGGTTTAAGGAATGACATTTTAGGAATTATTTAATCTCCTATAGCCACTGACATTCTATGAGGAAAAAAAAAACAAGAAAATATATTTACCTTCCCTCTTGCTTCCATTGTGAAGTGGGTGACACCATCCTCCTACTGATAGAATCCTGGGGAATGGTGAGTACTCCAAATCACATGGGAAGACGCTGCAGGACAGTGCTGGAAGCAACTTCTCAGAGAGAATAGAACTACTCTACACTCCCCATATCCCCAGACATAGGATAACCTCTGCTAGGTGGTGCAAGTGAAAGCCAGGGGAAAGGAGAGGATACTAAAGTCAAGCCAGCCACCCCACCAAAGTTTTTTTTTTAAACATTAAAGCTGATTTTCAAAAGAGAAGAAGGCACTTTAAGGGCAGACTTTGCATTTTAGATGCATTGTTCCAGTGGCTGCTGGTCATCTTTTTTTTGTAGGGGGTGGCAAACAAACCACACAAAACCCCCCTGGTCGGTCGACCCCCCAACCCCACCCCCGTCACTCGATCATCAGCCCACCAGCACCAGCCCTGCACTTATCCCATCTGGGTTGAGGCAGCGCTTCCTCCTTGGTGGATTCACCCTGCATTTCCTCCTCCTCAGCTTCACGGTGGCTTCCCCTGCATTTCCTCCTCCTCGGTGGCTAATACGATCGCCTCTCCTCTTGGCCAACCAGGTCTCAGGACCAGCTTCCTGATTGGCTGGGAGGAGAATCAGGAAGATAATAGCGAATAGTAGTTCGCCATTGTCACATAACTGGGTGGGCTCAGGGCGCAGTTCTCTGCGCCCCGAGCCCACCCTTTTTTTTAAGCCAATTAGAGCCCCAGGCTCTAATCATTTGCTTAAAAAGAAACTAATTGGAATCCATGCGTCCAGCGCCCTGCATGTAGATTAGGGGCCTTTTGGACGGGCCGCCACTGCATTGTCCACATTAAGGCCGAATTCTAACAATTATATATTTTTCATGCTTGGCTGGGCGCAAGGTAAGCATGCATATGTGATACCTGATCAATCTTTGTGGAAGCAATAGTCACAATCTTCCGTGTGCCATAACCATAAGGAGTTGCTTGCTCTGCACGATCGTCATTCAGAAAATTCTTAGCATTCTTCTCACTGAATGCCAAGTATTCTTTGATTTGGCAAGAAAGAGTGGCAGGGTGATTATATCATGGTGCATGGTGAAGGGAGCTCTCTGAATGACAGCTGTGCAGAGCGAGCAACCTCCTGTGGTTGCAGAAGGGCACCCATCTGGCAAAGCACCTACAGCTTATACAAAAGCAGATCAGGTATCACATTTTCATAATTACATTAGTTCAAGCTGCTCCATGTATATGTAAACTATATGATCCCTGCAGTTCAACTTTAGAATTGGAGCATGCCAGCTGACTTGAGTTCTGATTCAAGCAAACCAGATTATATATATAGATGACTCCCGCGCTGTCAAAGTGTCTAAGCTAGGGAACACTGCTGCAAAAACCTAAAAATATGATCCAGACAGAAAATAAATAATAAAATAGTGATGGTATTTGTGCTGTGAAAATGAAAATAAAAATAAAAATGATGGTGTGGCAAGTGCTAAAAAGATGAATATACTGGTGGAAATAAAAAGGTGTGTGATAGAAGCAAACGAATGCGTGTACATCAAATCCAAATATATCAAATGATACCTAGTGCAGTATGATCATGCAATCGAAAAAATAAAGATATGTTGTAATATTTATATAAATAGAAGCGTGTAAACAGGAGATGTATAACAAATGATTATTTCATTTCTTTGTCTCTTTACAATTTTTTTCCCTGATGAAGTCACGTGATGTAACGATACGCGTCGGGATTGGAGTACTGGTTGCACTCACAGTCTGACGGCAGGAGACGAGCTCGGTGATCGTGGATGCTCTTGTATAGGATCATACATGTAAGTTTGTTTTTTCTATCTTTTACCAATAAACCGGCTTATACATATGGGATTATGCTATATACATTCTCTCCTCATGTTTTTGCCTACATCAACTGAGTCTATCTGATGGGCATCGGGGGAGCAGGAGCGGACTGAAGCTTTTACTAAGGGCATACGAACTTGGCGTTCGTGGATTGACGCCTATGCTTCCTTTCAAAAAGTGAGTGCATCACTTTCTGATCCACCCCTGTCCCACTGTGTTCATTGCAGTGTTACGCTATATATATTTTCTATATATCTCTTTCATATCATCTTAACATCTGCCACTGGGACCGTCCAAGCAACATATAGGAAATCACATCATCTTTGCACTAACCATCCTTACCTGTGATCTGTGACCAGTCTATGCTGTACATATTACAGCAGTAAGGTGAGCTGCTTGCAGACACAGAGGTGTTATCACTGAAGATTGCATTAGGTACACAAGTGTTTCCCGGTGGTGGGATAGATCGATTGTTACCTCACACGGACTGTTTTATCACATGAACTTTTTTGTCATTTTTGTATATAATTTTTTGTTATTTCTTTTGGATTTTTATACAAGCCATTATTCAGTATCATGTGACATACATTTGTTATATATCTCCTATTTACATGCTTCTATTTCTATATATATGTATATATATAATATATTTTTATTTTTTGGATTGCATGATCATACTGCACTAGGTATCATTTGATATACTTGCATTTGATGTACATGCATTCGTTTGCTTCTATCACACACATTTTTATTTCTACCAGTATATTCATCTTTTTAGCACTTCCCACACCTTCATTTTTATTTTTATTTTCATTTTCACAGCGCAAATACCATCACTATTTTACTAAGCAAACCAGATTACTCACTTTACACATTTTTGACAACAGAGTCTCTTAAACCCAACTCAGGGCCCCTGATTGCCGAGTTATTGCTTGTGATGTACACACTGAGCAGAAAACAGCGGCATACAATACAGCTGGACTGCTTAAGTTACTGGAACTGCTGTATCCCTTCATTTTACTGGCAAGCCAATAAAATGTTGGCCAGGTGGAAACCTTATATACAGCGTGGCTGTTGGCAACTGCTTGTTCTGGGGTCCTTTGTACATTGAGTAACTGTGTTGTTTCTGTATGTTGAACATTTTTCACCAAATGCACCATCATTCAGCTCTTACAATGATTCTGCCATTGCATTAGGTGTAATTTTTTCATCAAGTTTAACAAGAACAAAGCCCTACCCTACTGTTTTTGCATTTCATACTCTCTCTGCAGCTGAGCACAAATATTTTTCAGGAGATCATGAAGTGCTGGACCATATATATGGGCTAATGAAAGATGACTTCATTTTCTTAATGACAGAATATTTGCCCTGAGAACACATCACACTATCTTCCCCGATGCTAATAGAGTCCAGGAACAGAACTAAATAAAGCTAAAAAATCACTTGGACCAGATGGTGTCCCCAAAAAGTTGAGCTAAGTTATTTCTAGGATTTTGTTTCTAAATTTTAGGACATGTTAAATGTTGACTTGGTATCAATGATTTGACATTAGGCAGGAATGTAATTTCTACAATTGAAAGTCCTCCCTCAGGAGCTACAGACCTGTAAGTTTAAGATAGCGAGGGTTTTCTAAAGAACCACATATTAGAGGGTATCTGCTAGAAAACAATTTCATAAGCAAAAGCCAGGATCCAAAGTCTAAAGTGGTTAGTACTAGGTTGGTTTTAAAGGTGGGGACAAACACTGGGAATTAAGTTTTTGTAGTTGGAATTTTTCACAAGAAATTACTGCAGCCAATTATCATTATATAAATTAGAGGATTTTTTCACTCATAGGGAATTAAGCACCTTTTTGGAACTCTTTTGCAGGCCATTTGAGGTATGTGATGTTTAATCTAGACTTTACAACTAGACAAAAAATATAGTTACATGAAGACTGTTCTTTACATAAAGCTTTGACTATGTTTTTCCAACACTACAGGTCTGAAACCCACACAGATGCAAAATGTGGAGCCAAAATAGTTTAACCTTCAATGGGTGTGAATATGGCTACCCCCAGTAGATCAAAAATTGATTCTACAGTCTTTTATCTAATCCATTTCAGGTTTACAGGCAGATGGGACCAATCATTTACAAACTGCAGAATCAGTAAGTTGATGCATTAGCAGTTTAATTCCACTTCAAGGATTGTCTGGTGTACAAGACCTGTCACCAACATGTATGTAGAGCATGACACTTTCTGCTGATCAGCCACCAACACTAGGAAAAAACAGAATAAATAGATCATCTTTTGGAACTGGACAACCACAGAAATGCTGATGTTTAGAACTCTTCAAATGTTTGCAAGTTTTGAAGTAACAGATGAATGACATGTTACTGTTTACATTTGTGTTCAGTAGTGTTCATGTCAAATTAATTGCCTTTTTATATTTCAATCTGTTTATTGCATTTTTTAAAAAAGGAACTCATATAGTTTTAGACCAAAATACACAGTTACCATAACATCAGCAGAATATCCAGATTGACATTTCATAGGAAATTAGAGGATATATATGATATGTAATTATATACATCAAAAACATATAAACTAGCCATATAAGCATTAACAGCAGATGTCATCATTTATCACACATAGAGAGATGATAAAAAATATAGCTCCGCATAGGCCAATGTCATAAGTTTAATGACCCTGGTTGATAGATATTCCTCATCAACTCTGAAGGTGTAGGTTGACCTCAAAAAAGTTATGGTGTGATGCACGTAAGAACCATATGCAATAAAAACAATGTTATTGTAAACAACAAGTAACATATCAGCTTAAACAAAAGGAAAGAGAAAACGAGAAGAAGAAGCAGACAAAGAAAAAAAAAAGGTAGAGAGCAGTCAGGGTGTTGCCTTTCCCCAGCCTCAACTGCCCATCGAAAGATATTGTATCTATGGTTGCCATGTCTTGTGATAAAATTAGCTTGGTTATTATGGAAGGTTCATGTCAATTTATCATCAATCATGATCCAGTCTAATTTTTGTTTGATATAGTCAAATGTTACCTTCGGCTGGTTCCAACAGCATGCTATAACTATTCTGATGGCTATCCTATAGAACAGTGATGGCGAATCTTGTCACCCCAGATGTTTTGGAACTACATTTCCCATGATGCTCATCTACACTGCAAAGTCCATGAGCATCATGGGAAATGTAGTTCCAAAACATCTGGGGTGCCAAGGTTCGCATCACTGCTATAGAAGATAAACAGTTAAACTTTTTAGGAAAGTGATTATACAGTTTATGGAAGAAGGCAATATCTGGTTTTCTACAATGCGCACCCCTATTACTAAGCTAATTAGATTAAAGCGGACCTTCAGTCATTTCTTCAACTTTCCATCTATTAAATCTTCTGCCCTTGTTGTTTTAACTTTGGATAGTAAAACCTTTTTTTTTTTTTTGCCACTTCCTGTTTCTTGTCTGGTAAAAAGCCTAGGCTTATGACATCATGCACAGCTCTCTCTCTCTCACTCTCATAAGAGTTTGCCAGGAAGGGAGGGGGGATTAGTCATAAGAGGGCCAATGAGAGCTGCAGGGCTGCAGAGCCAGAGGTGTGCCTCTGTGTGTCTGTGTAAATCCAGGAAGTGAACAGGCAGTAGCTTCAGCTGCCCACAGTTAAAATGGTTGTAGCCAGACTCAATGGAGGGAGATTTCTGCAACATATTTGGCAAGTACAGAATCACAGTATATATGAAATAATATGCAAAGTGGTGGGAGGGAAGCTTCAGAATGGCAAAGATGTTTTATTACAAATTATGTGAGCAAACCGCAGTTCCTTTTTAAGTGTCACAATTTAAAACCTAGTCACTTTGGAGCATTGCCATCAAATGTGGACCTGGGTGCCAAGCTGGCCATAGTTTCTGAAACACTGGGACGAAGCCTGCCCACTCATCTTGGCTGTCCTAGTCGAGATAATATACCATTCCCATAATATTTTATAATTAAATTCCCCCATTTCTCACTCTGGTAGGTCCCATGTGGCATTAAGGGCTCCCTTCCAGTGTTCCGTATAGAGCTTACAGTCTGAGTCTATTAGATAACTACATAATGTTGAAATACGGTCCTTCACCGGGTCCTTAGTTTTGCAGGAGCTCTCAAATAGCATGAAGGACAGGAGACCTTTTTAAGTTTATCTCTAGGGTAAGAGGTAATCTGGTTATAGCGGAACATTTCCGAGGAACGTAAGTACAGTTTGCTTTCATAGTAATCCAGACTGTAAACTATCTTCTAATAATAAATGTCTCCTATTCTCATCAGACATTTATTTATCTTCAAAAATTATTTTAAATAGAGGTGAGTAGTTCACAGAATAGACAGTATGCAGCGAGGGAGTCGGATGTATCCCTAAGTATGGAATAGATTTGGAGGTCCATTGGAAATCGAAATTAATTTGGAATGTAACTGTAAAGGAAGGTAAGTTACTATTTAAAGTCATGGATTTATTCTTGTTCACCAAAAGTCCTCTGTTAAAATGAATTCAAAACTGTAAGTAAATTAGGTATAGCTGTGTGAGGAGTGGTTATATACATTAACACAAGATCCACACAGAATATCCTTAATATTAGGATTAGAACGTATGACAATGACCAATGGTTCCATTATGATAGCAAACAATAAAGGGGACAAAGGGCAACCTTGTCTCATTCCTCTCCGAATAACTGATTTATAACATTTATGTGAGACTTGTGCTGTTGCGGTGTAACACAAGGCCTGTAAAATATCTAAAAAGGAGTGACTGAACCCCATTGATTCTAACACAAAAATAGACAGTTTCAAGACAGGCTGCCAATTGCTTTATGAAGATCTAGCAAAAGAAGCATAGTCTGTCTGTTTAAGGTGGAATACCAATGTGAATACACTGCAGAGATTACATTCAATGATCTACTATTTGATCAGACGTCTACTGGTATCTAATGGAACCGGATTGATTTTTATGAATATATCGTTCCAGAATGGAATTGAGATGTAGTTCAAGTGTTTGCATGAGAATTTTAAGGTCACTCCTGATCAGAGAAAGCAGTCTTTAATTTGACACTTCTGTGTATTCCTTGCGTGGTTTTAGGCAAGGGAATATTGAAAATAAACCAAAGACTTTTGGTATAGTTTGCTAAATTAAGACTGAAATTCCTGAAGAACGTGGTGGGAATTTTGGGAAAGTGTCCCATCCCTGAGTTTAAAGTTTGGCAGGGCACATGTTTGAGGTCTTGGATTTAGTACATTCACTAAAAGAGAACCCAGTTTATCCTGTCATATAGAGAACTTATTTTTCGACCACCTCATAGACTTTTCAGCCCTGGTAGTTAAGCAGAGATTTAGTTTTGTATGTGCCTGTTCTATTTTAGGAAAGGAAAATGCTCAGAACTGGGTGTTTGTTTATGTTGATAAGTTGTAAGGCAATGTTAAAGTAGTATGATGAATTTCCCAGTAAAACTTCATTCAAGCAAATAAATTATTTGGTCGTAGTAGTAAAATGAATGAACAAAGTCAGTAATGGCCATGATTAGACCATGATGTTGAAATATTTTTTGCTGAGGTCAACTTATGAAAAGTAAAGCGGAAGGAATGAACATGTGATCTATTTTTGAATACTGTTTATGCTCTGTGGAGCACAAAGGATAGTCTTATTGCGGCAGTCACTTCTCTGTGCCTCATCTATGAGGTTGTTTTGAAATGGCAAATCAACAAGTTTTTGACTTTGTTTAAAAAGAGGTTTATAGACAGTGGTGTGGGATTTATCTAAGACATGGTCTAGCTCCAAGTTGGTGTCTTCTGCCAAGATGAATGCACCTTCAAATTCAGAGTAAAGTGAGAGGAGGAGATTCTGTAGGAAACTATTTTGATTGGAGTTCAGAGCAATTAAACCAGGAAGGTGACCAGGTCTCCCCCCAATTGACCCTTGACCAGTAGGAAGCCCCCTTCTCTATGTTAATTGCCTTTTTAAAATAAACAATTTTTTTCTTTCCATTGCTTTTAGATATACAGTATCTCACAAAAAGTAAGTTCATCCCTCACATTTTTTGTAAATGTTTCATTATATTTTTTCATGTGACAACACTGAAGAAATTACACTTTGCTACAATGTAAAGTAGTGAGTGTACAGTTTGTACAACAGTGTACATTTGCTGTCCCCTCTATATAACTCAACACACAGCCATTAATGTCTAAACCACTGGCAACAAAAATGAGTGCACCCCTAAGTGAAAATGTCAAAATGTGTCCCAAAGTGTCAATATTTTGTGTGGCCACCATTATTTTCCAGCACTGCCCTAACCCTCTTGGGCATGGAGTTCACCAGAGCTTCACAGGTTTCCACTGGAGTCCTCTTCCACTCCTCCATGACGACATTGCTTCCCTAGCAAGGCAGTAGTTGTTTTGGAGGTGTGTTTGGGGTCGTTATCATGTTGGAATAATGCCCTGCGGCCCAGTCTCCTAAGGGAGGGGATCATGCCCTGCTTGAGTATGTTACAGCATATGTTGGAATTCATGGTTCCCTCAATGAACTGTAGCTCTACAGTGCCGGCAACACTCATGAAGCCCCAGAACATGGCATTCCCACCACCATGCTTGACTGTAGGCAAGACACACTTGTCTTTGTACTCCTCACCTGGTTGCCGCCACACACGCTTGACACCATCTTAACCAAATACGTTTATCTTGGTCTCTTCAGACCACAGGACATGGTTCCAGTAATCCATTTCCTTTGCTTGTTAATAGCAAACTGTTTGCAGGCTTTCTTGTGCAATATCTTTAGAAGTGGCTTCCTTCTGGGATGACAGCCATGCAGACCAATTTGATGCGGCGTATGGTCTGAGCACTGACAGGCTGACCCCCCACCCCTTCAACCTCTGCAGCAATGCTGGCAACATTCATACATCTATTTCCCAAAGACAACCTCTGGATATAACACTGAGAACATGCACTTAACCTCTTTGGTCGATCATGGCGATGCCTGTTCTGAGTGGAACCTGTCCTGTTAAACTGCTGTATGGCCTTGGCCACCATGCTACAGTTTCGGGGTCTTGGCAATCTTCTTATAGCCTAGGTCATCTTTATGTAGAGCAATCATTTTTTTTTCAGATCCTCAGAGAGTTCTTTGCCATGGTGAACTTCCAGTGACCAGTATGAGAGAGTGAGAGCGACACCAAATTTAACACACCTGCTGCCCGTACACACCTGAGACCTTGTAACACTAATGGGTCACATGACACTGAGAGGAAAAATGGCTAATTGGGCCCAATTTGGACTATTTTTACTTAGAGGTGTACTCACTTTTGTTGCCAGCGATTTTGACATTAATGGCTGTGTGTTGAGTTATTTTGAGGGGACAGCAAATTTACACTGCTATACAAGCTGTTCGCTCACTACTTTACATTGTAGCAAAGTGTCATTTCTTCAGCCCCGGTTCACACAGGGGCGGCACGACTTGCAGGTCGCCTCAGCGAGGCGACCTGCAAATGACTTCCGCAGCGACTTGCAAAACGACTTCTGTATAGAAGTCTATGCAAGTCGCCCCAAGTCGCCCCCGAAGTAGTACAGGAACCTTTTTCTAAGTCGAAGCGACTTGCGTCGCTCCTATTAGAACGGTTCCATTGTACAGAATGGGAGGCGACTTGTCAGGAGGCTAGGTCGCCTGACAAGTCGCCCCTGTGTGAACCGGCTCTCAGTGTTGTCACAAGAAAAGATATAATAAAATATTTACAAAAATGTATGGGGTGTACTCACTTTTGTGAGATACTGTACATATAAAAGTGACATATAAAAGAGATCAGATTGATGTAAATTATCAATGTTAAAATCTTTAGCCAAAATATTTGTTTTGAAAAAAGAAGGAACAGTTAAAACCCCTGTCAGTTTTCTTTTCTTTTGCCATTTGTGTCAAATTCTGGAACCTTTTCTTCACTTCCTGTTCCTGAAAGAGAGAGGAAATACCTCAAAAGTGAGAAGAAATCCCAAAACATAATTTTCACCAGAACAAGTGCCCCCACTAATAGATTTCTCCCCACTTTCTTTTGCATTTACAACTGTAAAATGTTGGATTTCCCATCACTTTTTGTTCCAGTGACAATGTTCACGGGAACTAATAGAGGTGGTGAGTTGTCCCACAGCAAGGACACAAACAGCTGTAAAAACAGGGGTTCTTATCCTTCCCTACCCTATCCAAGACTTAAAAGATAAACGTTTTAGCTAGATATACACATTTGTGTTTTAAAAGCCTTGTTTCTATGTATACGTTGTAGTTTTATATACAAGTGAGAGCAGTCGTATTTACTATTACCATATAAATATTTACTGAAGTTTTCAACTTAACGTTAGATGAAATTCAGTGTTGCTGTTCTAAGATAGGAGGGAAAAGTGTGAAGGATCTGTGTGATAAAAAAGTATAATGACCTCTGCATAGTCTTTCTGCATTTCTGGAATGCAACGTTTCCATACCTTATGCAGCGTACACACAGTCGGACTTTATGACCGGACTTGTCCGACGGACGCCGACGGACCAAATCCGGCGGACAATCCGATCGTGTGTGGGCTTCACCGGACAATCAGCGGACTTTTCCAGTCGCAAATCTGACGGACTTTAGATTTGGAACATGCTTCAAATCTTTACGTCCTAACTCCACCAGACCCAAAAATCCGCTCGTCTGTATGCTAGTCCGACGGACAAAAACCGACGCTAGGGCAGCTATTGGCTACTGGCTATCAACTTCCTTAGTCCGGTGTACGTCATCATGTACGAATCCATCGGACTTTGTTGGGATCGTGTGTAGGCAAGTCCGTTCGTTAAAAAGTCCGTTGGAAGTCCGTCAAAAGTCCGACGAAAGTCCGCTGGAAAGTCTGTTGAACCAGTCCGGTCGAAAAGTCCACCCGTGTGTACACGGCCTTATACTAACTACACTCTTACAGAAATGAAAATAATAGTGATTCTGTTATCAATTCAATCATTATCACCTGCAAATTTCTCAAAATACGGTGTTGCACCTAGTTAGCCATTACCATTCTCCATTATTGTTTCAATAACAAATTTTGCTTAAAGCCCAAAATCCTGTCCAAAGGGTAGCTAAAGACATTTAAATGCATTTTTATTTTGGATTGACTAATGGAGAGTAGGGATGAGCTTCGTGTTCGAGTCGAACCCATGTTCGACTCGAACATCGGCTGTTCGATCGTTCGCCGAATTGCGAACGTTATGGGCCG
This sequence comes from Aquarana catesbeiana, assembly GCF_042186555.1. NCBI lineage: Eukaryota > Metazoa > Chordata > Amphibia > Anura > Ranidae > Aquarana > Aquarana catesbeiana. The sequence continues at coordinate 269,219,048 of NC_133329.1, read as the reverse complement.
TTCGCGCTAAATTCGTGTGGCGCGTCACGGCCCATAATTCACTGCGGCATCGCAGTGCATTGCTGGCTGATGATTGGCCAAGCATGCACTATGACCCGCATGCTTGGCCAATCACAGCGCCGTCAGTAGAGAGAGCTGTAATTGGCCAAAGCCAGGGTGGCTTTGGCCAATTATGGCTCAGGGGATTTAGTACACACCCCACACTATATAAGGCCGCCTGCACGGCGGCCCTGTGTAGTGTGTGTTCCGGTGTGCTGAGAGATAGAGAGAGAGAGAGACAGTGTCATTTGATTTGAGTTAGATAGATTAGGCAGAACAGTCAGTCAGTTAGCTGCACTTACAGTGTATTGTGTATATATATGCATCCCAGGTGTTGCATATATATATATATATATACACTGTATTCAGTTTAGCTAGATCCGTTCCTGTTATCTTCTATCTAGACTATTTACATTTAATGCAGTGCGTCCTGCTCACAGTGTTCAGCTAGATCCGTTCCTGCTATTTACATTTAGTGCAGTGCGTCCTGCTCACAGTTTTCAGCTAGATCCGTTCCTGTTATCTTCTAGACTATTTACATTTAGTGCAGTGCGTCCTGCTCACAGTGTTCAGCTAGATCCGTTCCTGCAATTTACATTTAGTGCAGTGCGTCCTGCTCACAGTGTTCAGCTAGATCCGTTCCTGCTATTTACATTTAGTGCAGTGCGTCCTGCTCACAGTGTTCAGCTAGATCCGTTCCTGCTATTTACATTTAGTGCAGTGCGTCCTGCTCACAGTGTTCAGCTAGATCCGTTCCTGCTATTTACATTTAGTGCAGTGCGTCCTGCTCACAGTGTTCAGCTAGATCCGTTCCTGCTATTTACATTTAGTGCAGTGCGTCCTGCTCACAGTGTTCAGCTAGATCCGTTCCTGCTATTTACATTTAGTGCAGTGCGTCCTGCTCACAGTGTTCAGCTAGATCCGTTCCTGCTATTTACATTTAGTGCAGTGCGTCCTGCTCACAGTGTTCAGCTAGAGCCGTTCCTGCTATTTACATTTAGTGCAGTGCGTCCTGCTCACAGTGTTCAGCTAGATCCGTTCCTGTTATCTTCTAGACTATTTACATTTAGTGCAGTGCGTCCTGCTCACAGTGTTCAGCTAGATCCGTTCCTGCTATTTACATTTAGTGCAGTGCGTCCTGCTCACAGTGTTCAGCTAGATCTGTTCCTGTTATCTTCTAGACTATTTACATTTAGTGCAGTGCGTCCTGCTCACAGTGTTCAGCTAGATCCGTTCCTGTTATCTTCTAGACTATTTACATTTAGTGCAGTGCGTCCTGCTCACAGTGTTCAGCTAGATCCGTTCCTGCTATTTACATTTAGTGCAGTGCGTCCTGCTCACAGTGTTCAGCTAGATCCGTTCCTGTTATCTTCTAGACTATTTACATTTAGTGCAGTGCGTCCTGCTCACAGTGTTCAGCTAGATCCGTTCCTGTTATCTTCTAGACTATTTACATTTAGTGCAGTGCGTCCTGCTCACAGTGTTCAGCTAGATCCGTTCCTGTTATCTTCTAGACTATTTACATTTAGTGCAGTGCGTCCTGCTCACAGTGTTCAGCTAGATCCGTTCCTGTTAAATTCCTACTGACAGGCAGGCTTGTTTGGTTACAGTATATAAAGCTACCTGAAGAAAATTACAGGTGTTCTATTTGATCCTATTAGTACCACGGTCAGGCAGCTAGACTATTTACATTTAGTACAGTGCGTCCTGCTCACAGTGTTCAGCTAGATCCGTTCCTGTTATCTTCCTACTGACAGGCAGGCTTGTCTGGTTACAGTATATAAAGCTACCTGAAGAAAATTACAGGTGTTCTATTTGATCCTATTAGTACCACGGTCAGGCAGCTAGACTATTTACATTTAGTACAGTGCGTCCTGCTCACAGTGTACAGCTAGATCCGTTCCTGTTATCTTCCTACTGACAGGCAGGCTTGTCTGGTTACAGTATATAAAGCTACCCGAAGAAAATTACAGGTGTTCTATTTGATCCTATTAGTACCACGGTCAGGCAGCTAGACTATTTACATTTAGTACAGTGCGTCCTGCTCACAGTGTTCAGCTAGATCCGTTCCTGTTATCTTCCTACTGACAGGCAGGCTTGTCTGGTTACAGTATATAAAGCTACTTGAAGAAAATTACAGGTGTTCTATTTGATCCTATTAGTACCACGGTCAGGCAGCTAGACTATTTACATTTAGTACAGTGCGTCCTGCTCACAGTGTACAGCTAGATCCGTTCCTGTTATCTTCCTACTGACAGGCAGGCTTGTCTGGTTACAGTATATAAAGCTACTTGAAGAAAATTACAGGTGTTCTATCCCAGCTTAGTGCAGCTACAGGCCATTAGTATGTCTGGAAGGCCAAGAAGGAGAGGCAGACAGTCACAAGCCAATAAGAGAGGGCAAGCAGGCTCTGTGTCTAGTGCTGGTCGTGGAGACGGTGCATCCTCATCAGCACGTGGCCATGGGACACGCTTGTCCTTTTTTTCGGCAGCTGGCCGTGTTGAGCCGCAACATGCGGAAGACTTGGTCGAGTGGATGACCAAGCCGTCCTCATCCTCCTCATCCTCTCTCACCCATGCCCAGGGTGCTTTGTCTGGCAAAGCAGCGGCCTCTTCCCTCAGCTCAATGTCATCAGTGACTCCTTCCCTAGCTCCACCATGTCCTCATGAGGATTCCCTCGAACTGTTTGACCACAGTGTTGGGTACATGCTCCAGGAGGATGCCCAGCGTTTGGAAGGCTCTGATGACGATACTGAGCTCGATGAAGGCAGTAACATGAGCACGGACAGAGGGGGTGCCCAAGAAGGACAGAAATCTGGCAGTCATGCTCCCCCTGCTGCAGCATACTGCCAGGTTTGCTCCAGTGATGAGGAGGGAGGGGATGATGAGGTCACTGACTCAACGTGAGTGCCTGATAGGAGAGAGGAGGAGGAGGAGGAGGAGGAGGAGGAGGCGGCGGCACATCACCAACGAGGCAGGATGCCCTCCAGGGGCCAGCCTAAGGGCAGCACATTGACTGTATCACACCCCAAAGCTCCACATGTGCAGGGCGCTGCAGTCTCTGCGCGTTATTCAAAAAGTTCTTTGGTGTGGGCCTTTTTTGAGACGAGTGCATCAGATCGCACCGCTGCTATTTGCAACATATGTCTCAAGCGTATCTCGCGTGGCCAAAACATCTCCCGCTTGGGTACCACATGCTTGACCAGACATATGTTGACCTGCCATGCAGTTCGTTGGCAAGCGTATCTAAAAGACCCACACCAAAGAACAAAGAGGATCTCTCCTTGCTCCTCATCAGCTGAGATTTCCAACCCCACTAGACCTTCAGTCCTCTCTGAGACCTGCAGTGAGAGGAATGAAGGTGTAGAATTAGGTGTGTCACAGCCAAGTACTTGTGGGCAATCTGCTTTTGGTACACCGACGTCAGATTGTACCAGGCAAATTTCCCTGCCCCAGCTGCTGCACCGCCGAAAGAAGTTTGCTCCCAGCCATCCACATGCCCAGCGGTTGAATGCTAGCTTGGCAAAATTGCTAGCACTTCAACTGCTGCCTTTTCAGTTGGTAGACTCTGCCCCCTTCCGTGAGTTTGTGGAATGTGCGGTTCCTCAGTGGCAGGTACCCAAACGCCACTTTTTCTCACGGAAGGCGATTCCGGCTCTCTACCGGCATGTGGAAGGCAATGTCCATGCCTCGCTGGACAGGGCAGTCAGCGGTAAGGTGCATATTACCGCTGACTCATGGTCCAGCAGGCATGGACAGGGACGTTACCTAAGTTTCACGGCGCATTGGGTGACTCTGCTGGCAGCTGGGAAGGATGCAGGACAAGGTGCAGTAGTGTTGGAGGTTGTTCCGCCACCACGCCTCCAAAATGCTGATTGTGACACACCTCTCTCCTCCACCCCCTCCTCTTCTTCTTCCTCCATGGCCTCTTCCTCGGAACCAGCGGTGCTCCGTAGGCATTCAAGGGGCTACGCAAGTACGCAGGCCAAAAGATGCCATGCGGTGCTTGAGCTGGTGTGCTTGGGGGACAGGAGCCACACTGGGGCAGAGGTTCTGTCAGCTCTGCAGGGGCAGGTTCAGAGGTGGTTGACGCCACGCCAACTTAAGGCAGGAATGGTGGTTTGCGACAATGGCACCAACCTCCTCTCTGCCCTCCGACAGGGACAAATGACCCATGTGCCCTGTTTGGCTCACGTCCTTAACTTGGTGGTGCAGCGGTTCTTGGGCAGGTACCCGGGCTTACAGGATGTCCTGAGGCAGGCCAGGAAAGTCTGTGTGCATTTCCGCCGGTCATATAATGCCAGTGCTCGGCTGACGGACCTCCAAAAGGAGTTTAACCTGCCCAAGAACCGCCTAATCTGTGACATGCCCACCAGGTGGAACTCAACGTTGGCCATGCTGCAGCGGCTGCACACGCAGCAGAGGGCCATCAATGAGTACCTGTGCGACTATGGCACCAGGACAGGGTCAGGGGAGCTTGGTTTTTTTTCCCCACGCCAGTGGGCCATGATCAGGGATGCATGCACTGTCATGTCACCATTCGAGGAGGCCACGAGGATGGTGAGCAGTGACAGTGCATGCATCAGTGACACTGTCCCCCTTGTCCACCTGTTGGAGCACACGCTGCGTGGAATAATGGACAGGTCACTTGAGGCAGAACAGAGGCAGGAAGAGGAGGACTTCCTTAGCTCTCAAGGCCCCCTTTATCCAGACAGTGTTCCTGCGTGCCCGCCGATCACACAGGAAGAGGACGAGGAGGAAGAGGAGGAGGAGGAAGATTGTGTCAGTATGGAGGTGGAGCCTGGCACTCAGCATCAGCAGCAGTCTTTAAGGGATCAGTCCCAAGAAACACATGGACTTGTACGTGGCTGGGAGGAGGTGGCTGCGGACCATGTCGTTCTTAGTGACCCAGAGGACTCCGGACCGAATGCCTCAGCAAACCTACGCTGCATGGCCTCCCTGATCCTGCAAAGCCTGCGTAAGGATCCTCGTATTCGTGGTATCAAGGAGAAGGACCAATACTGGCTGGCAACCCTCCTTGATCCACGTTACAAGGGTAAGGTTGCGGACCTTATCTTGCCATCGCAGAGGGAGCAGAGGATGAAACATCTTCGGGAGGCCTTGCAGAAAGGTCTGTGCAACGCGTTCCCAGAGACTGGGAGGTTACAAACTCCTGTTTCTGGACAACGTGTTGCTGAGGCTTCGGTCAGTCAAAGAAGGAGCGGTGGAGAAGGTGGCCGTCTGACCGATGCGTTCAGACAATTTTTTGGTCCGCAGCCCCAAGGTATGATCGGTTCCAGCAACCATCGCCAGCGTCTGTTTTACATGGTGCAGGAATACCTAGGGGCAAGATCAGACTTGGACACCTTTCCCACCGAAAATCCTCTGGGTTACTGGGTCTTGAGGATGGATCACTGGCCAGAGCTTGCACAGTATGCAATTGAGCTACTGGCCTGTCCTGCATCCAGCGTTCTTTCGGAACGCACATTCAGTGCTGCTGGAGGCGTGGTAACCGATCACAGGGTGCGTCTGTCCACCGACTCGGTCGATCGGCTGACCTTCATAAAAATGAATGAGTCTTGGATCACCACCAGCTACCAAGCACCTGATGCTGATGTAACCGAATAATTTTTTTTGAAATCTCAGATCCCTTCAAAGACTGCCTATGCTGATACTGAGTGACTATCCCTGAGTAATTATCCTCTTCCTCCTCAATCATCACGCTGATAGCTTGTAAGAACATTTTTGGTTCTGGGCGCCACCACCAGTGCCTAAGGCACAATTTTTCAGCCCCTGTTTAACAGGGGCGTGTAATTACAATTTTTGATGTAATACTTTGCAGCAGGGCTCGTTCCTGCATTCCAACTAGAGTGTCTGTGAGGGGTTGCAGTGTTGTGGCACCAGCACCAGTGCCTAGGGCCCAATTTTTCTGCCCCTGTCTAACAGGGGCGTGTAATTACAATTTTTGATGCAATACTTTGCAGCAGGGCTCGTTCCTGCGTTCCAACTAGAGTGTCTGTGAGGGGTTGCAGTGTTGTGGCACCAACACCAGTGCCTAAGGCCCAATTTTTCTGCCCCTGTCTAACAGGGGCGTGTAATTACAATTTTTGATGCAATACTTTGCAGCAGGGCTCGTTCCTGCGTTCCAACTAGAGTGTCTGTGAGGGGTTGCAGTGTTGTGGCACCAGCACCAGTGCCTAAGGCCCAATTTTTCTGCCCCTGTCTAACAGGGGCGTGTAATTACAATTTTTGAAGCAATACTTTGCAGCAGGGCTCGTTCCTGCGTTCCAACTAGAGTGTCTGTGAGGGGTTGCAGTGTTGTGGCACCAGCACCAGTGCCTAAGGCCTAATTTTTCAGCTCCTGTTCAACAGGGGCATGTAATTACAATTCTTGATCTAATATTTCACAGCAGGGCCCTGTGAGGGCTTACAGTGTTGTGGCCACAGCAACACCTAAGGCCCAAATTTCTGCTGAGTATATAGGGCAGGACCCTACTTTCAAACATCTAACTTACAAACGACTCCTACTTGCAAACGGAAGGAGACAACAGGAAGTGAGATGAAATCTACCCCTAGGAAGGGAAATTCTCTCCTGTAAGAGTTAATATGGGAAAACAATTTCTCCTTTCCACTGATGCTTTCCAATCCTTGTTCCACAAAAAAACCCAAATTTTCAAAAAACATTTTTCATTGGGACAAAAAAGTGAGGTGAAATCTTCTGAAGAGGAGGAAAGACAGCAAAACAAATGTCACAGGGGTGATAACCCTTCCCTATGTTTTCCAAAAAGCTTAGAAAAGATTTTTTGGCTGGAGCTAAACACGTTAAAAATGTTCAAAATTACAAACAGATTCTACTTAACAACAAACCTACAGTCCCTGTCTTGTTTGCACCGCCTGTATACTGCTGTTCAGAGTATATAGGGCCTGGTGGCCCCACACCTTTCCTTATTTTAATTTGGGTGCGGGGTTCCCCTTAATATCCATACAAGACCCAAAGGGCCTGGTAATGGACTGGGGGGTACCCATGCCGTTTGTCTCACTGATTTTCATCCATATTGCCATGACCCGACATGACATTAAACCCGCAAGCAGTTTTAAATGAGATTTTTTCCTTTAAAAATGACATTTGGTGCAGGGACTGTTCTAAACATGGGAAACACGCGTCACTTTACAGGCATACTATAGACACCCCCCAGGTACGATATTTAAAGGAATATTTCACTTTTTTTTTTTTTACTTTAAGCATCATTAAAATCACTGCTCCCGAAAAAACGGCCGTTTTTAAAAGTTTTTTTTTGCATTGATACATGTCCCCTGGGGTAGGACCCGGGTCCCCAAACCCTTTTTAGGACAATACCATGCAAATTAGCCTTTAAAATGAGCACTTTTGATTTTGAACGTTCGAGTCCCATAGACGTCAATGGGGTTCTAACGTTCGTGCGAACTTTCGGTCCGTTCGCGGGTTCTGGTGCGAACCGAACCGGGGGGTGTTCGGCTCATCCCTAATGGAGAGTTATAACCCCTATTCACTTGTTTTATTTTTTTGCCATCTGTGTCCTATAGGGGAGATTTCCCTTAATTTCCTCTCTCAAAACCAAAACAGGAAGTGAGAGGAAATCCCTTCAAAGTGATCAAATCCCAGGGTGTCCCTAGAGTCACCAGAACTAGTGTCCCAACTGGATGATTTCTCCTTTATCACTGTTTTGATGTCAACCCAAAATTTGGGAATGGATTTATTTCAATGATAATGATCAACAGGACAAATAGAGAGTGTGAAAATCCCAATTGGGGACACAGACAGCAATAAAAACTGTTAGGAGCTCTAATCCCTCTCCACTCTATCCAAGACTAAGAAAAAAAATGCCTTTAGTTGCATTTTAAGCAGAGATGTTTTTGTTGCCATCGTTGTCCCTATTGGGGACAAAAACAAGCACTGATTTTTAATAGAGTGAGCGAGAGTTAGAACTTCTGATGATTTTTTTCTGTCTTTGCCTTACTGTTTTGGTGCTATCTGCACACATCAATTTCTTATTTGTGAGGGAATCTCTGCAATGCAGTCACAAACAGAAATAAGAACCTGATTTAGTGTATGTGTGTCACCGGCGCAAAAACCACTTCTATATTAACCATATGTGTCAGGGTTGCTGCTTTAAAAAAAAACCCTTCATTAAGATGGGCTAAAAATACTAATTCAGTGTGTGTGAATGCGCTACCCCTATAGTGTACCACCACTTGTTCTCTTCCTATTAATCCGAGAGAATCACTTACATAAAATAGAATACAAAATCATATGCATAATCTTATAACAAACAAAAAAATATAACCATATATTGTCCAGTACATAAAAAATCCTTCAAGCGTGCTGCCAAAAAAAAGTCCTTTAGTAATTAATTGTGACTGGCGTGCTCCTATGTTCCTTCAGTGATCATATGTGACTGAGTGAAAAACCTCCACCATTCAGATTGGCCACTCACCAGATGTTTAATAAAGTTGAGCCTTTGGTTCATTCAAGGGATAACCACTCCACCTATGTAACTCTCCTCACCGGCTAAACTCGGACTCCAGATGTTTAATAAAGTTGAGCCTTTGGTTCATTCAAGGGATAACCACTCCACCTATGTAACTCTCCTCACCGGCTAAACTCGGACTCCAATGTTCCTCATTGGAGAGCATAAGGGATAAAAAACGATCATAGCGCAATATGCTTGAACTATTTATTTAAAATTACAGGAAAAGTATCAACTCACATTTAAAAGTGCCCTCGAGCTGGCACAAAGCTTATCCAGCAGTTATGGACGGGTACTGGGCTGTTTGCATGGTTCGCCTGGTGTTGTATTGCGGCCTCCACGCTCGGCTTGCGCTCCAAGCCTCGTTCCCGTTCACGTCCGGTCACCTGATGTGAAAAAACTCCCAGCAGCCTCTACGCGTTTCGCATCATAGAATGCGTCATCAGGAAGCTGCCGTATGATTGGTTCACGTTCTATTTATATTGCGTGCGGCCGGAAGTGGATGTTCCGCCATTTTAACTAAGGTAACATTCCCATCTGTGACTTCCTTCCTTATATCGCCATTTTAACTAAGGGTTTAGCCCATTCTATATATCCTAAATATACATAACAATTATCCCTTTACTATTTTTACTTAAATTAAGTATTTGGATATCTTTGTGGTCTAAATTATGACCCATCTATACCTGCTGGAGAGGCTTTTTACAAATCCTTAAACACATCACACCTATATAAAACATTTTGTATATTTTACCCATTCCGCTCTAGATATTGATCCATCAGCAATATGGGACAGCAAAAAACTTTTTTTGTTGTTATTTAAAAATTAACTTAAAATATACATACAACCCCTATTTTCCTTTATTTTATCACGTTTATACTGGTTCTAACCATACAGAAATCAAAAAATCAAAAAATACTATAAAAGTAAAATTAAAGATATATAAATAATAATAAAATAAAATAACAAAGTAATACAAATAAAATCATAATGGAATAGAAATAAAAATAAAAAATAAATTATAAAAAAATATAAAATAAAATAAAAATAAAAATAATAATAAATAAAAAATAATAAATAAAAATAAAAAATAAAAAAATAAAAAATAAAAATAATAAAAATAAAAATAAAAAAAATAATAAAAATAAAATTAAAATAAAAATAAGAATAAAATTAAAAATAAAAATAAAATTAAAAATAAAAATAAAAATAATAATAAAAATAAAAATAAAAATAAAAATAAAAATAAAATAAAATAAAAAATGAATAAAAAATAATAATAAAAAATGAAAAATGAAAAATGGATATCCTAATAATTTTCCAAATAGCAGTTGATGTCAAGTTCCACGTTCAACCCCTTTGGCCTCATTGTGTCCATTTTGTATATCCAATGAGTTTCATTTCTAGACACCTCCCTTCTCCTGTTGTTATTTCTCCAGTTTTTTTCTATTCTATCTATTCCATAGAACTTTAAATGTTGGGGGTTCCTACCGTGCACATCCCTGAAATGTTTGGATACACTGTGGTGTTTGAATCCTTTTTTGATGTTTCTGACATGTTCTCCTATTCTCACTGATAGGGCTCTGGTCGTTCTGCCCACGTACTGCAGTCCACAACTGCACTCCAGTACGTAGGTTACATGAGTGCTACAACATGTTATAAGTTTATCAATTTCGTAGATTAGCCCATTACTCCTTGACCTGAAATTCGTTATCTTTCTATCTCTTTTGTTAGTGGATTTGCACGCCTTGCATTTCCCACATCTAAAAAAACCTTCCTGATCGAAAAAAGTTGCCATAGTTTTAGGGGGGTCTGGTACATTTTTGACTATTTTGTCACGGATACTCCTTGCTCTCCTATATACGAATGTTGGTTTCTTTGGTAGGACCTTACTTAATTGTGGATCATTACTAACTATGGGCCAATATTTCTTTATGATGTTTTCTAATGTTCTGTATTGTTTACTGAATCCTGTTATAAATGAGTATATTCAGTATATTCTAGATTGGGGGAATATTTGGATATATTCCTCCAACCAATAGCAGGAGAGGGAAAGGCATTCCTCAAGGATAGCAAAGATGTAATCAACAATTTAAAGGACATACAGGTGGATGACTCTACATTACTGGTAACAATGGATGTGGAGTCGCTGTATACCAACATAAAACAATCAGACGCCTTGGCAGCCGTAGCATGGGGAATGAAGAACCTATCAGGTCTGAAATTAAAACAAAGAAGGTTCATACTGGAGGGACTAAGGATGGCTATGGGGAACAATTTTTTCTGGTATGATCATAACTATTATAAACAGATTAGGGGAGTGGGAATGGGCAATAAGTATGCACCGAGTGTGGCCAACATCTTCCTAAGTAAATGGGAGGAGGAAGAAATCTTCGGGGGATGCTGGCCACACTTGCTGTTATACAAACGCTTTATTGATGACATCCTGATAGTGTGGAAGGGAAGCCAAGAACAACTGGAAGCATTCATTCAACATATCGGCCACAATAAATATGATATCAAATTTACAGCCACAGTACATCAGCATAAGATAAATTTTTTGGACCTAGAAATCTATAAAAATAAGAATAAACTTGGGACTAGGACACATTTCAAAGAAACGGATCGAAATGGATACATACCGATGGGGAGCTGTCACCACCCCCATTGGAAAAAAGCAATCCCAAAAAGCCAGTTTATCAGGATAAGACGAAATTGTGATCAAATAGAGGATTATTTCCAGCAGACCGATATATTAATAGAGAGATTTATGGACAAGGGGTACAAAAGAGAGACACTGGAGGAAACTCGCTTGAAAATAGCCAATATGGATAGGGAGTCAACATTAATTAACAAAACCAGAAACCAAAACCAGAATGACAAAATACCATTTATAACAGGATTCAGTAAACAATACAGAACATTAGAAAACATCATAAAGAAATATTGGCCCATAGTTAGTAATGATCCACAATTAAGTAAGGTCCTACCAAAGAAACCAACATTCGTATATAGGAGAGCAAGGAGTATCCGTGACAAAATAGTCAAAAATGTACCAGACCCCCCTAAAACTATGGCAACTTTTTTCGATCAGGAAGGTTTTTTTTAGATGTGGGAAATGCAAGGCGTGCAAATCCACTAACAAAAGAGATAGAAAGATAACGAATTTCAGGTCAAGGAGTAATGGGCTAATCTACGAAATTGATAAACTTATAACATGTTGTAGCACTCATGTAACCTACGTACTGGAGTGCAGTTGTGGACTGCAGTACGTGGGCAGAACGACCAGAGCCCTATCAGTGAGAATAGGAGAACATGTCAGAAACATCAAAAAAGGATTCAAACACCACAGTGTATCCAAACATTTCAGGGATGTGCACGGTAGGAACCCCCAACATTTAAAGTTCTATGGAATAGATAGAATAGAAAAAAACTGGAGAAATAACAACAGGAGAAGGGAGGTGTCTAGAAATGAAACTCATTGGATATACAAAATGGACACAATGAGGCCAAAGGGGTTGAACGTGGAACTTGACATCAACTGCTATTTGGAAAATTATTAGGATATCCATTTTTCATTTTTCATTTTTCATTTTTTATTATTATTTTTTATTCATTTTTTATTTTATTTTATTTTTATTATTATTTTTATTTTTATTTTTATTTTTATTTTTATTATTATTTTTATTTTTATTTTTAATTTTATTTTTATTTTTAATTTTATTCTTATTTTTATTTTAATTTTATTTTTATTATTTTTTTTATTTTTATTTTTATTTTTATTTTTATTATTTTTATTTTTTATTTTTTTATTTTTATTTATTATTTTATTTATTATTATTTTTATTTTTATTTTATTTTATATTTTTTTATAATTTATTTTTTATTTTTATTTCTATTCCATTATGATTTTATTTGTATTACTTTGTTATTTTATTTTATTATTATTTATATATCTTTAATTTTACTTTTATAGTATTTTTTGATTTTTTGATTTCTGTATGGTTAGAACCAGTATAAACGTGATGAAATAAAGGAAAATAGGGGTTGTATGTATATTTTAAGTTAATTTTTAAATAACAACAAAAAAAGTTTTTTGCTGTCCCATATTGCTGATGGATCAATATCTAGAGCGGAATGGGTAAAATATACAAAATGTTTTATATAGGTGTGATGTGTTTAAGGATTTGTAAAAAGCCTCTCCAGCAGGTATAGATGGGTCATAATTTAGACCACAAAGATATCCAAATACTTAATTTAAGTAAAAATAGTAAAGGGATAATTGTTATGTATATTTAGGATATATAGAATGGGCTAAACCCTTAGTTAAAATGGCGATATAAGGAAGGAAGTCACAGATGGGAATGTTACCTTAGTTAAAATGGCGGAACATCCACTTCCGGCCGCACGCAATATAAATAGAACGTGAACCAATCATACGGCAGCTTCCTGATGACGCATTCTATGATGCGAAACGAGTAGAGGCTGCTGGGAGTTTTTTCACATCAGGTGACCGGACGTGAACGGGAACGAGGCTTGGAGCGCAAGCCGAGCGTGGAGGCCGCAATACAACACCAGGCGAACCATGCAAACAGCCCAGTACCCGTCCATAACTGCTGGATAAGCTTTGTGCCAGCTCGAGGGCACTTTTAAATGTGAGTTGATACTTTTCCTGTAATTTTAAATAAATAGTTCAAGCATATTGCGCTATGATCGTTTTTTATCCCTTATGCTCTCCAATGAGGAACATTGGAGTCCGAGTTTAGCCGGTGAGGAGAGTTACATAGGTGGAGTGGTTATCCCTTGAATGAACCAAAGGCTCAACTTTATTAAACATCTGGTGAGTGGCCAATCTGAATGGTGGAGGTTTTTCACTCAGTCACATATGATCACTGAAGGAACATAGGAGCACGCCAGTCACAATTAATTACTAAAGGACTTTTTTTTGGCAGCACGCTTGAAGGATTTTTTATGTACTGGACAATATATGGTTATATTTTTTTGTTTGTTATAAGATTATGCATATGATTTTGTATTCTATTTTATGTAAGTGATTCTCTCGGATTAATAGGAAGAGAACAAGTGGTGGTACACTATAGGGGTAGCGCATTCACACACACTGAATTAGAAATAAGAACCTGACAGGAATGTTAACATTTCCCTACTCTATCCAAATTGTAAATAAATAAATAACAGGAGTGCTTTAGTTGCTTACAGGAAACAGCACAGAGTCTAATATTCCAGATCATTCAAGAAGCCCAGCAGAAGAAGTAGATTGTTTATCAGAGTATTAAATTGACAGATTACAGAGTACAAAAATATGTCAAATAATTCTACTTATTTCCAAACAGTGGTAAGAACAATGGTGGGTGATAATCCAAGCCAACCAATCAGAAATCAGCCCATCACATTAAATTACACATAAAGTCTCCTGTATGACAGTCTAAACAACTCCTAAATCCATTTACTATGTGTACAATGCACAATTCCCATAAAGTAATTTAAAAACTTGCTCCCACATGCTCCCCCTCCCAGACACTGCAGCCTCCAGTGGGAGGGTTTCAGCAAAAGCCAGTGTTGTTCATCCATAAAGCAGTGAGCAGGGCTACGTGTGGCCAGTTAAAGAATGAAAGCCAAGTAATTGTGAATCAGCAGTTACAAAGCAAATAGCCATGCCCCTGCAACATTTCATCCTACTGTAGTTTAAATCAGGCACATTCTACATAAGAGTAGCAACACTGCTCTAAATTTAAGAGCAGAGCAGCATCAGTGCCAATCAATCAGGTATGCATTAGATGCACTTCAATTGTAGGCAACGCTGTATCCTGGCCTAGGCCAACAAGGCCCAGGCCTAGGGCAGCACTTTGCAGGGGGGCAGCACAGAAAGAGTCTGGGACTGGGCTGAGAGGCAAATTAGTCTAGCCCCCCATAAAGCGGCCGCACTGCTTCCGGTATGCGGGCGGCCAGCATTCCGCAACTGTGGGGGGGGCACCACTTCTAATTTTGACTGTCCTATCATCCTGGACCACAAACCTGCTAGATGCACTACTTTACAGGCAGACTAAGGAGACCACCAGGCACGATATTTAAAGGAATATTTCATATTTAATTCATAATATTCATATATATTCATAATATTTATTTCATATTTATTGTTTCACTTTAAGCATTAAAAATATCACTGCTCCCAAAAAAACGCCTGTTTTTTAAAACTTTTTTTGCATTGATACATGTCCCCTGGGGCAGGACCCGGGTCCCCAAACATTTTTTATGACAATAACTTGCATATAAGCCTTTAAAATGAGCACTTTTGATTTTTCACATTCGCATCCCATAGACTTTAACGGTGTTTGCAAGTTTGCACACATTTTTTGCCTGTTCGCATGTTCTGCTGAACCTAAACGGGGGGGGGGGTATTCGGCTCATCCCTGTTGAGTACCAGCCTCTAATACACCTTCACTGCCAGACCATTCTTAAGTTTACAGTGCTGTGATAGTTTGATTGACAACTACTGTATTTATCGGCATATAGCACACACAGGCGTATAACACGCACCTTTATTTTAGGAGGGAAGTTTCAGGAAATAAACTTACATTTTAAATAAAGAACTTTGAAGCAAAATAATGGTCAGTGCCCATCAATGCAGCCTTACCATTGCCCATCTGCAGCCTCACCATTGCCCATCAATGCAGCTTGATCAATGCCCATCTGCAGCCTCAACATTGCCATGAATGCAGCCTGATCAGTGCCCATCTGCAGCCTCACCTCGAGTTACTGCTGCCTTGGAGGCGACAGGGAGGGGGGAGGGACAAACGCCATCAGGTTACATACAGCAAGAATCTCCTATTTACTCACCGGCCTCTTTAATACAAAGTCCCACCTCCTGGACCAGCTTCTATGATAGAGAGAACACTGGTCCAATGCCGGCCCAGGAGGCCTATTACAGAGGCCGCTGAGTAAACAGGAGATTCTCGCTGTATGTAATCTGATGGCTCTTGTCCCGCCTCCCTCCTCATTCCCTCCTAGGCAGCCCAAATTGCAGTATCGGCGTACAACATGCACACACTATTTGCACCCGATTTTCAGGGTGAAAAGGTGAGTTTTATATGCCAATAAATACAGTATTCTGTAATGTAACCCTATAACCAGATTAATGTTATATAATTTGTTTACACAGATAGATCTTTCTTTTGGTGGTATTTGAAAACAAGGAGCTGCCATTTGGTTCAAACCCTTCAGATCAAATTTTGCTTGATCAGAGGTTCAACGACTAAATGATGTTAAGTTAAGCTAAGACTCTGGCTGCAGCGGGAAGTGAAACCTTTAGCAACTGTGTTACCTCTACCCATTCAGAACAGCATTGTAAAGTGCAAATAAAGACACACACTATTTTAGGAAAACCCCAAATTGTCCTACTATATCAATCCACTGTCAATCACTTTATCCAACAATGCAGATCTTCATCAATCACAATGAACTGTACTTGACTAGTAATTAAAAGAAAAAAAAACTCTCCAACCTGACAACACTGTTCCAATCCTTTTGCTTACTCACTACAAAGGACTCTGTGGAATGTAAACAAATGTGCCATGTTTCCCAGGTGATGTCATTAACCAAATATAAACATGTTTTTTTTATTTTTAACAAAGGACTTGTCAAACAGTGTGTGTCTTTATTTTCTATTTAGATGAGTTGGGGTACTCAATAACATAAGGGAGGTGGTATCTGGTATCAAAAGAGAACCCAGAATGCTGGTTTGTAGACAGTGAACAGACCAAGCCAAAATATTTCCTTTGCTCCAGTCAATCACTGGATTGTGAACCTGAAGCTAAGGAAGGCCTAGAATCAAAGATGTGTCTGAAGAATCAACAACATGACAAGAACTCTTCTCCTAGTGCCAAGGTCCCACTTGTGGCTGGAAAGTGTTAGTGACTCAAAGCACTTGGTTTCATGATAGAGGCTGATTTTCCACAGAAATCAGGTAGACAGGACAGTCCAGAGCATTATTCAGTCTAGAGCATTACAGAGTTACAGGATAGTTTGTTGCAGTGTGGCTTATGTACACCTTGTCTTAATATGCACACATGCATTCTGTGATCTGTAACACTGGCAACATGTCTGACAGATTTTATTGTGAGGTTTTAATTGTTACAGTAGTAAACCTTTGATGATTTATATACTGTATAATGTGAAGAATGTATGGTACCCTAAAAGTCCTAATTCATTTTTTCTGGAGGGAATATGTTTATCTGTAACTATTTAGAGGGTGTGGTACCTACTAATAAGGTTATTGAACAAGACTACTACCCTAATCTTTTTGGTTTTTGTTATTGTATCATGCTTATATTCCAAAATTCCACATGAAAATGACCCATTGATGCCAAAATCACAAGAAGATTTCCCACTAAGAGGAATACAATATATTTCTAACACAATTATTTTTCTTTCTTGGGTATATTTCATGTAGAGATACAGGGAACATCAATGGGCACCTGTTTCAAACATAACTATACCAATTGAACTTTTGATGAAGCATGGAGCTTTCGAACAAGACTTTATATATATGAACAATCCATTTCATGACCATATAAAGTTTTGTAGATGGTATATGGGTGATTTAATTTACATCTGTAATGTAAACACCACAGAAATTGCCTTTGCCCAACTTATTAAAATAATACATGTGGATTAACTTTAACAAGTGACATAATCCCTACAAGATAGAATATTTAGACTCTACTAAATATGAATAGAGCTATTACTTAAAGAAAATTCTTTAACCATTTGACCTCTGGAAGATTTACCCCCCTTCATGACCAAGCGATTTTTTGCTATATGGCACTGTGTCACTTTAACTGACAATTGCACGGTCATGCAACACTGTATATAAATGAAATGTATATCATTTTTTCCCCACATATAGAGCTTTCTTTTGTTGGTGTTTGATCACCACTGGGTTTTTTCTATTTTTGCTCTATAAACAAAAAAATACAGACAATTAAAAAAAAAAAAAAAAAATATATATATATATATATATATATATATATATATATATATATATATATATATATTTTTTTTTTTACTTTCTACTATAAAACATATAAAAAAATAATCAAATTTCTTCATAAATTTAGACCAATATGTACTCTGCTAATATTTTTGGTTCAAAAAATCCCAATGTGCTTATATTGTTTGGTTTGCGCAAAAGTTATACAGTCTGCAAACAAAGGTACATATACTGTCATTTTTTTTATACTAGTAATGGCAGCGATCAGCGACTTATAGCGGGACTGCAATATTGTGGGGTACAATCTGACACTAACTGACACTTTTGACATTATGTGGGAACCAGTGACACTAATACAGTGATCAGTGCTAAAAATATGCACTGTCACTGTACTAATGACACTGGCTGGGAAGGGGGTTAAACATCTAGGGTGATCGAAGGGTTAAATGTGTGCCTAACCAGTGTTTGTGTGTGTACTATGTGGTGTTTTCACTAGGGATATGCTGCTTTTTATTCCCTGCTTTGCAGAAAAAAAAACCCCAGCACATTCTTGCTGACAAGACAGAGCTCTGTCTTGTCTTCCTTCTCACAGATCAATTGGCCGGCACCTGCTAATCAGCTTGTGCTGTGGCTAATCACAGCACAAGCAGCATGCATGCCCCCTACCCAGAGGAGCAGAATCATGTGTATATATGCGATTTTGCGTAGACGGCCCACACTGTAGCAGTAAAGCTACCGCGTGCAGTCAGCAAGTGGTTAAAAAGGTTAGTCACAATTAACTGGAGTTTGGTAGCGGTCATTATAAACCTCGGTTGCAAAATATACAATACCCTTCAGCACTTCAAAAGGTTTAGAAGATAATTTTATAGTTGTATTTAAGACAAGGATTTTGCTGAACAAGTAAATCTTCATAGATTGTTTATTTTCTTTGACCGATCCACTCCTGAAGAAAAATCTTCTAGTAAGGCCCAATTTAATATTATGCAGAGCACATACAGTAAATGCAAATGCTGTTGCCCAAGTTATGTTTTTGGAAGTGATCTTCAGACTACTAGTACACACCAGACAGGATGTCACAAATGTGCGAATAACTAATGTCTCACCATGTATGACCATATCTGGCAAGACCTGTACAGTCACCTCAACTAGCAACAGAATGTCCTAGCCTAATAAAACATCCATTAGTTGTGCATGGGCTAATCTGCCCTTGCAACCTCCAATACATGGGCAGAACACATTGGACCTTTAGAACTGGATAAAACAAACACTGTTTAACCTCTTTATGACTGTGTAAAACATATATGCAGACTCCAGGAAGTGAGCTTTAATCCTGGGTGCTGCATATATGTATTCCTCCATTGCTGTTGGAAGCACATTCCCAGCGCTGTGTCTAGGCAGTTGGTGATAGCCCCGAGTCTTCCTACGATCAGGACGCAGGGAAACTGGATTCCAATCATATGATCACTGAGAGAACTTCTGATTGGGTATCACAGTGATCATTAATTCTGTAGCCCTTCTATGTGTTGTCTCTCCTCTGTGAAGAATAGAAGAAAACTGACTGATCTGCTAGTGTGTCAACAAAAAAAAAGTCTATTAAAGAAAAAAATAAAGATTGACTAGTTCAGTGCTTGAATAAGTAAAAAAAAATCAGGAGATATCAATTAACATTTTCCAACTGAGGAAAGGCCAATTTGTCTTAAAAACTACAAGATATAATCCACCTGGCTACCCTAAGTAGTTATGAGGATATGTACAGTTATATTAACACATGAAAAGTTGCAAAATTGGGCTTGGGCGTTTGTTCTGACCTTGGTCATGAAGGGGTTATGATTAGAACAGCCTACAAGGACCATAATATATCTTGCCACTTTGATAGGGTTTATGAGAAAGACTGTAATCTAGCCACAGCAACAATCATTAACCCTTTTAATGCCAGGTCTGTACAGTGTATGTACAAAGTGAAATTATGTGCAGCGCTCAAAACATGGAAATACATATGTATACAAACTAATGTACACTGTGCAATGACCACAAAAACTAATAATAATGAAAATGAGATGTGAGATTCACACCCAAACTAATGTCCATCATACAAAAGTTGTTTTAAAACATAAACATACCAGTCTTTAAATAAACGATAGAGAAAACAAAAAGAGTTCTGAAGCGCTAAAACTGGCAGTCATTAGAAACTTTTGTCATGTCATAACAATTATGCAAGGAATAGATGGACACCAGTGCAGCTGCAAACTTCTGGAAGAAAAGTAGACAACAAAAATAAACAAAAATGCAGCACTCAATGGGACTAGTAGTAAAGAACTATTGCTGATGGTATAATCAATAAAGTTCATTTATTGGATGCATGCTGAGATTTGTAATTAAAAACAACTGTCAATGAAAAAATGAGATGATAAAATTATTAGACTTCAGCACAACTCATTATCATGGTTCAAGTAATCTGAAAATTAGTATATACCACCATGACTTCCAGATAGGGTTGAGCCGAACACCCCCCGGTTCGGTTCGCACCAGAACCTGCGAACGGACCAAAAATTGGCACGAACGTTAGAACCCCATTGACGTCTATGGGACTCGAATGTTCGGAATCAAAAGTGCTCATTTTAAAGGATAATTTTCATGGTATTGTCCTAAAAAGGGTTTGGGGACCCGGGTCCTGCCCCGGGGGACATGCATCAATGCAAAAAAAGCTTTTAAAAAAGGCAGTTTTTTCGGGAACAGTGATTTTAATGATGCTTAAAGTAAAAAAAAAGTGAAATATTCCTTTAAATATTGTACCTGCGGGTGTCTATAGTATGCCTGTAAAGTGGCACCTGTTTCCCGTGCTTAGAACAGTCCCTGCACAAAATGTAATTTTTAAAGGAAAAAAAGTCATTTAAAACTGCTTGCGGGTTTAATGTAATGTCGGGTCCTGGCAATATGGATTAAAATCAGTGAGACAAACGGCATGGGTACCCCCCAGTCCATTACCAGGCCCTTTGGGTCTTGTATGGATATTAAGGGGAACCCTGCACCCAAATTAAAAAAAGGAAAGGTGTGGGGCCACCAGGCCCTATATACTCTGATCAGCAGTTTACAGGCGGTGCAAACAAGACAGGGACTGTAGGTTTGTTCTTAAGTAGAATCTGCTTGTAATTTTGAACGGGTACATTTTTAACGTGTTTAGCTCCAGCCAAAAAATCTTTTTTAAGCTTTTTGGAAAACATAGGGAAGGGTTATCACCTCTGTGACATTTGTTTTGCTGTCTATGCTCCTCTTCAGAAGATTTCACCTCACTTTTTGTCCCAATGACAAATGTTTTTTGAAAATTTTAGGTTTTTTGTGAAACAAGGATTGGTGATAAAACATCAGTGGAAAGGAGAAATGTTTTTCCCATATTAACTCTTACAGGAGAGAATTTCCCTTCCTAGGGGTAGATTTCATCTCACTTCCTGTTGTCTCCTTCCGTTTGCAAGTAGGAGTCATTTGTAAGTTGGATGTTTGAAAGTAGGGGCCTGCCCTATATACTCAGCAGAAATTTGGGCCTTAGGTGTTGTTGTGGCCACAACACTGTAAGCCCTCACAGGGCCCTGCTGTGAAATATTAGATCAAGAATTGTAATTACATGCCCCTGTTAAACAGGGGCAGAAAAATTGGGCCTTTGGTGGTGGTGGTGGTGCTGGTGCCACAACACTGTAAGTCCTCACTCGCTCTTGGTGGGCGCAGAAACGGGCCCTGCTGTGAAATATTAGATCAAGAATTGTAGTTACATGCCCCTGTTGAACAAGGGCAGAAAAATTGGGCCTTTGGTGGTGGTGGTGGTGCTGGTGCCACAACACTGTAAGTCCTCACTCGCTCTTGGTGGGCGCAGAAATGGGCCCTGCTGTGAAATATTAGATCAAGAATTGTAATTGCATGCCCCTGTGGAACAGGGGCTGAAAAATTGGGCCTTTGGTGGTGATGGTGGTGCTGGTGCCACAACACTGTAAGTCCTCACTCGCCCTTGGTGGGCACAGAAACGGGCCCTGCTGTGAAATATTAGATCAAGAATTGTAATTACATGCCCCTGTTGAACAGGGGCTGAAAAATTGGGCTTTAGGCACTGGTGCTGGTGCCACAACACTGCAACCCTTCACAGATACTCTAGTTGGAACGCAGGAACGAGCCCTGCTGCAAAGTATTGCATCAAAAATTGTAATTACACGCCTAACAGGGGCTGAAAAATTGGGCCTTAGGCACTGGGGATGGCGCCCAGAACCAAAAATTTTCTTACAAGCTATCAGCGTGATCATTGAGGAGGAAGAGGATAATTACTCAGGATAGTCACTCAGAATCAGCATAGGCAGTCTTTGGGTCTGAGGGATCTGAGATTTCAAAAAAAATTATTTGGTTACATCAGCATCAGGTGCTTGGTAGCTGGTGGTGATCCAAGACTGATTCATTTTTATGAAGGTCAGTCGATCGACCGAGTCGGTGGACAGACGCACCCTGTGATCGGTTACAAAGCCTCCAGCAGCACTGAATGTGCATTCCGAAAGAACGCTGGATGCAGGACAGGCCAGAAGCTCAATTGCATACTGTGCAAGCTCTGGCCAGTGATCCATCCTCAAGACCCAGTAACCCAGAGGATTTTCGGTGGGAAAGGTGTCCAAGTCAGATCTTGCCCGTAGGTATTCCTGCACCATGTAAAACAGACGCTGGCGATGGTTGCTGGAACCGATCATACCTTGGGGCTGCGGACTAAAAAATTGTCTGAACGCATCGGTCAGACGGCCACCTTCTCCACCGCTCCTTCTTTTACTGACCGAAGCCTCAGAAACACGTTGTCCAGAAACAGGAGTTTTTAACCTCCCAGTCTCTGGGAACGCGTTGCACAAACCTTTCTGCAAGGCCTCCTGAAGATGTTTCATCCTCTGCTCCCTCTGCAACGGCAAGATAAGGTCCGCAACCTTACCCTTGTAATGTGGATTAAGGAGGGTTGCTAGCCCGTATTGGTCCTTCTCCTTGATACCACGAATACGAGGATCCTTATGCAGGCTTTGCAGGATCAGGGAGGCCATGCAGCGTAGGTTTGCTGAGGCATTCGGTCCGGAGTCCTCTGGGTCACTAAGGACGACATGGTCCACAGCCACCTCCTCCCAGCCACGTACAAGTCCATGTGTTTCTTGGGACTGATCCCTTAAAGACTGCTGCTGATGCTGAGTGCCAGGCTCCACCTCCATACTGACACAATCCTCCTCCTCTTCCTCTTCCTGTGTGATCGGCGGGCACGCAGGAATGCTGTCTGGATAAAGGGGGCCTTGAGAGCTAAGGAAGTCCTCCTCTTCCTGCCTCTGTTCTGCCTCAAGTGCCCTGTCCATTAATCCATGCAGCGTGTGCTCCAACAGGTGGACAAGGGGGACAGTGTCACTGATGCATGCACTGTCACTGCTCACCATCCTTGTGGCCTCCTCAAATGGTGACAGGACAGTGCATGCATCCCTGATCATGGCCCACTGGCGTGGGGGAAAAAAAACAAGCTCCCCTGACCCTGTGCTGGTGCCATAGTCGCACAGATACTCATTGATGGCCCTCTGCTGCGTCTGCAGCTGCTGTAGCATGGCCAACGTTGAGTTCCACCTGGTGGGCATTTCACATATTAGGCGGTTCTTGGGCAGGTTAAACTCCTTTTTGAGGTCCGCCAGCCGAGCACTGGCATTATATGACCGGCGGAAATGCACACAGACTTTCCTGCCCTGCCTCAGGACATCCTGTAAGCCTGGGTACCTGCCCAAGAACCGCTGCACCACCAAGTATAGACGTGAGCCAAACAGGGCACATGGGTCAGTTGTCCCTGTCGGAGGGCAGAGAGGAGGTTGGTGCCATTGTCGCAAACCACCATTCCTGCCTTAAGTTGGCGTGGTGTCAACGACCTCTGAACCTGCCCCTGCAGAGCTGACAGAACCTCTGCCCCAGTGTGGCTCCTGTCCCCCAAGCACACCAGCTCAAGCACCGCATGCCATCTTTTGGCCTGCATACATGCGTAGCCCCTTGAACGCCTACGGAGCACCGCTGGTTCCAAGGACAAAGCACAGGAAGAGGCCATGGAGGAAGAAGAAGAGGAGGGGGTGGAGGAGAGAGGTGTGTCACAATCATTAGTAGTGGCATTTTGGAGGTGTGGTGGCGGAACAACCTCCAACACTACTGCACCTTGTCCTGCATCCTTCCCAGCTGCCAGCATAGTCACCCATTGCGCCGTGAAACTTAGGTAACATCCCTGTCCATGCCTGCTGGACCATGAGTCAGTGGTAATATGCACCTTACCACTGACCGCCCTGTCTAGCGAGGCATGGACATTGCCTTCCACAAGCCGGTAGAGAGCCGGAATCGTCTTCCATGAGAAAAAGTGGCGTTTGGGTACCTGCCACTGAGGAACCGCACATTCCACAAACTCACGGAAGGGGGCAGAGTCTACCAACTGAAAAGGCAGCAGTTGAAGTGCTAGCAATTTTGCCAAGCTAGCATTCAACCGCTGGGCATGTGGATGGCTGGGAGCGAACTTCTTTCGGCGGAGTAGCAGCTGGGGCAGGGAAATTTGCCTGGTACAATCCGACCTCGGTGTACCGAAAGCATATTGCCCACAAGTACTTGACTGACACACCTAATTCTACACCTTCATTCCTCTCAGTGCAGGTCTCAGAGAGGACTGAAGGTATAGTGGGGTTGGAGATCTCAGCTGATGAGGAGCAAGGAGAGGTCCTCTTTGTTCTTTTTTTTTTTTTTTTTCTTCCATATTTTTATTGAAGATTTTCATGGAAATTACATTATACAATTGGACATTGTATGTCGTGCAACGACATTTTGGTTAGTCAATACAATGTAAACTATTCAACTTGTGATTACAACACATATATCAAATCATCAACTTGGGTTGGTTATAACTTTTATTAAACATATAGCTATTGTAGCTTCTAAGTTACCGGAGATGTTATTCTCATTTGCGTAGTTTGACCTCTTCACTAGAGTCGCACCCCAAATGGGATCATTAGTGCCACAGGAGTGAAGAGGCCCTGAGTTTTATAAGTTTAAATTGATAGATATGTGCTAGTTAGAACTAGCTGTTGCATACAACTTGTTTGAGTGTGGGCTTAGTGTATGCTTAAAATAACACTTACAGTTAGGCGGTCTCGTGGGGAGTTGGTCTTTTTTCTTTTTCCAGGCGATGTGATGAATAGACTGCGGTACGGAAGTCCGTGATTCAGTGCGGCTTGGTTCCGTATGGAGGAACGAAGAGTGTTGCTTCTGGCTGGCCAGGGGTCGAGGTTAGGATGGACTAGTAGACTGCAAATAGAGCAATACGTTAGGTGTCAAGGTAGTTATAACCAGTTAGGGATCATGTATGCTTTGGGTAGCGTTGAAACTTGTGAAAAGGGTCTGTGATGTGACCTAGTGATTTAGCTTGCTAGAAGATAGGTACTTGTTATAACGTTGCAAGAGAAAGAACTTTGTGTAAGAGAGAACAGAAAAATAAAATAAACAATAGAATACAAATCAAATCAAATCTGAGGGGGTGCTGAGCACCTGTAGACCTCTGTAAGGGGGTACAGAGAGTCACTGCCGTGGGTAGGGAGTAGCAGCTGGGGCAGGGAAATTTGCCTGGTACAATCTGACCTCGGTGTACCGAAAGCATATTGCCCACAAGTACTTGACTGACACACCTAATTCTACACCTTCATTCCTCTCAGTGCAGGTCTCAGAGAGGACTGAAGGTATAGTGGGGTTGGAGATCTCAGCTGATGAGGAGCAAGGAGAGGTCCTCTTTGTTCTTTTTTTTTTTTTTTTTTTTTTCTTCCATATTTTTATTGAAGATTTTCATGGAAATTACATTATACAATTGGACATTGTATGTCGTGCAACGACATTTTGGTTAGTCAATACAATGTAAACTATTCAACTTGTGATTACAACACATATATCAAATCATCAACTTGGGTTGGTTATAACTTTTATTAAACATATAGCTATTGTAGCTTCTAAGTTACCGGAGATGTTATTCTCATTTGCGTAGTTTGACCTCTTCACTAGAGTCGCACCCCAAATGGGATCATTAGTGCCACAGGAGTGAAGAGGCCCTGAGTTTTATAACTTTAAATTGATAGATATGTGCTAGTTAGAACTAGCTGTTGCATACAACTTGTTTGTCTTGTCTACATAAAGGTATTGCTCGGTCAAGAAGAAGGGGTATGTATTAATGTTTAGGTTAGTGGTGTGCGCATTGCGAAGTCCAGTTAGTCCATGGGTGCCAGTTCTTGTTTGTTTTCGTCACCTGGCCAGTGTGCGTAGCCGTTATGGATTCGTAGCTGTAGTGAAGGGATACTAAGTCTTTGACTTGAGTTATTGTCAGGGGATTATCAGACTTCCAATGTCTGGTTATGTTGAGTCTTGCTGCCAGGAGGATATGAGTGATCACTGTCCTGAATGGGTATGGGATTGATTCAATATTTAGGTTGAGTATCGCCAGTGCTGGGGAGGGGTGGATTTTAATTTGGGTTATGTTCGAGATTAAATTGAAAATTTTCTCCCAGTAATTGTGTAATTTAGTGCACATCCAGAATACATGGAGTGCGTCGCTAGGAGAAGAGTGACATCTCCAGCATATATTGGGAGTTCTTGGATTAAAGATTGTAATTCTGGCTGGGGTGATATACCAGCGTAATGTGATTTTCTGTGTGAGTTCCCATAAGGCCGCGCAATTAGTGGCCTTGTATATAGATTTGAGGGCGAGTTGCCATTGGTCTTCCGTGTAAGACTGAGCTAGGTCATTTTCCCATTTTTTGTGGGGTTTTAGTTTGATGAAGGTACGTTTGTTGTGGAGAATGTTGCAGAAGTAAGATATACCTCTAGTTTTAGTGGCTGTGTTGATGAGATATTCCCAGGTTTTAGGGTGAATGTTGTAGGGGGGAGGGTTAGAGTATTGAGGTAGTGGTGTAGACGTATGTAAGTGAATTTATCAGATGGAGTTAGATTGAATTCGGCTTGAAGTTGTGCGAATGATTTAATGTGGTTGTTATGTAGTAAATCTTGTATGAGAAGTATACCTTTGGCGGTCCAAGATGATAGGGAAATTTCTGGTAATGTGTGATTTAGGGATTCCAAGGGGATGCAACTTAGAGATGTGTCTGGATTGGAGGTGAGTAGAGTTACTGATTTTTTCCATGCTAGTGCTGAAGCTCTCATGGTCGGGGGAAACGCTTTTGGTATAATGGTTCCCAGTGGGATACTAAGTATCCAAGTTCTCAAGTTGGGTTGAGATAATGAGGAGCTTTCAATTTGTCCCCAAAGAGTTGTGGGTTGTGTTTGGAACCAGGCAGGCATTTGAGCTAGTAGTGTTGCTAAGTAATAATCTTCAAAGTCTATAGATCCTGTTCCACCGACTAGTTTGTGTTTTACTAAGTTGTGATGGGCACTCCTCGTTTTTTTCCCGTTCCATAAATATTTGTTGAATAAAGTTTTGAGAGATTTGAAGAAGGTGGTTGGCAAGGGTATAGGTAGGGTTCTAAAATGATAGAGTATTTGGGGAAGGCAAATCATCTTAAATGCAGCAAGTCTGCCCGACCACGAGAGCTCGTGTTTTGCTATTTGTTGTGAAGTAGATTGAATTTGTTGTAAGAGTGGTATGTAGTTGCATGGGTATATTTTCTTAGTTTCCCTCGGGAGTTGGATGCCCAAGTATGATATGTCGGTTTCTGCCCATTTGAATGGGTATTGTAGTTGTAGGAGGTGTTTCATGGTGGTGTTTATGTTTATGTCTAGTATGAATGATTTGGTCGCGTTAACCTTGTAATAGGAGATCGTGCTAAACCATGTGAGCAGTTTTTGTACTTCAGCCAGGGAAACAGTCGGGTTTGTAAGGATTAGAATTACATCGTCCGCGAATAGACTGATTTTGTGGTGTGAGAGGCCTATACGCATACCTGAAATGTTAGGATGGGATCGTACGTGCTCCGCCAGGGGTTCCATAAGCATGTTAAATATTAGAGGGGAGAGGGGACAGCCCTGGCGTGTGCCGTTTGTGATGGGGAATGGACGTGAGAGCATGCCTTCTGTGAAGACTTGGGCCTCAGGGTTGGAATACAATGCTAGGATGGCTGATAGGATCTGTCCCTGGAATCCAAATTTGCGTAGGACTGCTTCTAAGTAAGTCCAATGTACTCTATCGAACGCCTTCTCTGCATCCAGGGAAAGAAGCAGAGAAGGCGTTCCAGTGGATTCAGCGTGGTGAATGAGGTCAAGCATTCTTCTGGTGGCATCTGAGGATTGTCTGCCCTTGGTAAAACCAGTCTGATCTTGGTGTATGATAGTTGGCATGATCTCGTTTAGTCTGTTGGCTATGGTTTTGGAATAGATTTTTAGGTCTAGGTTGAGTAGAGAGATAGGGCGAAAATTTTGGGGGGCATCCGACTGTTTCCCTGGTTTTGGTATGGTTATTACTAGCGCTTTTAAGTATTCATTCAAGAAGCTAGCAGAGGAGGCAGCGTGGTTAAAGAGATCAGTAAGGTGTGGGATTAGTTGATTGGAGAACAATTTGTAGTATTCCCCTGTTATCCCGTCTGGGCCTGGTGCTTTGCCACTAGGCAATGAGTCAATAGTAGCCTTGATTTCCAGGTCTGTGAATGGAGCATTCAAGGTGGTCAGTTGGTCTAAAGTAAGTTTGGGTAGATTGATTTTAGTGAGGAATTTATCAATGTCTTCTGGTGTGGGTTGGGGGGTTTGGTGGTCATGTTTTAAGTTGTATAGGTCTTCATAGTAGGTACTAAAAGCATCTGCAATGTCTTGGGGGTTGGTCAGTGGAGTGTTAGTGTGGGGGTGTTTAAGTAGTGTAATTCTAGTTTTATTGCGTCTTCCTTTGAGTCGTTGGGCTAATTTCTTTCCTGCTTTGTTGGAGGTAGAGTAGGAAGATGCTTTAAATTTCCTTTGAAGGAATTCGTATGAGTGAAGGAGAAGGGTTTTCAGTTCCTGTCTTAGGGACAATAGATGGTTTGTGAGTGGGTTTTGAGGGTCACATTTGTGTTTCTTTTCTAGGTCCGCTATTTGGGCTATTAGTGTATCTATACGCTGCGTCCTCTGTCGCTTATGATGAGAGCACAATTTAATGAGCATTCCCCTCATGTACGCTTTATGAGCGCTCCACACCACGGCAGGGTCGGGTACCGACCCCTTGTTCAGCAAGAAAAATTCTGAAATGTGTTCTGAAATTTCTGGGGTGTATTTAGCATTCTGAATTATGGAGTTGTTTAGTCTCCATAGAAAAGTGTTACGTTGGAGGTTGTGATCTTGGATGGTAATTGAGGTGGGGGCGTGGTCCGACCATGCCGTGGCGTGGATTACAGAATGAGATATTTTTTGTAGGATATATTTATCAGATAGAAACAAATCAATTCTGGAGTAGGAGCGATGTCTGGGGGAAAAAAAGGTAAAGTCACGTTCGGCGCCATGGTGACAGCGCCAGACATCATACAATTCGTGAGATTGGATAAACGCTTTTAGAGGCGATTCGCGTCTCTTTGCTGAAGAGGTTGAGTCCAGGGACACATCTGGGACCAGGTTGAAGTCCCCACACACAATAGTGTGGCCTTTTTGGATGGGTTTTAATGTGCGGATAAGCTTACGTAGGAATCTCATTTGTTGAGAGTTCGGAGCGTACAGGTTGATGATGGTGTAGGTTGCTTTATTAATGGTGCAGATTAGGATGATGAAACGACCTTCGGGGTCTGGGAGTACATCTAGGAGTTGGAAGTCTATGGTATCTTTGATGGCGATCATGACTCCTCTGGACTTGGTAGAATGGGTTGCGTGAAATACGTTTGGAAAGTGGTGATTGTTACACAGAGGGGTGTTGGGAGCTCGTAGGTGGGTTTCTTGGACGCAGATGATATCACTCTGGAGGTCCTTAACGGTTTTCCATAGTGAGTGGCGTTTGGCTGGATGATTAAGCCCATTAACGTTGAGTGAAAGGATATTAAAAGGCATCTTGTGAGTGTGGGCTTAGTGTATGCTTAAAATAACACTTACAGTTAGGCGGTCTCGTGGGGAGTTGGTCTTTTTTCTTTTTCCAGGCGATGTGATGAATAGACTGCGGTACGGAAGTCCGTGATTCAGTGCGGCTTGGTTCCGTATGGAGGAACGAAGAGTGTTGCTTCTGGCTGGCCAGGGGTCGAGGTTAGGATGGACTAGTAGACTGCAAATAGAGCAATACGTTAGGTGTCAAGGTAGTTATAACCAGTTAGGGATCATGTATGCTTTGGGTAGCGTTGAAACTTGTGAAAAGGGTCTGTGATGTGACCTAGTGATTTAGCTTGCTAGAAGATAGGTACTTGTTATAACGTTGCAAGAGAAAGAACTTTGTGTAAGAGAGAACAGAAAAATAAAATAAACAATAGAATACAAATCAAATCAAATCAGAGGGGGTGCTGAGCACCTGTAGACCTCTGTAAGGGGGTACAGAGAGTCACTGCCGTGGGTAGCAGGAATCAAACACAGAGGATAGCCATAGCTCAGGGGAGCTGTTGATATTGTTATCGGCTTAGTGGATGTTGTATACTGTCATTTGGTGTTTTGATCACGTTGTCTGTGGGGAGAGGATGAGATTCTGTCATGTTGAGCGGTATTAGGCGGTTCCGGGTTTATGCCCCAGGTGTGGAGTAACTTTAGGCCTTTTTCAAGTTCTCCTATTGCATGGGTTTGACCGTTGCGGGCAATGAGAATGGTGGCTGGGTATCGCCACTTGTATTGCAGCTTATGGTTCTGTAAGCTTTTAGTGATCGGGTTCAAATGGCGTCTCATTTGGAGGGTGTATTTTGAGAGATCAGGGAATAGCTGGATTCCTGTGTATGGCGCTGGTAGTGGCGACTTAGCTCTAAGTCCTATGAGCAGCTTTTCTTTAATGTGGTAGAAGTGAACCCTCATCAGGACATCTCTGGGGACAGAGGCAGCTAGGTGGGATGGTTTAGCAATTCTATGGATTCTATCCACAATGACGTCTCTCGGGGAGGCCTCAGGGAGAACTAAGTGCATCAGTTCTTTTGCGTATCGTGGCAGATCTGCGGGTAGTATTGACTCGGGGACCCCCCTCAATTTCACATTGTTCCTGCGAGATCTGTCTTCTAAGTCGGCCAGCTTGGCACGCAACCATGTCTGTTCCTCTCTAACAGTTTCAAAGGCTTCAATGGTGTCATTCACTGTGGAGGTGCAGGCATGTATTCCTCTCTCAGCGTTTGTCACTCTATCATTCAGTGTGTGGATGTCAGTGGTGATTTTGTGGAAGAGAGATGATAGATCTGTCATGAGGGAGGTCTGCAGGGATATGAGCATTTCCTTGAGTGTTGTGTCCATGACCGGCTGCCCTGAAGTGGGGAAGGAGGCCATAGAGGAATGTAGGGCCTGGTCAAATGAGAAGGGATTAGGAGCCTGGGCCTCAATTTGCGAGTACCGCGACCGCTGCGGCATCGCGTCCATCCTCATTTTTGCCTTCGCTGGGCTTCCTAGGTTGGGGTCACTCTCTGGGGTATGTGGGAGGTTATCCACGGTACCTGTATCTGGAGGATCCTCATTCTCGTCATCCGGCAGGTCTGTGTATGCTGTGGACGGCGCGGCCTGGCCGGCGCCATCTTGGATCTTCCATCCCGCCGGCTTGTATGCAAATTCGGTGAGTTTCTGCGGTATGTGGTCTGTGAATCTCTTTCTGGAGGTCATCCTTGTTGTCCCCTTGCTGTGAGGAATGTAGCTGGGTAGATTAGAGCCGTTTTAGTCAGCCGATGGCGTTGGATTCTATCCCCTGGCTCAGAGCTGTGGAATCAGGCGTCCATCTGCTATCCCGGCTGGCCACGCCCCCCTCTTTGTTCTTTGACGTGGGTCTTTTAGATACGCTTGCCAATGAACTGCATGGCAGGTCAACATATGTCTGGTCAAGCATGTGGTACCCAAGCGGGAGATGTTTTGGCCACGCGAGATACGCTTGAGACATATGTTGCAAATAGGAGCGGTGCGATCTGATGCACTCGTCTCAAAAAAAGGCCCACACCAAAGAACTTTTTGAATAAGGCGCAGAGACTGCAGCGCCCTGCACATGCGGAGCTTTGGGGTGTGATGCAGTCAGTGTGCTGCCCTTAGGCTGGCCCCTGGAGGGCATCCTGCCTCGTTGGTGATGTGCCTCCTCCTCCTCCTCTCTCCTATCAGGCACCCACGTTGAGTCAGTGATCTCATCATCCCCTCCCTCCTCATCACTGGAGCAAACCTGGCAGTATGCTGCAGCAGGGGGAGCATGACTGCCAGATTGCTGTCCTTCTTGGGCACCCCCTCTGTCCGTGCTCACGTTACTGCCTTCATCTAGCTCAGTATCATCATCAGAGCCTTCCAAATGCTGGGCATCCTCCTGGAGCATGTACCCAACACTGTGGTCAAACAGTTCGAGGGACTCTTCAGGAGGACATGGTGGGGCTAGGGAAGGAGTCACTGATGACATTGAGCCGAGGGAAGAGGCCGCTGCTTTTCCACTCGACCAAGTCTTCCGTATGTTGGCCACCCTGGCTTTGGCCAATTACAGCTCTCTCTACCGACGGCGCTGTGATTGGCCAAGCATGCGGGTCATAGTGCGTGCTTGGCCAATCATCAGCCAGCAATGCACTGCGATGCCGCAGTAAATTATGGGCCGTGACGCGCCACACGAATTTGGTGCGAACGGCCCACATCGTTCGCAATTCGACGAACGATCGAACAGCCGATGTTCGAGTCGAACATGGGTTCGACTCGAACACGAAGCTCATCCCTACTTCCAGATGACAAGGGGCTAATGTCAGCAAGTGTGCTCCAAGCGCTGATCCTAATTATTAGACCCCATGGTTTAATGTGCAGGGAGAAAAATAGAGGTGGAGAGACACCGCTTTCTAAGGTGCACTTAATGGCTGTATTCCGGATATCAGACTTGTTGTGATCCAGGAGGTGTATTGTAGATCGCGCTCTGAATGACCTCGGTCAAGCTGGCTGATTGGGCTGGCTGGAACCTGGCATACTGGAGGGTGCTCTAGATGGTGCACACTGAATCCGTAAGCAGGGAGGCAGGGTCAGGGCTGGAAACGAGGAGTACCAGGAAACTAGGCGGATCGCAAGCTCAAAGTAGCCGTGGCGACCGTGAACCTACATGTTTCACGCTCCTGCGCTTTATCAAAGTCAAAGGAGCCAACGGCACAGGCAGATACATAAGCATATAGGTGTGGAGGGGGAAGGGCTGTTAACTCTTGTGACGTTAACCCCTCGTGTACACTATAACAGTGAATAAATGCATGCATATTACTCAGAACAGCAATTTAGATGCAACAAAGGTAGCAATCTGAAATATTAAAATATTTGTGACGTATTAAAATTAATGTAATACAAAACAAATTCAACTGTAGTAAATCGCCATAATCACTGGAGGGACTATAAAGACCCTCCAGTGGCAAACCACATTTATAACAACTTTATAAAAACTTTGTAAAAAAATGGTAAAATCTATACTGTATATAAAGAGAAAGGTTGCCATATCTCAAAATTATTAAAACAGCTTAAATGGACAGGAAATAAAATACATACATATATATATGTAAAAAGCTTTAATAATATGTGGCTTCTTAGGCAGCTATGTGTTAAGTCCTATAGGGAGACCCAACGGAAAAAAAACATGTGGATATTGATAATATCATCCAACTGACTTAATCGCGCACATCAATGTGTGTACGGCCGCCCTTAAATGTTTGAATAAAGTTATGACACTGAAATTAAAAGTTAAAAATTAAAAATTGCATATACAACAAAGATGAGCTAATGAATCACATCAATCACTTCGTTGAGGCCCTCAGGTGAAAGGGACCCCAATAAATAAATTCAAAAAGTCTCCCTTCGACAAAGAAGGGGGAACCTTTCATTATCCGTTAGTGTGCCCCTAGAGATGGCCTCAAATGCGTGTACTTCTATTTGTCCAAAATCTTTATTATGCACCTGACAAAAGTGACGCGGAACACTATGTTTGACACAACCCTTCTTGGTTAGTCTGCGATGCTCACCTATTCTAGTACACAAAGTGCGTATCGTGCGACCCACATATAGATGACCGCATGAACAACGTAAGACATAAATGACATATTCAGTAAGCCTGGGTTCACACCTATGCGAATTAGATGTGCGTTTCTGCACATCTAATTCGCATAGCAGGAGAATGTGACCGGCTCCCTATGGAGCCAGTTCACATATCTCTGGGGCGGCTGCGGTGCGCACTGCACAAAAACGCTGTGCGTCTTTGGCTGTGTTTCAGGGCCGAATTCAGGCATAGAATCGGCCCTGATTCGTCCCTGAAATGGTGAACAGGGACGCACAGCACTCCTGTGCGGTCCGCAGCGCATTATGGTGTGAACCCGGGCTAAAGCAGGTGATAAATTGTTTGATCTTGTAAGACCTGCCTCTATTGGTAGCTATTGCTGAACAGCCATGGGGACTGGCTGACAAGTGAGACATCCTCTCTTCCGACATTGGAAAATCCCAGTCCTATTGCCAAAATAGGTTCTGATGTCAAACAGGGGTCCACTATGGAGTTTTGTAAACTCACTGGGGGCAATGATGTTTTTTACAGTACGCGAACGTCTAATGCTGCGTACACACGGTCGGACTTTTCGTCTACAAAAGTCCGACGGACACTGACGGACCAAATCCGGCGGAAAATTCGATCATGTGTGGGCTTCCCCGGACTTTCAGCGGACTTTTCCAGCTGCAAATCTGACGGACTTTAGATTTGAAACATGCTTCAAATCTTTACGTCGTAACTACGCCGGACCCAGAAATCCGCTCGTCTGTATGCTAGTCTGACGGACAAAAACCCATGCTAGGGCAGCTATTGGCTACTGGCTATCAACTTCCTTATTTTAGTCCGGTGTACATCATCACGTACCAATCCGTCGGACTTTTGTGTGATCATATGTAGGCAAGTCCGTTCGTTAAAAAGTCCGCCACAAGTCCGCCAAAAGTCCGTCGAAAGTCCATCAAAAGTCTGTCGGACGGGCTGTCAGACTTTTGTAGCCGAAAAGTCCGACCGTGTGTACGCGGCATTAAGGTTATTTATGGTTTTGGAGGAAGAGCAGGGGCCAGGACATGGTCAATTCTTAAAATGTCATAGTGTTTATATATTATTTTGGTAATGGACTTTATTTAGTATCGGATGTTGATACGGATCTGGCTGTATTAACCGTTCCAAGGAGTTTCCATTTTTATTTTTATTTTCAGGTGGTTGTATCTTATTCGAATGAAAAGCGTTCATCACCAAATCCCTTGGGTAACCTTTTTCTTCAAACTTTTTTTGCATATATTGCCCCTGTATCATGTAATCCTCTGTTCTTGTACAATTCCTCTGTAGTCTGTGAAACTGGCCATTGGGGATATTATTTTGCCACGTGGGATGATGGCAGCTATTATAATGGAAGTATGAATTGCCAGATGTGGGCTTATTGTGATTACTGGTAATGATGGTTTGTTTGTATTGGGACAGAACTAGATCAAGGAATACTAATTCATTCTGGTTTATCTCATATGTAAAAGACAATACCAATAGATTGTCATTACAGTAGGTCACAAAGGTGGAAAAAAGGTCTGGACCACCACTCCAGATCAATAGGACATCATCAATATGGTGACCAAAAAAAATAATATATTGAGAGAAAGGATTGTCAACTCCTATATTTATTTCCTCCCAATACCCCATGGTCAAGTTCGCATATAAGGGGGCAAAGTTAGCCCCCATAGCTGTGCCCTTGCGCTGGAGGTCAAATTGATCTAAAAACGTAAAATAATTGTGGCGCATAGACAGAAGTCTATACTAGAAAGCAAAAAATCTGATTGTTTGGAGTTCATCCCACTATTTTTACTCAAAAAATACTGTACAGCAGTAATACCCACCTCATGTGGTATTGATGTGTACAGTAAGGCCACATCTAGCGAAGCCCACATATATGCATTGTGCCAGGAATAATCCTTTAAAATATTGATGACAATGCTAAAATCTCTGATGTATGATGCTAGTTGACACACCATAGGTTGCAGTAGGTGGTCTATATAGACTGACGGGCCACTGGTAAAACTATTAGTACTGGCTACGATGGGTCTCCCTGGAGGATCAATCAGAGATTTGTGCACCTTTGGGAGGTGATAGAAATAGGGAGTGCTACATACTTTTGGAAGCAGAAAACATTTTTCTTTAACGTTTAATACACCATCCCTGCAGGCTGCCTCAACAAGAGTAGTCAATTCACAAGTTTGGAAGGGGATCAGAAGGGAGTCTTAAATAAGTGTCCGCATCTGATAAAAGCCGATGGCCTCTCAGAGGTAGTCTGGTCTGTCTTGATCCACCAAACTGCCTCCTTTGTCAGACTGTTTAACTATGATATTTCTATTTATTGTTAGATCTCTAAGAGCTTGTCGTTCAGCTGAACTAGGATTACAAGACTTCTTACTCATTGGGGCATCACACAACTCAATAAAATCTTTGTAGACGGTTTGATAAAATGTTTCAATGTGTGGACCTTTAGAGTTTGTTGGATTAAATATAGCTGGAGGTTTTAAATCGGTACGTATAATATCTTGGTCTTGGAAAGGGCCTTATGTCTCACTTTCTATATTGCCTTCTGCCCATAACTCCTCTAGAACCTGTAAAACCTCATTGTAGGAATGGAGGGTGACATCATCATCTATAACTTCAGGTGTTAAATTTACACTCTTGGTGTTGAAAGCACCAAGCTTGACATAATGTCGTTTTAAGGTGAGAGAACGAATACATTTATTTAAATCTTTAAACAAACCAAATTTATTTGGACCTATGGAGGGGGAGAAACTCAAACCTATCCTAAGTAGGATCGATTCCGCTGTTGTTAGATTATAAGTGGATAGATTGAATATTTTTATGGTGCTATCATCTCCTCAGTGTCTGTTCTCTCCTTTTTGTTCAGTCTGGGGCTGTCTTCCTCCTCTTCTACCGCGTCCAATTTTTCGCTTTTCTTTGGGTTGCAACACTCCCTTTGGAGTTTTGAATAAAAAAGTCTCATCCACTGATGGTGCATTATTTCCCTTACTTGACAAGGTGATTGGAATGATTGATGGACCATTGTTCCTGGGCGGAGCGCCCTCTTTAATATAAATATCTAGATCTTTGGATAACAGACTATATCTATTAGATAATGGCACTATAGGGTCAATGAGTATAAGATCTATCTCCAATGGCCCAGTGTCTAAACTTGTGGAAGATGGTATTGCAACTGGCATTAGTTGCGAAAAACCATTGGTACCGGAGACACTGGGACCAGGACTGAGACCACATGCATGTGGAGTGGTACGGACTAAGTCATGATGATAACCATGGGTCTGTTTGTTATTGTGTTGTTTTTTCTGTTTGTTCAATTTGTTTTTGTCTCTATTATTATTTCTTTTGGAGTTCCTACCTCCTCCTTTCCTATCATAATTATTGTGTGCATGTACTCTGTCATTACTGTCGGATACGGGATTATAGGAACAACTAACCTTATCCCGTTCGGATGAATTGTTATTATCTACTAAATCTGGCATTGGACGTTTCCACTCAAAAACGTTGCCAGATTTATAGTCCATTACATCTCTTTCTAATTTCTTGTTTTTTTTGGAGATCACATAGTCCTCATCCTTCTTTACATTCTTATCTTGAACCTCTAACCATTTAGAAAATAAACAAGATGAGCTGAATATTTCAATAGCTTGTTGCTTCTCAAGGACCTGTTGTTCTGCTGTCCTAAGTTTTCTTTCTCTTTGTTGTACTAGAATTTTTATCCATTTAGTGGTGCAAAACTTTGAAATCATTTGGGAGTGGCAAATGATTTCAGAGTTTTGCACCACTAAATGGATAAAAATAACATACAACCACCTGAAAATAAATATAAAAATAAAAATGGAAACTCCTTGGAAACTGTTAATACAGCCAGATTTGTATCAACATTCAATACTAAATATAGGGCCATTACCAAAATAATATATAAACACTATGACATTTTAAAAATTGACCATGTCCTGGCCCCTGCTCTTCCTCCAAAACCACAAATAACCTTTAAACGTTCGCGTACGGTAAAAAACATCTTTGCCCCCAGTGAGTTAACAAAACTCCATAGTGGACCCCTGTTTGACATCAGAACCTTTTTTGACAATAGGATTGGGATTTTCCAATGTCTGAAGAGAGGATGTCTCACTTGCCAGCTAGTCCCCCATGGCTGTTCAGAGATAACTACCAATAGAGGCAGGTCTTTCAAGATCGAACAATTTATCACCTGCTTTACTGCTTTACTGAATATTTCATTTATGTCTTACGTTGCTCCTGCGGTCTTCTATATGTGGGTCGCACGATACGCACTTTGCGTACTAGAATAGGTGAGCATAGCAGACTAACCAAGAAGGGTTGTGTCAAACATAGTGTGCCGCGCCACTTTCGTCGGGTGCATAATAAAGATTTTGGATAAATAGAAGTACGCACAATTAAGGCCATCCCTAGGGGCACCCTAATGGATAATGAAAGGTTCTCCCTTCTTTGTCGAAGGGGGACTTTTTGGATTTATTTATTGGGGTCCCTTTCGCCTGAGGGCCTCAACCGAAGAGATTGATGTCCTTAGTGTGATTCAATAGCTCATCTTTGTTGTATATGCAATTTTTAATTTTTAACTTTTAATTTCAGTGTCATAACTTTATTCAAACATTTAAGGGCGGTCGTACACACTGTGATAACACATTGATGTGCGCAATTAAGTCAGTTGGATGATATTATCAATATCCACATGTTTTTTCCATGGGGTCTCCCTATAGGACTTAACACATAGCTGCCTAAGAAGCCACATATTATTCAAGCTTTTTACATATATATATATACCGTATTTATCGGCGTATAACACGCGCGGTGTATAACACGCACCCCAAGTTTAGGAGGAAATTTTAAGGAAAAAAACTTTTAGGAGTAAAGTTTAAGGAAGAAAAACTTACATTAAAATGCCCATCAATGCAGCGTTATCGGTGTCCATCTGCAGCCTTTTCAGTGTCAGTGCAGCCTTGCTCCAGTGTCTATTGCAGCCTTGTCAGTGCAGCTTTGCCCCAGTGCAGAATTGTCAGTGCAGCCTTGTCAGTGCAGCTTTGCCCCAGTGCAGAATTGTCAGTGCAGCCTTGCCCCAGTGTCCATTGTAGCCTTGCCCCAGTGCAGCCTTGTCAGTGCAGCCATGTCAGTGCAGCCTTGTCAGTGCAGCCTTGTCAGTGCAGCTTTTCTCCAGTGCAGCCTTGCCCCAGTGCAGCTTTGCCCCAGTGCAGTTTTGCCCCCGTGCAGCCTTGCCCCTGTGCAGCCTTGCCCCTGTGCAGCCTTGCCCCAGTGCAGCTTTGTGGGATCGCCGCGATCCCTGCTGACATACACAGTGTATGTGTAAATTCAAATATGGCGCCGAGACTGCAGGGACTCAGCGGAGCCGAGATACACATACCCGAGAGTCCT
This sequence comes from Aquarana catesbeiana, assembly GCF_042186555.1. Taxonomy (NCBI): domain Eukaryota; kingdom Metazoa; phylum Chordata; class Amphibia; order Anura; family Ranidae; genus Aquarana; species Aquarana catesbeiana. The sequence goes on along the minus strand of NC_133329.1, from coordinate 269,179,959 downwards.
CGGCTTTTCTCGGCGCCGCTTACAGTCCTGCCCAGTCCCGCCCTATGGGCGGGACTGTAAGCGGCTCCGAGAAAAGCCGAGGACTCTCGGGTATGTGTATCTCGGCTCCACCGAGTCCCTGCAGTCTCGGCGCCATATTTGAATTTACACATGGCTGTGTATGTCGGCGGCGATCGCGGCAATCGCTGTGATCGCTCCGATCATACAAAATTGGGGGGGGGATCGGCCTATAACACGCACCCACGATTTTCCCCTGATTTCCAGGGGAAAAAAGTGTGTGTTATATGCCGATAAATACGGTATATATTTCCTGTCCTTTTAAACTGTTTTAATAATTTTGAGATATGGCAACCTTTCTCTCTATATACAGTATAGATTTTACCAGCTTTTTACAAAGTTTTTATAAAGTTGTTATAAATGTGGTTTACCACTGGAGGGTCTTTATAGTCCCTCCAGTGATTATCGCGATTTACTAAAGTTGAATTTGTTTTGTGTTACATTCATTTTAATACATCACAAATATTTTAATATTTCAAATTGCTACCTTTGTTCTGTGTAATATGCATGCATTTATTCACTGTTATAGTGTACACGAGGGGTTAATGTCACAAGAGCTAATAGCCCTTCCCCCTCCACACCTATATGCTTATATATCTGCCTGCTGCCGTTGGCTCCCTTGACTTTGATAAAGCGCAGGAGCGTGAAACATGTAAGTCATGGTAGCCACGACTACTTTGAGCTTGCTATCTGCCTAGCTTCCTGGTACTCCTCATTTCCGGCCCTGACCCTGCCTCCTGGCTTCCAGATTCAGTGAGCGCCACCCAGAGCACCCTCCAGCATGCCAGGTTCCAGCCAGCCTGATCAGCCAGCTTGACCAAGGTCGTTCAGAGGCGTGATCTACAATACATCTCCTGGATCACAGTGAGTCTGGTATCCGGAATACAGCCACTAAGTGCACCTTAGAGAGCGGTGTCTCTCCACCTCTATTTTTCTTCCTGCACATTGAGACATGGGGTCTGACAATTAGCATCGAAGCTTGGAGCACACTTGCTGACATTAACCCCTTGTCATCTGGAAGTCATGGTGGTATTGTATATACTAATTTTGGGATTGCTTCAACCATGATAATGAGTTGTGGTTATGAAGTCTAATAATTTTATCATCTAATTTTTTCATTGACAGTTGTTTTTAATTTCAAATCTCAGCATGCATCCAATAAATGAACTTTATTCATTATACCATCAGCAATAGTTCTTTACTACTGGTCCCACTGCGCGTTGCATTTTTGTTTATTTTTAAATAAACGATGAAAACAAATTGTGTAACTAAAAGTGGGAATAAAACCACCACCGTTAGTGAGGAGGCTTACCGGAGTGAGAGGACTCAAATGGGCATATGCTCAGTGAGTCACCAAGACTTATGGTGCAACCACCAAAATATGGGACCTCCACGTCTGGGTTCCAGATCAAGTTGTAAAGCAATCCAATTGGTCAAGAGATGTCACCAAGAAGTGATCTTCAGAAACAGCCAACTTGTCAGACCAATTCCTCTCAAGTGTTCAAAATAGCATGACCAAAAAAGAAAATACTCCACATAGTGTGAATCTGTATAAACGTAAAATGTATTAAAAGAAAATTGGAAACACTCACATTTAGAAAGTGGATCAAGTGCTTAAAATTGAAGTTTGTGGGTAACGCAATGACATCAGCAGGGCTCGTCCTGTACAGTGTATGGACCTACAGCACTGCTTCCAGTTGGCCGGGTCCGTACACCGCACAGACCTCATTTCTCCTTCTGCTATAAGCTCATGGTCACTATAGAGCAGACTCTGCTGAACAATCCTATAGCTCTGATCAGGGGATGACAATCCCCTGATCAGAGCTATTCCCCCCAAAATTAACACCCCACCACCACCAGCGCTCCTGCCTCTGCCACTTTGCTGCTGCTGCTGCACCCGCCTCCACATACCCTGTATTTAATAAAATTACCATCTCCACTGCCCCTCCAATTCCCCCTACCCTCCTGCACCAGTCCCCGCGTGAATGAATAGGAATCTATCTATTCATTCATGTACAATGCAGCTCTCAGGATGCACATAGGGACCATCTAAAAAAAGGGACATCGGGGGTCTCTTTAGACCTCTGGTATCTCACCAAAGACCCCCCCCAAAAGTACAAAATGTTGAAAAATAAAATTGTAAAAAATCAAAAACAATTAATAAAACAAACTAAAAAAAACACCATAGCAGGGCCCTTTCACATGGGCTGTCCAATCAGATCCGCCTGTCAGTTTTCAGGCAGTTTTTCAGGCAGACTTGATCAGACCCTCTATTCACACCTAAGGAGTGGCAGATGTCAGTGGTGACATGTCCGCTGCCATCCGTCGCTATCCGATCTGATCCTGTCTGCAAAATCCAGATGGATGGTGGTCCTATTTTCCATCTGTCTGGATAGGATCGGGTGAAAACAGACAGGTGGTCCCTTTTCACCCGATTTGTCCATAGAGGAGAATAGGACTGGGTCTGTCTCTGCTCAGTAACCGGAGACAGACCTGTCATCCACCTGCTCAGCAGGGATCAGCGGAGCGATCCCCCTCTGAGCAAGTGGAGTCCACCAAATGGATCCACCCCATGTAAAAGAGGCCTTAGGCCTTTTTTACACAGGTAGTATGCCCCTGCAAGGCTGTGTTTACCTGCTTACCAATGCACAGGTGTTCCGTGCATCCCTGTTCAGGCCATCCCATTGATCTCATTTGAGATGTAGTTTCTGTACGAACACAGCAGTTGCTCCCAAATTGACATCCATGTGGCTCTGAATTAAGCAGGAATTCTAAGTAAGTTATGTTGTGCTTGTGTGCACCAATAATGATTTTAGTGGTTTTTTTGTGAACATTTGCGCAACTATTGCAAGACCTAAAAAATCAATAGCAGATTTTTTTTATTCTACAAGTCATGTGCTTTCAGAAAATATATGGTTTGGGGGGGATCTTTTACAAACCCTGAAAGCTGTATGTGAAAAGTGATGACCTCAGATTTTTAGAGTAAATTGTTTATTTACAGTTTTGCGCTCCATCCCTTTCACCATTTCATAAAAAGGCGCAATTTAAAATTTACAAATATTTGATATCTATTAACTCAATACAGTTTTAGCTTTTATACTTGGTAGGAATTTGGCAGGAATGTTGTAAGTTTTGCAATGTTTGCATTGCTAATAATGATTTTAGTGTATTCTTAGCAAAAATATTGCTTTGATAAACATTTTTTGCAAATATCGCAGGGGCCCTAAAATCAGTAGAAGCTTCTTTTTATTCTACTGGTCATGTGCTTTCTGAAAATATATGGTTTGGGGTGTCTTTTACAAACCCTGAAATCTGTAAGTGAATAATTAAGACCTCCAGATTTTTAGAGAAATTTTTAGGTACGTTTTTCACCATTTTGCAAAAAGAAGCAATATAAAATGTACAAATATTTGTTATTTTTTAAAACAATACAGGTTTAGCTTTTATATTTGGCAGGAATTTAGCAGGAATTTTGTATAATTTGCTGTGTTTGTATCTGCTAATAATGATTTTAGTGTATTTTTAGCTTTAGGACCTTCCATTTATTCTACAGGCCATGTGCTTTCAGAAAATAAATGGTTTGGGGGGTCTGTTATAAACCCTGGAAGCTGTAGGTGAAAAATTTGGATATTTACAGTTTTGTGTATGTTTGAATTTCACCATTTTGCAAAAAGGCGCAATGTAAAATTTACAAATATTTGTTACTTATTTACTCAATATGTGTTAACTTTTATATTTAGTAGGAATTTTGTAAAATTTGCTGTGTTTTTAATCTGTTAATAATGATTTTAGTGTATTTTTAGCAAAAATATTGATTTGATAAACAGTTTAACAAACATCGCAGGGCCTTAAAAATCAGTAGCACCTTCTTTTTATTCTCCTGGTCATGTGCTTTCAGAAAACATATGGCTTGGGGGGTCTTTTACAAACTCTAACAAAAAAAATGGAAAAATTGCAAAAATGGCCTGTCCAGCTGAGTTTAAAAGTGGAGCGCAGGGCCTGGCAGTGAAAGGGTTAAACAAGTGCTCATCCAATTACTTTAAATATTACCAAAGTGAGACCTTCTGAATATCACAACTAAATACATTTACTCCAGAAGGTCTGCATAAAAAATAGAGTTGTTTTGATGCAATCCTTAAAAAATTTAAGTTTCATCTCATTTTGCTATTGTAGCAGAGCATCCCAGAGGTAGCCTGGGAAAGTCCTGTTCGGAGGTATATAGCTCTTCCAGGTTCATCTCATATACATTTAGGGATATTTGATCCACAGTCCAGTGCAGGGCTTACTCCTCTCCCCACTGGAAAATTAGTCTCACCTGGAACCTGTAGCCAGTGCTCTCATACCTGGGGAACAGACAAGTCCTGTCTGGGAGAGGTGAAGGTTGGTAAAAAGCAATCAAGCTGTGTATGGGGAGGCTGACAAGCATTAGGCTTGATCAGTCTGATAGTAAGGCCTGGTGGTTTTGTGCTGGGTTAGTGCTAGGACACAGCTAGGATTTTGTTTTGTAGTTTTGCCCTGTTTATTTTCTAGAACAATTTAGAGCACCTGTATATCAGGGACGTGCAGTCAGGGGAGGCAGGTGAGGCAGAGCCATGAACATAGAAAAACCCCCCAAAAGAAAACAATTGAGCTTCAAGGGTCGTAGAGACTCCAAAGAGAAAAAAGTAGAACACAGTAAATGGAGCCAGCACGATACGTCCCGACGCATTTCATCTACTCTACATGTTTCATCACCCCCAAAGCACCTTGTCCCCATGTTGATGGGGACAAGGACCTCACCCCACAACCCTTGCCCGGTGGTTGTGAGGGTCTGTGGGTGGGGGGCTTATCGGAATCTGGAAACCCCTTTAACAAGGGGACCCCCAGATCCCGCCCTTCCTATGTGAATGGGTATAGGGTACCACCAAAAAAAGCTGTGAAATGTGACAAAAGACAATAGCCAGTTTTTGACAATTCCTTTATTAAAAATGTCTTATTAAAATGTCTTTTTCCCCACTTCTTCCTTCATTTTCCTCTGGTCTTCCTTCATTTTTCCCCTTCTTCCTCCAGCTTCTTCTTCCTCCGCTTCTTCCTCGATCTTCCTCCGCTTCTTCCCCCGGTCTTCTCCATCTATCCTCCAGCTTCTTCCCCCACTTCGTCCTCTGGTCTTTCTCTGCTGCCTCTCCCGCTGCCACTCCTTCTGAACATTCAAAATATGAACCTCCTCCGATGCTGCAATGGGGCGGATGGTGTCACTCCAACACCCCGCCCCTTGTGACTTCACCATCCAGGGCATGATGGGTCAGTGATGTCACAAGGGGGCGGGGTCTCTGGATGATGTCATCCAGTGGCCACACCCCATAGTTATATATGAAACGTGTGCTATGCAAGCGGACAGATCGGTTGGCCGCAGCATCGGAGGAAGTTCGTTGTTTTCATGTTCAGCAGGTCGGTGGTGGGAGCAGCAGAGGAGAAAGACCGGAGGACTAAGTGGGGGAAGAAGAAGTCAGAGGAAGATGGAGAAGACCGGAGGAAGAAGCTGGGGAAAGAAGAAGACATTTTTAATAAAGGGATTGTCAAAAACTGGCTATTGTCTTTTGTCACATTTCACAGTTTTCTTGGTGAATGGGTAGGGGTACAATGTCCCCTGCACGCAGACCCCCCACAACCACCAGGTAAGGGTTGTGGGCATGAGGCCATTGTGCCCATTAACATGGGGACAAGGTGCTTTGGGGGGACCCCAGAGCACCCCCCATGTTGAGGGCAAGCGGCCTGGTATGGTTCAGGAGTGGGGGGTGCTCGCTCGTCCCCCCCTTTCCTAGCCTGCCATGTCTGCTTGCTCGGATAAGGGTCTGGTATGGATTTTGGGGGCTCCCATGCTGTTTTTTTATTTTGGTGGAGGTTCCCCTTAAAATCCATACCAGACGTAAAGGGCCTGGTATAGATTTTGGGGGGACCCCATGTCAATTTTTTTTTAAATTTTGGCATGAGGTTCCCCTTAAAGTCCATACCAGATCCAAAGGGCATGGTATGCACTGAGGGGACCCTACGCCATTTTTTTCCTTGATTTTAAAATAGCTGGATTTTTGGAATTCCACACCATAATATTATTGAATAATTACATACCATAGCAAGAATTTGAAGAGTTAAATTGATGGAATAAACCAAACTTATGTACATTCGCCAATTATGCTGCTGAGTACAATGTACGTTTTCAGGAGGTGATACCATTGGTGGGTTTCAAACCCAAGGGTTGAACCTTTGAAGGTACCAGGGCATACCACTACACTATGGAGCTGAGCACAATCATACATATAAAGTACTATTACTAATGTTTGATTCTTTTCATTCTATAAAATAATGTTTTGCATTTGAGGCATTAATATTATGGTACCAACCATGCTCATGTGCCATTGGCTATTGGGTAGGGATGAGCCGAACACCCCTGGTTCAGTTCGCACCAGAACTTGCGAACAGGCAAAAAATTTGTGCGAACACCGTTAAAGTATATGAGACACGAACATGAGAAATCAAAAGTGCTCATTTTAAAGGCTTATATGCAAGTTATTGCAATAAAAAGTGTTTGGGGAACCGGGTCCTGGCCCAGGGGAAATGTATCAATGCAAAAAAAGTTTTAAAAAACGCAGTTTTTTCAGGAGCAGTGATTTAAATAGTGCTTAAAGTGAAACAAAAAAATGAAATATTCCTTTAAATATCGTGCCTGGGGGTGTCCTTAGTATGCCTGTAAAGTAGCGCATCTTTCCTATGTTTAGAACAGTACTGCAGCAAAATTAAATTTCTAAAGGAAAAAATGTCTTTTAACCACTTCAGCCCCGAAAGGATTTACCCCTTTCCTGACCAGAGTACTTTTTATAATTTGGCACTGCGTCGCTTTAACTGCTATTTGCGCGGTCATGCAATGCTGTACCCAAACGAAATTTGCATCCTTTTGTTCCCAAAAATAGAGCTTTCTTTTGATGGTATTTCATCACCTCTGCGGTTTTTATTTTTTGCGCTATAAATGGAAAAAGACCAAAAATTTTGAAAAAAAATGATATTTTCTAATTAAAAAAAATCCAATAAACCCAATTTTAGTCATACATATTTAGTCCCAAATGTATTCAGCCACATGTCTTTGGTAAAAAAAATGTCAATAAGCGTATATTTATTGTTTTGCGCAAAAGTTATAGCGTCTACAAACTAGGGTACGTTTTCTGGAATTTACACAGCTTTTAATTTATGACAGCCTATCTCATTTCTTGAGGCGCTAAAATGGCAGGGCAGTACAACCCCCCCCCAAATGACCCTATTTTGGAAAGTAGACACCCCAAGGAAATTGCTTAGAGGCATGTTGAGCATGTTGAGCCCATTGAATATTAATATTATTTTTTTTTTTGTCCCAAGTGATTGAATAATGACAAAAAATAAATAAAATTACAAAAAGTACACTAAATGATATATTTCTCACACAGGCCATGGGCATATGTGGAATTGCACCCCAAAATACATTCTGCTGATTTTCCTGAGTACGGGGATACCACATGTGTGGGACTTTTTTGGAGCCTAGCTGCGTACGGGACCCCGAAAACCAAGCACCGCCTTCAGGATTTTTAAGGGCGTAAATTTTTGATTTCGCTCCTCACTACCTATCACAGTTTTGAAGGCCATAAAATGCCAGGACAGTTCAAACCCCCCAAATGACCCCATTTTGGAAAGTAGACACCCCATGCTATTTGCTGAGAGGCATGTTGAGTCCATGGAATATTTTATATTTTGCCACAAGTTGCGGGAATATGACAAACTTTTTTTTTGCACAGTAGACACCCCAAGCTATTTGCTGAGAGGCATGGTGAGTATTTTTCAGCTCTAATTTGTTTTTGAAAATGAAGAAAGAAAAGAAAAATGTATTTTTTTTCTTTTTTCAACTTTCAAAACTTTGTGACAAAAAAGCGAGGTCTGCAAAATACTCACCATACCTCTCAGCAAATAGCTTGGGGTGTCTACTTTCCAAAATAGGGTCATTTGGGGGGGTTTGAACTGTCCTGGCATTTTATGCACAACATTTAGAAGCTTATGTCACACATCACCCACTCTTCTAACCACTTGAAGACAAAGCCCTTTCTGATACCATTTGTTTACATGAAAAAATTTTTTTTTTTTGAAAGAAAATTACTTTGAACCCCCAAACATTATATATTTTTTTTAAAGCAAAGGCCCTACAGATTAAAATGGTGGGTGTTTCATTTTTTTTTTCACACAGTATTTGTGCAGCGATTTTTCAAATGCATTTTTTGAGGAAAAAACACACTTTTTTTAATTTTAATGCACTAAAACACACTTTATTGCTCAAATGTTTGATGAAATAAAAAAGATGATCTTAGGCCGATTACATGGATACCAAACACGACATGCTTTAAAATTGCACACAAACGTGCAGTGGCGACAAACTACATACATTTTTAAAAGCCTTTAAAAGCCTTTACAGGTTATCACTTTAGATTTACAGAGTTGGTCTACTGCTAAAATTACTGCCCTCAATCTGACCTTCGTATGGATACCTCACATGCATGGTGCAATTGCTGTTTACATTTGACGCCAGACCAACGCTTGCGTTCGCATTTGCGTGAAAGCAGGGGGGGACAGGGGTGCTTTTTTTTTTTTTCTTTTTTTTTCTTTCTTTTTTATCTTATTTTTAAACTCTTCCTTTCATTTTTTTAAATCATTTTTATTGTTATGTCAGTGAATGTAAATATCCCCTATGATAGCAAAAGGGAGTGACAGGTACTCTTTTTTGAAAGAAATGGGGTCTATTAGACCCTAGATCTCTCCTCTGCGGTTTCCGGTTTCTTAGGCCATAGAAATGTTTGAAACAGGATAAAACATGATAACAATAAAACATTGCAGAATAGAATACAGTAAAAAAGAGCAGAACAATAGAGAGAGAATAGAGAGAGAGAGAACAATAAAACGACAACTATTTTTGTTTTTTTTATTTTATATATTTTTTGTTTTATTTTTTTTACTTTTTTTTTACACTTTTTTTTGTAACTGTAACTTTTATAACTGTAACCGGTTCCAGTTTCAGGTCTCTGAAAATGCGATAGCATCTTGGGAGACCCTGTGAAAGTGTGCCTAGTCTGTGCAATGCTGTACCCAAAGCTAATACTCAACTAGTGTATGGTAGCGTTCAAAATATTCACCAATGCAAAGACCAGGATTGTCAGGACAGGAGGGACAATAATAGCGGGTGTCACGCCTATATCCGCGCTTGCTGCAGACACGACATCTTTTTTGGGGGGGTTCGTTGGGTAGGGGTACTCGGGAGGACATAAAGAAAATGTCTCTCATTGCATTTGGTTGGGGATGTGAATGGGGGAAGTATGCAGAAGTGGTGGGTTCCCAATTAGGATTAGCAAATACAGTAGGAAGGGCACTATGGGCACGACGGGCCTGTGTTTGTCTTCTTCTTGGTGGCAGTGGGACACTACTTGTGCTTGCCACCTCACCAGCTTGAACTGCACTTATGGGACTCGCCATGTCACCAAGTGTTACTGCAGTGCTGGTTTGACTACGACCGGGATGTACTAGGCCGCTGGTGCTTGCCAGTTCACCAGAAGGAATAGTGGCGCTAGTACTGCTCTGCTCCATACGAGGGACCTGCGGTTTCTGCACCTCAACAACAGCAGAAGAAGATTGGGGTCAGGTACGCCTGACCTTGGCAGGGACCACAACTCCGTCGTCAGAGCTATCTGTCATGGAGCCGCTGTCGTCTACAGGATAGTATTCTGAGCCTGAATCTGATAAGTGACTTCCTCTTCACTATCTGTCATGCTCAGAAACGTGTAGGCCTCTTCACTACTGTACCTTTGATTTGCCATTTTGGGCTCTAAATTTAGTGGTACAGTAGTGAGACTCACAAGGAAAAGCTCCTGACTGTTAGCGACTAATTCAAACGCTACCAAAAAAAACTGTTAGCGATCGCAGGGATCAGGCCTGACTCTGCGAATGCTGCAGTTATGTGTTTAGTGTTTTGTAAGTGACAGTGATCAATCGATACTGCACTTGGGTGGGCTGGGCTAGGCTTGGCCGGGCGGAGGGGCAAAACGCAAGTGTTAGCAGGTATCTGGGCTGATCCCGCTAACACTGCGTTTTTGGGAACCCTAAACTGCTGGGGACGCTAGTATAGATCTGATCAGATCATACATTGGTCTGTTCAGATACTATACCACTAATGGAGGTGTATGCTGCGTGCATGGGTGTTAGCAGTACTGGCACTAACCTGACGCTGCCTGGGGCGAAGCAGACCCTATCTGACCCTAAAACCTAACTTGTATCACCAGCCGGGTGATCGGGGGGTTAAACCTTTATTAGGTAATAAAGGGCGGGTGCCCTGACACTATGAAAAACAAACTAACTAACCAGCGTCACCTGTAACAGTTATGCGGAGACCACTGGTTAAAGGATTAACTAGGGGGCAATCAGGGGGTTAAAACCTGTTATTAGGTAGTATATGAGCGTCCCTGACACTATAAAATGCTGACAGCGAACCTAAATACTTACCTCCCTAACTAGCGTCTAACACTAACTTCCCTACCACTTATAACTGTCACAAAATGACACCAATGCAGTAATCAGTAAAAAAAAAACTGCTATTGGTGTCACTGTGACAGGGGGTGCAGGGGGGTGAAAAGTGTGCCTGCATGTTTTACTCCTCGGCCCCGTAACAAAAAGGCTTCCCGAGGAGAGATGACATCACTTCCTCTGCTGCTGTTTACATTACAGCAGCAAAGAAGATTTTCATTCGTTGAGAGGGTTCGCGAGGGGGTGGCCACGAATGAGTGGCCTCCCCCTCAGCATTGATCGCTCCCCTAATGATGCTGACCGCCTCTGGCACCGGGTGGCAACGTGCGCCCCCCACCCGCGGGAGGCAAATCACATGCCAGGTACGTGATTTTGCCTGGCCGTGTCATTCTGCCACAGTATATCTGCGTTAGGCGGTCGGCAAGTGGTTAAAACTGCAAGTGGTTAAAACCCGGCATTATAAATAAAAATCATTGAAAAAAAGCCAGGCCATTTGAGTCTGGTATGAATATTAAGGGGAACCCTGCACCAAAATGTAGAAAAATGGCATGGGTTTCCCCCCAGGTCTATACCAGGCCCTGGACCTGTAGTATGGACCCGGAGGGGACCCCCCATGCCAAAAGTTTAAAAAAATTATGTGGGGGTCCCACCAAAATCCATACCAGACCTTTATTCAAGCAGGCAACCTGGCAGGCCACAGGAAATGGGGGGACGAGAGAGTGCCCCCCTCCTGAACCATACCAAAGCACATTGTCCCCATGTTGATGGGAAAAAGGGCCTCATCCCCACAACCCTTGTCCGGTGGTTGTGGGGGTCTGCAGGCAGGGGGCTTATTGGAATTTGGAAGCCCCCTTTAATAAGAGTGTGCTGCGTCATCGTGGGCGTATCGTGGGCGCGTCATGCAGCACATCCGGCCGCAACTGTTACAATCCGGACGTGATGCAGAGGTCACATGGCTACCCGTCTCCCTGATGGAGGGAACAGGAAAGAGCAATGTGTGATGGATACAGAGCCGATCGCGTTGTAAAGGGAGCGTCATGTAGTAAATGCAATACATCTAGTCGTGACTCCCACGACCTGAATATGATGCAATGCCTGGGCCATGTGACTTCCCATCCTCCGGGTAATCCGGAAGTATGGGTGTACGGCCGTGATGAAGGGATGTAAACAACATGACGTACTGTCTGGGCCGGATGTCCATCCGCCTCCAGCATATAAAAACCTGGACAGCAGGAAAACGGCCATAAAGGTGGACAAAAAATATATACACTGGAGCGTCAAAAGAACCACAGAAAAACATGTTGCATATACCGCGACGTGATAACAAGGCCAGAGTCTACTCTACTGTGGATAAAAAAAAAAAAAATATCCACAAGGGAGGCTATGGCACATGTTGGGACAAAAACCGACACAGAATGCCTCCGAAGGTGGGATGAACCACCTTTTGGAGGCAGAAAAAGCGTCCCTAACACGTCTTTAAGGCACGAGGGTCCTTCTGTGCCGGGTAAAGGTAGATGAGGCTCATGTGTATAAAATTAAAAAAAAGGAGGGGGAATGGGGAAGAGCGAAAAAAAAGGAGAGGGAAACCTTCCTTTAACTGGATAGAAACTTGGGAAATGCCATTCTGCTGTACATACCTGATCTCACAACAATATAAGTCCCATTTCCCAAAGGTCTACCCGATCCAAGGTTGCCTAAGTATAGAGAGGGGACACAAATTATTCAATTATATAAAATAACAAAGTAAACCCTATATATGTGTGCATCCTGTTATCAAAGAACACTCTCCTACATGGTTCAGTCATATAGAGATTCACAGTCATAGGGAAAGGAGGAAAAAGGGGATAGCCAAAATGACATTGTGTCAAAATAATGACATAGTGCTACGAGACACCAAATAGATAGGGGTATAGAGAGGGAGAAAATACAAGTAGAAATGATAGTAAAAAATTGATTGACCCTCATAGATTTGGGTTAATATATGGACTGATTCCAGGTATAAGCCTATTTTCCCTGAACTGAAACCCTCAAGGAAGGGTATGAAACTCTCTACTTCGTTGAGACCGGGGGGGTCGTGGCTCTAAGGTATCTGATCCAATGCATTTTGCGCTGGAGCAGAACTTTGTTCCAGTCGCCCCCTCTAATGCTTATATGTAGTCTGTCTAGCACCGTGAAAGTGACATGGGGTAGTTTGTAATTGTGCCTTCTGGCAACATGCTGTGCATGTGTTTTTCAACTCGTTTGCCCAACTCCTGTTTTGTCTTTCCTACGTAGAAGGCGCTGCACTGACACTGCATGAGGTAGATGACACCCTATGTTTTGCATGAAGCAAAATGCTTCAGGGTGAACGTCTCCCCATTAGGCAGTGCCAGTGAGGTCTTTCTACCGATGACAACACATTGTGAACATGATCCACAGGGGTAAGTGCCCCAGATCTTACAGGGGTCTCTTCTTGTGTTCCCTTTATATTCACTTTGTGTTATATTGAACCGGCCCTTTTGTATGTGATCTGAGGTTTTGATGTAACTAGACCTTTTAGGATAGGATCTTCAGTGAGGATGAACCAATGTTTAGTAATGATCTTTCTTATGTGATGATGTTCATTTGAAAACTTCATAATGATCCTAGTGGTGTTATCCTCCCTGTTTCTTTCTTTTGGTTTGAAGATCAGGTCTCTCCTATTTTTCCCCTTTACATGATTGAATGCCTTTCTCAGAGTCGACTTTTGTATACCCCCTAGCCAGCAATCTGGTGGTAAGTTCATCAGATTCCTTTTGAAAATCTTCATCGGAAGTGCAGTTCCTTCTAATGCATAGTAACTGGCTAAATGGAATGGATTTCTTTAATGGATCAGGATGAAAACTATCCGCATGCAGTAAAGTATTGCCTGCGGTATCTTTCCTGTATAATTTGCTGCTCAATCCTCCATTAGAATCTTTTCGGATGTTAATGTCCAGAAAGTTAACCTCCTTAGAATCATAGTTCATTGTAAAAAAGAGGTTAAATTTGTTCTGATTCATGGATTTCAGACATTCCTTAAGTGTACTTTCTGGACCATCCCAAATAATGAGGACATCGTCTATGTATCGCTTGCCACATTATAATGTGGCGTGTATACTTAGACGACTGCTCTCCCGATAAAAAATCTTTCTCCCACTCCCCCAGCTACAGATTGGCATATGAGGGTGTGCAGCATGTCCCCATAGCCACTCCCTGTACCTGGAGGTAGTGGGAGCCTTTGAAGAGAAAGACGTTGTGCCTCAATATGAAGTCTAACATTTGCAAAACAAAAAGGTTAATCTTCCAGTCGGTAGTAGCACGCTGTCTTAGTACTCGACTAATGACTGCAATGCCTAAATCATGGTTAATGCTGTTATACAGCGATTCTACGTCAATGGTCACCAGAATTGCTGATTGGGGGGTAACCAAGTCTTCTATGATCTGTAGGAGATGAATTGTATCCTTTGTGTACGAAGGTAAATCCTTAACATGTGGTCTAAGGTAAAGATCGATAATCTTTCTTATACCTTCTGAAATACAGCCATTTCCGGAAAAGATAGGTCTTCCAGGGGGGTTATGGAGGTTCTTATGTACCTTGGAGAGGGCATACAGGGCATACATCCCTTTCATTTCACGGCCATACCTCCATACTTCCGGATTATCTGGAGGATGGGAAGTCACAGAGCCCAGGCATTGCATCACATCCAGGTCGTGGTTGTCACGACTGGATGTATTGCATTTACTACATGAGCTCTCTTTACAATGCGATCGACTCTGTATCCATTACACATTGCTCTTTCCTGTTCCATCCTTTAGGGAGACGGGTAGCCATGTGACCTCTGCATCACATCGTAACTGTCAAGTTCTCAAGTACCTGACTGATGAGCCAGAGGACGACCTCCCTTACAGAGGATGGCCTCCCTTACATCTCTGACTCGTGGCCCCTGGTAGAGCAGACAGGTGGCACGGGAGTGCAGAATGGTATGAGTGCCTGGCAGGATCAACAGCAGATGGGTCAGATGGCTGGCACAGCAGACAGGACCAGCAGGCTGGATGGATCAGCAGTCAGGTGAGCAGACTGGATGGATCAGCAGACAGGTGAGCAGACTGTATGTATAAGCAGACAGGTGAGCAGACTGGATGGATCAGCAGGCAGGTGAGCAGACTGGATGGATCAGCAGACAGGTGAGCAGACTGGATGGATCAGCAGACAGGTAAGCAGACTGGGACTGAAGCTGGATGGCTGCAGTAGGTAAGTATAGCAGACTGGAGAAGATTCTTGGAACATCAGGCAGGCCGGGTCGATAATCAGGCTGGCAACAAAGGTACAAGAGGAGCAGGCAGAAGGAATTGTCAAACAAGCCAAGGGTCAGGTGCAGGCGGATAACAGGAACAGTCTCAAAACAAGCTGGGTCAAACAGGAGCAGATATCAGATCTTCAGGAAACACATACACAGAGCTGCAGATCAAACAGCAAGGACACAGAGCTGCTGAGGTGTTTAAATAAGGCAGCCTGTTGCCAATCACTGAAATCAGCCTGGACTAAGTTAACCTTTAGGTGGCAGATCCATGACATTGCCCCCTCCTAAAGGGCAGCCTCTGGATGCCCAATTGGGCCAACTTTACATCATGGGATCTCTTGAAGGATTGCATTAGTTCTTTAGCATGAATATTGCTTTCAGGCTCCCAAGAGTTATTTTCCGGCCCATACCCCTTCCATTTAATTAGATACTGAACCCGATTGTACCTCCTTCTACAATCCAAGATTGCCTCCACCTCAAATTCTTCCTCTCCATTGACTATTACAGGTGGTCTCTTGTAATAGTTTGTTGTTTTTAGAGAAGAAATATATAATTCAGAGACTGCAGGGATTGAGCATTCAGGTATGGTACTAGGCAGGAAGGACGGGTGATAGCCATAATTAGCAAAAATGGAGTTTGTTTGATTGCAGAATGGGAAGAGTTGTTATAAGCGAACTCGGCAATGGGGAGTAAAGCGACCCAGTCATCTTGTGAGAACGAAGAAAAGCAACGGAGGTACTGCTCCAGGGTCTGATTGGTTCTTTCCGTTTGCCCGTTCGTCTGTGGGTGTTATGCGGAGGAGAAGGCGAATTCAATCTCAAGGGACCCACACAGAGCTTTCCAAAACTTGGAGGTAAACTGGACACTCCGGTCAGACACAGTGTTGGCTGGGACTCCATGGAGCCTTACAATTTCTTTGATGAATATTTTGCAGTTTCCACAGCCGAGGGTGTTCCTTTCATGGGCAAAAAATGGGCCATTTTGGAAGCCTGTCCACCACCACGAAGATGGTAGAAAAACCCTCTGCCAGAGGGAGTTCAACAATTAAGTCCATTGAGATCATTTTCCAGGGTCTCTCTGGAAAGGGCAATGGCTTCAGTAAACCCCAGGCTTTTACCTTGTTGTTCTTGCTTCGGGAGCAAGTAGTACAAGACTCCACATAACTCTTATGCCGCGTACACACGGTCGGACTTTTCGTCTACAAAAGTCCGATGGATGCCAACGGACTAAAGCTGGCTGACAATCCGATCGTGTGTGGGCTTCCCCGGACTTTCAGCGGACTTTTCCAGCCTCAAATCTGACGGACTTTAGATTTGAAACATGCTTCAAATCTTTACGTCGTAACTACGCCGGACCCAGAAATCCGCTCGTCTGTGTGCTAGTCCGACGGACAAAAACCCACGCTAGGGCAGCTATTGGCTACTGGCTATCAACTTCCTTATTTTAGTCCGGTGTACGTCATCACGTACGAATCCGTCAGACTTTTGTGTGATCGTATGTAGGCAAGTCCGTTCGTAAGAAAGTCTGCCGCAAGTCCACCAAAAGTCCTACAAAAGTCCGTCGAAAGTCTGTCGGACAGGCTGTCGGACTTTTGTAGACGAAAAGTCCGACCGTGTGTACGCGGCATTACAGTCATCTACTACCTGAGTGTCAGTACTAGGATCCCTTTAGGACCCAGCACAACTCACCTGACACAGCCTTTACCTGGGAAACAACAATGATTGGCCAGCTCACCTTTAAATAACTTGCATCAGCATTCAATCATTGCTCGTGTTAGAGTTTACCTTGTGTTTGATCCAGTTGATATCTGCTCTGTGTATTTCGTGTATGACCCAGCTCGTTTGACCCTGTTTGCTTGCTTCTGATTCGGTACCGTTTGGACTCTGATCTTCCTGTGTATGACCCAGCTTGCCTAGACTACGTTTTTGCCTGATACCACTAGTACCTTCATCTGCAGCGGTGAACTACAAGCACCAGACATTTATCCTCCACCTGCAGCGGTGAACTACAAACACCAGACACCATCAATCCTCATCTGCAGCGGTGAACTACAAGGTCCAGCAAACATCTACCTACATCTACAGCGGTGAACTACAAGTCCCAGCTGACCTGCTCTGCTCAGACCTGCTCATGGTATGTGCTCTTGTTCTTTGAACTCTTTGCATAATCAGAACACCTGAACTGTTACCTGTTATATGCTCTAGCCTGACACTGAGGCCACCAGAACGTGCGTTGCACCAGTTCGGCCGTCTTCAGGGCACCGAAGTGCCCAGCCAGCTTGTGGTCATGACAGAGCTCCAATACTGCCACCCTTAAGTCCTTAGGTACAACAATTTTACCTTCATGCCACAGTAGGCCATCCTGTGCCTGTAAGCTGGTTTCAGAAGACGAAGTAACCTCAGCAGAAGCCTGTTTGATTCAGGATAGCAGATTCTCCTTTAGTATGAGAAAGTTTCCTGAGGGAAGGATGGTGTCTGGAAGTGTGGACCTCTCAGAGTCGTTAAACATACGTGAGAGTGCATCTGGTTTTGTATTCTTCGACCCTGACCTGTACGTTATATGGAATGAGAATCTAGAGAAAAAAAGTGCCCACCTTGCCTGCCGTAGTTTTAATCTCTTTGCTGTTCTCAGATATTCCAGACTCTTGTGGTCCGTATAGACCAGAATGGGATGTGCTGCACCTTCAAGTAAGTAACGCCATTCTTCTAATGCGGCCTTGATGGCCAAAAGCTCACGGTCTCCCACATCATAATTTCTTTCCGCTGTAGATAATTTGCCAGGAAAAGAAAGCAACTGGGTAAAGTAGGGCTTTAGCTCCTTGCCGTTGAGACAGCACAGCCCCTACTGCAACTTCAGAGGCATCAACTTCAAGAACAAACGGTAAGGCAGGGTCAGGGTGCTTCAAGGTGGAGGCTGAAGTGAACAGTTTTTTGAGGGCTTTAAATGCCAATTGCGCTTTGGGAGACCAGAGTAATTGGGTTCCTTGTTTAGTTAGTTCGGTAATGGGGGCAATAATAACAGAGAACCCCCTAATAAACTTCGGGTAGAAGTTGGCAAACCCAATGAAGCGCTGAACCCCCTTCTTGTCCACAGGAGCTGGCCAATCTAAGATGGCGGTGACTTTCTGGGGGTCCATCTTGATGCCTTCAACAGAGATTATCAGGCCTAAGAACTGGATACACTGACGTTCAAATTCGCACTTCTCCGGTTTGGCGTAGAGGCCATGTTGCTGGAGTCAGGTTAGCACATTTCGGACATGCCTACGGTGGTCATCTACTGTGGAGGAGAAAATTAGGATGTCATCCAGGTACACAATGACGTACAAGTCCAGATAGTCATGAAAAATGTCATTGACAAAGTGCTGAAAGGTGGCTGGCGCGTTGCATAACCCAAAAGGCATGACTAGGTATTCGAAGTGCCCGAATCGGGTACAAAAGCCGTCTTCCACTCATCTCCTTCTCGAATACGGATTAGGTTGTATGCTCCCCGAGAATCCAGTTTAGTGAAGATGACTGCGGTTCCCAGTCTCTGAAACAGTTCGGGCACAAGAGGCAGTGGGTAACGCTTTTTAACAGTAATCTTGTTTAATTCTTGATAGTCTATGCAGGGGCATAGTGAATGGTCCTTCTTTTCAACAAAGAAAATGCCTGTGCCAGCCGGAGAAGTAGATGGGCGAATAAATCCTTTCTTAAGGTTGTCATCAATATAGTCCTTCAGGGTGCCCAACTCAAGCTCGGTTAAAGGGAAAATCCTTCCGAAGGGGACCTCAGCCCCTGGTAACAGTTTAATAGGGCAGTCGTAGGATCTATGGGGAGGAAGGGTCTCTGCACCCTTCTTACTGAACACGTCCAGAAAATCGTGGTATGCCACTGGGATTGATTGGCGTAATTCAGGATCTGTGTCAAGGCAGAGTAAGGGTGATGGGTTGACTGAGGCCTCTTGCAGGCAATTTTGCTGGCAATAATGTGAAGGAAATTTGATTTCTCCAGTGGCCTAATTGATGTGGGGATTATGGGCTTGCAGCCAGGGCATACCTAAGATGATGGGAAACAGAGGTGATGAAATGGCATCCAGGCGTAAAAACTCTTGGTGATGGGAAGCAATGATAGCCAGCAAAGGGACAGTCTCCTGTGTGACCGGACCAGATTTAATGACAGAGCCATCAGCAAGATGTACGGCTAGTCTCCGGGTCTTTGGTTGAAGTGGAATGAGGTGTTTGGCTGCAAACGTCAAGTCTATGAAACAGCTGCAGGCTCCTGAATCAGTTATGACAGATACCTGGATACTCTTTCCTGGGAGCTGTAACATGATGGGGAGAGCAAAGTGAGAGGCTTGGTTAGGTAAGACAGGAACATGCATTGAAGAGATTGAAAGGCACTTACGCATCTTTGCAGGACAAGACCTCACATAATGCCCGGGTCCCCCACAGTACATACAGAGGTTATTGATTTGCCTGCGCTGTCGTTCCTCCGTAGTGAGAGAGGGACGAAGCAAACCCAACTGCATGGGCTCTGAGGAATCCGGAGCTGGAGTAACTGGAGCAGAAGGAGTCTGGCTGGAGAAACTGGGAACTTTAGGTAGCATCCAAGTTGGCCGATATTGACCTATGGATCTTTTTAGAAGCGATGTTCCCTCAGACGTCGGTCAATCTGAATTGACAAAATAATAAGTTCGTCCAGAGATTGGGGTATCCCTACTCGTGCCAGTTCATCCTTTAGAGGATCAGATAGTCCCATCCGAAATTGGTAACGAAGGGCCGCATCGTTCCAATTGGTATCAGAACTCCAATGCCTGAACTCGGCCACGTAGTCCTCTGCCGCTCTGCGGCCTTGCTGAAGTGCATGTAATGCGGCCCCAGCAGTGGCAGTCTGCTGGGGGTCCTCATAAAGTTGTGACATAGCGACAAAGAATGTGGTGAGGTTGTTTAACAATTTGGCCTTTTGTTCCAGAAGGTGATGTTCCCAGACTTGGGGTTCACTGGTCAACAGGGAGATAACGAAACCCACTTTAGTTGCTTCCAGAGAAAAGGTGCGGGGTTGTAGGGCAAAATAGAGTTCATAAGCATTACGAAAGGCTCTGTATTTGCTACGTTCACCCGCAAATCTTTCGGGCGTGGGTACCCTTGGTTCTGGTGGTAACATCACTACTGAAGGTGCAGATGAGATACCAGCTGAGGTAGCGCTTTGAGGGTTGGCAGGAGATGAAAGAATTTGAACTCATTCTTCCAGCTGAGTATATCCCTCTTGTAGATCTTTAACAGCTTGTGTCAAACCTGCCAGGTGTTGGCACAGTTCTTCCATGGGGGAGGTTCCTCGCTCGGGCTCAGACATGGCTGTTTGATACTGTCAAGTTCTCACATACCTGACTGATGAGCCCCAGTGCAGAGGAAGGCCTCCCTTACGTATCTGACTCGCGGCCCCTGGTAGAGCAGACAGGTGGCACGGGAGTGCAGAATGGTATGAGTGCCTGGCAGGATCAACAGCAGATGGGTCAGATGGCCGGCACAGCAGACAGGACCAGCAGGCTGGATGGATCAGCAGACAGGTGAGCAGACTGGATGGATCAGCAGACAGGTGAGCAGACTGGATGGATCAGCAGACAGGTGAGCAGACTGGATGGATTAGCAGGCAGGTGAGCAGACTGGATGGATCAGCAGGCAGGTGAGCAGACTGGATGGATCAGCAGACAGGTGAGCAGACTGGCTGGATCAGCAGACAGGTGAGCAGACTGAATGGATTAGCAGACAGGTAAGTAGACTGGGACTGAAGCTGGATGGCTGCAGTAGGTAAGTATAGCAGACTGGAGGAGAGTCTTGGAACGTCAGGCAGGTCGGGTCGATAATCAGGCTGGCAACAAAGGTACAAGAGGAGCAGGCAGAAGGAATCGTCAAACAAGCCAAGGGTCAGGTGCAGGTGGATAACAGGAACAGTCTCAAAACAAGCCGGGTCAAACAGGAGCAGATATCAGATCTTCAGGAAACACATACACAGAGCTGCAGATCAAATAGCAAGGACACAGAGCTGCTGAGGTGTTTAAATAAGGCAGCCTGTTGCCAATCACTGAAATCAGCCTGGACTAAGTTAACCCTTAGGTGGCAGATCCATGACAGTAACAGTTGCGGCCCACGATGACACGGCGCACTCTTGCGTGCCGCGTTATCATTTACCACGTGGATCGTCATCATGACGCTTGGAACAGCACTTAAAAGGATGTCAAGGACGGCAAATGGAGCCTTTCTACTGCTCAACTTCACAGCTGAAGGAGCAAAATCACGGGGGATCGTTTCCTCTGTGACCTCTTTTAATACTCAAACCCCTCTCTTTGTACAGGGTAAGTTCTTCTCATTCTTATCTATGGGAACAGGAGTATTCCTTTTTGAATTTAGTTTTCATTTTTTTTCATCTTACATTCATATAGTACCCGGGAAACTCTGTTTTTCAAGTGCCATTTTTTTGGATTCATATTATCCGGCCATACTGTAGAGGTTACATGGGGAGCATGTGTTGTGATTTTGAGAACCTTCCTTTCTGATACATGGGAAATGCACCTGCTAGTTGAATTTATGAAAACGTAAGTTACCACACATTGTTGAACTGCATCAATGTGTATGAAATATAACCGTTACATGGAATTTCTAAATGTTGTATGTATTGAATGAATCTTTTTTCATTTATCATAGAGAGTGATACAACATCCCTGACGGAGATTGTATAATTACTACTATTTGAAACGCATTGGATGAACCGCTTCTTTTCATTACCACCAGTTGTTCTGGAGGTCCCTGAATTCTTTAGCGGACAGTATCACTTTTTCAAGTATACAATGCTTTTAACATGGAAATGTAATGTGTTGGAATTTCTAATATAACACTTTTTCACATTTTTGTTGCCTTAAAAATCCCAAATTAGAGGTTCTCTACATGTATTTACTATATAAGGGATGATGGCAACTACATGCCCAATCACATGAGTCACTACTACTCAAATAGATACCTAACATGTCATGCTTTAAAATTGCACACACCTCAGAAAAGTCATAAAAATGTCTATACCATGGTTTGTGTAAAAAGATTTATTGTAAAATCAAAGTAAAAGGATTCCAAGAATGGAAAGGGTTTAAAAAATGGCTGACAGACAATCAATGTTAAACATCATGCTAGGTGTTGAACCTCAATCTCACCCAAACCTCGGCAGGCTGACTCAGGCATATCAAGGCCGGTGCTGGGGGTGACCAAAAGGTGTGGAGGTGCCAGATGTCACATGGCCCATGCGACAGAGACTAATAATCACTTTGAGGTAAGTGGTTTTTCTTTTTTGCAATATGCCACCCATTTTTTTAACGTTGTTTTATAAAATTTGAAACATAGAAACATACAGCAAAAAAAAAACTGAGTAGTCCATCGAGTCTTCCCATTTTTTTTTAGACATTTTTTTTCTGGTTGACTTTGTCTGAGAATAGATCTATGTTTGTTCCAAGCATGTTTGAAGCCACTTACTGTTGACTGACTCACTACCTCTGCTGGAAACTTATTCAACTACCCTTTCAGTAAAATAGTACTTTCTAAGATTGCTTTTGAACTTTCCTCCAGTTATTTTGAGGTCACGTCCCTGTGTTCTTGATTTTGATTTCATATTGAAAAAACTGCCCTCCTGAACCTTACTAACCCCCTTGATGTATTTAAGGGTTTCACTTATGTCTCCCCTTTCACTTCTTTCCTCCAGACTGTGCAAATTAAGTTCCTGAAGTCTCTCTTATCCCCCATACCTTTTACCATTTATGTTACCGGTCTCTGGGCTAATTCTATCTTATCAATATCAAGGGAGGTCTCCAGAACTGAACACTAAATGAGGTCTCACTAAAGATCTATATCTTTAGGGGAATCAGGACCGCCTTCCTCCTGCTGGTGATGCATCCTAGAACTTTATTCACTTTTCCTACTGCCTGGTCACACCGTTTGCTCATTTTACAATCATCTGAAAAAAGTACCCCAAAATCTTCATCAAGGGATTATTTTTCCCTAGGTGCATTATTTTGCATTTAGAAACATTGAGCTGCAGTTTCCACTGCTTTTACCAATCTTCAGGTAATGCTAAAACCATGTTCCATGTTACAGACACCTTCAGGGATATCAGCCCTATTACACACCTTTGTATCATCAGCAAACTGATATAACTTGCCCAACATACCTTTTGTTATATCATCTAGATATAGATTAAATAGAATAGGACCTAGTACAGAGCATTGTGGCACACCACTAGTGACTGGTCTCTGTTCTGAGTGAACCCCATTTACAAAAACACTCTGGTATCTATCCTTTAGCCAACTGCATATAAATTGAACCACCCATGGATTAAGTTCTAGCTTGTACAACTTTTGTGTTAGATCATTATGTGGAACTGTATCAAATGCCTTACTGAACGCAAGATATGCTATGTCCACAGCACCCCCACAATCACAGTGCCACCAGTGTGCCTACTGTGCCACTACAGTGCCATCAGTGTTCCTACAGTGCAATCAGTGCCACTACAATGCCATCCATGCCCCTACAGTGCCCATCAGTGCCATCAGTACCACTACAGTGCTCATCAGTGCCACTACAGGGCCATCAGTGCCACTACAGTGCAATTCAGTGCCCTTCAGTGCCACTGTGGTGCCCATCAGTGCCTTACGGTGCCAATTAGTGCCACCCTATCTGTGGATCCTGATCAGCACACTTTAAAAACTTGTGGAAAAAAATGACACCTTCAAAAGACTCATTATACCTCATAGAATATACGTTGGGGTGTTTACTTTCCAAAATGGGGTAATTTTGTAGGCATTTCCATTGTCCTGGTGCTCCAGGACCTTCAAAAGTGTAATAGGTAGTCAAGAAATTAGAGGTGTAAATTATGTCCCTAGAATGCCTGATGGTGCTCCCTGCATGTATGTGCCCAGACTGTGAAAAAGTCTCACACATGTGGTATCGCCATACTCACGAGGAGTAGCAGAATGTTTTTTGGGGTATAGTTGCAAGTAATATGCCGTGTGAGAGAAATAACCTGTTAATATGACAATTTTGTAGGAAAAAATTCATTTTGCAAAAGAATTGTGGGAAAAAATTACAACTTCAAAAAACGCACCATGCCTCTTACTAAATACTTTGGACTCTCTACTGTCTAATTTCCAAAAATGGGTAATTTGGGGAATATTTGTATCGTCCTGGCTTGTTAGTATCTCAAGAAATGACTATCAGTAGTGATCAGATGTGATCAATTTTCAAAGATTGGCTTCATAGCTTGTAGACTCTATAACATTCACCAAGACCAAATAATATACACTGATTTGGGTTATTTTTGCCAAAGATATGTAGCAGTATAAATTTTGGTAAAAATTTAAGAAGAAAAATGACTAATTTGCAAAAATTTTAACAGAAAACAAAGAAAAATTAAATTTTTTACAAAATTGTTGGTCTTTTTTTATTTATAGTACAAAAAATAAAAACAGAAATGACAATTTCATACGGTTACCATATACAGTCAGGTCCATAAATATTGGGACATCGACACAATTCTAATCTTTTTGGCTCTATACACCACCACAATGGATTTGAAATGAAATGAACAAGATGTGCTTTAACTGCAAACTTTCAGCTTTAATTTGAGGATATTTACATCCAAATCAGGTGAACGGTGTAGGAATTACAACAGTTTGTATATGTGCCTCCCATTTTTTAAGGGACCAAAAGTAATGGGACAGATTAACAATCATCCATCAAACTTTCACTTTTTAATACTTGGTTGCAAATCCTTTGCAGTCAATTACAGCCTGAAGTCTGGAATGCATAGACATCACCAGATGCTGGGTATCATCCCTGGTGATGCTCTGCCAGGCCTCTACTGCAACTGTATTCAGTTCCTGCTTGTTCTTGGGGCATTTTCCTTTTTCACTTGTGCGTTCTTTCTTTTTAAGGATGTTCCAAACAGTTGATTTGGCCACACCCAATGTTTTTGCTGTCTCTCTGATGGTTTTGTTTTTTCAGCCTAATGATGGCTTTCTTTACCGATAGTGACAGCTCTTTGGATCTCATATTGAGAGTTGACAGCAACAGATTCCAAATGCAAATAGCACACTTGAAATTAACTCTGGACCTTTTATCTGCTCCTTGTAAATGGGATAATGAGGGAATAAAACACACCTGGCCATGGAACAGCTGAGCAGCCAATTGTCCCATTACTTTTGGTCCCTTAAAAAATGGGAGGCACATATACAAACTGTTGTAATTCCTACACCGTTCACCTGATTTGGATGTAAATACCCTCAAATTGAACCTGAAAGTCTGCAGTTAAAGCACATCTTGTTCGTTTCATTTCAAATCCATTGTGGCTGGGTATAGAGCCAAAAAGATTAGAATTGTGTTGATGTCCCAATATTTATGGACCTGACTGTATGTACAGTGGTTTCCGCTATACATGTTTCAACAGAAATATAGCTTCTTCTATTAAATATAATAGGACCTAGTACAGAGCATTGTAGTACACCACTAGTGACTGATCTCTGTTCTGAGTGAACACCATTTACAACAACATTTTGGTATCTATCCTTCTCCTGAAGAAGCTATATTTCTGGTGAAACATGTATAGCAGAAACCACTGTACATATATAATGACCGTATGAAATTGTCATTTCCGTTTTTACAAAAATACTTGATTTTAACTTTTGAAATATGTATAATAAAATGTACTTGATTTTACTATAATGTTGTACCTTGTTTTCAGCACCTTAAAAATCCCTTTTTGCATCTTTACAAAAAAAATGTCTAAAAAGTTTGAGATGTGGTGCTTTCATCCTCGCATCTCTAATTTTTCCAATAATTTGGAGTAATGTTTACTGAGCAGGAATCAGGAACAACAGAACATGTTCTTCAGGAACTGTGTTTCACCAGTTGAAAGGCTAATAATCACACTGAGGTGTGTTTTTTTTAATAAGCCTTTCACAATTAGGGTTAGCAGTAATTACTAGGGTTAGGGTTAGTGGTTAATACTAGGGTTAGTGGTAATTATTCTGGTTTCCTCTAACCCGAATAATTACCACTAAACCTAACCCTTAACATTACCACTAACCCTAACCCTTAACCAAATGTTAGGTTCAAGGGTTTGGTTAACCTTAACCATATCTGAAATCACTAAGGATACACACAGTTATTAAAATACAAAAAAAAAATGTTTTTCTCAACCAGGAATTTTCATTTTTCAAGAAGCTTAACAAATTAACAATTTAAAACAAAAGATTAAATAAAACCAATTAAATAAAACCTAATAACTTGGGGATTTTTTTTTCCAAATTTGCAATGCAAAATAACATTGTACATAAACATTACAAAAAAGTTTACAAATGTTGGTACATACTGTAAATTCCTCCTGGGAGGATTCATATATATTTGCACTTCTTGACAGTGTTAAATCAGATAACTTCACATCCTCATGAGGAGAATGTTGTGCATAAGTTGGACCCCTAGTTGGTCCCTCTGTCATGCCATACTGAGACACAGGAGGGCCAAATGTGGAAGGAATTGGAGATTGGTAATCAGTAATGGGTATTGATTTGTGTCACTGATGGGCACTCATGGGTGCTGATTGGTGGCACTCATTGGCACTGATTGGTGGCACTGCTGCAGCTTTACTGTAATCAGGGCACTGACAATCAGTGCCCTGATTATCCTCCCTGTTTCCCTCTGTGAGGAGATGCCACTGATCGGCTCTCCTCACCACACACTCTGTCAGCGTGAGGCAAGGAGAGCCGGTTAATGGCACTTTCCTATTTACATGTGACTGGCTGTGATTGGACAGTCAGTGGCTCTTTTCAGAGATCTTGGTCGTTCAGTGTCCTAGCAACACGGCACAACAGCAATCGCAGTGCTGCGCACCTCCGTGAGTGCGGCCATTCTGGTGGGCATTTGACGGTGGGTGGGCGGGTGGCAAGTGGTTAATTTGGTAGCAAATTTGGAAAAATTGGTAAAATTGTGAAACAAAATTTATTTTCATGAATTTTTTCAACACAATATTTCTGCAATTTGCACATATGCATATATATTTTCCCTAATATATAATCAGTGATTAAAATGATGTCACATTAGTGAGACTTTTATGTAACATAGGGGAATGGTGAGGCTCAAAGTATGCATTTTACTTCAAGAAAGCTTTATTCCCCTTTCAATGCTATGTTGCAATGCATGCAGGGAAAAAACTGTTCATGTAAATTGTTTGCATAATATTAATATGTAACTAAAGGCAAAACATGTTTTTTTTTGTTTTGGATAGAGTGGAGAGGGATTTGAACACTTGTCAGTTTTTATTGCTTTGTTCCCCTGTTAGGGAGATCCACCCCCACTATTTGTCTTGTTTACCGTTATCATCAAAAGAAAAAGTAAATGTAATAGAAAATCCCAAATTTTGGGCTGATACCAGAACAGCAATAGAGGAAATTTCTTCCATTGTGGACACTAGTTCTGGTGACATTTTGGGGTTTTCACACACTTTGGAAGAATTTACTCTCTCTTCCTGTTTTGGCAGGAGTTATAACACTCCATTACCTTATCCAAAATGAAAAAAAGGTTTTGCCTTTAGTCATTTTGGATTGATGAGGACACAAAATTAACTGCCTTTTTCATAGGTTTTGATTACTAAAAAATTCAAATAAAAATACATTCACTTATGTGAGTATCTCATGCTTGCACACTGAATATCACAAAATATCATGCAGATCATTCAACATCAATGTTGAAACCTAGGGATTCATTTTAGGAAGGGATATTTTTAATTTGCTAATTTTTTGACTCTTTTTCACATTTTGTTTTCTCCTGGGGTTCTGGATCTGGCCAATGCAGTTCAGATCCAGGCCCCCTCATGCAACTGTGCAGCAGACAATAACTTCTAATCAGCCAGAAAGAGATCACTGTAGCAGTGATCTACTGCTGTAGGGTGAGGCTAGAGAGGTTATTGAGCCTCTCTTTAGCCAAGAGAGGCTATAGAGAGAACTGCAATAGCACTCTCCTGGCCTCTGTACTGATAGGAGAGCGCCATGACATCACTACACTCTTACCGTAAACACTTTGTTGAAACAGTTTTTACATGTGCTCCTATAGTGCCTTCCTATGGAGTGATCTGTACAACCATCAGAATTCCAGGAACTGAATATTTCAGCTCCTGGGCTTGGTGCTGGATGCCGGGTGTCACTGAGAGCTGGGGGTTCTAGCCTGAACCCACAGGAGCAGCTGATTTCTGGTGTCTTTTTAACCACTTCAATACCGGCGTATTGTCAAATGATGGCCGCAGATGGGATCTCCCATCCTGGGTGGCCGTCATATGACATCCTGGGCTTCCCGGCCGTCTAAGTCCCGTTGCTCCGGACCCAGTGCATGTGCCCGGTGGCCAGGATGTCTGCCGGGCACCCGCGATTGCCCGTTAACCAAGCAGGACCATGGATCTGTGTGTGTAAACACACAGATCCACGTCCTGTCAGTTGAGAGGAGACCGATCTGTGTTCCCAGTACAGAGGAACACCGATCGGTCTCCTCCCCTTGTGAGTCCCCTCCCACTACAGTTAGAATCACTCCCCTAGGAAACACATTTAACCCCTCGTGTCCCCCTAGTGGTTAATCCCTTCCCTGCCTGTCACATTTATACAGTAATCAATGCAATTTTATAGCATTGATCGCTGTATAAATGTGAATGGTCCCAAAAATGTGTCAAAAGTGTCCGATGTGTCTGCCATAATGTCACAGTCATGAAAAAAATCGCAGATCGCCGCCATTACTAGTAAAAAATAAATAAATAAATAAAACTTTTTAAAAAAATGCCATAAATCTATCCCGTATTTTGTAGACGCTATAACTTTTGCGCAAACCAATCAACATACGCTTATTGCGATTTTTTTTTACCAAACATATGTAGAAGAATACATATCGGCCTAAACTGAGGAAAAATTTTTTTTTTTTTTTTTTTTAAATGGGGATATTTATTATAGCAAAAAGTATAAAATATTGTGTTTTTTTCAAAATTGTTGCTCTTCTTTTGTTTATAGCGCAAAAAATAAAAACCACAGAGGTGATCAAGAGGTGATTTGTGGGGAAAAAAGGACATCAATTTTGTTTGGGTACAGCATCGCATGACCGTGCAATTGTCGTTTAAAGTGCGACAGTGCTGAAAACTAAAAATTGGTCTGTGAAGGAAGGGGGTGAAAATGCCCTGTATTGAACCGGTTTAAACAGACACTGGGACAAATAGCTGTTCTCCCAATGCTATTTTAAAATGACATTGGGTACTCAAGTGGTTAAAAATGAACTTCACTCAGCTTTGAATAGAGTAAAAGTTTTATAATACTTGTAGCTTCTGAATTTTAAAGAACACATACTTACAAATAAGTAGAGTATGTTTCTTTACTATGTGTACTATTCCTACAAGAACCTTTTACTTTACAATCAGTCCAGTGGCCAGGACCTGGATCTGAACCTCCAACCTCCACAGTGCCTGGCTTTGGCTCTTCTCACTCATTCTCCTTGGAAATCTTACCTTGTGTCTTGTTTCTCTTGAACCTTGAACCCTTTGCTCCTCCCATTAAGGATATTGGCTGGAGAGAGCACAATAATTTGGCAAACAGGAAATGCAGAGGCATGGCTTATATCAGAAAGTTTATGGGAGGAGCAAAGGGTTCCAAGAGTAACATGACACAAAGTAAAGTTGCCCAGGAAATCAGGCAGCATGTCCAGCACCCCTGGTGGCACAGCTAAAAAAGCCACAATCAAACACTGCAGAGGTTGCAAGGTCAGACCAAGGTTCTGACACCAGTATTCTCCCTACTTACAGTCAGCATCTAAAGTACAGAGTGATTTTTTTTAAACTACTAGTTATAGCAACACTAGGAGCTATCATGTTAGCTAGGTAAGGCATTATGATATGGTGCATCTGATCATGCTTTTTATTCTATTCATTTTCATATTATTTTAGTACACTAGTAGTCATATAATCCTGGATTATGACATTTTTTTATGACTTATGCTAATATTTATATTTACCTATATGTTTTATTGGTTATTATTTATATGATATAACTATATTTATTTATACTTTTTATTGATTTTTTATTATCTCATTATTATCTCATTTTTATTATCTCATTATATTTTACTAATCCTCATAATCCTATTATTTTTTTACTACTCTTTGTGAATATCATGTTGTGTCTATGTACAGTATACTATGATAATTTTTTTATATAACATTTAATTGATGTGATGTTCACATTTATATTTTTCAATGTCTTTATCTTAAGTATACACCTTTTTTCTCAGCCCCGAAGAAGGGGGAGTTCTTTTCATTGATTCCCAGAAACATATTGTTTTTCTTGTGATCACCCGTTGCAAGCAATAAAGAATTACTGGCTCACAATACATCTTTGGCATTCTCATTCTTTTCACATTGTTTGGACTATTCCAGGAACTCCAAGGATGCCAGAGCTGCCTCTGAAAAATTTTAACTCGAAAAATTCATAGGTTCTAGCCCTTTTGTTTTGGGTCCAGAGCTCCACCAACATCCATGCATTTCTATGAAGCAAGCCCAGTCCCAATATCAAAAAATACATTTTGATGCATTTTGGCATTGCAAAAGTTAACAAATGTGCTACAATTTGTGATACAGTGTTCAACTGAATCATAATGATATTATTGTTTCATTTAGGAGAGCTGAAAATCTTAGGCTTCTAACTAAATAACACTTCTGCCACTCACTAAGCAAGGGCATCCGACCTTGTAGTGGTAAGATGATAGTGAAGCAGCATATCAGTCTCAAACATACTTAAAATACATAGCTTGACCCGAGGCTGGATTGTGAAGCAATGGCAAGTGTGGGAGCAGTCAGCATGATCTGTTATAATAGAGAACTACAAATGGGTGGAACCATAGGAAAATTAGGATCCTTGCTGAGAGGGAAGATGTTAATTGCTTGTAACATAACAGATAGAGGATGCTCCCTGATGTGATTTGCCAGTACAGGAAACAAATGTTCTCTGTAGAAAATTTTCATGCAAAGAAACCTGATAACTTCTGCATTTTTTCTAATCTGTCCATGATCCATGACCTTTTAAAAACACCTTGAGCCTTTGGTCAATATTATATACTGACAATAAAAGAAGCTCTAGGATTGTTCTGGTATCTGATTATAGTTAGTTCAGAAATTGCTTTTACTTACCGGTAAACTCATTTTATGTACCCCCGATTTTTCTCCTTTAGGAATAACTGAAATCAAATCTTCAGAATTCTGCATCTTGAGCTCTGCTGTCTGAGTAAATTAGCCACTGCTAAATACTCCCATTGAGCCAAGAGCCAGTAAATAATCCAAGCTGACCACTTGCAGCAATGTTGTTATAGAAGTGACCGTTTACACTGCCTACCAACATTACTTACAAATAATCTAGAATGAAGGCTTGTCTGGCACACCTATTGCTCCTTAATGCTTTTCTTACATTCAAATTAATCTGGTTGCATTATAGAACGATGGTAAAACACAAGACAGCTGAGACACAGGACTCTTCCTTTGTAGTTTGTCACACTCGGAGATAAAAAGACTTTCCTACTGTCTTTAGCACTTTCTATGTTCGCTTCTTCATGAGTGAACTATTTGGTTCCATGGAAATAAGGGTGGTGACCCAGCAGAAGCTGAGATGTGCGACATCTTCTTGTAGCAGTATTAAAGAAATTGTATCTTTATTTTAAAACATTTGTCAACAATATGTGTATGACTGTATCATTGAAGTTTGATATAAACTTAAAAGTGAAGTATAGGTTTGGGTTTTTTACCTGATTCATACTTACCTAGGTGGATGCAGCATCAGTCCGATGCTGCATCTGTCCCCCAGCGCCTCTACACTGAGAACAGAGCGATCAAACACCGCTGATCGCTTGGTTCTGACAGTTCCCTGAGCAGAAAGCTGCTGACTGTCAATCAGCAGCTCTCTGCTTCCTCCTAACTCACTGTAGAGCTGGGCTGTGGAAGGGCAGGAAGCGGCTGCTTCAGACTCCCAGCAGCTCAATGAGAGGCTGAGCGGGTGTCAGTCCAGGCACCTGGCTGATCCTGACTTCCAATGTCGCGATGACACCGTGCCTGGACTGACTTCTGAGACATCAGCAGAGAGCGGAATTTAGCCTGCTCTTTGCTAAAAACGGGTCACAGGTGTGCAAAATGAATTGTACTCCTGTGATCCATAGGAGAAGTACAGCCAAACAAGCTTTGGCTTTACGTCTCCTTTAAAGAACAGTAAATGAAATTATTTATGTTAAAGGACAAACATGGCAGTGCAGGGAATTGGGAATAAAGCTGGCCATAGATGGGTAGAATTTTAAACAAAAATTCTTAGGTAGGAAAATTTGTATGGAATTTCTCAGAACATTCTAATGTCATTTAAAACACTTTGTTTGCTTTTTACTTTTAACATTTGATTTTGGAATTAATTGATTTTACCAAATGAAAACCACATAGAAATCTGTTCATTCAAAAATAAAATTCCATCCCATTTCTTTGAATTTTCTTGTCACTGCGGTCAAAAAATGAAAATGTTAAATAAGGTTGTGAAAGAGAATAAGTCAATCCACCAAAAAATCTTCAAATATATGTAAAAAGGTCAGGTCTGAACATCTAGACCTTTTACCAGATAACTCGATAACTGAGATTTGACTGGCAACACATTTATAAAATACCTCTTTAGTTCTGTGTATACATAGAAAAACCAGGGGGCTCAAGTCCAGAATGGAGATTGAATTAATCCAGTCCCAAAAGAACCAAAAAACTATGGTTTTTGGTTAAAAAACAATGGTCCAAAAACAATTAGATAAATTAAAGGTGAATAAAGCAATTGGACAAGATGGCTTACACCCATGTGCCCATAAAGAGTTGAATTCTGTTATTTCAATGCCATAGTTTCCAAATTTTTAGAGACTCTTTAACAGTTGGCTCAGTACCACTAGATTTGTGCAAGGCAAATGCGGTGCCTATATTTAAAAATGGATTAAAGTATTTACTACTACAGATCTTTTTGTTAAATGTGTACAGTCACAAAGATATTTAACAGCTTTCTTCCCGCCAGCCGTCAAATGACG
Source organism: Aquarana catesbeiana (assembly GCF_042186555.1). Taxonomy (NCBI): domain Eukaryota; kingdom Metazoa; phylum Chordata; class Amphibia; order Anura; family Ranidae; genus Aquarana; species Aquarana catesbeiana. The sequence goes on along the minus strand of NC_133329.1, from coordinate 269,146,917 downwards.
GCTGGGCAGCGCGGCCCTCGTTCTGGGTGGACATCATATGACGGCCCTCCAGAACGACTGCTCTCGCATGCCTGTGGGGGCGTGCATCACGGCGATTGGTGGTGTGGTGTGTCAGTCTGACACACCGCTACACCGATCTTGGTAAAGAGCCTCTGAGGCTCTTTATCACGTGATTATACATGTCCAATCACAGCTGATCACGTTGTAAACAGGAAGAGCAGTTGATCGGCTTTTCCTCACTCTTGTCTGACAGACGCAAGTACAGGAGAGCCCATTGTCTGCTCTCCTGACAGGGGGGGTCTGTGCTGATTGTTTATCAGCACAGCCCCCCGGATGCCCACCCAGGACCACCAGGATGCCACCAGGACCATCAGGGAAGCCACCACACTGGTAAGCCACCCTAGACCATGCCAATCAGTGCCCATCCCCAATGCCTGCAAGTGCCATCAGTGATGCCTATCAATGCCATCTATCAGTGCCGCATATCAGTGCCCATCAGTGCCATGTATCAGTGCCCATCAGTGCCCAGCAGTACCCAGCAGTGCCACTCATAAGTGCCAATCGGTGCAGCCTTTCAGTGCCCATCAGTGCCGCCTATCGGTGCCCATCGTCAGTGCCTGTCAGTGCCCATCAGTGCCCGTCCGGGCCACCTTATCATTGCCCATTAGTGAAGGAGAAAATGTACTTATTTCCAAAATTTTATAAAAAAACAAAAGAAAAACTTTTTTTTTTCAAAATTTTAGGTCTTTTTTTATTTATTTAGCAAAAAATAAAAACCACAGAGGTGATCAAATACCACCAAAAGAAAGCTCTATTTGTGGGAACAAAATGATAAAGATTATGTTTGGGTACAGTGCACATCTGCAGGTCTTCTCTCCCCTTACTTCCAGGTCTAGCAGGCTTTGCTGGGGTACCGGGAGCCATTGGCCAGTGATGAGGAAGCGGGAAGAGGGGCCGAGTCCCACTGTCTGTATCAATGGATGCAACAGCGCCACTCAGGTGCGAGTACGCATGAGTGCCCCCCATGGGCCCCCAATGGGCTTCACATTGGGGCACTGGACAGAGGGGAAATGCCAGGAGCACTGGCGGGGGAATTGAATAGAGGAGGTTTGTCCGAATAGATTAGGTTTGGGGCCGCTCTGTGCAATTCCAAGTATAGACATGTTATTTATTTATTTATTTTTTATTTTTATTTACCTTTACAGTCCCATTAAGAATTTGATTTAAAAAACATCTAGAAATGTTTTTGCTAGAAAACAATGTTATAAGCAACAGTCACCATGGATTTGCAAAAGTTGTCAAACAAACCTTCTTTTTCATGAGAAAGTAACAAAAACATAGACAATAGGAGTGGTTGGATATAGCATACTTGGACTTTGCAAAAGCATTTGACACAGGTCCCCACATATGAATAAAAGTAAAGTCTATATAATCGGAAAATTCAATTTATAAATGCATAGAAACTGGTTAAAGACCATATTCAGTGAATAGTGAATAAAGGATAAAAAAGTACATATATTATTGGTATACACTGAAGCCTGCAAAGCATTGCACCCATAATCAGTGGATCTTGGATAAAATTCTAGGCTCCTACAGACACTGCTAACAGCTCTCTGCCCATACCTCCATACATGCAGACATTTAGTGTGAGTGAACTACAAGGGCGCTGATCAGTGCACTATCTGCCATGGTGGAAAACAGGACAGTGACTTTATTCACGGGTCTATGTTCATGAACAACATGGCCGTGTAGGTGGAACTCCAAACAGCTGTGCTGTTCTTAAAATGTGACAATGGCTGTAGGGAGTGGGGGGGGTGCTGGGCATGTTACATGTTAAACCCTAAATATGGCTTGGTACACACAGGCAGTTGTTTTTTTCTTCAGACCAGTCAGCTGAATAAAAAAAACCTGACAGATCGCTATACTAACACCAGCGATGTTAGTACAGTGATCTCCCCTGCTGTGCTACTGTGTTCTGACAGGGGGTCCAACTTCCTGCTAGAATACACTGGTCAGTGCTGGCAGGCAATGGTCAGATACCAATCAGATGCTGGTTTTCCAGCATGCCTGTTCAGCAAAAGCCTCTGTACTCACAGGTAGAAAGTTGAACGATTCCTATCGAACTGACTGCTCTAGGGTGATTTTCAGCCTGTGTGTACTAGACATGTGTGCCGTCAATAAATTTGTTTAGTTTCGTTCCAATTTGTTTTGTATGAAAATTAATTCATATTTCGTAATTTGTGTCCGAAATTTAATTTGGATTCGTACGAAATAAGGATTTTCGTTAGATTCGTAAACTTTTTGCAAAATAACGAAAGTTTGTTATGATGAATCTATCATTATGAGGGGCTCCCACCATCCCTGTGCTGTGCTGACTTCCTGGATTTTTAACCTTTAGGTTCGTTAACTTTTCGTAAAAATAACGAATGTTTGTTATGACGAATTTATCATTATGAGGGGCTCCCACCATCCCTGTGCTGTGCTGACTTCCTCCTTGGTGAACAAAACACCAGTCAAGTTTCTGTTGTAACGGATTTTTTTTTATCGTTATATCATTTCGTGTAAAATCATTTAGTATAAAATTCGTAAGCATAGAAATTGCCGTAGGGTTCCCACCATCCCTGTGCTGAGTTCCCAGGTCTGTACACCTGCTGTGTCCATTATGAGGGGTTCCCACCATCCCTGTGCTGAGTTCCCGGGTCTGAGTGTACACCCGCTGTGCCCATTATGAGGGGTTCCCACCATCCCTGTGCTGTGCTGACTTCCTGGGGTTTTAACTTTTAGGTTCGTTAACTTTTCGTAACAATTACGAATTTTCATTATGATGAATTTATCATTATGAGGGGTTCCCATCATCCCTGTGCTGTGCTGACTTCCTGGGTTTTTAACTTTTAGGTTCGTTAACTTTTCGTAACAATTACGAATTTTCGTTATGATAAATTTATCATTATGAGGGGCTCCCACCATCCCTGTGCTGTGCTGACTTCCTGGGGTTTTAACTTTTAGGTTTGTTAACTTTTCGTAACAATTACGAATGTTCGTTATGAATTTAGATCCGAAATTCGTAAACGAAATTTCGTATATCGTACAGAATTCGTATGCATAAAAATTTGGATTCATACGAATGTACGAATTTCCGGAAATTAATACGAATTTTTGATTGGTATGAAACATATCTAGTGTGTACCCAGGATTAGCCTTTAATGGTTCATACTCTGAATGATCTAACATTATTAGTGGTGTACCAAGGTTAGGACTTTTAACCTATTTATAAATGATAGAGTTTTTGAATAAAAATACAATTTTTGTGTTTGCAATTCAAACAAAGCTATGTAGTAAAGTAACATCCTTACAGGATGTCTCCAAATTACTGTACAAGCAGCTCCTCTCAGAGACCTTATGGGAAGATGTCAACTGACAAGAGATAAAACAGAACAGAGGGGGCAATTCAAGAGCAGCTTAATGAACTTTAATGATAAAAAACAGTTCCCCCACGTATACTCCTAGCACTTAGGCCATACACGGAGCAAATTTCTTTCCTGCTACCACAAGTTGCAGGAAATAAATTCACTCAATTCCCCCATCAACACACAGTGTTGATGTGAGAATCCCTCCTGCCAGGCCATTGCCTTCTCCTAGCGGGGGGGAGCAGGGGAGGGCGAGGGAAGTCATCCCCGCTGGGAGAAGACAGTGATTATCACTAGCGGCTATAGCAGCCACTAGCAATAATTTGAAAAAAATCCAACAGGCTGGTCGCATCCAGGTTGATCGATCGATCAACTTGGGACATTCAGCCTGCCCATTAATGGTTCGAATCTCAGCCAGTTCCTGCTGAACCGGTCGAGATCCGAACCGTGTATGGCCAGCCTAACACAGCACCCCCCAAAAAAATTGCCTGGAGCCATCTCTGAAAAACCAACCCCTAAAATTTTATACAGTATGCTTTACATCATGTTGGGAAGCCTATTTCTTTTAGCCCATTGCTTTCCCAGACATACAGTATTCCAGTTTCACCAAATAAAGAAGGCATTTGATAAAAAAGCAACCATTAGGAAAAATACCCTGAAAAAAACACAGCCATCCTGCTATCACTATGATGCCCATGGAAAGGGATAGGCTGTTAAGAGGCTGCAGGATATCATTAGCATTAAGCAAAAAGAGGGGAAAGGGGAATGGGGGAATGTACACACACACACATAAGTGTTCCTTCATAGTAAATAATATATATATATATTTATATATATATATATATGTATATATATTAAAATGTTTTAAATGTAGCCCAAACTTGCATATAGACATAATTGATTGCACACATGATAATGTAAAATTGAATCAAATTTCTTCAAGGTAGTCTCATAGTAGACGCGTGGTAGCTGTGACAATACATCGATATATAGCTCTAAGCATGTTTCGTGGATAACTTCCACTCATCAGGAGCAAATGCAACATAGGTATGTCTGTAATAAAATATAAATACCAAATAATATAGTAACTAAAAAAACAGGAAGAGGGGGAACCACAACTTAATCCCAACACTCTTACCTATAAGTAAGCTACAGTATTCAACAACATGGGTAGTATTAGTAGCTTGAGGCACTATGAAAACATGATCCCCGGAAACTGAGGTGGCGGTGACTGCGGCAGCACAACGGTGAACAGAAAACAAGAAGTGAGCATCTATAGAGATGTAATTCCCTATGGGGCACACACTCAGTTTGCTCCTTGCAGCCAAATGTTACCCTTGGTATGAAGTAAAAAGCATAGTCCAGAGATGTGCATAGTGTCATCAAGCTGCAAGGAACAAATTGAGTGTGTGCTCCATAGGGGACGACATCTCTATTGATGGTCACTTCTCATTTCCTATTCACTGCTGTGCTGCCGCAGTCACCGCCACCTCAGTTTCCAGGGATCATGTTCCCATAGTGCCTCAAGCTACTAATACTACCCATGTTGTTAAGTGGTTCCCCTCTTCCTCTTATTTTAGTTACTATATTATTTGGTATTTATATTTTATTACAGACATATAGGGATGAGCTTCGTGTTCGAGTCGAACCCATGTTCAACTCGAACATCGTCTGTTCGACCATTCGTTGAATTGCGAATGATATGGGCCGTTCGTGCCAAATTCGCATGGCGCGTCACGTCCAATAATTCACTGCGGCATCGCAGTGCATTGCTGGCTGATGATTGGCCAAGCATGCACTATGACCCGCATGCTTGGCCAATCACAGTGCCGTCAGTAGAGAGAGCTGTAATTGGCCAAAGCCAGGGTGGCTTTGGCCAATTATGACTCAGGGGGTTTAGAACACGCCCCACACTATATAAGGCCGCCTGCATGGCAGCCATGTGTAGTGTGTTCCAGCGTGCTGAGAGATAGAGAGAGAGAGAGAGAGAGAGAGAGAGAGAGAGACAGTGTCATTTCATTTGATTTAGATAGATTAGGCAGGACAGTCAGTCAGTTAGCTGCACTTACAGTGTATTGTGTATATATATGCATCCCAGGTGTTGTATATATATATATATATATATATATATATATATATATATATATACACTGTATTCAGTTTAGCTAGATCCGTTCCTGTTATCTTCCTACTGACAGGCAGGCTTGTCTTGTTACAATATTTACAGCTACCTGAAGAAAATTGCTGGTGTTCTTTTGATCCTATTAGTACCACAGTCAGGCAGCTAGACTATTTACAGTTAGTGTAGTGCATCCTCCTCACAGTGTTCAGCTAAAGCTACAAGTTAGTTTAGTGTGACCTCTGCACAGTGTTCAGCTAAAGCTACAAGTTAGTGTAGTGCGTCCTCCTCACAGTGTTCAGCTAAAGCTACAAGTTAGTTTAGTGTGACCTCTGCACAGTGTTCAGCTAAAGCTACAAGTTAGTGTAGTGCGCCCTCCACACAGTGTTCAGCTAAAGCTACAGGTTAATTTAGTGTGACCTCTGCACAGTGTTCAGCTAAAGCTACAAGTTAGTGTAGTGCTTCCTCCTCACAATGTTCAGCTAAAGCTACAAGTTAGTGTAGTGCGTCCTCTGAACAGTGTTCAGCTAAAACTACAAGTTAGTGTAGTGCGACCTCTGCACAGTGTTTAGCTAAAGCTACAAGTTAGTTTAGTGCGACCTCTGCACAGTGTTCAGCTGAAGCTACAAGTTAGTGTAGTGCGTGCTCTGAACAGTGTTCAGCTAAAGCTACAAGTTAGTGTAGTGCTTTCTCCTCACAGTGTTCAGCTAAAGCTACAAGTTAGTGTAGTGCGTCCTCCTCACAGTGTTCAGCTAAAGCTACAGGTTAGTTTAGTGTGACCTCTTCAGTGTTCAGCTAAAGCTACAAGTTAGTGTAGTGCGTCCTCTGAACAGTGTTCAGCTAAAGCTACAAGTTAGTGTAGTGCATCCTCTGAACAGAGCTCATCTAAAGCTACAAGTTAGTGTAGTGTGTCCTCTTCACAGTGTTCAGCTAAAGCTACAAATTAGTGTAATGCAACCTCTGCACAGTGTTCAGCTAAAGCTACAAGTTAGTGTAGTGCGTCCTCTGAACCGTGTTCAGCTAAAGCTACAAGTTAGTGTAGTGCGACCTCTGCACAGTGTTCAGTTAAAGCTACCTGTAGAAGGTTGGTGGTGTTTTCCTGATCCTATCACTACCGCAGGCAGCTAAAGTATTTACACGTTAGTGTAGTGCGACCTCTGCACAGTGTTCAGCTAAAGCTACCTGTAGAAGGATGGTGGTGTTTTCCTGATCCTATCACTACCACAGGCAGCTAAAGTATTTACACGTTAGTGTAGTGCGACCTCTGCACAGTGTTCAGCTAAAGCTACCTGTAGAAGGTACCAAATACCAAATAATATAGTAACTAAAATAACAGTAAGAGGGGGAACCACAACTTAATCCCAACACTCTTACCTATAAGTAAGATACAGTATTCAACAACATGGGTAGTATTAGTAGCTTGAGGCACTATGGGAACATGATCCCCGGAAACTGAGGTGGCGGTGACTGCGGCAGTACAACGGCGAACAGAAAACAAGAAGTGAGCATCTATAGAGATGTCATCCCCTATGGGGCACACACTCAGTTTGCTCTTTGCAGCCAAATGCTACCCTTGGTATGAAGTAAAAAGCATAGTCCAGAGATGTGCAGAGTGTCATCAAGCTGCAAGGAACAAATTGAGTGTGTGCTCCATAGGGGACGACATCTCTATTGATGGTCACTTCTCATTTCCTATTTACTGCTGTGCTGCCGCAGTCACCGCCACCTCAGTTTCCAGGGATCATGTTCTCATAGTGCCTCAAGCTACTAATACTACCCATGTTGTTAAGTGGTTCCCCCTCTTCCTCTTATTTTAGTTACTATATTATTTGGTATTTATATTTTATTACAGACATATAGGGATGAGCTTCGTATTGGAGTCGAACCCATGTTCGACTCGAACATTGTCTGTTCGACCGTTCGCCGAATTGCGAACGATATTGACCATTCGCGCCAAATTAGTGTGGCGCGTCACGGCCCATAATTCACTGCGGCATCGCAGTGCATTGCTGGCTGATGATTGGCCAAGCATGCGGGTCACAGTGCATGCTTGGCCAATCATCACAGCACCGTCAGTAGAGAGAGCTGTAATTAGGGCTCAGGGGGTTTAGAACACGCCCCACACTATATAAGGCCGTCTGTACGGTGGCCCTGTGTAGTGTGTTCCGGCGTGCTGAGAGATAGAGAGAGAGAGAGAGACAGTGTCATTTCATTTGAGTTAGATAGATTAGGCAGGACAGTCAGTCAGAGTCAGTTAGCTGTACTTACAGTGTATTGTGTATATATATATATATATATGCATCCCAGGTGTTGTATATATATATATATATATATATATATATATATATATATATATATATATATATATATATATACACTGTATTCAGTTTAGCTAGATCCGTTCCTGTTATCTTCCTACTGACAGGCAGGCTTGTCTTGTTACAGTATTTACAGCTACCTGAAGAAAATTGCTGGTGTTCTTTTGATCCTATTAGTACCACAGTAAGGCAGCTAGACTATTTACAGTTAGTGTAGTGTGTCCTCCTCACAGTGTTCAGCTAAAGCTGCAAGTTAGTTTAGTGTGACCTCTGCACAGTGTTCAGCTAAAGCTACAAGTTAGTGTAGTGCATCCTCCTCACAGTGTTCAGCTAAAGCTACAGGTTAGTTTAGTGTGACTTCTGCACAGTGTTCAGCTAAAGCTACAAGTTAGTGTACTGCGTCCTCCTCACAGTGTTCAGCTAAAGCTACAAGTTAGTTTAGTGTGACCTCTGCACAGTGTTCAGCTAAAGCTACAAGTTAGGGTAGTGCTTCCTCCTCAATGTCAGAGAGCTCACCTGGCTGGTCGCGGTGCTGGTGCGCGCCGGTGCGCGCCGGGGTGCGTTGGCGCGCGCGTCCCTGTGCGCACTGACGTGCATGTCCCTGCAGGCGCTGGTCGGCGTACTGGTGTGCGGGCGCGTGTGCGCGCGCGGGTGTGCGCGTGCGCCTGTGAGCGCTGGCGTGCACTTGTGCGCGCTGTTTGGCGCCAATCGGCCTATTTAAGTTTGCCATGCACTCTGCTCAGTGCTGCCTGATCATCAGCTTCCGGTTCTTAGCTTCCCAGTATCTGTCCCAGTGTTCCTGTGTTCCTGATCTCCTGACGATCTGGCTTGCCTCCGACTCTCCTTTGATTGCTGCCCGTACCCGACCTTGGCTTGTTTGACCCTTCTTCTGTCTGCTCCTTTGTGCCGTGCTGCCTGTCTGTTGCCGAACTCTGCCTGTACCCGGATCTGCCTGCTTGCTCCTGCTCAGCACCTGTTTGCCTGTGTTCCAGTTCATCATCTGCTGCTTGAAGTTCTATTTCCATCCAGCACCTGGATTCCTCATCAGGCTCTCTTACCATTCCTTACTCCCGTGCCTCCTGTACATCCTACCAGGGGCCGCGAGTGGGATACGTATGGGAGACCACCCTCTGCCCAAGCGGACTCACCGGTCTGGTAAGTAAGTCTGACAGTGTCAGGCAGCCATGACCGAGTCCGGGCAGGGGGCCTCCCCCATGGATGAACTTTGCAGACACCTGGCGGGTCTTACCCAAGCCGTTAAGAGCCTTCAGGAAGGCTATGCAAGATTGGAGGAGCGAGTTTCAGTTCTATCCTCTCCTTCTGATCCCCAGGGAGCATCTGCTGCTGGACTCTCATCTGCACCCTCCGTGGTAATGCTTCCTCCTGAGCCTAAAGTACCCACTCCAGAAAGGTTTGCTGGGGAGTGCAGCAAGTACCGTGCGTTTCGCAACACCTGTGAGCTCTATTTTGCTTTGCAACCACGCACCTTTTCTTTAGAAGCGACAAAGGTAGGCTTTGTTATCTCACTACTGTCCGGTGAACCCCAAACCTGGGCCCACTGCCTACTGGAACAAAAATCAGCTTCCTTGGATAGCTTAGATGCTTTCTTCATGACCATGTCCCAACTGTATGAGGATCCACAGTTGACTGCGACTGCAGAAGCCGCTCTGCATTCTCTTCAGCAGGGTCGCAGGGCAGCGGAAGATTATGCGGTGGAGTTCAGACGCTGGATCTCCGACCAACTGGAATGAAGCCGCCTTGCGTCACCAGTTCAGAATGGGACTTTCAGACCCACTAAAGGATGAGCTAGCATGTGTCGGGATACCCCCTTCCTTGGATGAACTCATCAACCTGTCTATCCAGATTGACCGTCGTTTGAGGGAACGACGGTCAGAAAGATCTTCTCGCCACTTGGATGCTACCCAAGGTTTCCAGTGTGGCCAGTCAGCTTCCTCCCATCTCCACCACACCTGCCCTGGACGCTCCAGAGCCTATGCAGCTTGGTTTGCTCCGCCCCACACTGACTCCTGAAGAAAAACTGCGTAGGCGAGCCCGCAGTCTTTGTCTATATTGCGGTGAACCCGGGCACTACGTGAGGGCCTGCCCCAACAAGCGTAAGTACCTTCCTGCTACTTCGTTTTGTGCATCTATTGTACCTAAGACCGGTTCCCACCTTGCTCTCTCCATCATTTTGCAGCTTCCAGGAGGGACTACCCCAGTGACGGCCATCATTGATTCCGGTGCCTGTAGTTGCTTCGTCGACCTGACTTTCGCTACCAATCTCCTTATTCCACTTCAACCTAAAACCCAAGGACTTACAATACACCTGGCAGATGGCTTTACCCTTCGTTCTGGCCCGGTCACCCAAGAGACCATCCCTTTACTAGCCATCATTGGCACCCATCACCAGGAACTCCTTCGTCTGGATGCCATCTCCTCTCCGCTCTTTCCCATCATCCTGGGAATACCTTGGCTGCAAGCCCATTATTCCAGCATTAACTGGGCCACGGGGGAAGTTACTTTTCCTTCCGAATACTGTAAACAACACTGCCTGTACAGGTCTTCTACTGAAACCTCTCCTCTCCTTTGTATGGACTCAGATCGGGAACTATGACAGTCCATTCCTGAACCCTACCGAGACTTTGCAGATGTATTTAGCAAGAAAGGAGCAGAAACATTACCGGAGCACAGGCCTTATGATTGCCCTATAGAGCTTCTACCGGGAACTGAGGTCCCTTTCGGAAGAATCTTTCCGCTAACTGAGCAGGAGTTAAGCACACTAAAAACTTATATCGACGAAAACTTGGAAAAAGGGTTTATCCGCCCCTCTACTTCCCCAGCCGGTGCGGGCATCTTTTTTGTTGAAAAGAAAGACCATTCTTTACGTCCCTGCATAGATTATTGGGAATTGAATAGGACAACTATCAAGAACCGTTATCCTCTACCCTTAGTACCTGAACTTTTTCAAAGATTGGGACCTGCAGTCGTGTTCACAAAACTCAATCTCCGGGGAGCTTATAATTTAATTCGAATTCGGGAAGGGGACGAGAGGAAAACAGCATTCCACACTCGATTTGGGCACTTTGAGTACCTTGTCATGCCCTTTGGCCTCTGCAACGCTCCTGCAACATTCCAGCACTTTGTCAATGACATTTTTCGTGACTACCTGGATCCGTACATAATTGTGTATCTGGATGATATTCTGATCTTCTCCTCTTCACTGGTTGATCACCGCAAACATGTCCGGAATGTCCTAGCCTCTGTGCAAAATTAGAGAAATGTGAATTCGAACTCCAGAGCATCCAATTCATAGGTCTAATAATCTCGGTGGATGGCATCAAGATGGACCCTCAGAAGGTGTCCGTCATCCTGGATTGGCCTGCGTCCATGGATAAAAAAGGTGTGCAACGCTTCATCGGCTTCTCTAATTTTTACCGGAAGTTTATTAAGGGGTTCTCAGCAATAATCGCCCCATTAACCAAACTAACCAGGCAGGAAACTCGATTCTCTTGGACTCCTCAGGCCCAGACAGCTTTTGAGAAACTTAAAGAGCTTTTCACATCGGCTACCATCCTGAAACACCCTAATCCTGCTTTACCGTTTGTCTTAGAAGTCGATGCCTCAGAAATAGCAGTCGGGGCAGTTCTGTCTCAGTGGCAAGGTGCCAAAGCTCTTCTGTATCCAGTGGCATTTTTCTCACGCAAGCTTTCAGTTTCGGAAAGGAACTATGATGTGGGAGATCGGGAGCTTCTTGCCATCAAATCGGCTCTAGAGGAGTGGTGTTACCTTCTTGAGGGTGCTGCTCATCCCATCTTGGTGTATACAGATCACAAAAATCTGGAGTATTTGAGGACAGCCAAAAGATTGAGACATGGGCAAGCCAGATGGGCACTTTTCTTTTCCCGATTTCAATTCCATATAACCTATAGACCAGGTTCGAAGAACATTGAGCCAGACACGCTTTCACGTATGTTTTTAGATTCTGAAGAAACTCTGCCTCCTGACATGATCCTTCCCTCTGGAAACTTTTTACTCCTTCAAGAGGACCTTTTGACCCGGTTAAAACAAGACTCTGTGAGAATGCCCCCATATCCTGAAACCAATCTGAGTGATGGCCTGTTTTGGCATGAAGATAAAATTGTAGTCCCGATACCTTTACGGGTGACGGTGATGGAACTTTGCCATGACCATAAATTAGCTGGACATTTTGGCGTGTTGAAAACCATAGAGTTGGTGCAGCGCACCTTTTGGTGGCCTCAACTGTCCAGTGATTGCAAAAATTATGTGGACTCATGCACCACTTGTGCCCGAAGCAAAAACAGCCGGACAAAGGCTTGGGGCCTACTCAAACCTTTACCCATTCCAGAGAGACCATGGAAAAGGATATCGATGAACTTTATCGTAGAACTCCCTCCATCGGAGGGATTTTCCACCATTTTTTTTGTCATCGATAGGCTTTCCAAGATGGCACATTTCTTGCCCATGAAGGGCACACCCTTGGCCATGGACACCGCAAAATTTTTTGTTAAAGAAGTGGTGAGGCTACATGGAGTCCCGGCAAGTATTGTGTCTGACCGTGGAGTCCAATTTACTTTGAGGTTCTGGAAGGCTCTCTGTGATTCCTTGGAAATAGAGTTGGCATTCTCATCGGCCTACCATCCCCAGACAAATGGGCAAACAGAGAGAACCAATCAAACCCTAGAGCAATACCTCCGCTGCTTCTCTGCATTCTCGCAAGACGACTGGGTCTCTCTACTACCTGTTGCAGAACTCATTGCATTCAGCTATCAACCAAACGCCATTCTTTGCTAACTACGGTTTTCATCCTTCCTTCTTGCCGAGCTCACTACCCGAATGTACTGTTCCCGCAGTTGCAGAAACCATGGATTTTTTCTCCTCTAACAATAAACTTTTGCAGGAAACAATGGCCAAGTCTCAAGAGTACAACAAAAGGATGTATGATAGGAAGAGGCATGGAGAGCTGATTCTGGAAACCGGCAACCAAGTATGGTTATCCACCATTAACCTAAAGATGGCCTGTCCCTCAAGGAAATTGGGTCCTAAATTCATGGGTCCTCTCCCTGTAAAGAGGAAGATAAATGATGTCGCATATGAGCTTGATCTGCCTGTTCCTTAAAGATACACCCGGTATTTCATGTGTCTTTGTTGAAGCCTGCTGTCCCGAAACCTTTTACTGGCTGTAGGACCGGCCCAACTGAGCCTGTCATAATTAATGATGAAGAAGAGTTTGAGGTTGAGGCAATCTTGGATTGCAGAAGGAGGAACAACAGAATTCAATATCTCATCAAGTGGAAGGGGTATGGGCCGTAAGACAACTCCTTGGAGCCGGAGAGCAATTTGCATGCCCCAGAACTTTTACGATCTTTTAAGAGCACCCATGCTTCCAAGCTGGCTCAGCTGGGCATCCGGAGGCTGCCTTTTAGGGGGGGCACTGTCAGAGAGCTCACCTGGCTGGTCGTGGTGCTGGTGCGCGCCGGGGCGCATTGGCGCGCGCGTCCCTGTGCGTGCTGCCGTGCATGTCCCTGCAGGCGCTGGTCAGCGTACTGGCATGCGGGTGCGTGCGTGTGCGTGCATGCGCGCCTGTGAGCGTCGGTGTGCATGTGCGTGCGCTGTTTGGTGCCAATCGGCCTATTTAAGTTTGCCATGCACTCTGCTCAGTGCTGCTTGATCATCAGCTTCCGGTTCCTAGCTTCCCAGTATCTGTCCCAGTGTTCCTGTGTTCCTGATCTCCTGACATCCCGGCTTGCCTCTGACTCTCCTTTGATTGCTGCCCGTACCCGACCTTGGCTTGTTTGACCCTTCTTCTGTCTGCTCCTTTGTGCCGTGCTGCCTGTCTGTTGCCGAACTCTGCCTGTACCCGGATCTGCCTGCTTGCTCCTGCTCAGCACCTTTTTGCCTGTGTTCCAGTTCACCATCTGCTGCTTGAAGTTCTATTTCCATCCATCACCTGGATTCCTCATCAGGCTCTCTTACCATTCCTTACTCCCGTGCCTCCTGTCCATCCTACCAGGGGCCACGAGTGGGATACGTACGGGAGACCACCCTCTGCCCAAGCGGACTCACCGGTCTGGTAAGTAAGTCTGACACTCACAGTGCTCAGCTAAAGCTACAAGTTAGTGTAGTGCATCCTCCTCACAGTGTTCAGCTAAAACTACAAGTTAGTGTAGTGCGACCTATGCACAGTGTTCAGCTAAAGCTACAAGTTAGTTTAGTGCGACCTCTGCACAGTGTTCAGCTAAAGCTACAAGTTAGTGTAGTGCGTGCTCTGAACAGTGCTCAGCTAAAGCTACAAGTTAGTGTAGTGCTTCCTCCTCACAGTGTTCAGTTAAAGCTACAAGTTAGTGTAGTGTGTTCAGTTAAAGCTACGGGTTAGTTTAGTGTGCCCTCTGCACAGTGTTCAGCTAAAGCTACAAGTTAGTGTAGTGCGTCCTCTGAACAGTGTTCAGCTAAAGCTACAAGTTAGTGTAGTACGACCTCTGCACAGTGTTCAGCTAAAGCTACAAGTTAGTTTAGTGCAACCTCTGCACAGTGTTCAGCTAAAGCTACAAGTTAGTGTAGTGCATGCTCTGAACAGTATTCAGCTAAAGCTACAAGTTAGTGTAGTGCTTCCTCCTCACAGTGTTCAGCTAAAGCTACAAGTTAGTGTAGTGTGTCCTCCTCACAGTGTTCAGCTAAAGCTAAAAGGTAGTTTAGTGTGACCTCTGCACAGTGTTCAGCTACAGCTACAAGGTAGTGTAGTGCGTCCTCCTCACAGTGTTTAGCTAAAGCTACAGGTTAGTTTAGTGTGACCTCTGCACAGTGTTCAGCTAAAGCTACAAGTTAGTGTATTGCGTGCTCTAAACAGTGTTCATCTAAAGCTACAAGTTTATGTAGTGCGTCCTCCTCACAGTGTTCAGCTAAAGCTACAAGTTAGGGTAGTGCGACCTCTGCACAGTGTTCAGCTAAAGCTACAAGTTAGTGTAGTGCGTCCTCTGAACTGTTCAGCTAAAGCTACAAGTTAGTGTAGTTCGACCTCTGCACAGTGTTCAGCTAAAGCTACCTGTAGAAGGTTGGTGGTGTTTTCCTGATCCTATCACTACCACAGGCAGCTAAAGTATTTACACGTTAGTGTAGTGCGACCTCTGCACAGTGTTCAGCTAAAGCTACCTGTAGAAGGATGGTGGTGTTTTCCTGATCCTATCACTACTGCAGGCAGCTAAAGTATTTACATGTTAGTGTAGTGCGACCTCTGCACAGTGTTCAGCTAAAGCTACCTGTACAAGGATGGTGGTGTTTTCCTGATCCTATCACTACTGCAGGCAGCTAAATTATTTACACGTTAGTGTAGTGCGACCTCTGCACAGTGTTCAGCTAAAGCTACCTGTAGAAGGTTGGTGGTGTTTTCCTGATCCTATCACTACCGCAGGCAGCTAAATTATTTACACGTTTGTGTAGTGCGACCTCTGTACTGTTCAGCTAAAGCTACCTGTAGAAGGTTGAGGGTGTTTTCCTGATCCTATCACTACTGCAGGCAGCTAAATTATTTACACGTTAGTGTAGTGCGACCTCTGCACAGTGTTCAGCTAAAGCTACCTGTAGAAGGTTGGTGGTGTTCTCATACTGTAGGCAGGCAGTTGATTTTGCTAGGTGCAGTATCAGTATATATATATATATATATATATATATATATATATATATATATATATATATCCCAGCTTAATGCAGCTACAGGCCATTAGTATGTCTGGAAGGCCAACAAGGAGAGGCAGACAGTCACAAGCCAATAAAAGAGGGCAAGTAGGCTCTGTGTCTAGAAGCAACGGTGCAGGTTGTGCAGATGGTGCATCCTCATCAGCACGTGGCCGTGGGACATGCTGGGCCTTTTTTTCGGCAGCTGGCCGTGTTGAGCCGCAACATGTGGAAGACTTGGTCGAGTGGATGACCAAGCCGTCCTCATCCTCCTCATCCTCCCTCACCCATGCTCAGGGTACTTTGTCTGGCAAAGCAGCTGCCAATGCGGCCTCTTCCCTCGGCTCAATGGCATCAGTGACTCCTTCCCTAGCCCCACCATGTCCTCCTAAGGAGTCCCTGTCAAACAGTTGAACTGTTTGACCACAGTGTTGGGTACATGCTCCAGGAGGATGCCCAGCGTTTAGAAGGCTCTGATGATGATACTGAGCTAGATGAAGGCAGTAACGTGAGCATGGACAGAGGGGGTGCCCAAGAAGGACAGCAATCTGACAGTCATGCTCCCCCTGCTGCAGCAAACTGCCAGGTTTGCTTCAGTGATGAGGAGGGAGGGGATGATGAGGTCACTGACTCAACAAGGGTGACTGATAGGAGAGAGGAGGAGGAGGAGGCACATCACCAATGAGACAGGATGCCCTCCAGGGGCCAGCCTAAGGGCAGCACACTGACTGCATCACACCGCAAAGCTCCGCATGTGCAGGGCGCTGCTGTCTCTGTGCGTTATTCCAAAAGTTCTTTGGTGTGGGCCTTTTTTGAGACGAGTGCATCAGATCGCACCGCTGCTATTTGCAACATATGTCTCAAGCGTATCTTATGTGGCCAAAACATCTCCTGCTTGGGCACCACATGCTTGACTAGACATATGTTGACCTGCCATGCAGTTCATTGGCAAGCGTATTTAAAAGACCCACACCAAAGAACAAAAAGGACCTCTCCTTGCTCCTCATCAGCTGAGATCTCCAACCCCACTATACTTTCAGTCCTCTCTGAGACCTGAACTGAGAGGAATGAAGGTGTAGAATTAGGTGTGTCAGAGCCAAGTACTTGTTGGCAATCTGCTTTCGGTACACCGATGTCAGATTGTACCAGGTAAATTTCCCTGCCCCAGCTGCTGAAGTTCGCTCCCAGCCATCCACATGCCCAGCAGTTGAATGCTAGCTTGGCAAAATTGCTAGCACTTCAACTGCTGCCTTTTCAGTTGGTAGACTCTGCCCCCTTCCATGAGTTTGTGGAATGTGTGGTTCCTCAGTGGCAGGTACCCAACGCCACTTTTTCTCACGGAAGGCAACTCCGGCTCTCTACAGGCATGTGGAAGGCAATGTCTTGGCCTCACTGGACAGGGAGGTCAGCGGTAAGGTGCATATTATTGCTGACTCATGGTCCAGCAGGCATGGACAGGGACATTACCTAAGTTTCACGGCGCATTGGGTCACTCTGCTGGCAGCTGGGAAGGATGCAGGACAAGGTGCAGTAGTGGTGGAGGTTGTTCTGCCACCACGCCTCCAAAATGCCACTACTAATGATTGTGACACACCTCTCTCCTCCACCCCCTCCTCTTCTTCTTCCTCCATAGCCTCTTCCTGTGCTTTGTCCTCAGAACCAGCGGTGCTCTGTAGCCGTTCAAGGGGCTACGCAAGTATGCAGGCCAAAAGATGCCATGCGGTGCTTGAACTGGTGTGCTTGGGGGACAGGAGCCACACTGGGGCAGAGGTTCTGTCAGCTCTGCAGGGGCAGGTTCAGAGGTCGTTGATGCCATGCCAACTTAAGGCAGGAATGATGGTTTGCAACAATGGCACCAACCTCCTCTCCGCCCTCCGACAGGGACAACTGACCCATGTGCCCTGTTTGGCTCACGTCCTTAACTTGGTGGTGTAGCGGTTCTTGGGCAGGTACCCGGGCTTACAGGATGTCCTGAGGCAGGCCAGGAAAGTCTGTGTGCATTTCCGCCGGTCATATAATGCCAGTGCTCGGCTGGCAGACCTCCAAAAGGAATTTAACCTGCCCAAGAACCGCCTAATCTGTGACATGCCCACCAGGTGGAACTCAACGTTGGCAATGCTGCAGCGGCTGCACACGCAGCAGAGGGCCATAAATGAGTACCTGTGTGACTATGGCACCAGGACAGTTTCAGGGGAGCTTGTTTTTTTTTCCCCACGTCAGTGGGCCATGATCAGGGATGCATGCACTGTCCTGTCACCATTTGAGGAGGCCATGAGCATGGTGAGCAGTGACAGTGCATGCATCAGTGACACTGTCCCCCTTGTCCACCTGTTGGAGCACACGCTGCATGGAATAATGGACAGGGCACTTGAGGCAGAACAGAGGCAGGAAGAGGAGGACTTCCTTAGCTCTCAAAGCCCCCTTTATCCAGACAGTGTTCCTGCGTGCCCACCGATCACACAGGAAGAGGACGAGGAGGAGGAGGAGGAGGAGGATTGTGTCAGTATGGAGGTGGAGCCTGGCACTCAGCATCAGCAGCAGTCTTTAAGGGATCATTTAGAGTCCCAAGAAACACATGGACCTGTACATGGCTGGGAGGAGGTGGCTGCGGATCATGTCGTCCTTGGTGACCCTGAGGACTCCGGACCGAATGCCTCAGCAAACCTACGCTGCATGGCCTCCCTGATCCTGCAAAGCCTGCGGAAGGATCCTCGTATTCGTGGTATCAAGGAGAAGGACCAATACTGGCTGGCAACCCTCCTTGATCCACGTTACAAGGGTAAGGTTGCGGACCTTATCTTGCCGTTGCAGAGGGAGCAGAGGATGAAAGGCCTTGCAGAAAGGTCTGTGCAACGCGTTCCCAGAGACTGGGAGGTTACAAACTCCTGTTTCTGGACAACGTGTTGCTGAGGCTTTGGTCAGTCAAAGAAGGAGCGGTGAAGAAGGTGGCCGTCTGACCGATGCGTTCAGACAATTTTTTAGTCCGCAGCCCCAAGGTATGATCGGTTCCAGCAACCATCGCCAGCGTCTGTTTTACATGGTGCAGGAATACCTAGGGGCAAGATCTGACTTGGACACCTTTCCCACCGAAAATCCTTTGGGTTACTGGGTCTTGAGGATGGATCACTGGCCAGAGCTTGCACAGTATGCAATTGAGCTACTGGCCTGTCCTGCAACCAGCACATTCAGTGCTGCTGGAGGCTTTGTAACCGATCACAGGGTGCGTCTGTCCACCGACTCGGTCGATCGACTGACCTTCATAAAAATGAATCAGTCTTGGATCACCACCAGATACCAAGCACCTGATGCTGATGTAACCAAATAATTTTTTTTGGAAATGTCAGATCCCTTCAAAGACTGCCTATGCTGATGCTGAGTGATTATCCTCTTCCTCCTCAATGATCATGCTGATAGCTTGTAAGAACAATTTTGGTTCTGGGCGCTGCCACCAGTGCCTAAGGTCAAATTTTTAAGCCCCTGTTTAACAGGGGCATGTAATTACCATTTTTGATGCAGTACTTTGCAGCAGGGCTAGTTCCTGCGCTCCAACTAGAGTATCTCTGAGGGGTTGCAGTGTTGTGGCACCAGTGCCTAATCCCCAATTTTTCAGCCCCTGTTTAACAGAGGCGTGTAATTACAATTTTTGATGCAATACTTTGCAGCAGGGCTAGTTTCTGCGCTCCAACTAGAGTATCTGTGAGGGGTTGCAGTGTTGTGGCACCAGCACCAGTCCCTAATGCCCAATTTTTCAGCCCCTGTTTAACAGGGGCATGTAATTACAATTTTTGATGCAATAATTTGCAGCAGGGCTAGTTCCTGCGTTCCAACTAGAGTATCTGTGAGGGGTTGCAGTGTTGTGGCAACAGCACCAGTGCCTAAGGCCCAATTTTTCAGCCCCTGTTTAACAGGGGCGTGTAATTACAATTTTTGATGCAATACTTTGCAGCAGGGCTCGTTCCTGCGTTCCAACTAGAGTATCTGTGAGGGGTTGCAGTGTTGTGGCAACAGCACCAGTGCCTAAGGCCCAATTTTTCAGCCTCTGTTCAACAGGGACATGTAATTAGAATTCTTGATCTAATATATTTTACAGTAGGGCCTGTTTCTGCGTCCACCAAGAGTAACTGTGAGGACTTACAGTGTTGTGCCACCAGCACCACCACCACCACCAAAGGCCCAATTTTTCTGGCCCTGTTCAACAGGGGCATGTAATTACAATTCTTGATCCAATATTTCACAGCAGGGCCCGTTTCTGCGCCCACCAAGTGTAACTGTGAGGATTTACAGTGTTGTGGCACCAGCACCACCACCACCATCACCAAAGGCCCAATTTTTCTGACCCTGTTCAACAGGGGCATGTAATTACAATTCTTGATCTAATATTTTCACAGCAGGGCCCTGTGAGGGCTTACAGCGTTGTGGCCACAACAACACCTAAGGCCCAAATTTCTGCTGAGTATATAGGGCAGGCCCTACTTTCAAACATCCTACTTACAAACGACTCTCCTGTAAGAGTTAATATGGGAAAAACTTTTCTCCTTTACACTGATGCTTTATCACCAATCCTTGTTTCACTAAAAACCCCAAATTTTCAAAAAACATTTGTCATTGGGACAAAAAGTGAGGTGAAATCTTCTAAAGAGGAGCACAGACAGCAAATCAAATGTCACAGGGGTGATAACCCTTCCCTATGTTTTCCAAAAAGCTTAAAAACAGATTTTTTGGCTGGAGCTACACTTTGAAAATGTACCAGTTCAAAATTACAAACAGATTCTACTCAACAACAAACCTACAGTCCCTGTCTTGTTTGCACTGCCTGTATACTGCTTTTCAGAGTATATAGGGCCTGGGGGCCCCACACCTTTCCTTTTTTAATTTGGGTGCGGGGTTCCCCTTAATATCCATACAAGACCCAAAGGGCCTGATAATGGACTTGAGAAACGGACGTCGCCCATGGGACTTTAAATGAGGTTTAAATGGTGATCATAGGGTAAACAAGTATAGAAGTACAAATATTTTATTGAGAACAACATAATCCATAGTAGGACATGAGCATGGGTGAACAGGTTCATAAAACAGCAACATTGCATTGTAATCCTAAAACATAGCCATAATATAATAGTAATACATGTAATACAGGTATGCATGGTACATCTCTAACCCGAAGCATTTCGCGAGCTTTCCTCGCTTCATCAGGGGCTGATGTGCATATCTGCTGTCTGTAAAAACAGATTAAAGTATATAATTAGAGTATCGGTTATGATTGGATAGAAGCAAGAAGCCTGAACCGATCATCCCATACTTGTAAGACCAAGGCTACAGACTTTGAATCCAGGTAGGGGTCGGCAGAGGGCATCTCACCCGGGAGCTGAAGAGACCAAGAACCCAGCCAGAGGACCGAGGCCAGACGTGGGGGGCAGCATGGCAATGAGAAAAAGAAAAGAGAGCGTGGACCCAAATTGTTCCCAAAAGTCCTGCAGGGCAGCTCACTGTGTGGAAATACAAATATATGGTAGTATAAGGTTTTAGGGTCTTGAAAGTATGAAGTAATGTGCATCATAGCATCAGTTATGAGGTATGCTGATGAACAAGGTCTGAAATAATAGCATTGGCACTGTCATAAAAATATGAGGTATGTGCTGGATGCAGAGTATGCCCAAGGTGTCCCGCAGAGCATAGGAGAAAAAGGAGGGTACAGAGTGAGGGAATGAATAAGAAAGAAAAGGAAAAAGGAAGGGAAGGACAAGGGGAAGTGAAGTGAGGAGAGACAAAGAAAGGAGAAAAATAAAGAAAAAGAAATAATAATAATAATGGACTTGGGGGTACCCATGCAGTTTGTCTCACTGATTTTCATCCATATTGCCAGGACACGACATTACATTAAAGCCGCAAGCAGTTTTAAATGACTTTTTTTCCTTTAAAAATGTCATTTTGTGCAGGGACTGTTCTAAGCACGGGAAGCATGCGCTACTTTACAGGCATATTATAGACACCCCCCAGGTATGATATTTAAAGGAATATTTCACTTTTTTCTTTATACTTTAAACATCATTAAAATCACTGCTCCCGAAAAACGGACGTTTTTAAAACATTTTTTTGCATTGATACATGTCCCCTGGGGCAGGACCCGGGTCCCCAAACCCTTTTTATGACAATACCATGAAAATTAGTCTTTAAAATGAGCACTTTTGATTTCGAACGTTCGAGTCCCATAGATGTCAATGGGGTTCTAATGTTCGTGCAAATTTTTGGTCTGTTCGCAGGTTCTGGTGCGAACCGACCCGGGGGGTGTTCGGCTCATCCCTACAGACATACCTATATGGCATTTGCTCCTGATGAGTGGTAGTTATCAACGAAATGTGCGTATAGCTATATATCGATGTATTGTCATTGCTACCATGTGTCTACTATGAGATTACCTTGAAGAAATTTCAATAAATTTTACATTGTGTATGCAATCAAATCATGTCTATATGCAAGTTTGGGCTACATTTACATTTTAATATACAATATTTACTATGTAGGAACACTTATGTGTGTGTATACATTTATATGTATTTATTATGTTATTTATTACATTGTAATTACTGTCCCAAATGCATCCATGTGCACCATTAACCACTTGCCGACCGCCTCACGACGATATACGTCGGGAGAATGGCACGGGCAGGCAGAATCATGTACCTGTACTTGATCTGCCTCCCGCTGCTTGGGGGGTCCGATCGGACCCCCCCCGGTGCCCGAGGCGGTCGGCTTTTGTCCAGCGGCGATCGGAGGTGAGGGGGAGGCCATCCATTCATGGCCCCCCCTTGCGATCGCTGCCGGCCAATAGAATCATTCCTCTGCTGCTGTATCCTAAACAGCAGCAAAGGAAATGATGTCATCTCTCCTTGGCACAGTATTTTCCGTTCCGGCGTTGAGGAGAGAAGACATTGGTGTGAGTGTAAAACACACACACTCAGTAGAACATGCCAGGCACACAAAACACCCCTCTTTACCCCCGATCCCCCCGATCACCCCCCAATCACCCCTCCCCCCCTGTCACACTGACACCAAGCAGTTTTTTTTTTTTCTGATTACTGCATGGTGTCAGTTTGTGACAGTTAGTGTGGTAGGGCAGTTAGTATTAGCCCCCTTTAGGTCTAGGATACCCCCCTAACCCCCCCTAATAAAGTTTTAACCCCTTGATCACCCCCTGTCGCCAGTGTCGCTAAGCGATCATTTTTCTGATCGCTGTATTAGTGTCACTGGTGACGCTAGTTAGGGAGATAAATATATAGGTTCACCGTCAGCATTTTATAGTGTCGGGGACCCCCATATACTACCTAATAAATGTTTTAACCCCTTGATTGCCCCCTAGTTAACCCTTTCACCACTGATCACTGTATAACCGTTATGGGTGACGCTGATTAGTTCGTTTTTTTTATAGTGTCAGGACACCCGCCGTTTATTACCGAATAAAGGTTTAGCCCCCTGATCGCCCGGCAGTGATATGCATTGCCCCAGGCAGCGTCAGGTTAGCGCCAGTACCGCTAACACCCACGCACGCAGCATACACCTCCCTTAGTGGTATAGTATCTGAATGGATCAATATCTGATCCGATCAGATCTATACTAGCGTCCCCAGCAGTTTAGGGTTCCCAAAAACGCAGTGTTAGCAGGATCAGCCCAGATACCTGCTAGCACCTGCATTTTGCCCCTCCGCCCGGCCCAGCCCAGCCCACCCAAGTGCAGTATCGATCGATCACTGTCACTTACAAAACACTAAACGCATAACTGCAGCGTTTGCAGAGTCAGGCCTGATCCCTGCGATTGCTAACAGTTTTTTTGGTAGCATTTTGGTGAACTGGCAAGCACCAGCCACAGGCAGCGTCAGGTTAGCGCCAGTACCGCTAACACCCATGCACGCACCGTACACCTCCCTTAGTGGTATAGTATCTGAACGGATCAATATCTGATCCGATCAGATCTATACTAGCGTCCCCAGCAGTTTAGGGTTCCAAAAAATGCAGTGTTAGCGGGATCAGCCCAGATACCTGCTAGCACCTGCGTTTTGCCCCTCCGCCCGGCCCAGCCCACCCAAGTGCAGTATCGATCGATTACTGTCACTTACAAAACACTAAACGCATAACTGCAGCGTTCGCAGAGTCAGGCCTGATCCCTGCGATCACTAACAGTTTTTTTGGTAGCGTTTTAGTGAACTGGCAAGCACCAGCCCCAGGCAGTGTCAGGTTAGTGCCAGTAGGGTTAACACCCACGCACGCACCATACACCTCCCTTAGTGGTATAGTATCTGAACGGATCAATATCTGATCCGATCAGATTTATACTAGCATCCCCAGCAGTTTAGGGTTTCCAAAAACGCAATGTTAGCGGGATCAGCCCAGATACCTGCTAGCACCTGCGTTTTGCCCCTCCGCCCGGCCCAGCCCAGCCCACCCAAGTGCAGTATCGATCGATCACTGTCACTTACAAAACACTAAACGCATAACTGCAGCATTCACAGAGTCAGGCCTGATCCCTGCGATCGCTAGCAGTTTTTTTAGTAGCGTTTTAGTGAACTGGCAAGCACCAGCGGCCTAGTACACCCCGGTCGTAGTCAAACCAGCACTGCAGTAACACTTGGTGACGTGGCGAGTCCCATAAATGCAGTTCAAGCTGGTGAGGTGACAAGCACAAGTAGTGTCCCGCTGCCACCAAGAAGACGAACACAGGCCCGTCGTGCCCATAATGCCCTTCCTGCTGCATTCGCTAATCCTAATTGGGAACCCACCACTTCTGCAGCGCCCGTACTTCCCCCATTCACATCCCCAACCAAATGCAGTCGGCTGCATGAGAGGCATTTTCTTTATGTCCTCCCGAGTACCCCTACCCAACGAACCCCCCCCAAAAAGATGTCATGTCTGCAGCAAGCGCGGATATAGGCGTGACACCTGCTATTATTGTCCCTCCTGTCCTGACAATCCTGGTCTTTGCATTGGTGAATCTTTTGAACGCGACCATTCACTAGTTGAGTATTAGCGTAGGGTACAGCATTGCACAGACTAGGCACACTTTCACAGGGTCTCCCAAGATGCCATCGCATTTTGAGAGACCCGAACCTGGAACCGGTTACAGTTATAAAAGTTACAGTTACAAAAAAAAGTGTAAAAAAATATATATATATAAAATAAAAAAAAATAGTTGTCGTTTTATTGTTCTCTCTCTATTCTCTCTCTATTGTTCTGCTCTTTTTTACTGTATTTTATTCTGCAATGTTTTATTGTTATTATATTTTATCATGTTTGCTTTTCAGGTATGCAATTTTTTATACTTTACCGTTTACTGTGTTTTATTGTTAACCATTTTTTTGTCTTCAGGTACGCCATTCACGAATTTGAGTGGTTATACCAGAATGATGCCTGCAGGTTTAGGTATCATCTTGGTATCATTCTTTTCAGCCAGCAGTCGGCTTTCATGTAAAAGCAATCCTAGTGGCTAATTAGCCTCTAGACTGCTTTTACAATTCCACATATGCCCATGGCCTGTGTGAGCAATATATCATTTAGTGACAACTTTTTGTAATTTATTTTTTGTCATTATTCAATCACTTGGGACAAAAAAAAATGATATTCAATGGGCTCAACATGCCTCTCAGCAATTTCCTTGGGGTGTCTACTTTCCAAAATGGGGTCATTTGGGGGGGGGGGTTGTACTGCCCTGCCATTTTAGCACCTCAAGAAATGACATAGGCAGTCATAAACTAAAAGCTGTGTAAATTCCAGAAAATGTACCCTAGCTTGTAGACGCTATAACTTTTGCACAAACCAATAAATATATACGCTTATTGACATTTTTTTTACCAAAGATATGTGGCCGAATACATTTTGGCCTAAATGTATGACTAAAATTGAGTTTATTGGATTTTAAAAAAGTAGAAAATATAATTTTTCCGTTTCCGTTTATAGAGCAAAAAATAAAATGGCAGAGGTGATCAAATACCATCAAAAGAAAGCTCTATTTGTGGGAAGAAAAGGATGCAAATTTCGTTTGGGTACAGCATTGCATGACCGCGCAATTAGCAGTTAAAGCGACAAAGTGCCAAATTGTAAAAAGTGCTCTAGTCAAGAAGCGGGTAAATCCTTCTGGGGCTGAAGTGGTTAAATAGTATCTACTAATTGATTCATTTGGTTCTGGTGTTGTACTTCATATAAAGTCCCACCATTCCCCCATTCCTCTCTTTTCTATATGATTCAGGGATGAAGACATACGAACTCTGTAGTAGTCGTCTCATATAAAGTCACAACAATTTTATTTAATTATCATTAGCATTAAGATATAACAATTGATGAAAAATTGTATAAATTCTTCCCTCCTCCCACCTCCCAATTCTTCAAGAGTCACAGCATTCTGCTACTAACTACATTACATTCATTAAGGGACTACATCTAAGTCAACAGACCTTCCAGACAGTGCCTACAAGCTCTACACTAATCTCTTCCTATGCTTTTATCAGCAGTCCTCCCTATCTCTTCCCCTGTCACAGCTAAAGCACATTGTCAGTATAGCTTCTGTGACCTTGTCATTTTATAGTGAGCGAGATGCCTTATACAAAAGCCTCCCTTATTGACTCTTCTAAGCCAGCTGACCTAAGCTCAAAGGCCAGTCAGTGGTTACAAATGATTTAGTCAGGAGAATTTATACATTTGTTTTTCTGAATCATATACCTCGGACATGCAGGGTTTGCCTCAAACCCATGGTGGTGGTGAACCCACCTCATCCCTGGTGGTGACTTCTTGCAAATAGCATCATATTTTCCATGTGGCATGGCCTGTTTTCTTGGAGATGTCATGGGTATTGGTGGAACCCCTTTACTACCAGCACTTTTGTTGTGGTTGAGCAGGAAGTCAGGGAAGATAGTAAACAGACAACAATCATATCCAAGAACAAGCCAGGGTCAAAGCCAAAGAAATATTAACATGAAAATACTAAAGCTCACAGGCCCATCCCCAGTAACAAAATTATACTATTTCATAAAGAGGTACATAAAACACATCAACATGGGGACAAGGTGCTTTGGGGGGGGGGGGGGTCTAGGAGCTAATGCTGAGTACTGTTACTCCACAAATTACAGTCCTTGTGTGGTTGTCCACTTAACTGTTCTACTTAATTTACTCCTAAACTCATAATAAATGACTCTTGGATTAACTTCTTATTCTGAGACTTATTTGCACAATATGAGGATGATGTCCATGTGAATGCTACAGTATTTAGCAACTTACATGACTGCAGCTTTTAATCACATAACTCACCCTGATAAGCTGGTAGTCTTACATACAACACAACTGTTGCATAATGATATCCTCACCTTATATATAATATTATTATTGCACTTACCTTTTACATTAATGACCAAATCAAGTAATAAGGTTTCCACTTTTTTCATACTTGTCATTGCTATGGCTGTTTGTTAGTTGTCTGTTATAAAAATTCTATATTAGTATTAAGTAAATCCCAATGTGTATTTGTTTGGCTTTTTTTGCAAAGTGACATTGGTCTCCCCTTAACCCATGGGCTGGGGAAAATTGACACTTTTGTCCAAGAAAATCATGGCTTTCATTAATTTAACTAATCTAATCATAATTAACAAGGTTCTCTACGATCTATGTTCCTTTCCCATTAAAAATCCCATTAAAATGCAATATAAGTGAAATGGACGATCTAGCTGAAGATGTGAAAGAAGCTCATCTTTGAGTGATGAATACAGCTGCCTTCAAATGTCACTTTTCTCATTAACTTGTTCATTAATTGCAACATCTGTTTTGTACCATTATGAAACACATGGGAAGAGCATCAGAAATTAAACAGAAGGTTTTAATGTGCAAATTAATTTTAATATTGTATGCCTAATATACCAAAGAGGTGTTCAGGTATTAAAAAGAAAAAAAACTGCCAAAAATGAATCAATACCATCAATGTTGTTTTGGTTTATAATTACAAAAGAGAAATTGATTCAATTTAATGAAATTTGCATGCTTCAGTAAATGGGTTTTGATGCATATGAACAATCATATCACAGGGATAGCCTTGCAAATACTGAAGCCACACATCAGAGAGTTTTCACCATCCAAAAGAAATGCTGGAACAAAAAGAAAGTGTGCATCTGGGTGTGTACTATATACCAATGTCACATTTGGCCTGAAAAATCAGGACTATCATAATACTCAGTTGTTTTAGTAAACCAATAGAGGTCCGAGAAGGGCAAAAAAGTTTAAAGATTATTTCCTCCTCCTATTGTGTGTCTGATTTGCTAAAAAAAATTTTGTTGGTTGGTTTTAGTGGTCATCTAAATTTACTATCTTTATCATGCCACAGTAAGAACAGTCAGGTTTATTTTATTCCCAGTCCAAGTTCTGGACAGACCTCATTAAAGTGGAGTCAATATTAACTAATTTTAATCCTTATGCTACTAACATTAATAAATGGATAGTAAGGTATATTTACTTGTTTTAAACTTTTTAAAATATTTCTTCAATTGCTTCCTGGTTTCTGGGCCTGATCTAGGCCAAAATTATTTTATACATTCCAGAACTCTTCATGGGATTTTTTGTTTTCATCCGAAGGTGGGGATTATGGTTTTCTCAGCTAAATAGACCCTCTTGCCTACATGCCTGAGCAATGGGCAGATGCATTTTAAGAAATTAACATGAGTCATCTGCCCTAACTCAAGCTGGCAGCAGCTAGAAATGCTGGAGATGTTTTTCAAAGTGATTTCTCAACAGAATAAAGCATAGAGACATGGATGGATGGGTGAGTTTGCTTTGAATATTAAAAACAGAATTAACAAAAGGCTTATTTTTTTTCCCTAAAAAATATGTTATAGTTACCTGCTTTGTGTAATGGTATTGCACAAAGCGGTCTCTTACCTCCTGTTATGGGTTCCCACACCAATGCTTTCCACTCCTCCTTTTCTGCGAGTGTCGCCATAGCAAGTCAGCTTTTATGGAGGCACTTGTGTGGGTGCACTCCCAAGCCTCAAATGATTTAATTGACTGTAGCAAGAGCCAATGGCTCCCACTGCTGCCTCTGTGTTCTGTGAGACGAGAGGAGAGTGCTACTTCAGACGGGCACAGCGCTGGATCGAGAGAGGACTCAGATAAGTGTTTAGGGAGGTGAGGGTGCAATACACCTATTGGGACATTTTTTACCTTATTGCAGGGAATACATTAAGGTAAAAAATGTCTTGGCTTTAGAACCACTTTAAAGAGGAACTTCACCCTTATCTTAAAAATTATAATAAAGATGCCCTCACAATTGTTTAGTAATGGCAATCAACAAACAGATACTTATAGATAATTACAGGCTTGTTATTCTTTGTATCCTTTATTTTCCTTTTCCCTCCGTTATTAGAAGGCCATTTCACACTGGGTGTGCATGGAAGCATTTTGTGTGATCCTGGGGTGTGTGCATTTTGATAGCCTATTCATTTGTAAGGGCTGCAAAACTCACTGGACCACAGAAAAAGTAGTGCTTGCACTACTTTTTCAAAATGCACTGCACCAAACCTCATGGCATACCTCCCAACTTTTTGAGATGGGAATGAGGGACACCTATTAGCAAAATAATATATGCATAGGACACCCCTCCCCCCCGCTACGCCCCCTTAAAGGAGAATTATACAAAAAATGATTAGTTAAACCCACAAATGCTTTTATTTACCACTACTATTCCTTTATACTGGCTTTTTAAATTTACAAATGTAGCAATCCAGAAATTGGATGAAAGGTTTAGCAAAGGAAAACACTTTTTAAGAGCTAAAAAGTGCATTTTATATACAACTATACAGATCAGACCAAAATGAGGGACAAATGAGGAAGAATGAGGGACAGAGGGACTTTGTTCCAAATCAGGGGCAATTGGGAGCTATGTCATGGTACCACAGATTTGGTGTCCATAAATGCACTGCTTTTGCAATCAGCAATTAGGGTGCAATTCACAATACATAGTCGCCTGCATTCATATCGTAAGGGCAGTGCGAACACCTATGGTGATGGAAATGCGCCCGGAATGTGTTCTGTATTGAACCTGCTCTAAGAAGAGATGAGTTAATCTCTACTTCATAGAACTCTAATGCCTGGTACACACGGTCGGACATTGATCGGACATTCCGACAACAAAATCCTAGGGTTTTTTCCGACGGATGTTGGCTCAAACTTGTTTTGCGTACACACGGTCGCACAAAGTTGTCGGAATTTCCTATCGCCAAGAACGCGGTCACGTACACCACGTACGACGAGACTAGAAAAGGCCAGTGCAGAACCAAGCGCGGCACCCTTTGGGCTCCTTTTGCTAATCTCGTGTTAGTAAAAGTTTGGTGAGAGACGATTCGCGCTTTTTCAGACTCGTGGTTTTCAGATCGTTTTCTGCTGTTCAATTTGTGCTTGTGGGTTTGTATCTGCTCTTCAGTGCGTGCAGCAAGCTACGCGTGACTTGTCATTGTGTTCTTGTTCATTCTTTATTGTTTTTCAGGTCGCTCTTCACAGGCCTTACTGTTCTTCAGTGCGTTCTGTTACTTCGTTCTGAGCAGCCGACCGTTTTCTAGCCATGTTGCGTATACGTACTCCTCGTAGAGGGGCTTGGTGTTGGGGTCCTGACCTTGACACAAGTCCAGTCCATGAACAGGGTGGGGAGGAGTTTTATGGACCAAGAATTGGTTGCTTCTGTCACATGCCTTTGCTCCGTGAGATCCGTGAGAATAATCCTGATGATTTCAGGAACTTTCTCCAGATGACGGACCCCGTATTTCACCGTTTGTTGGCTTTGCTGACCCCCTATATCAGCAGGCAGAATACCTGCATGCGGCAAGCCATCACTCCATAGCAGAGGTTAGTCGTCACCCTGCGGTACTTGGCGATGGGGAGAAGCCTGCAGGACTTGAAGTTCTCGACAGGCATCTCCCCCCAGCCTCTGGGGATCATTATCACAGAGACCTGTTCTGCCATCATCCAGGTCCTGCAGAAGGAGTATATGAAGGTAAGATTTTTATCCTTTAACATCACATTTTATTGTATATAATGTTTGCTAATGTATTGTATTTCTTTCCTCATTCTCTAATTACCATGATTGTAATATGCTGTGAATGTCCCCTTTGTCCTCATGCATGCTGGATTTGTATGTAATTTTTTTTTGTCCTTCATACATATTTGCCTTCACTTACCTCCCCAGCATGCTCTCCTGGCCCTATATTCACCTCATGTAGTCACTTAACAATGTATTTTGTCAGCTCCATAGTAGTGCTTTACCCCAAACACCCCCTAAAATGTTTTTGAAATGTAATTTGTGCTTTAAATTCAGGCAGAGTGCCAGAGGCTTTTTTTGGGGGTCCCCAAATCATTTTTAACCCTCCCTCCCCCCAACTGCTAATTCAGCTGATAACAATTCTCTATCTATCCTCAATCATCTATCTGCTGACTTTGCCAAACCCATACACACTATACCCATCTCTTTAGTGGTCAGATTTATGGATGAATTCCCCAAAGCATGTAGTGCAAGGGCCTGCCTGTATACTTTCAAATGGTACTGTTTAAGGTTTTTGTATTCTATTATTATCTTGATAGGTAATAGCAAAATGTCCAAATGTGCTAAAATGTGTACAACGTGTATTTATATCTTTGTATTATGACACTTCTTACCTGTCCAGTGGGCTGCCAATAGTGTAACTAAGGAGGGGCTGGCCAAAGTCTTACCCATTATTTAGGCATTCATCTCTCAATGAAGTCAAGAGGGTTACCTGTCCAAGAGTTCCCCCCCCCCATAATGTTATAAATGGCCTATGAGGGGGGGAGGGGGAATATGATAGGTGTACCTTATACTTTGGTCTTTAAAAAATACCTACAAAAAATGTTATCTTGATGTTGGCCAAGAATGTTTGTGTCTAATCTGCTTTCCCTGTTTATGTGCAAAATGACTAATTTGTGATTTTGTTTTGACTCCACAGTTTCCTTCCACGCCACAGGAATGGCAGACTGTGGCCTCCCACTTTGCCCAGCGGTGGGACTTTCCCAACTGCGGAGGGGCAATTGATGGGAAACACATCCACATCGTCCCACCACCCAACTCGGGGTCGTACTATTACAACTACAAGGGGTTCAATAGTATTGTGATGTTGGCAGTGGTGTCAGCTACTTACGAGCTCCTGTATGTGGACATAGGGAAGAATGGCCGGATGTCCGATGGTGGAGTCATTGCCCAGATGGAGTTTTACAGGCATCTCCAGAATGGCAGCTTGGACTTGCCACCTCTAGAAGACAATGTGGAAGGACTCCCATTTGTCTTCGTTGCGGATGAAGCCTTTGCGCTGGGGGACCAGCTTATGCGGCGCCATTCCCGATGAGGACCCTCACCCAGGACCAGAAGGTTTTTAATTATCAGCTGGCCAGAGCCAGAAGAGTGGTGGAGAACACGTTTGGAATCATGGCCACCCGGTTCTGCCTATTTCTTACACCCATACACATGGAGGAGTACAAACTGAATCACATTATCCTGGCGTGCTGTGTTCTACACAACTTTTTACGCAAACATTCTGCCAACTATGCTGGCTCAGTTGGGCCTGAGGCCAGAATTCTAAATGAACCAACCCTGACGGCGCTTGAAAGTGGCCATCCTGGCTTGCCCCCCCTGAGTGCCCGTGATGTCCGGCTAAGATACCTTGAATTCTTTGCGGGTAGGGGGGCCATCAATATACCAGACAATGTCTAAAACATTTTTAAAATAAAAAACTTAAAAAAAAAAGCTTTGGTGACATTTACTGCTTGTGTTTGTTTTAGCTGACCCTGACACAAATGTGGTGAGTCCTGAAAATGGCGTGATTGTGTAACATTACAAAGCACTGTTGGGTGTTATTTACTAAAGGCAAAGACACTTTGCACTACAAGTGCACTTGAAACTGCACTGAAACTGCACTTGTAGTGCAAAGTGGATTTGCCCTTAGGAAATAACACCCATTGTCACAGAAAACACCAATTAGAGCACCACAAAAGTGTTGGAGCGTTGAGGCAATAATCCACACATTCTCGATTAACAATCTTTTTAATACCAGCACAATCACATGTGCACTTAAAAAGGTTTTTAAAACAAATCAACATGTTTGTTGTATAACAATTTTTGGGGTCACATTAGAAAAAGTAGAAATGTACATTTCAGATAAAACAGGCATGTTTAAAAGCAACAAGAAAGACACAAATCTTGAACTTACAAAGTCCACATTTGGTATAACTTGAAGGCAATATCAGACATGAGTATTTACAAATTGTGTTTGATATTGCGTTCAGATGGGGTGAAGTCACCCCCGGAAAAGCCAAATTTTGAAGATGCACACAAATTTACGAATGTCAACATGTGCTACCTGCCATCACGGGGGATCAAGGGACGTGTTTTGGGGGTGCAACCCCTTCCTCACAGTTACTTTATTATTGAGGAAGAGGTTGCACCCCCAAAACGCGTCCATTGATCTCCCGTGATGGCAGATAGCACACGTTGACACACTGTGTGCCTCTTCAAAATTTGGCTTTTCTAATATTTGTCAAAAAATGGTCAAAAATTGTATCACACCAAAAAACAAAGGGATTTTGGGGGCTTTTAAACTTTCCCTAAAACATCAATGATGTTCTTATTTTTTTGAAGAACATCATTGATGTTTTTCTTGATGTTTTCCAAGTCCCTATTATATCCCATGATCTCCCCGATCAGGATCTGGGCACTTTCCGAGGTGAAAGGATCTGGATCCACAACATAGCGATCACCTAAAAAGAGAGAAAACAAAAAAAAAACAGGTATTATAAATATGCCGGCATCCATCTCTTACCTGAGCCTGTGGTCGCAGACACTCACCTGTTGTGGTGACAATTTCCACCACGTCTTTCTCCTCCTGCTCTGCTTGGCTTTGGGGGATTTCCCCTTCTTCCAGAGGTGGGGCGTCTCTGGTCTCCTCGGATGAGGGGTGTCCTTCGAGTCTTTTATCCCCTATGTAAAAATAAATAGGTATACTTAGCACACAGATATTTGATAGCAGAACTATAAATATAATACATTGCTTGGAAGTGGGGTACAATTGTCTGTTTTGGCAAAGTTCCAAGATGTAGCATTTTTATTGTCCTTTGTCAAGCTTCAATACTTTACCTGTCTTGTACAAGCTTCACAGATGGAAACACCCCTATAGTATACACTGGAGCACCTGTGTGGGCCCCCTCATAAAAAGGGTGTTCTGGGGTCCCACACTAGTGCTCCAGCGTCCAGATGTGTAAACTGCTGCTGAGTGTCCTCTCCTTACACAGAATCTAGTTTGCATTTCATTCTAGTTACAAACACATCTACACCACCCAATTCTTTTCACACAAGTAGGCCCCAAAAAATGATGACAATTGCATATGGCCAAACGAACTATGTTTAATACGAACAAATAATGTGCCCATGAACATGAAAGTTGCCATTTTAAACTGGATAACAGTAAAGAAAAGCACATGTAGCAGCACGAACGTAATAAACATAAAAAGAATAGGAACACAGCACAACTACTTACTTTTTTGCAGCACTCTCTGGATCTTTCTGTACTGCTCATGCTCTCTTAATTTCAGGTCCGACCACCGCTTCCTGAGCTGATCCTTGGATCGTCATACCTTGAAATTCCAGTGCAGACTTTTGACTACTTTTGCCATGATCTTGGCCTTTCTGACATTGGGGTTGGGGCAAGGTCCATACTTTCCATCATAGTCGGCCTTCTTCAGGATGTCCACCATCTCCAACATCTCAGCAAAGGACATATTTGATGCCTTAAATTGTCTCTTTTGGGATTGGGACGTTTCAGGCTCTGGGCTTTCCTCCTCCTCCTCATTGCTATAATTATCTGACACCTGCTGTGTCTCCGCCATGTGCTCTTCCCCACTGCGCCAAACGAGAAGGGGTGGGGAATAGATTAGAAAGAACGTCAGGGGCGGGCAGAGTTTCACGCATGCGCAGTGTCTATAAAGCGTAACACACGTGCGTAGTAGGTACCATCGTAATAGCGAAGGTAAGATTTTACATTGGGCCTATACTGCTTCTAGATTGAGGCCTGTATTTGCACAAGTTTAGTAGACTTTCGGCTGACATTAGGGTTTGTCTTGTGTTGTGTCTTGCAGTGAAAATGGATATCTTTAGAGAGGATGAATTTATAGCCATATTCATTGATATGTTCAGGGAGCTGCCTTGTCTGTGGCAGATAAACCACCCACATTATAAGAACCAAACAAAAAGGAAGGCAGCGCTGGATAGTTTGCTGGAATTTGTAAAGACAGTGATCCCAACGGCAGACATCACCTATTTGAAGATCCTAATTGGTGGCCTGAGGAGCACTTATCTAAGGGAGCACAAGAAGGTCCAGGATTCCCAGAGATCCAGAGCAGCAGATGACATCTATCTCCCCAGGCTGTGGTACTATGACAGACTGCATTTTCTGGCAGGTCAGACTGAACCCAGGCCAGTACTCTCCACTCTTCCTTCCATGCTTCCTTCCCCCCCAGCTGAGGCTTCTGACGCAACATGGCAGCAACATGTGGAGGAGCCCAGATTGAGCCTGGTATAGCATTCTTCTAAATATTTTAGGTTGTCCAATCAATGATGTTAACTAGATGTTAGTTTGGAGTACTAATAATTTATGATTGTGATTGATGATGCAAAAACTAAAACCATGTCCCTTTTTCATACACAGGGAAGTCTCAGCCAGGAGGTGGCCGACCCAAGCAGGCTGCCTGATATCCAGGTCCCTACCCTACACCTGCAAATACAAAGTGCCAGGAAGAGGAGTAACCTGGAGGAGGCTGCCATAGGTATCTTTTGGAAGGCTGCAGAGGCCGTGAGAACCCCCCACGCTGTGGAGGAGGACTTTGCTGGCAGGACTGCCTGCAAAATGATGCGGATGGAGGAGGTCCAACGAGTACTGTGTGAGTTCCTAATTTTGGAAGCTCTCAATAGGGGGTTGAGGGGCGAAATAACAACTGCTACCCACATTTGTGACCTCGCACATGGTCCTCCTCCTCCTCCAGGTCCTCCTCCTCCTCCTCCTCCAGGTCCTACTCCTCCTCCTGGCACATCTCCAACACCAGAGCCACAGCGTGGAAGGAAGCGTCTAAGGAAGACCAGAGAGTGATGGCCCTGGGTTCAGTCTGGTCTGGCAAAAGATGCAGTCTCTTGTAGTACCACTGCCTGGGGACACAGATTTCATCTGCTGCTTTCAGGATCTCTGGGACTTCTGGACCAGACTGCACCCCCTTAGATAAGGACTCCTCAGGCCACCAATTTTGATGGAAAGAATTGATGTCTGCCCTGGGGGTCAAAGGCTTCACAAATTTCAACTGTTGATCCAGCGTTGCCTCCCTCTTTGTTTGGTTCTGAGCCCTTAATAAAGGAATTTTTGTTTTCAATTATACTCGCCTATGTGTGTTTTCCTTCAAAAAGGACAGTTTGTTTGTGAGGAAGCAGGTACATTTCAAAAATACAATGTGAAATTAACAAGGGACACCAACACCAAGCAATCTCCTTGAGATTAAATAATACAAGAGTATAATGGTGTTGTGGTAACTTCACACACAAAACACACACAAAAATATTATGGAGTAAAACACAAAAAAAAAACAATAAAAACACAGCCTTGAAAAAAATACAAACACAAAAAAGATAAATAAACAGCCTTGAAAAAAACATAAAATATTTAAAAACAACCCCAAAAAAAATTGGTCAGATGTGACAAATCTAAATATATTGAGCGAATCACAATTAATAATAAAGAAATACGTTTGTGAGAAGTCTGTGTGAATATGAGCAGCAAAACTACTTCATTCTTCTCACATTATAAAGAAGAAGAGAGTGCGCTGTATTAAACTATTTTTGACATTGCAGCGTGACGAAAGTGCTGTATCCATTCCGAACGCTAATTTTACCAGACCGAGCTGTTCTGTCTCGGAATTTCTTCTGAGCATGCGTGGCACTTTGTGCGTCGGAAATGGCCACACAAGGTCGGAATTGACGCGATCGGATTTTGTTGTCGGAAAATTTTATAGCCTGCTCTCAAACTTTGTGTGTCGGAAAATCCGATGGAAAATGTCCGATGGAGCACACACACGGTCGGAATGTCTGACAACACGCTCCGATCGGACATTTTCCATCGGCAGATATGCCTTTGCTGCTGGAGCTCCAAGAGAATAATCCTGATGATGGACCCCTGCTTTCACTGTCTCTTGGCATTGCTGACCCCCTATATTAAGAAGCAGGACACATGCATGCGGCTTGCCATTATTCCTGAGCAAAGGCTCATAGCCACCTTGCGGTACTTGGTGATGGGGAGAAGTCTTCAGGACCTGAAGTTTGCAACTGGGATCTCACCCCCGGCTCTGGGACTCATTATTCCAGAGACCTTTTCTGCCATTATTCCAGTCCTGCAGAAGGACCATATTCGGGTAAGTTTTAGCCTTTAACATCACATTCTATGTATTTAATGTTTGCTAATGCATTGTATTAATTTCTTGATTCCATAATTACCATTATTGTAATATGCTGTGAATGTCCTCTTTGTCCTCATGCATGCTGTAAGATTTTATTTTTTTATTTTCTTATTTTTTTTGGTTTTCAACAAAGTTTATTCAAACTTATATCATTACAGTTCTACAAACATGGCAAAAGTCCAATAAAGTAGACAGTACAAAATGTATAACACTGATACAACAATGAGACTAAACCATGTGAGAAATTAATGCTAAAGCACAAAGAAAACCAATAAGCTTCAAAAAAACAAAAAAAACAAGCGGACTCTATGTAGAGGGGTTGATTGAAGTTGAGAGTAAGTAAAGAACCAAAGGATTCTGTTTCCGGACCCTCCCCCATCCTAACCGCGCACCCCAATGGGATCCTGCTGTGCGCGGGGTGACTGGGTGAGTGACCAAAAGTCGTAGGGAGGGGGCCGAGCCACTCTCCTAACCATACCATCAAACCCCTGTGGGAGTGAGATACCAAAGGTGAGTCCGTCACTAATGAGAATAATATGACAGGGGTAGTTTGATACTACCTGGGTAGGGGAATGATCCCCTATTCTCACATGGATCAGTCTATTTGACTGGGAAATCATTCTGGAGTATTGCTTATTCCATACCATGTGGTAGGTTGACTCAACCTAAAGCTCAGCCTGGGAAAAGAAGAAGAAGATAGAAAAAGAGAGAGAGAGGGAAGGATGGAGGGAGTGGGCCTGAAGAGGTAGAGGAGGGGTAGGAGGAATGAGGAGATCAGGAACCCTCGCGGAGGGAAAAGGAGGGTGGATAGTTATATGATTTGAGAGGAATTATTGGGGCTTCTGCGTATTTAAGGGAGTAGTGAGATTCCCATATACTTTGCCCAGGGCTCCCATGTGAGTCTGAATTTTTCGGAGGTATCCAGATCCCATTCGAGATTTTCTCCTGCGACATTATCCAGGAAATCTTCTGTTTGGTCTGGCGGAAGGAGACCGAGGGGGATTTCCATGAATGGGCTAATGTGATCTTGGCCCCCAGCAGGATGATGTGGATTAGGGAGTGGGTCAATTTTGGTACATTCGGGATTTGACTATTAAGAAGAGCTATGGTGGGATCCTGTTTTACAGCGAATCCAGTGGATTAACGGATGAGGTTGAAGATTCTATTCCAGTACCCTCTTATTTTGGGACATTCCCAAAGTGTGTGGAGGAGGGAGCCTACAAGGCCACAACCTCTAAAACAGTTAGGAGAGGACTGAGGGTAGAATTTGGTGAGATAGGTGGGGACCAGGTACCAACGGGAGAGGACTTTGAGGTCCACCTCCACAAGGGAGATATTAAGAATTACCCTGTATGCACGTGTAAAGTTCGTGTGCCAAGTATCCAGGTCCCATTCAATTTGAAGGTCTCGCTTCCACTTCAACATATAGTTCGCTTCCCCCTGGGGGATCAGCTAGCGATGAATAGATAATAATAGATTGTTGGCGTCAATTGTTACCCAGTGCAACCTGTATGCACAGCAATTTATTTTGCAAAATCCCACATCATATTATGCCCGTCCCTATGAGTGGAGAGACCTGACAGTGGAGGAGTTCAAGGTTTTTTTGGGCCTCACATTTAATATGGGGCTCACCAAAAAAAACGAATTCCGTTCCTATTGGTCAACCCACCCCCTCCACCACATGCTGCTCTTCTCCGCAGTAATGCCCAGAACCAGGTATCTGATGATAATGAGGTTCCTACATTTCAGCGACAATACCCAGTGCCCTCCCCGAAATTATCCAAATTATGACAGGCTTTACAAAATTCGGCCAATATTAAATTATTTTTCTGAAGTATTCCCCCAGCTGTTCACCCCCGGCCAACACATATGTGTGGATGAGTCCCTGGTGAAATTTAGCGGCAGGCTTAAAATTAAGCAATTTATCCCCAGCAAAAGGGCCCGCTATGGGGTGAAGGTGTACAAACTATGTGACCGAGCCACAGGGTACACATATTCCTTCATAGTGTATGAAGGGAAGGACACCCAGCTGCAGTCCCCTAATTGCCCGGACT
This sequence comes from Aquarana catesbeiana, assembly GCF_042186555.1. Classification (NCBI taxonomy): domain Eukaryota; kingdom Metazoa; phylum Chordata; class Amphibia; order Anura; family Ranidae; genus Aquarana; species Aquarana catesbeiana. The sequence continues at coordinate 269,107,821 of NC_133329.1, read as the reverse complement.
ACTTGGGAACCAGCAGGAAAGTTATTTGGGACCTCATATACCCCCTACTCGACAAAGGATACCACCTTTATGTAGACAACTTCTACACTTCTCTGCCCCTGTTCTTCAACCTTCATCAGAAGAAGACGCCAGCATGTGGCACTATAAAAAAGAATCGGAAGGGCTTTCCTCAAAGTCTTGTTAATAAGAAGTTGAGAAAAGGAGAAACGGCAAGTCTGCGTAACAAAGAGATTCTGGCAGTGAAGTGGAGGGTTAGAAGGGATTTGTACATGTTGTCTTCCATCCACAATAACACCTATGTGGAAATCCCCAGAAGGAATGGCCCCATCCAGAAACCCACATGCATCCATGAATGCAATTCATTTATGGGGGGAGTCGACTTCAACGATCAAATGTTGGAACCATACCTTGCCACAAAACGGACACACCATTGGTACAAAAAAGTAGCAATTTATTTTTTCAGTTGGCCATATACAACTCCTATATCATTTACCGCAACTCCACCCAAAACCCCCAACCCTTCCTTGGCTACCAGGAGGAAATTTACACTGCCCTTATATTCCCGAACGGCCCACCAGAAAACATCCAATCAGATGTTGTTAGTCGACTCTCCGAACGCCACTTTCCAGATAAACTCCCTCCCAAACCAACAGGCCAGAGACGTAAAAAAAGATGTAAGGTGTGTACCAGAGCAGGAGTCAGAAGACACATATCTTATTATTGTGCACAATGTCCTTCCCAACCAGGCCTCTGTATAGGTGAATGTTTCCGCCGTTACCATACGTCATTAAATTATTAGTGACGTATGGTAAACGTAATCCTCAGTTCCTGCCTTCACACCCCTTATGCCACTGCCTGCTCTGTAACTGACCCTGGCTTGTTATTTGACCACGCTTCTGCCTGCCGATTTTGTACATACCGCTGCCTGATCTGGAACTGATCCTGGACTGTTATTCGACCATGCTTCTGCCTAACGGGATCTGTACATACCTCTGCCTGATATGGAACTGACCCTGGACTGTTATTCGACCATGCTTCTGCCTAACGATTCTGTACATACCTCTGCCTGATCTGGAACTGACTTTGGACTGTTTGACCATGCCTCTTGCCTGCCTCTTGGAATGATCTTGTACCCTGCAACTGGACTAGTGGGATTCAACACAGGGGTCTCACATATGTGAGAGGCTCCAGAATAGTTTTTCTGGATGAAGAAAACGATTTTCTTTGTTTTCTCATTCCTAGATTAGGGGCTGGAGACTCAGAGGCTTCAAAGAGATTTGGGTGGGAGAAGCCTCTACCCCTGTCCCCATTCTGTCCTGAACGAGGCCCTACTTCTGCTTGCTGCCTGTAGGACTTACTGCCGTCATGCCTCTGTTTGTCGCACTGACCACAGCACATGGACCATGTTCCTGCCTACTACCAAGATAAATATTTTGGCACTGCTGACAATCTCTGCCTGCACTGACCCTGCACTGCACTGACCTATGGACAGTATCCCTGCCTGCTGCCTGTACTGACTATGGACAGTATTTTTGCCTGCTGCCTGAAAAATTGTGTTCGCTGTTGCTGACCAAGTCCCTGCCTGCTGCCTGGACCAGTGCTATCCTCCTGTGGACAACTGTACTACTAAAACCACATGTAATCTTTTGTTTCTCTTTGCTCAGCATAATGTATTTTGGGGTGTAATTCTTGGTATGTGCATGCTATGTGTCCCTGGAACACCTGATGGTGTTCCTTGCATGTTAGATCTCAGTATATGGTCAAGCTGTGTAAAAGTCTCACACATGTGGTATCGTTTTACTCAGGAGGAGTAGCAGAATGTATTTTGGGGTGTTATTTTTGCTATGTAAATGCTATGTGTTGGAAATATCTTATAAACTGACAACTTTGTGTAAAAAAAAACGCGTTTTCATTTTTTTCCACATTTTCCAAAAACTTCCGGAAAAAAATGAACCGTTCAAAAGACTCATTATGATTCATAGATTATACATTGGGGTGTTAGCTTTCCAAAATGGGGTCATTTTGTGGGCGTTTCCATTGTCCTGGTGCTCCAGGACCTTCAAAAGTGTAATAGGTGGGTGAGAAATGAGATGTGTAATTTATGCTCCTAGCACACCTGAATGTGCTACTTTAATGTTAGGCCTCTGTATGTGGTCAGGCTGTGTAAAAGTCTCACACATGTGGTATCGTTTTACTCAGGAGGAGTAGCAGAATGTATTTCAGGGTGTTATTTTTGCTATGTAAATGCTATGTGTTGGAAATATCTTATAAACTGACAACTTTGTGTAAAAAAAAATGCGTTTCCATTTTTTTTCACATTTTCCAAAAACTTCTGGAAAAAAATGAACTGTTCAAAAGACTCATTATGCCTCATAGATTATACGTTGGGGTGTTAGCTTTCCAAAATGGGGTCATTTTGTGGGCGTTTCCATTGTCCTGGTGCTCTAGGGCCTTCAAAAGTGTAATAGGTGGGTGAAAAATGAGATGTGTAATTTATGCTCCTAGAACACCTGATGATGCTCCCTGCATGTTGGGCCTCTGTATGTGGCCAGTTAGTGAAAAAGTCCAACACATGTGGTATTGTAATTCTCAGGAGGAGTAGCCGAATGTATTTTGGGGTGTCATTTGTGGTATGCACATTCCATGTGAGAGAAATAAGCTATTACAATGACAATTTTCTGAAAAAAATATAAAAAAATAAAAAAAAACTTAATTTGCAAAGAATTGTGGGAAAAAATTGCACACTCACCATGCCTCTTACTAAATACCCTTGAATGTCTACTTTCCAAAAAGGGGTCATTTGGGGGGCATTTGTACTTTCCTGGCTTGTTAGGGTCTCAAGAAATGAGATGGGCCTCAGTACATCAGGTGTGATCAGATGTGATCCTTTTTTTACGATTTGCACCATAGCTTGTAGACTCTATAAATTTCACACAGACCACATAATATCCACTAATTTGGGTTATTTTTACCAAAGATATGTAGCAGTATAAATTGTGGCCAACATTTATGAAGAAAAATTGCTAATTTGCAAAATTTTATCACAGAAACTAAGAAAAAAGCATTTTTTTTCAAAATTTTTGGTCTTTTTTCATTTATAGCGCAAAAATTAAAAAACCCAGAGGTGATCAAATAACACCAAATGAAAGCTCTATTTGTATGAAAAAAAGGACTAAAAAATCATTTGGGTACAGTGTTGCATGACTGAGTAATTGTCATTCAAAGTGTGAGAGCACTGAAAGCTGAAAATTGGTCTGGGCAGGAGGGGGGTTTAAGTGCCCAGTAAGCAAGTGGTTAAGGAGGAAAACTTCCTGAATGTCTTTTTACTTAGGCACCACTGGGGGGCCCAGGAGGTGAGAGGGAGCTAGTGGTTCTGAGGGTCACCAAAGAGTGATCTGACCAAGGTACTTTGTGTATAGAAGCGTGAGTTGCTGTGTGAATCTCCGAGTTGCGGATAAAGATGTGGTCAATTCTGGCGTACATTTTATGAGTGAGTGAAGTGAGTGAATAGTGAGTGAAGTCTTTGGCTGTGAGGTTTAGTTCCCTCCAGGAGTTAATTAGGCCTATGTCGTGCAGAAGACAGGTATACTAAGGCTCTGTTTAGGTGTTTTTTTGAGGTGGGGTCTGTCATGAGAAGATTTGTCTAGCATATGGTCAAATGTGATGTTGGAATCGCCCCCTAAAATTGCTCTGCCTTCCAGATGTGGGGAAAGGGTGGATAGCATGGAGGCAAAGAAGCATGCTTGGCCCTGGTTAGGGGCATAATAGGAGATGATGGATTACATTACCCCCTCAATGAGCCCTTTGATGAGTATATATCTGCCGTCAGTGTCTTTGACCGTGTGTGTGTGAACGAATGGAATTCTTTTAGCAAGGAGTATGGCCACCCCCTTTTTTTTGGAGTCTGCATTTGCCAGATAAAAAGTGGGCAAGCTACGGTGGAGGAAGGAGGGGGTATAGCTGGCGGGGAAATGGGTCTCCTGAAGTAGGACAATATCAAGGCTTCTGGCATGGTAACTTTGAAATGCCTTCCGGCGTTTAGAGGGTGAGTTAAGCTCCTGTGTATTATGTGAGGCTATCTTTAAAATAAATTGTGGTAATTCGATTCAGCCATGGGCATCAGGGGTGGGTGGCGAGAATGTATGAAGGGAGTTTACCTCTGCCTTTGAAGAGCGGGTATCATCTTTTGAGGAGTTGGTTACCTGTTGGAGCCCTGGGGGAAGATCGAAGGGTGTATAAAGAAAGACAGAAGAGGATGGAACAGAGAGTGTGAGATGATAAAAAATTAGAGCAAGCAATGAGTACAAGACAAAAATATGCAAAATCTGATAATATAGCTACAGGACTAGCGAGCCGAGTCCTAGTCCAAGTCCCCCGGTAAGGGTGAACTCGGAGAGGGTAAAACCTCAAAAAGGGTTGTCTACCTGGTGTCACCAGAGCGGGGTGAGTCCCTCTGCGTCACAACAGAGAGGGTGGCATGTTGGGCAGCTCCGGCCATCAGGTCTCCCTGTGGGGAAATTAATTACTGTGGGACCGAGACAGGGATAGGAATGATGAGGAGCATTCTGATTTTAGGCAACGGTTGGCAACAATAGAAAAAGAATACATTAACTGGAGAGAACAGGGATCACTGCAGGGGGAGGGAGGGCAGGAAGGGAAGGGAGGAAAGTGTGGTAGACATAGCATTAGGGGAAAGATAACTAAAAGAGCACAACTTTGTGCAAAAAATTAGTAATTGTAAGGCTGCTGTAAGCTTTTAATGCTCCTTTTTTGTCCTTCATGCATATTTTCCTTCACTAACCTCCCCAGCATGCTATCCTGGGCCCATACACACCTAGCCTAGTAACTTAACAATGTATTTTGTGAGCTACATTTTTGTACTTACCCTAAACACCCCCTAAAATGTGTACAAATGTTATTGTTGTCCTCAAATTCAGGCAAGAGGTCAATTTTTTGGGCCACAAACTCATTTGGAAACCCCCCCCCCCCACAATGCTAAGTCAACTGATACCAATACTCTCTGCTGGCTTTGCAAAACCCATACACACTATACCTCTTCTGTGGTCCTATTTCTGGATGAATTCACCAAAGCATGTAGTGCAAGGGCCTGCCTGATTACCTTCAAATTGTAACGTAGTAAGTTTTTGTCTCATATTATCTTGATAGGTAATTTATGAATGCCAAAATGTGCTTCAATTTAGACAGTGTGTATCCATATTTTTAGATTATGACACTTCTTTTACCTGTCCACTGGGCTGCCAATAGTGTAAGTAAGTAGGGGCTGACCAAAGTATCACACATTATTTATGCATTCAGCTCTCATGGAAGTGGAGAGGGTTACCTGTCCAAAACACCTACCCATTACCCCCCACCATAACATTTTTCTAATGGGCCACCAGAGAGGGTGATGAATCTGATAAGTTGACCTTACACTTTTGTCTTTAAATACTCATTTCAATTTTTTACTTATGTTGGCCAAGAATGTTTTTGTCAAATCTGCTTGCAATGTTATGTGCAAAAGTAGTCATTTATTCTTTCTTTTTTGACTCCACAGTAGTTTCCTTCCACCCTCCAGCAATGGCAGGATGTTGCAGGCCAGTTTCAGCATCAGTGGGATTTTCCCAACTGTGGTGGTGCTATTGATGGGAAACATGTTAGGATTGTCCCACCACCCAACTCAGGCTCATACTACTATAATTACAAATTCTTTTGCAGCATAGTGCTACTAGCTGTTTCTGCAATTAATGAGTTTCTTTTTTTAGCTGTTGGGAAGAACGGCCACAACTCAGATGAAGGTGTCATCATGCAGACTGAGTTTTACCACCTGCTCCAGAATGGCACCTTAAATTTGCCACCTGCTCAGGACAATGTTGAGGGCCTCAATTTTGTTTTTGTCGCAGGTGAGGCCTTTGCTCTGGGGGAACATGTTATGAAGCCTGTTCCTATGAGGAAACTCACCCCAGATCAAAGAATATTCAGCTACAGGCTCTCTCGTGCCAGAAGGATTGTTGAAAATGCCTTTGGCATCCTGTCAAGTCGTTTCAACTATGTGGTTTTGTGCTGTTGCATCCTCCATAATTTTTTACAGAGGAATGCGAGCAGCTATCTTTCATCACTGCCAGCTTATATTGACCCCACAGTGTCAGGACCAGCTGAAGAGGCTGCAGCTCGTACATCGGTGGGAAACATGACACCTCTGGAACCTGCCCGTGCTGGGCTGTAGGAATGAGCTGAACACCCCCTGGTTCAGTTTGCACCAGAACATACCGAACAGGCAAAAAATTTGGCAAAACACACGAACACCGTTAAAGTCTATGGGACACAAACATGAATAATCAAAAGTGTTTATTTTAAAGACTTATATGCAAGTTATTGTCATAAAAAGTGTTTAGCAATTTGACAAATTTTGACAATTTTTCCTTTAGAAATGACATTTTGCTGTGGTACTGTTCTAAACATGGGAAAAATTAGCCACTTTACAGGCATACTATAGACACCCCCCAGGCATGATATTTAAAGGAATATATATATATTTTTTTTCACTTTAAGCATTAAAAAAATCACTGGTCCCGAAAAAAACGTCAGTTTAAAAAAAAAATTTGCATTGATACATGTCCCCTGGGGCAGGACCCAGGTCCCCACTTTTTATGACAATAACTTTCATATAAGCCTTTAAAATGAGCACTTTTGATTTTTCATGTTAGTGTCCCATAGACTTTAACGGTGTTCCGGCGGCTTTCGAATTTGCCCCGAACACCACATATTGTTCGGTGTTCACAGAACATCCGAACAACCAAAGTTCGGCCCGAACTTATTTTTGGGCCGAGCCATTCGCCCATCCCTACTGGGCTTCCTCACAAAATGCCTGCGATATCCGCCAAAAATATCTTAAATATTTTGTGGGTAGAGGGGCAGTGGCTTGGCAGCAAAATGTAGCTGGTCAAGAATCATAATTTTATCATAAACTACTATTTTATTTGAACTACTGTTGTCTGTGTTTCTTATCTGTATAATAGGTTGTCAAATGGCCTTTTTTTGTCCATTTTAGACAATAGTGCAAACGTACCTTATTTGCAACATACGGTGACAATCTCTTCTTCAGCTAACTATTATGTTGTGCTGTGGGTCTGCTACACACACACACACAATGTTTTTGTTCTTAATGTATATAATGCATTAAGTTCAAAAACATTATGCTTTTTCAACTCCTTTAATTTCTTCGAGGCCCTAAAATTGCCTGAGTTGGGCACATTTTAGAGCATATTGTCACTGTAACTACGCCAACTTAACAAATACACTGGTATTGAGCATTCAAATAATAAGCCACACATTGTTTAGTAAAAAACATTTTACTCAAAGTACATTCACATGTGCATTTTAAGGTTTTAGAACAAACCAACATCTTGGTGTATAAACATGTATGTTTGCCATTATTTTGCCTTTTTAGGGGATAAACAGGCATGTTTGAAAACATAAGAAACACATCCCCAACTCAGGAACTTACAAAGTTCAGGTTTTTTAACGTGAAGGCCATATGAGACATTAGTATCCCAAGACTGTGTTGATGTTGCCTTCCTCAGATGGGATGATCTCACCCCTCTAAAATCCAAAAATTGAAGCCACGTCCACGTAGAGGCATAACTGTTAAATTTCCCTTATTTAGGATCCCCTGCCTAAAATGTGTGTAGGTACAAACAGGTTAGTTTCTAAAGCCCCAAAACACACAGTGTGTGAACATGTGCTATCTCCCATCACAGGGTATAAATGGCTGCGTTTTGGGGGTATGATGGGAGCTAGCACATGTTGACCCACTGTTTGTTTTGTGGCTTTAGCAAACCAGAACTAAGAATATTTTGGCACCATTTGTGGGCATCTTCAAATTGTGGCTTTGCGATTCTTAAACACATAAAGATTTCAATTAACATTACTTAGAGCAGTGTTTCCCAACTCTCCTTCTCCAGATGTATTTCCAAGTCATGTTTTCTATATTTTTTGCTTTTGTCACAGATGTCATTTTCAAGGTTAGTAATTCACACAGTCATTTTTTTACTGAGCAAAATACAGAAAACAGGACCTGGTAGTGCACCTAGAGAAGTGGAGTGGAGAAACACTGACCTCGGACACTAAAGCTTAGGTTCACATTGGAGAGATTTGTCATGCGATTTGAGAGATAAAATCGCATGATAAGTCATGGAGTTGCAGGTTCATATGTCAATCTTTTGCTAACGTGAAATCGTACATTCAAATATAACAGTTGCAACTATTACAAAAATGTGCAAAGGTTAATCAATTTAAAATTGTACAAACACATGTTCAACATAACGCAAAAAATAAAACAATTCCCCCTTATGAAGATACAATTACCCTGTATTGAGCATGTGTAGGGAAGGTGCCAGGACAGTACGAAAGGCAGTCTATCTGCCTAGGAGGATGCATACACCATTCCAAAACTAGCCACTGTAATATTTCATGCCATACACAGAGTGGTGCACTGACGCACCTGGTACATGTGAGTACCCCATTGGGGGATTGTTCTTATTTGTTTACTAAAATGTTTAAAGCAATATCACACTATTGAGGCTTTTTATTTCCCATTATTCCCGAGATACTGCATGGGAAGCCCAGGATCCTGTCACCATTATAGAACCCACGGGTGGTTCACAAGCGTGTATTGACTGAGCGTAATTGCTAAGTCACACGCTCCAAGGTGAGCATTCAATACCTAGGGAGTCACTGGAATAAGAGCACAAATGCATGATCTGCAACACTTGTCAATCATTTCTAGATGCATGGATTTATAAGCATGTCAGCAGTGCTATTACTGGATACCACGCATATGCACTTTTTTTCAACATGACTGTCACAGCATTGTTTGTAAAAAGACTTGTTTTTTTGCACAATAGTACTTTTTGCTATTTAAAGTGGAACTAGTGTTGTTCCCTATATACCACCGGACACTTATATCTGTGTTACAAAGCACTTGGATGCAAATGAGCACTTTATTATTAATGTTTTTATTGACATATTTATTGCTTTATTTTTGTCACATCTATGTCACATATGTCACTTACATCACATTAAAACTACATGTGTTTGTTTTCATTTTTAGCACGCATTTATTTATTTGTGTAATATTCTAAGGCGCAGCGTACAATTTACTAAAAAATAAAACATTTTAAAATTTAGCTAAAATATTAATGATGTTGATAACTCTGTTTTGGAGATCATGCATGTTTTCTTTCATTTTCTTCAATTCCCTATTGCAAACCAAGAGCTCACTGATAAGTATTTGTGCACTTGCACTGCTGAAGTGAGTTTGGTCTTCCACAACATCCAATTCACCCAAAAATTAAAAAACACACCATGTATTAGAAATATGCAGGCATCCATCTATTACTTTAAGCCCTGGTCTCAGACACTGACTTCAAGTCGACACAGTTTCAAGAACTTCACACAGTACTTCCTGCACATCAGCATCAACATCTTCTTCAGGGTGTGTGGTGAGTTGACTTTCTGTATCTTCAGGAGGTGCTGGGTTACTGGTGTCCACACACAGCTCAGATGTCCCTCTTCTTTTCTCCCCTATGTAAATCCAAAAAAAGGTATACTTAGCAGACGGGTATGTTAGGCTAGAAATAGTAATATGAAACTGTTTGGAAGTGTGTTTCAATTGCCTGTTTTGGCAGAGTTCCAAGCTGAATACATGATTTTTTACCTTTCCAAAGCAGGAATACTTATCTGTTTTGTGCAAGTTTCGCACATGGAGATACCCCTAGTATCCACTGGAGCCCCTGCGTGGGACACCATAACAGGGGTGTTATGGTGTCCTACACTGGTGCTCCTGCATCCAGATGCATAACAGCTGCTGAATGTCCTCTACTGACACTGCCCCAAAAGAGAAGAGGCGGGGAATACACTAGAAAGAAGGACAGGGGCGGAGTTTCACGCATGCGCAGTGTATATAAAGCCATAACGCGTGATCGATGTAACGGCGGTAGGAACAATCTGGGTGTGGAGGACGAACAATCGCTATCACCAACATGCAAAAGGAGCCATAAAACGAAGGTACAATTGTAAATTGGGGCATCGTGGTGTTAGTGGCCTATACTGCTTAGATTGAGGCCTATATTGGGACCAGATTATGAGTTAAGCCTGAGATTGTGATTTGTCTTGTGTTCTGTCTTGCAGGCATCAGAGAAATATTAGAAAATGGTGGATAAATTCACTGCACCAGACTTTTTGCCTCAATTTGTCAACCAATACTGGGAGCTGCCTTGTCTGTCTGTAAAATCAAGAGGAAGGCAGCGATGGAGAAATGTCTTGAATTGGTGAAGCCTCTGTACCCCAGGGCAGACATCAATGTTATGAAAAGCAAACCTGAGGAGTACGTTTAATAGGGAGCACAAGTAGGTACTACTACAGCCTGTGTTTTTTGTCCGACCTAACCCAACCCAGGCCATTACTGTCAACACTTCCTTCCACATTGGATGAGGCCACAGCTCCTGAGGTCCACCCTGGTCCTTCGACACAGGATGAAGATGTGGAGGAGCCCAGGTGGACCCAGGTATAGCAGTGTTTAACATATTTGTATCCAAAAATAGAATGATGATAACTAGACATTATTGTTCCTAAATTTCTGCCTTAACAAAGTGGTTTCAATATCAATAGACAGTAGTGGCAAAAAATGATTGGGAAAAGAAGGAAAAATGCTGGGGTCAGAATGATAGTCTCTTCTCTTTCTCAACATTCAATTTGCAACAGTCATCAGCTCAAAATTGTGTGTGATTGATGACCAAAATGTTTACAAAAATATTAATTATGTCCCATTTTCATACACAGGAAAGTGTCAGTCAGGAGGAGCCCGTGGCCAGCAGCCACACGGAATCCTAGATCCCTCCGCTACACCCTCCTGGTAAAAGGGCCAGGAAAAGCAAAAACCTAGACGAGGCCACTGCTGCCTTCCTGAGCCACACAACAACTGCCATCACTATGGCCCCAGATGCAGCTGAGGCATTTGGCTGTCTGACAGCAAATAAGTTGAAGGATATTGATGTGGACCAAAGGAGTATGTGCCAGCTCCTCAACAAGGGGAGGAGGGGAGAAATTTCATCAAGGACCCAGATCTATGATTTGGATGCCCCACCACAGCAGCCCCACTCACCACAGCAGCATGCCAGACATTGGCAGTTCCAGCCTCAAGACCCCCAACAACCCCACTGGGCTGGGGATTTTCATCCATATAATTACTAATTTGCTTTTTGTTTTTTTGGTCAAAAATTATGATTTTAGTTGTTATGCTGTATTTATTTTTGTAGGCTGAGAATGCACTTTTTGGTTAAGTTATTTAATTTCCATGTGGATGGAAGATAACATGTATAATTTATTTACGTATTTTTTGGGAATAATGCACAAGAAAAAAAAATGGCCTCAGCCGATGTGGAAGGGAGCGTTGACAGCAATGGCCTGGGTTTGGGCTGGTCTGTCAAAAACCACAGGCTGTTGTAATACCACAGCCTGGGGACATACCAGTCATCTGCTGCTGCTTCCGATCTCGGAGTTCAGGACATTCTTGTGCTCCCTATAAATGTACTCCTCACATTCCCAGTTTTGCTCTTCACATAATTGAGGTCTGCCCTGGGGTACAAAGGGTTCACCAATTCCAACTGTTTCTCCATCACTGCCTTTACTTCACTGTGATCCCTATTAAATGAAAAAAATAAATAAATAGAAAACTACTTGGCTATGTGTTTTACTTCAAATTACAGTTTGGGAGTAGGCAGGTACATTTAAAAAATACAATGTAAAATTAACAAGGAATACCAACATAGTTGTATCTTTGATCTTCTAAACTACGGGATTAGGGATGAGCTTCGAGTTCGAGTCGGCTGTTCGCAAGTTCGCCGAACAGCGAACAATTTAGGGTGTTCGCGGCAAATTCGAATGCCACGGAACACCCTTTAAAAGTGGAGCTGGTGGTGTGTGTGTCTTTAATTAAATAAGGCACCTCATCCCAATAAGTAAGTGGAAAAGTGGATGGAATGGTAGGATTATTGCGGTGCCCAAAAAATTTTTTTTACAACAAAACAGATTATTAAAATTAAATTTATTTTATTACAAAAATTATTTTAAAAAGTAAATGCATTTCATTTACAGTACAAATACATATAGGAGCATATACAGATATATTACAACCAGTGAGTGGAGGAATTGAGTAAATCCCTACTAGTTTCGCCAATACATTGGCTTCTTCAGGGAATATAGTGGGTTGTAATTCTACAAAAGAAAATTAAAATTAATAATAAAGTGTACATATATACAAAATACAGGGAGCAACGTCATGCAAACCATCAACAGAAGTGCATGGAAGCTAGACAGTAGCGCCCAATCAATAGGTCCCAGCTAAGATGGAATTAGTATCAACTCAGAATCGCACATACCTGCCCGATGAACCACCAGGGGGCCGCACAGGAAACCTCGAAGGTGGGGGCCAACTCCTCGCTGCCTTAGTGTGACTGCAGGGGGCTTGGTAAAAAGTCCTGGAGGATAACTGTGGAAATATATATAAGTAAGGCTCTATAGCTCAGTTACAACAATATGGGGGAAAAAGGACAAAAAAGGCCCTCAGTACTCACCAGCAACAAAAGTATATAAGTAAAGAGATAAAACCGGGACGCTAAAAGGATCGATGAGGGTAAATCAATCACTGCTGCTAATAAGCCATGTAGATTGAAAAAACTAAATAGAATGGAAAAAAGGAATATATGTAATAATCACTAAGACTAAAAGAGCAAAATGTTTCCTTGATCATCTAAAGCAAGAATGCTAAAGTTCATTAATAAATCCTACCTGTTGGATCAGATGAGTAGACTAAGCTGCAAACAGGGAAATCGGGTGCTTTCAAATAGAGCATTGGTTATGATGAAGGTATGTAATGTACCACATCCAATGTGGTGTGTGGGCCAGGTGGGTACGGCCAAAGTGCCTAAATGAAGCAAGGTAACAAAGTAAATCAGTGCTGTGATATATTATCACTGCATACGAGGAATCATATAGCGAATCTACCTTATTGTTCAGTAAGGTCAGTGTAGCGTCCCGGTGTGTCCGCAATCACGGACAATTGCTTCACCTATTTAAAGCCCCCCACCTGATTGGCCAAATTTTTCAGCCAACCAGGAGCGGACAGAAAACGGCCCGTGCCGCTGAAAATGAGTGTGCGATTCTGTCAGGAGGGGGGGAATGGTCTGCACATGGCCAGGTGAGGGAGTGAGAGACACAAGCTCCCGGCCCCAGCCTGCTCCTTATGAGGCTGATTAACTGACCGACATGCTAGCAGTGTTTCAGGATTAGTCTGGTGAGACCTCAAGGCTATCTCTTGGTGAGACTACAGCGGTATGAACTCGGGGAAACAGAGGGAGACGAGAACCGCACGCAAAGCAGCCCAGCTGGTCCGGCTTCCCAGAGAGGGGGAGTTGCAGCCAGAGATTCACCGCTACTTCCCCACGGTACAGGGTGCAGGACTTGAACCCGGAAGTGAGAGAGGGAAGGCAAACGTGCTGCTGCAGCCTAGGGAGAGCACACATATGCAGCCAGCCCAAGGACAGATGTCCGTGAGAACTAGCGTGGAAGCGCTACAGACTATCCCACAGAGCCCCAGAACGTTGGCTGCGGTAGCGGGGGCTAGGAAAAGGAAGCAGCAGGGTTGAAAATGGAGGACCTAAAGACACTTATACAGGCTCTCCCCACACGGGCAGACATAGAAACCCTTATTGGAAAAGTGGAGGATGCACACCATAAGGAACTGGAGCTGGTTCGGGGTGAACTACAAATACTAGTGGAGCGCGTGACGGATGATGAGAGTGCATATCAAAGCCTGGAACAGCGAGTGAGCATACTGGAGAGAAATAGTTACACTCAAAAAGAGACTTCAGTGGCCCTACAGCTACAGTTGGAGGACCTCGAAGATCGGAGTAGACGCAACAATGTGCGCCTGCGAGGAATCCCAGAGGCATTAGACCAGGAAAACCTACAGGACATGGTAAAATCTATTTTTGAAAATATACTAAAAGACGCTATGCCTTTAAATTTGGAACTTGATAGAGTTCATAGAGCATTAGGTCCAAAGTCCAAGGACATTAATCGCCCCCGGGACGTGGTGTGTCGTTTGCATTATTTCGCACATAGGGAGGCCATTTTGCAGAAAGCCTGGGAGACAGGAACAATAGACTTTAAGGGGGGCCAGGTGAAAATTCTACCAGACCTATCAAGAGCTAGATTGCAGTGCAGAGCCCTACTACGCCCATTATTAGAGCGGGTACGAGACTGGGGTGGGACATATCGGTGGAGGTTCCCAATTTCAGTGCTGATAAAAAAGGGCACTCTATCTTTCTGGTTGCGTTCCAGAGCAGACTTATCAGACCTCTTTTCGTTTCTGGGTGTTGATCCATTTGAGGTTCCAGACTGGTTGCAGTTGGTCCCAAGAGTGCCCAGAAAGTAGAGAGAACATAGTATTATAAACAGGAAAGTGAAACTGTGAATATAATGGAGGGGAGATTCGGAGGAGAAGCTGGAAGAATGAAACCAGGGGGCTGTTTTTTTTTTTTTTTTTTTGCACTAGACCCCCTGTGGGGTTTTTTTTGTCTGTTTTGGGGGGGTACTGGGTGGTCTCATCTCTCTCACCATTCCCTTTTCTGCCCAGTGGGGGACCTCCCTCCCCCTCCCCCTTCTTGACGATGAAGGGGGAGGGAGTCATACAGATCCTTGGGTTTTTTTTTTTTTCTATTTTATATATAAGTATACACATAAGTATATGCCAATTCCTTCTTTTCTCCAGCAGATGTATTGGACTGAACTATGGGACTTATAAGTCGGGCTGGAAATGTTTATGTTTTGAATTTTTATTACTGTATTATTCTAACGTGTTGATGACAAGACAGGTCATATGGTGGATATATAGAGGATCTGGGATGTGCTGGAGGGGGGGGGGGTAATGGGTAGGGGGTAAGAGGGATTGCATGAGATAGCATAAGGATCACCATACCTTCCCTGGGAGGGAAGAGGAAGGGGATATATAGATCTTCGTTTTATTAATACATAAGTATATGCCACTCCCTTCTTTCTTTCCTCTAACAGGGGTACTGAACTGAATATTTGGATTCATGTTATAAGCCTAGAAATGTTTTTTGTTGTTTGAATTCTTATCCAACTTCTTTTTTGTTGACGATAAGAAAGGTGTTATGATGGCTGAATAGAGGATCTGGGGTGCACTGGAGGGAAGAGGGGGAGTAGAGGGGAGTAGAGGGGACTGCATGAGACAGCACAAGGAAAACTACACCTAATATATGAAAAAGGAAGGCCATACAACACAGACCTCCCCGTATCTTTATCCATGCGGGTTTTAGCTACACACATATGCACGGAGTATCGCACCCTTTTTTAAATTTTTTTTTCCACTAGACCCCCTGTGGGGTTTTATTTATTTATGTTTGTTTTGTTTTTGTTTTTTTGTTTTTTTGCACTAGACCCCCTGTGTGTTTTTTCTCACTTTTCTTTCTCTTTTCTTTTTTTTGCACTAGACCCCCTGTGGGTTTTTTCACTAGACCCCCTGTGGGTCTTTTTTTTTGTGCGTGATCCCCTGTGGTTTTTTTTCTCTTTTTTTTTTTCTTTTTTTGTTCACTAGACCCCCTGTGGGTTTTTTCACTAGATCCCTTGTAGGCCTTTTTTTTTTTTTTTTTTGCACTAGACCCCCTGTGGGTATTTTTCACTTTTTTTTCTCTTTTCTTTTGTTGCACTAGACCCCCTGTGGGGTTTTTTCTCTCTTTTTTTTTTCTTTTTTCTTTTTTTTTGCACTAGACCCCTTGTGGGTCTTTTTACTAGATCCCCTGTGGGGGGGGGGGGTTTGTACTTGACCCCCTGCGTGTTTTTTTTTTTCCTTTTTTTTCATCATTTTTTTTTCTTGCACTAGATCCCCTGTGGGGTTGTTTTATTTTTCAGTTTTGGTGTTTGAAGATTAGATAAAAGGGAATTTTTAACACAGACTTGGTAGAGCCGACACTGTTTAACACTAAGACACAAAGGAACACAACACATATGTACAAGAGAACAATAATAAAGATAATCACTAAAGGAGAGGTTTTTATTTCATAGTCACCTACTTAATTTATAGATTTATAAATAGACACAAAGGGGAGGTTGCATGAAATTGGCAGAGGGAAGGCTAAAAGAGCAGAAGCTAGCACATAATGGAGTAGGATAACAGAAGGGCCTGAGAAGTGACATTAGAGAGTAGCAGGAATGTGTTAGGGAGAGGGACAGGCTGAAGGGGTATAGGAAGGGGGGGAGGTGTGCCTTTTTTTTTGTTTTTTTGTTTTGTTTTTTGTTTTGTTTTTTGTTTAGGGGGGTGGGTTATCGTGTAGTTGACATATTTCTCTGTGGAAGTAGACAGGGTGGGGTAGGGAGATAGGGAAAGGGGAGACGAGGGTGGGGGACACTATAGGGCACTATACCCCATGACATATTGCAGCGATGGAGGGAAAAGTTTCTCCCCGGACCCTCCTCCTTTGAGGGCGGTATGTTGATATAAGTTTCACTTTCATAAAATTCATATGAAATAGAGCAATGGGCAAGAAATTAATAATATAGAACAGTTGAGAATATAAATGTACAGGTATTGATTTAGAGATATAAACACATATTGAGGAGATGATATAAGGAGCAGGAGCGGGAGGGAGGTCCGGGAGCTCCCCTCCCGGGTTCATGCGCAATCAATCCCCCATAGTAGGTTAGTACTCACTTAGGGTAGGGGGAGTTGAGTGCGTTAAGAAAGATACTCTTTTATCCCTTCATCTGTCGGAGGGAGATACGGGGGGGGGAGAGTAAACCCCACGTAACACATTAGGGTTATTAGAACCCTTTTTGTTCTTTTTTTTTTCTTATTGTTCCTTTTTCTTTCTCCTTCTTTTTTTTTTTTTTTTCTTTTCTGTTGCTTTTTGGTGGGGGGGGGGGAGGCTTTAAAGGTCACTTCTTTAAATGCGAAAGGGCTTAATGTACCGGAGAAAAGGAAGATTTTAATGCAAGATTTGAAACGCTCACACTCGGATGTGGCGTACATTCAGGAAACCCATTTCAGAGAGGGTAAGGTACCAATTCTTAAGAACAACTTCTACCCCTATGCATATCATGCATTTAATAGGGCAGCTAAATCAAGAGGGGTCTCTATATTGGTTTCAAGACGAATTTTCTGGACATTAATAGACAAAAAAACAGATATAGAGGGCAGATGATGGGTGGCATAAAAGTGACTTTGGCCACGATATATGCCCCCAATAATAATCAAGATCAATTTATCTGCGCTACTATTAATAAGCTGATGAAATTTACTGATGGTAAACTTATCTTGGAGGGTGATTTTAATCTTCCCCTAGACCCGAAGATGGATACATCAGGGGGAAGCTCCTCGGTAGCTACAGGTCTACGTAAACGAGTCTTACAAATATTGCATAATCACCAACTTACTGACGCGTGGAGAGCGTATCACCCTGACGAAAGAGACTACACCTTCTATTCAGTGCCACATAAAGCATATTCTAGAATTAACTTATTTTTCACTCCACAGAGTATGTTAACGGCGGTTAAAGAGGTGGCTATAGGGAGTATCACATGGTCAGACCATGCCCCGGTCTCACTGACATTAACTATGAATGAGTATTCCTCTGACAAGAGGAGACAGTGGCGATTAAATGAGAGTTTGATGGAAGATAAGATGGTGGTTGAGGACGTTATTAAGGAATTGCAGTATTATTTTCAATATAATACTGTAGAGGAGACAGATGCAGGGATAATCTGGGAAGCGCACAAAACGGTATTAAGAGGGGTACTCATTAAGCATGGGTCCAGAATAAAAAAGGAAAGGGAGGCCCAATTGACCCAATTACTGACAGATATACAGATGTTAGAGTCCCAACATAAACAGAACACGAGGTGCACTGAGGAGACAGAACTCCTTAAATTGCGTAGACAAGTGACAGAGTTACTCCAACATAGAGCTAAAGCAGCACTTCATAGATGCCGGAAATATTATTATGAGACAGGAGACAAATGCGGCCGTTCACTGGCTAGAGCTTTACAGGAACAGAGGACTCAATCCTATGTCCCCCACTTAGTGGACCCTGAAGGTAGAAAAGTACACCTTCCCTCCCAGATTGTCTCGACCTTTCGTAGATTTTACCAATCTTTATATAATTTGCCTACCAGATCTCAACCTCAAAATATCATGGAGGAATATGTTTCCTCTTCAGGTATTTCTCAATTGACAGAGCAGATTCAAGAAGAGTTGGACGTTTCTATTACCTTAGAGGAATTGCAAGAGGCCATCAAGACATCCAAACCAGGGAAAGCTCCGGGTCCGGATGGCTTTACACATAAATACTATCAGACATTTTTCCATCAGTTGGGTAGGCAGATGGTACAAACATTTAATGCAATGGGACACGGGACAGGATTTACTCCAGAAACCCTGAAAGCACATATAACCGTTATTCCGAAGGAGGATAAGGACCCATCAATATGTGGCAGCTATCGCCCCATTTCATTATTGAATGTAGATCTTAAGTTATTTACAAAAATATTAGCCACACGTATACAACCACATATGTCTGCATTAGTACACCCAGACCAGGTAGGCTTCATTCCAACGCGGGAGGCCCGTGATAATACCATTAAAACTCTGAATCTAGTCCACGAAGCCGGTCATTCTAAAACATCCACTGTGTTCCTGGGAACGGATGCCGAAAAGGCATTCGACCGGGTCAATTGGTCTTTTATGTTCTCAGTCCTACGATATGTGGGTGTAGGGGAGAGGATGGTAGGGTGGATCTCGAGCATATACACAAGGCCGGAGGCACAAATAAAAGCAAATGGAGTTCTATCTGAACCTTTTTCTATCTCTAATGGCACCCGCCAAGGGAGTCCTTTATCACCACTCCTTTTTGCTATCACCTTAGAGCCATTTCTTTGTAAGGTCAGGCAAAACCCGGATATTAGGGGGTTAATAACTGGAGATTTACATCATAAAGTATCCGCATATGCAGATGATCTTTTATTCTGCCTTACTAATCCTGTTATATCTATGCCGAACCTACTAAGAGAATTGGACCAATATGGTGCACTGTCCAATTTAAAAATTAATATGTCCAAGTCAGAGGCAATGGGTGTATCTATGACTACGACTCAAATAACGCTTTAAAAATGAATTTTAAGTTTAGATAGACCTATACATCAAATACCTGGGCACGTTGATTCCACCTAAATTGGACCAAACCTTTGAGTTGAATTTCCCACCTCTACTGAGTAGAGTGAAAGTCTTACTCTCTAAATGGCATCAGGGCCTTTTCTCTTGGTTAGGTAGATGTAACATAATAAAAATGTCAGTATTGCCTAAATTTTCCTATCTTTTTCAAACTCTACCCATTCATATACCCCCAGAATTTTTTAAACAGACTAATAAGATGATAACTGAATTCATTTGGGCCCATAAAAGGCCCAGAATTCAACGCCGTTTAATGAGAATGCCTAAAAAAAATGGGGGGGTAGTGGTACCCGATATGCAGAAATATTATCAGACGGCTCATATGGCGCGACTAGTAGACTGGTGTAGGCATGCAAGCTTTAAAATATGGCCAAAAATCGAGCAATCACAGTGTGAGGTCCTATTGCGTCGTGCGGTTTGGTGCTATGGAGACCTGAGTCCAGCTCTCAAAAAGCACCCAACCTTGGGCCCTACCCTGCGTATTTGCTCCCGAATATGTTCCACCACTTTATTATAATCTGTAAACTCCCCCCTGTACCCTATTGTAGGGAATCCTCGTTTCCCTCCGGGACTACAGGAGGGACCCTTCAGGAAACTTTCAGACTCACAGTGTTTTCAGGCCTCGCATTTTATACAAATAGCGACTGGGACATGGCCCTCATTACCTGAACTAACCTCATCCAACGACCGTTTCTGTCTTGATTCCTGGAGTGCAGCCCAGTTGCGACATTTCCTTAACACTCTCCCACCTCCAGACAGATTTCAACGAACATTGACACGCTTAGAACAACTATGTGAGGGGACAGGGCCTTGCTCTCATTTAATCTCGCAAATGTATGCATTACTGGTTGCCCCCCAAGAGGATTATGTCCCTCCATATATAAGGAAGTTGGAAATTACATTAGACAGGACGTTCACCCAGGCACAACATAGGCAGATAGTAAATCTTGCGTTGAAATCTTCAATATCCACAAGAATCCAAGAAACTAATTTTAAAATAATGACAAGATGGTACTTAATAAATTCTTTCTGGAGATCCCAGACAAATGTTGGAGGTGTCAGGATGAAAGAGGGACTCTACTCTACGTTCTTTGGTCCTGCCCAAAACTGGAGTACTTCTGGAGGGAGATATGGCGGATAGCACAGAAATGTACTGAGTATAACCTCCCAGAAGATCCAGCCCTATTTTTGTTACATGTCTCAAACATACCGGGGGAAAGATATAGTAAATTAATTTTGCGCCATCTTATTAACGCGGCTAGATCATGTATTGTACGGCAGTGGAGAGATACGTACCCTCCCACAATTCTTACATGGGTCACACGAATTGAAGAGGTTAATAGGATGGAGGATTTGCTATTATCAGCTCAAAATCGAAAGGAGACATATTTAGAAACTTGGGGCCAATGGAATACATTTAAATTCTCGGAGGAAGGGAGTTCCCTCTTTGCTCCTGAGAGTATGTGAAAAAGAGAGTGTGGACTTGGGGGTGACCTCACTTTCGTGGATGATGGTATAGTAAACTCGGCTTTTCCTCGGTACATCTCCCCTATCAGTGTTTTTTTTTTTTTTTTTAGGAAATCTTTCCCTCATGGGGCTTCTTATTTTCTTCTTTTGCCTCTTCAGATATGTAGGGGTTTTAGTAGTGGGAGGCAATGACAAGCCGGAGGGCAGCTGGTCTTCTTTGAAGGCCAGCCCTTGGGTGTCCATACAGCCCCGGGCTGCGATGGAAGTGACCCAACACAATGGAGGGGCTGACGGCCGAACGGGACACAGAGCAGGCATCGATTCAGAGGATCAATAGGCTGGGAAGCATTGAGAGGGCAGAACTGAATAGAAAACCACTGGGCATGCTCCAAGCCAAGTCGCTTAAATAACCATGCACCCATGGAACAATGGAATGCATGACGTTACCTGCAGAGGAAAAAAATAAATAATTAAGGGATAAATGCAATAGTACAAATCGCTAGAAAGTCAGTAAATGAATATTACTATTTATAGAAAGAAGGGGGAGGAACAAAAGGGCACTGTTACCGGTGTTTGGCCTATAGAATCGAAAAGGGGGGCTTATTAGGGCAGTAGTAGCCATGGTGGTGATGCGGAAGGAGATTGGAAAGGAGGGAAGAAGGGACCTCACATAAGAGCCAAGTAAATCAGAGGGCCTCATAAAAACCTTGAGAAAAATAATAATAGAAATGTAAACCAATATCAAATATCCTTACAAAAAGGATTTAAAGCTGATGTATTCATTCAAGACAGGATATTTTGTAGCATCTAAACTATGTATCCACCTAGTTTCTAATTGCAGAAGGGGAATATCGATACCGCCACCTCGAACATGTGTGGGCACATGTTCGAGTGCCGCAAATCGTACTACATTTGGATCAAAATTGTGTTGAATGGCAATATGTCTGTTTAAGGCTGTGGTGGCCAATTGCTTATGGAGTGGCATAATGTGGTTCCTAATGCGTCTAAAAAATGGACGCTTCGTCTTGCCGACGTAAAAGCATCCACAGGCGCATAGGGCCAAATAGACCACTCCAATGGTGTTACAGGTAATGCAATGTTTTATGGACTGAATCTGTCCGTTAGGAAGAGTTACTGTTTTAGAGTTTATGATGAAAGGGCAAATATCACAATGTCCGCAAGAAAAGGTGCCATTATTAGAGGTCCTAACAGATTGTTTAGGTGTATAGTGACTCATGACTAATCGATCTCTCATGGAAGGGGCCCGTCGATAAGTGATTTCGGGGTAGATTTTGATATACTTACTCACGGTGGAATCTGCCGTCAGTAAGGGCCAATATTTTTTGAGAATGGCTCTAGTTTGCATGTGTTGTTGAGAAAATTGAGTAATAACTCGAACTGATTGATTGGGCTTTGGAGGATGTTTAGAATGAATAAGGTCTCGTCTATTCAATTTAACTACTCTATTGAAAGCTCGTTTGAGTAAGGAATGGCTATATCCTCTTTGATATAGTCTTTTAGATAGGTCTCTAGATGCCTGATAGAAATCATGATCAAGGGTCCTTAGACGGAGAAACTGGCTATATGGAATGCTATCCAAAAGAGGTTGCGGATGTGCACTAGTTGCATGTAGTAGAGTGTTGCCCGCAGAGGGTTTTCGATAAAGAGATGTATGAAGAGTTCCATCAGAGTCCACATGGATTTGTAAGTCCAAAAAACTGATCTTGGATTGACTACACTCCATGGTAAAAGATAGATTGTAATCATTAGTAGCCAGTAGGTTAACCAGCTGTTCGAGTTCCTCCCGAGTTCCAGACCAAAATATCAAAATGTCATCAATATACCTGTGCCAGGCGATGACATGTTTGAGTAGTTCTGAGAAGTGATCATTGGAAAAAAGGTCTCTCTCCCACCCCCCAGGTACAGGTTGGCATATGAGGGCGCACACTTCGTCCCCATAGCCACCCCCTGCACCTGGAGGTAGTGGGAGGAGCCAAACATAAATACATTTCTTGTTATATAAACTTCAACAACTGGAGAACAAACTGACTATATGAAGTAAATGAAGGCCCACGTTTGTTTAGTTGTTCATGAATTACCTCTATACCTTTGATGTGTGGAATGCAATTGTATAGACTCTCCACATCAAGGGCCATCAACCAAGTATGGGGAGGAAGTACTTTGCCATTTAGAATCTTGAGTAGGTCGATGGTATCTTTAACATAAGAGAATAACTATGTAATGTGTGGATTTAAATATTTGTCTACTAGAGCACTCGCGTTCTCAGTTAAACTTGAACAACCAGATATAATTGGTCGTCCAGGGGGATGCTGTAAAGATTTATGCACTTTGGGAAGAGAATAAAATGTAGGTATTTTTGGGTCCTTAACATTAAGATAGTTCCAAGTGTTTAAATCTATAGTGCCTAATTGATAGGCTTTAAAAATTAGGCTATAGTATTCGAGTGTGAAATTTTCAATTAGTGTTTTCGAGATGGGCCTGTACCAACGTCGATTGTCAAGGATGTCCAGGCACATACGTTCATATGCCTGGACATCCATGAGAACGACGTTGCCGCCTTTATCCGCCGGTTTGATACTTAAGTTTGAGTTGCATTGAAGATCCTTCAGAGCTTTACGATGCCTAGGGGATAGATTCTGCCCCATAGAGTTGTCCAAATTAAGGAGCTTAATTTCTTGGGTGGTCTGTTTAACAAATGCCCAAATGTTGGGATAAGACTGAAGTGAAGGAAATGTTCGGGATTTAGTTTAAACAAGCTAGGTGGGGGAAAGGAAACCCCCTGTATGACCCTCTTCCCATAATGACATAAGATCTTCCATGGTTTGTTGTTCCATTTGGGAAAATTCAAGTGAAGAGGCAGTGGAGGATGTAGTGCCCATAGGTTTATCGTAAATAACTTTAAGCATTAGGCGTCGAGCGAATAAATGTATGTCTTTGATTAATTGAAATCTGTCCAAGTTGGTAGACGGACAGAATGTTAGCCCTAGTTTGAGTACAAAAGTTTGTTCATCAGTTAAAGGAACTCAGGATAGACTAAGAATTTCTACTCCTGGGTTTGTGAGGGTTGTACATGATTGTGTGTATGGTTGGGACTCTTCCCGAAAAAATTGGTGCAATTTTAGGGTCGATCATTTGAGTGCTTGAAGGGAATAGTGTGGATAATGTAGGTTCACTTACCCTACGAGTGATAGTGGAAGACATTGTAGGGGTGCCAGAAATAGCGGCACCAATAGAGACATGTGATTGTGACTGCAGTGTAGAAGGTGCAGGTGGGTTTGAACCCAGTGTAGAAAAAGGAGTGGAGGAGTGCAATTTATTAGATTGAGTACGAACCGCTGAAGATAATCGGGCTGGTGTGGGTCTAAAAGTGCGATGGAGAGAGTCCGCGGAAGCCAAGGTACCGTCACCTTTTCTTTTTTTTAGGCAATCTATCTTGGGATAGTTCACGATATACGGTAGAATTGCTGGGTGAAAAAGAAGAGACAGAGATATTATTAGGTACATCAGGTACAACAGTATCAGCTTTAGGATCAGCCATATTAGAGGGTTTTGAGTTGGGTTTATTTGAGGATGTTTGATTCCATTTGTACGCATAGCCGTTGTCATGGGCTGATTTATCACGAAGATATTTATTCTCTTTAGTATTAATCACATCACGAGTATATTCTTCCAGATGTACCTGCAGTTCCGATTCCCGTTTGGTGAATCTGGTAGAAGTGGCGAGAAGGGCAAACTCTTGATACCAATTATTGATCTGGAGGTCTAACTTTACAAGTTCTACCTCATATTGTTTACAAATAAGTGAAATCATTTGAAATGAACATGTTTGAAGATTTTGCTCCCAGGATTGTTTTAGGGAGTCATTAATCTTGTTGATATTAGGGAATATTTGAATTCTCAAACCCCATGGAACGATCAAATTTTCAGAATATTTTTCAAAATTCGATTTATGCCAGTAAATACGTGCCTTCTTTTCAAGGAGGCGTTGTAGCCTCATGAAGGCATGATCAAAGTCTACATCGGAAATATTGGCCTCTGTCTGAGATGACTGGATCTTGGTCATGAGGTCATCCCAGGCCTCACCACAAAAACCAGCCATGATTACGGACGCCCAAATAAAACACAGGTGCAAGTGCCCAAGTCTCTCTAATGCTATAAGAGGGAGTAAATCTATCCAAAAATGTATTAAACTTACATCAACATCATATCATAAAAAGAAAAGAACAAACAACAGTATACAAGGAAAAACCTTATATTGCTTTAAAGAAAAAAGGGGGTTTATTTTTAAAAAAAGTTTTTTGGCACAGAATATTAAATTAGATCAAAAAGAGCACACACAACCACTCAAATATGATGTGGTCACACATCAGGGTATTTGAAGAAAAAAGTGGAGCTGGTGGTGTGTGTGTCTTTAATTAAATAAGGCACCTCATCCCAATAAGTAAGTGGAAAAGTGGGTGGAATGGTAGGATTATTGCGGTGCCCAAAAATTTTTTTTTTTACAACAAAACAGATTATTAAAATGATATTAATTTTATTGCAAAAATTATTTTAAAAAGTAAATGCATTTCATTTACAGTACAAATACATATAAGAGCATATACAGATATATTACAACCAGTGAGTGGAGGAATTGAGTAAATCCCTACTAGTTTCGCCAATACATTGGCTTCTTCAGGGGATATAGTGGGTTGTAATTCAATAATAAAGTGTACATATATATAAAATACAGGGAGCAACGTCATGCAAACCATCAACAGAAGTGCATGGAAGCTAGACAGTAGCGCCCAATCAATAGGTCCCAGCTAAGATGGAATTAGTATCAACTCAGAATCGCACATACCTGCCCAATGAACCACCAGGGGGCCGCACAGGAAACCTCCAAGGTGGGGGCCAACTCCTTGCTGCCTTAGTGTGACTGCAGGGGGCTCGGTAAAAAGTCCTGGAGGATAACTGTGGTAAGGCTCTTTAGCTCAGTTACAACAATATGGGGGAAAAAGGACAAAAAGGTCCTCAGTACTCACCAGCAACAAAAGTATATAAGTAAAGAGATAAAACCAGGATGCTAAAAGGATCGATGAGGGTAAATCAATCACTGCTGAATAACCAGTTATATCTGGTTGTTCAAGTTTAACTGAGAACACGAGTGCTCTAGTAGACAAATATTTAAATCCACACGTTACATAGTTATTAAAGATACCATCGACCTACTCAAGATTCTAGATGGCAAAGTACTTCCTCCCCATACTTGGTTGATGGCCCTTGATGTGGAGAGTCTATACAATTGCATTCCACACATCAAAGGTATAGAGGTAATTCATGAACAACTAAGCAAACGTGGGCCTTCATTTACTTCATATAGTCAGTTTGTTCTCCAGTTGTTAAAGTTTATATTGACAAGAAATGTATTTGTTTGGCTCCTCCCACTACCTCCAGGTGCAGGGGCTGGCTATGGGGACGAAGTGTGCACCCTCATATGCCAACCTGTACCTGGGGGGGTGGGAGAGAGACCTTTTTTTTCAATGATCAATTCTCAGAACTACTCAAACATGTCATCGCCTGGCACAGGTATATTGATGACATTTTGATATTTTGGTCTGGAACTCAGGAGGAACTCGAACAGCTGGTTAACCTACTGGCTACTAATGATTACAATCTATCTTTTACCATGGAGTGTAGTCAATCCAAGATCAGTTTTTTGGACTTACAAATCCATGTGGACTCTGATGGAACTCTTCATACATCTCTTTATCGAAAGCCCTCTGCGGGCAACACTCTACTATATGCAACTAGTGCACATCCGCAACCTCTTTTGGATAGCATTCCATATAGCCAGTTTCTCCGTCTAAGGAGAAACTGTACCCTTGATCATGATTTCTATCAGGCATCTAGAGACCTATCTGAAAGACTATATCAAAGAGGATATAGCCGTTCCTTACTCAAACGAGCTTTCAATAGAGTAGTTAAATTGAATAGACGAGACCTTATTCATTCTAAACATCCTCTAAAGTCCAATCAATCAGTTCGAGTTATTACTCAATTTTCTCAACAACACATGCAAACTAGAGCCATTCTCAAAAAATATTGGCCCTTACTGATGGCAGATTCCACCGTAAGTATATAAAAATCTACCCCGAAATCATTTATCGATGGGCACCTTCCATGAGGGATCGATTAGTCATGAGTCACTATACACCTAAACAATCTGTTAGGACCTCTAATAATGGCACCTTTTCTTGCGGACATTGTGGTATTTGCCCTTTCATCATAAACTCTAAAGCAGTAACTCTTCCTAACGGACAGATTCAGTCCATAAAACATTGCATTACCTGTAACACCATTGGAGTGGTCTATTTGGCCCTATGCGCCTGTGGATGCTTTTACGTCGGCAAGACGAAGCATCCATTTTTTAGACGCATTAGGGACCACATTATGCCACTCCATAAGCAATTGGCCATCACAGCCTTAAACAGACATATTGCCATTCAACACAATTTTGATCCAAATGAAGTACGATTTGCGGCACTCGAACATGTGCCCACACATGTTCAAGGTGGCAGTATCGATATTCCCCTTCTGCGATTAGAAACTAGGTGTTACATAGTTTAGATGCTACAAAATATCCTGTCTTGAATTAATACATTAGCTTTAAATCCCTTTTGTAAGGATATTTGATATTGGTTTACATTTCTATTATTATTATTATTTTTCTCAAGGTTTTTATGAGGCCCTCTGATTTACTTGGCTCTTATGTGAGGTCCCTTCTTCCCTCCTTTCCAATCTCCTTCCGCATCTCTAACATGGCTACTACTGCCCTAATAAGCCCCCCTTTTCGATTCTATAGGCCAAACACCGGTAACAGTGCCCTTTTGTTCCTCCCCCTTCTTTCTATAAATGGTAATATTCATTTAATGACTTTCCATCGATTTGTACCATTGCATTTATCCCTTAATCCATGTATCAAATTATTGTTTATTTCTCACAACTTTTTGTATTAATGTAATTAAACATGGTTGTAAATATAGTCTTCTCTCCATGTAGGTCATTACACTGTCGTTATTAATTTACTTTAATTTAATTTAATTTATTTATTTATTTTTTTCCTCTGCAGGTAACGTCATGCATTCCATTGTTCCATGGGTGCATGGTTATTTAAGCGACTTGGCTTGGAGCATGCCCAGTGGTTTTCTATTCAGTTCTGCCCTCTCAATGCTTCCAGCCTATTGATCCTCTGAATCGCTGCCCGCTCTGTGTCCCGTTAGGCCGTCAGCCCCTCCATTGTGTTGGGTCACTTCCATCGCAGCCCGTGGCTGTATGGACACCCAAGGGCTGGCCTTCACAGAAGACCAGCCTGCCCTCCGGCTCATCATCGCCACTCCCCGCACACTCCATCCACCACAACGCCACTCTCCATCTGCATGCCTTGCCCCTGAAGGCGTGTGTTGGACATATACTGTCCTCTCGCGCCTCCGGAGGATCACAAGGCATCATGGGTGTTGTAGGCAATCGCAATAGCTAGTGAGCAGATGGAAGGGGCAGTTTTCTGTCCGTTCCTGGTTGGCTGAAGAATTTGGCCAATCAGGTGGGGGGCTTTAAATAGGTGAAGCAATTGTCCGTGATTGCGGACACACCGGGACGCTACACTGACCGTACTGAACAATAAGGTATATTCGCTATATGACCCTTCAGGTCTGGTATGGATTTTAAGGGGAACCCCGCACCACAATTAAAAAAAAACGGCGTGGGGTCCCCCCAAATATCCATACCAGACCCTTATCCGAGCACACAACCTGGCAGGCCGCAGGAAAAGAGGGGGGGACAAGAGAGCAGCCCTCCTCCTGAACCGTACCAGGCCACATGCCCTCAACATTGGGAGGGTGCTTTGGGGTAGCCCCCCAAAACACCTTGTCCCCATGTTGATCTTCTATCTTCCTTTGGTTTCTTCCTCCATCTTCTTCTTCTTCTGGTTTTTCTGGTTTTTCTGGTTCTTCTTCTGGTGTTCTCGTCCAGCATCTCCTCTGCGGCGTCTTCTTCCCTTCTTCTCCTCGGGCCGCTCCGCATCCATGATGGCATGGAAGGAGGCTCCCACTCTTCTCTTCATCTTCTTCTCTTCATCTTCTTCTCTTCATCTTCTTTTTGGGCCGCTCCGCATCCATGATGGTATGGAGGGAGGCTCCCGCTGTGTGACGCTTCTCCTCTTCTGACGGTTCTTAAATAAAGGGGGGCCACCCAGTGACCCCACGCCCCTCTGACGCACGGTGACTTGACGGGACTTCCCTGTGGCATTCCCCGTGACGCCACAGGGAAGTTCTGTCATGTCACCGTGCGTCAGAGGGTGCGGGGCCACCAGGTGGCCCGCCCCCTTTATTTAAGAACCGTCAGAAGAGGAGAAGCGTCACACAGCGGGAGCCTCCCTCCATGCTATCATGGATGTGGAGCGGCCCAAAAAGAAGATGAAGAGAAGAAGATGAAGAGAAGAGCAGGAGCCTCCCTCCATGCCATCATGGATGCGGAGCGGCCCGAGGAGAAGAAGGGAAGAAGACGCTGCGGAGGAGATGCCGGATGAGAATACCAGAGGAAGAACCAGAAGAACCAGAAAAACCAGGCATACTATAGACACCCCCCAGGTACGAAATTTAAAGGGATATTACACTTTTATTGTTTCACTTTAAGCATTATTAAAATCACTGCTCCCGAAAAAACGGACGTTTTTAAAACTTTTTTTTGCATTGATCCATGTCCCCGGGGCAGGACCCAGGTCCCCAAAGACTTTTTATGACAATAACTTGCATATAAGCCTTTAAAATTAGCACTTTTGATTATTCATGTTTGTGTCCCATAGACTTTAATGGTGTTCGCATGTTCGAACAAATTTTTTGCCTGTTCGCATGTTCTGGTGCGAACCGAACAGGGGGGTGTTCGGCTCATCCCTATATGGGATAATGGTGTTGTGGTAACTTGACACAAAAAAAATCTTCTAGATATCACTAGAAAATAAAAGACTTTATAAATACATTTGGCAGAACTCCGTCAGTATCACCAGCAAAGCAGCTTCATTATTATCCCATTATAAAGAATAAGAGAATGTGTGCTGCATTTGGAGATTTCATAATTTGCCACGTCATGAATGTTAATTCTCCATTACGAACGCTAGTTTTACAAGACCGACAACTTCCAGCTCATCCTTGCTTCTGAGCACGCGTGTTTGTACTTTGGACTTTTGTCCGACGGACTTGTGTACACACGCTCGGAAAATCCGACAGACATTTGTCCGCAGAAAATTTTAAAACCTGCCATCCAACATTTGTCTGTGGATTTTCCGCCAAAAGCCTATCATCACACATTTCCCATCGGAAAATCTGATTGTGTGTACGCGGCTTTAGATAAAATAGCTGTCCAAAATACCAAGCCATTGACTCAGGAAACGATCGGCGAGCGACTCTCATACACAGAGCCGCTCACACAGAGATCAGGATCGGGCATGGAAGGTACAGCGCCTTGTTACATTAAGTTAGCCTG
Source organism: Aquarana catesbeiana (assembly GCF_042186555.1). NCBI lineage: Eukaryota > Metazoa > Chordata > Amphibia > Anura > Ranidae > Aquarana > Aquarana catesbeiana. The sequence continues at coordinate 269,077,511 of NC_133329.1, read as the reverse complement.
CTATCTACAATGACTACTTCCCCTGCTAAAGGTGCACTTTCCCCGTGCCACTCTGGACATTGTGCCGCTATCACTGTATGTCATGTGTACTTCTGGTTTACTTTTGCTGTGGTTTGTTGACATTTTCAACCACATTGACACCCTTTTGATTGTAGATTATACATTTATATCTTACATCATTCTCAATTCCTTATTTACATTCATTTACTATGTATTATTCTTTATTCAATCTTTTACATTTAATTTAATTTTAATTTTAATTTTATCTTATTTTATTTTATTTTATTTATTTATTTTCATCTATTTAGCATTTATCACCATCTATTCACTTGCACAAGTGAGTTGCCCACGAGGGAGGGATTCTTTAAGGGGGAGGGGCCCCACAAGTCCGCCCTACTCCACTGACTGGGCCTTTTGGCACACACACTATATATATATACAGGGAGTGTTGAAGGAGGGTTCACTGCTGAGCTCTGATGAAGAAGGGACGTGCCCTTCGAAACGCGTCAGCTAGTAGTGAAGCTTACATGTTCCTCTAAGACCTTTGGAAGGCTTCGCTCATCATCACCACCAAGCTGCTTGTTGTTGCTCGAGTTTTATGACACCAGATTTTACTACTGCTTGTGAGTAATTTCTTTTATCATTTTATTCAATAAATGTTTTACAAAAGATAATGCACATGGCCGGTGCGCCCCTCTCTCTTTTTATTTCTTTACTCTGTTTAAAGCACCTGTGCAAGATAAAGGAAAACCTGCAAACATGGCCTGTTGGGGTTATATGAGCACAGGGTTGAGAACCACTGCTTTTAGACAAGCTACTGCTTGCTATGCTTAATAATAAGTTGGCCAGAAGCTGGGAGGTAATACTCTGTAAGAATTTTTGCATATGCATCCATCTGTTTACTCTGATTTCTCCTTCTCCTCAGAATGTTCCTTGCTCAATCACTTTAACACAACTTGTACTCGGAGTCTCTAGTAGACCATATTAGGAAAGGTATGAAGGGATAACAGGAAGTGACTTGGGGTGTGCTGTAGTCACATGGTCAGTATGCCTAAAGGGGGCAAAAATAAGACAGTAGGATGAGCTAGCAAAGCAGATTTATTGAAAGTCACCGTATGCAGCATAAATCAGCCAAATGCATGAATGCCCGTGATATCTCCACATGTGGAATTGGATATATATATATATATGTTGAAGCATGCTGAATTCCAGCTACCTACGTGAACAGGGACCCCTTGGTGAGAAGCAGCAGAAATTGCCCCTACCCTGAAAGAATGTCCGGAATAAACTTTGGGGACCAACCTAGGTGTGACAGCAGGGTGCGGCAAAGTTAACTGTGCTGTGGAAAGGGGAGTACTAGGGAAATGTAAAAGTGGACTATCCCTGGGTTTATTCGCAGTGATCACCATGAGCTGATCTAAAACTGACTGGGCACCAGGTATTGCTGGTCTCGAAATTTAAGGTCAGTACTGGCTCCTGTCTACTGCGTCTTTCAAATGTCCAGATGCAACCAGAAATGCTCTGTGTACCTAACTGGTAGATAAAGAGTATGAGGGATCTCATCCAGTACGAATGAACTTACCTGGCCTGAGGAAACCATAGAAAACCAGATACATGGTCACCTTGAGAACCAAGCTGGGTAGCAGCCCGAAAGGAGCCCTGGAGAGTAAAATGGACATGCTCCTGAAAATATGCCCTGTAATGGGGAGTCTGCTAACCATGGTAGGGGGGCTACTCTTCTGGCTCTCCTTGAAGGGATGTGCTTCAAAAAATGGATGGCCTATTAGGGTCCTGCAAGGACAACAATGCTGGACACCATCCAGATATGTCTTGATAGTGCTGTAGGATAGCTTGAGCTGTATCAGCAATCACACCTAGGATACCTAGACTAGAAAGCAGCGAGAAAAGCGGGGACAGTGACACAGGTGTCTGAGTCTGGGACCTGTGGGAAAATAGCGGGTAGTTCAAACAAGACAGAGCATCCGCTGCAGTATGCTCTACACCACAGATGATCCTACAGTGAATGTGAAAATGGAACTGAAGGGACAGCCAAATCAGCCTACATACGAAAGACATAGTGGGTATAGACATGGATCTGCCTTTTTAAACAATTCTGAGGTAGCCTGATTGTCTGTGGAGAAAACCACAGTTTCATCTATCCAAAAGCGACCCCATGCCTGCGCTGCCGACGCTATGGGGTAAATCTCAAATAAAGGTGATATCTCTGCAAACCCTGGAAGATCTGGCCATGGCCCAGCTGCCAGCGAGTACCAAAAAATAGCCGCATAGCCTTTAGTGGCTGCTGCATCACTCAAAACCTTGAGAAGAAAAACCGACTCTGCAAGGATGAATATGGCGAACCCGTTCCAGTGTTTGAAGGAAATTCGTCCCACATATGCAAATCAGACTGAGCCGCAGAATCTAACTTGACCCGAGAGTCTGAGTCAGGGCCAGGAAAAACTCTAGGGTGGAAAGCTTACGGTTGAGCCTGTGGCTTCTGGTATTTACAACCACGGAAACGTACCGCAAGCGTGCAAATTTTCAGCTACATCGTGGGCGGCAATTAAGAGGGACGCCAAATTAATGTCTTTCCTGTCTGAAATATCTTTTTTTTTTATATTCCCAGGAATTAAGTTTTCCGGGGTAATGGAGGGAGCACTTGCGCTTTTACTCAAAGCTAAAGGCCCGGGCTTGGTACCAAGGGGGTCCTGGAACCTGCTGATGTGCCTGTAATGGCAGGATCCACCGGGGCCAGACATGGATGACTCTCCAAAGGCTCAAACCTGGCCCGCAACTCCTGACAGGAGTTTGGTAGTGAGCTCAGGGTGGCGTGAATCTGTGAAAGGGACGAAGAGACAGTCCATGGGGTAACCTGCTTAGCATTAGAGTCTGAAGTACAGGGGAATAATAATCTTAATAGTTCCTCTTTGCGAGCCGAAGCCGGATATGAATGACGCCTGCATCATAGTACCTCCATGAGTCTCGGGACCACAGCATTTTTTGTGATTCGGAACTGCGTTGCTTTAACTGACAATTGTGCGGTCGTGCGACGTTGCACCCTAGCACAATTGAGGTCCCTTTTTCCCACAAATAGAGCTTTCTTTTGATGCTATTTGATCACCTCTGCATTTTTTTTTTTTGCGCTATAAACAAAAAAAGAGCGACAATTTTGAAAAAAAAAGCAGTATTTTTTTACTTTTTGCTATAATAAAAATCCCCCAAAAATATATTAAAAAAACTATTTTTTTTCCTCAGTTTAGGCCGATATGTATTCTTCTACATATTTTTGGTAGAAAAAAATCGCAATAAGCATATATTGATTGGCTTGCGCAAAAGTTATAGCATCTACAAAATAGGGGATAGTTTTATGGCATTTTTATTATTATTTTTTTTTTACTAGTAATGGCGGCGATCTGCGATTTTTATCAGGACATTATGGTAGACAATTTTGACACATTTTTGGGACCATTGGCATTATTACAGCGATCAATGCTATAAAAATGCATTGGTTACTGTAAAAATGTCACTGGCAGTGAATGGGGTTAACACTAGGGGGCTGGCACTGTGCAGGGGAGATGACAGATCGCTGTATGAACAGACGATCTGTCTGTTCTCCCCACAGAGAACCGGAAACTGAGTGTTTACACACACAGATCCCAGTTCTCTGTGTGACAGCGGCGATCGCGGGAGCCCGGCGGAGATTGTGACCGCCCGGCATTCGCATCGTCTCGGGGGCGAGCTCTCTCCCTAGTGGCCACAGGGCGAAACAACGTTATATAATAGTGGAGTATGGAGAGAACAGGTGTGGGACTTTATACAAGGCACATGGGAACAGAGGTATGAGTTGGGTAAAAATTGAAATTTATTAATGAGAAAAAAAGTTTTACAAAAATTCATACAGTACATAATTGAGCATAAATAGTACATAAGTAATTTTACAAAAATTCAACCTCACACTTTTTTACTTTTTTATTTTTGTTTCTTCTTACACAGACACCCAGCGCCTATCCTCCCTCATCTTGGGACCACCCCCCACCCACACATTTGTCTCCACACTTTGACCCCACCTGGGGGGTTCATTGTGTTGGTCTCGCCTGTCGGACCATGCCCCCTCAGCTTCGGGACGGGGCATCCATGGTTGGCGTGGCACCTTGGGCCGCGTCGCCTTTGCGCAGACACTACTGTGAGTCTAGAGCTACTACCAATAACATGATATCCATGACTTATATATTTTTTTTTCCCTTGCATTTTCCCACCATTCATTACCGCTATTTCCCCAACTCATAGGTACCACCTCAGTATCGCTCCTGATGAGTGGCTTTAAGGCCCCGAAACGACGTAACGACGTAGAGCTCCAATCTACCGCTAGGTGTACACTACATGAACCCATATGCATATAACGTTCCTATTTACTTGTATCCATTTATTTATATTTGTCATTTTTGATGCATTAGTTTTCGATTACACTTTTAATATCTAATATATACTACCTTAGAGCTGAGTGCCAACATATGCAGAGCCATGTGCCTAATTATGTATTGTATGAATTTTTATAAAATTACTTATGTACTATTTATGCTCAATTATGTACTGTATGAATTTTTGTAAAACCTTTTTTTCTCATTAATAAATTTCAATTTTTACCCAACTCATACCTCTGTTCCCATGTGCCTTGTATAAAGTCCCACACCTGTTCTCTCCATACTCCACTACTTAATTGGGATGGAGAAGGGGTTTTGAACGGCCCCTACACCCTCATGCAAAGTCCCACCCTGTTGTTCTCACTTTTACCAACGTTATATAATGTTGTTTCGCCCAGCAGTGCCATTCTCCCACAGTACATTTGGTCGGCAAGTGGTTGAGGAGAGCCTACTACCCTGTTCCCAAACCCCTGGCCGGTGAAGGAGGGATGGAGGCAAAGTCTTCAATATCCGCTGCCTTTGACATGACCTATGCAACCGAGAACAAACTGTCACAAGCAAGCGTTATAACCTAATGTACCACAAACTTACTCTAAGGAAAGGAAAATCTCTTAACTTTTTTTTTCAGCAACCTCCCAACAGTGATTGTGGTTAATGACAAAGTATACATGATGCAGGACCGAAAACGTGTCAGTCTCAAGAACTTTCAAGGCCGAGTTATCTGAGGGGTATCAGGCAAATTAAAAACGTAAACTCAGGTCTACGAAACCTGAAGACGTGTCAGGCAAGTGATATGAGTAGTGAGATGTCATGACGTATGAAACTAAACATAAGCCATATGAGAAACAGATGAGGAGACTTGACACCACACAAGTCAATTAGAAATGATCATCTCAATCCGTTGGTACCCATAGACATGATAGGTAAACCTGCAGTACCGTGTATGCGATGACAATGAACCTGGTGTTAGGGGAAAATTAAGTATGCATTATAAGACTAAGAAAGTGTTCACTATATGAATTACAGAGGCCAAGTAACCTGAGGTGAAGCAGGCCAAAAAACGTGAACTCAGGCCTATGGAACCTGAAGGCGTGTCAGGTCAAATGTAGTGAGTAGTGCAACAACAACATATGAAAACAGTCTAACATCTACTGCATGAGAAACGGGTGAGGAGACTTGCTACCGCACAAGCCAATTAGAAACGGTCACCTCAACCCGCTGTTACCTATAAACGTGATAGGTAATACTGCAGTGGTGAAAGCCGTGACCTAAAACGTGAAGGCAATACATGTACCAAGTATGGAAATGGCAATGAGACATCGGTAAGCGGTGAACCAAAAGCACTGATATCTGAGTAAGAAAAGTACATCAAAAGCAACTATAACTGACCTTGGACCTAGATTTCCTCTCTTATCCTTTAAGGCCTGCACCTGGTGACCGAGGCCAACCCTGAAATACAACATATGAGTAGGACTAAAAACATGTCAACCCCCTGAAATACAGAAGCCGAGCAGCCTAAAGCATGGCAGGCAAATTAAAACGTAGCTCAGGCCTAAGCAAAACCTGAAGACGTGTCAGGCAACTATATGGGTGATGAAACGTCATGATGTATGAACACATAACATGAACCGTATGAGAAATGGGTGAGGAGACTTGCCATCACACAAGCCAATTGAAAACGAACATCTCAATCCGTTAGAACCCATGAACGTGAAATTGAAAAAAATATGAATGCAATCTATACACTGGGGGGAGAACCTCTGGGGGAATCTAGGATGGAAAAGGACCTGGGGGTCCTAGTAGATGATAGGCTCAGCAATGGCATGCAATGCCAAGCTGCTGCTAAGAAAGCAAACAGAATATTGGCATGCATTAAAAAGGGGATCAACTCCAGAGATAAAACGATAATTCTCCCACTCTACAAGACTCTGGTCCGGCCGCACCTGGAGTATGCTGTCCAGTTCTGGGCACCAGTCCTCAGGAAGGATGTACTGGAAATGGAGCGAGTACAAAGAAGGGCAACAAAGCTAATAAAGGGTCTGGAGGATCTTAGTTATGAGGAAAGGTTGCGAGCACTGAACTTATTCTCTCTGGAGAAGAGACGCTTGAGAGGGGATATGATTTCGATATACAAATAACGTACTGGTGACCCTACAATAGAAATAAAACTTTTTTGCAGAAGAGAGTTTAACAAGACTCGCGGCCACTCATTAAAATTAGAAGAAAAGAGGTTTAACCTTAAACTACGTAGAGGGTTCTTTACTGTAATGCCCCGTACACACGGTCGGACATTGTTCGGACATTCCGACAACAAAATCCTAGGATTTTTTCCGACGGATGTTGGCTCAAACTTGTTTTGCGTACACACGGTCGCACAAAGTTGTCGGAATTTCCGATCGCCCAGAACGCGGTGACGTCAAGCACGTAGGACGAGACTAGAAAAGGCCAGTTCAGAACCAAGCGCGGCACCCTTTAGGCTCCTTTTGCTAATCTCGTGTTAGTAAAAGTTTGGTGAGAGACGATTCGCGCTTTTTCAGACTCGTGGCTTTCAGATCGTTTTCTGCCGTTCAGTTTGTGCTTGTGGGTTTGTATCTGCTCTTCAGTGCGTGCAAGCAAGTTCCGCATGACTTTAATTAGTCATTGTATTCTTGTTCGTTCGTTACTGTTTTTCAGGTCGCTCTTCACAGGTCTTGCTGTTCTTCAGTGCGTTCTGTTACTTCGTTCTGAGCAGCCGACCGTTTTCTAGCCATGTTGCGTATGCGTACTCCTCGTAGAGTTCATGCTGTGCGGGGCTTGGTGTTGGGGTCCTGACCTTGACACAAGTCCAGTCCATGAACAGGGTGGGGAGGAGTTCATGGACCAAGAATTGGTTGCTTCAGCGTGACCAGTTCTCTCATATTCCTTTGCTCCGTGAGATCCGTGAGAATAATCCTGATGATTTCAGGAACTTTCTCAGGATGACGGACCCCGTGTTTCACCGTCTGTTGGCTTCGTTGACCCCTTATATTAGCAGGCCGGATACCTGCATGAGGCAAGCCATCACTCCGGAGCAGAGGCTCGTCGCTACCCTGCGGTACTTGGCGACAGGGAGAAGTCTGCAGGACTTGAAGTTCTCGACAGGCATCTCCCCCCAGGCTCTGGGGAACATTATCCCAGAGACCTGTTCTGCCATCATACAGGTCCTGCAGAAGGAGTATATGAAGGTAAGATTTTTATCCTTTAATCTCACATTTTTTTGTATTTAATGTTTGATAATATATTGTATTTCTTTCCTCATTCCCTAATGACCATGATTGGAATATGCTGTGAATGTCCCCTTTGTTCTCATGCATGCAGGATTTTTATGTAATTATTTTTTTAGGTCCTTCATACAGATTGGCCTTCAATAACCTCCCCAGCATGTTCTCTCCTGGCCCTATATTCACCTCATGTAGTCACTTAACAATGTATTTTATCAGCTCCATAGTAGTGCTTTACCCCAAACACCCCCTAAAATGTTTAGAAATGTTATTTTACCTTTAAATTCAGGTAGAGTGGCAGAGGCTTTTTTTTTGTGGTGTCCCCAAATCATTTTTAGTAACCCTCCCTTCCCCCAACTGGTAAGTCAGCTGATACCAATTCTCTATCTATCCTCAATCATCTATCTGCTGACTTTGCCAAACCCATACACACTATACCCATCTGTTTTTTGCTCTGATTTATGGATGAATTACCCAAAGCATGTAGTGCAAGAGCCTGCCTGTATACTTTCAAATGGTACTGTTTAAAGTTTTTGTATCCTATTATTATCTTGACAGGTAATAGCATAATATCCAAATGTCCTCAAATGTGTACAGTGTGTATTTATATCTTTGTATTATGACACTTCTTACCTGTCCAGTGGGCTGCCAATAGTGTAACTAAGGAGGGGCTGTTCCAAGTAATACCCTGTATTTAGGCATTCATCTCTCAATGAAGTGAAGTGGGTTACCTGTCCAAGATTTCCACACACCCCATAATGTTAGAAATGGCCCATGAGAGGGGGGGAGGGGGAATATGATCGGTGTACCTTATACTTTGGCATTGTTAAATTCCCCTTAATAAATGCTATCTGGAGGTTGCCCCATAATGTTTGTGCCTAATCTGCTTGCCATGTTTCTGAGCAAAAATAGTAATTATTTTTTTTTTCCCTCAACAGTTTCCTTCCACACCACAGGAATGGCAGACTGTGGCCTCCCACTTTGCCCAGCGGTGGGACTTTCCTAACTGCGGAGGGGCAATTGATGGGAAACACGTCCACATCATCCCACCACCCAACTCGGGGTCATACTATTTCAACTATAAGGGGTTCAATAGTATTGTGATGTTGGCGGTGGTGTTGGCTAATTACAACTTCTTGTATGTGGACATGGGGAAGAATGGCCGGATGTCCGATGGTGGAGTCATCACCCAGACGGAGTTCTACAGGCGTCTCCAGAATGGCAGCTTGGACTTGCCAGCTCCAGAGGACAATGTGGAAGGACTCCCATTCGTGTTCGTGGCTGATGAAGCGTTTGCGCTGGGGGACCACCTGATGCGTCCATTCCCGATGAGGACACTCACCCCGGAACAGAGGGTTTTTAATTACCGGCTGGCCAGAGCCCGAAGAGTGGTGGAGAACACATTTGGAATCCTGGCCAGCCGGTTCTGCCTATTTCTGACACCTATCCATATGGCGGAGTATAAACTGAACCATATAATACTGGGGTGCTGTATTCTCCATAACTTTTTAAGGAAACATTCGGCCAACTATGCTGGCTCAGCTGGGCCTGAGGCCAGAATGATACATGAAACCCCACTGATGGCGCTTGAAAGCGGCCATCCTGGCTTGCCCTCCCTGAGTGCCCGTGATGTCCGGTTACGATACCTGGAGTTCTTTGCGGGTAGGGGGGCCATCAATATGCCAGCAAATATGTGAAGCCTTTTTATAATAAAAAAACAAAAAAAAGACATTCTTTGTGGACATTTACTGCTTGTGTTTGTTTTAGCTGACCCTGACAGAAATGTGTTGAGTCAAGAAAATGGCGTGGTTGTGTAACCTTATACAAAGCACTGTTGGCTGTTATTTACTAAATGCAAAGACACTTTTCACTACAAGTGCACTTGCAACTGCACTGAAACTGCACTTGTAGTGCCAAGAGGATTTGCCCTTAGTAAATAACCCCCATTTTCTCTGAAAACAGCAATGACATCACCCCAAAAGTGTTGTAGCGTTGAGACAATAATCCACACATTCTTGATTAACAAACTTTTTTATACCTGCACAATCACATGTGCATTTACCAAAGGTTTTTCAAACAAACCAACATGTTTGTTGTATACCAATTTTTGGGGTAGCATTATCAAAAATAGAAATGTCCATTTACGATAAAACAGGCCTGTGTAAAACCAACAAGAAAGACACAAATCTTGAACTTACAAACTGTAGAACTTGAAGGCAATATCAGACATGAGTATTTAGGAACTGTGTTTGATATTGCGTTCAGATGGTGTGAAGTCACCCCAGGAAAAGCCAAATTTGGAAGATGCACACCAATTTACGAATTTCAACATGTGCTAGCTGCCATCACGGGGGATCAAGGGACGTGTTTTGGAGGAGAAACCCCTTCCTCTCAGCTACTTTATTATTGAGGAAGGGTTTGCACACCCAAAACGCGTCCATGGATCTCCCGTGATGGCAAATAGCACATGTTGACACACTGTGTGCATCCTCCAAATTTGTCTTTTGGAAAAATCACAAAAACATTTTGCACATTGTAGCACACCAAAAAACAAAGGGATTTGGAGGGGCTTTAAACTCGCCCCAAAACATCAATGATGTTTTTATTTTTTGGAATAACATCATTGATGTTTTTCTTGATGTTTTCCAATTGTAAATTACACCCCATGATCTCCCCGATCAGGATCTGGGCACTTTCGGATGTGAAAGGATCTGGATCTACAACATCATGATCACCTAAAAAGAGAGAAACCCCCCAAAAAAATTAGGTCTCAAAAATCTGCCGGCATCCATCTCTTACCTGAGCCTGTGGTCGCAGACACTCACCTGTTGTGGTGACTAGTTCCACCACGTCTTCCTCCTCCTGCTCAGCTTGTGTTGGGGGGATTTCCCTTTCTTCCAGAGGGGGGTGGGCTCTGGTCTCCTCGGATGAGGGGTGTCCTCCGAGTCTTTTCTCCCCTATGTAAAACAAAAAGGTATAATCAGCACACAGATATTTGATGGCAGAACTATAAATAGGAAACATTGCTTGGAAGTGGGGTACAATTGGCAAGTTTAGCAGAGTTCCAAAATGTAGCATTTTCAGTGTCCTTTGCCAAGCTGCAATACTTTACCTGTTTGGTACAAGCTTCACAGATGTAGCACCCCCCCTATAGTATACACTGGAGCACCTGTGTGGCCCCCTAATAAAAATGGTGTTCTTGTGTCCCACACTAGTGCTCCAGTGTCCAGATGTGTAAACTGCTGCTGAGTGTCCTCTCCTTACACAGAATCTAGTTTGCATTTCATTCTAGTAACAAAGCCATCTACACAACCAAATTCTTTTAAGACAAGTATAGGGCGTAAAAATGGTGGCCAAATGCATATGGCCTAAACAATGGTATTTTATAGTCCGACAGAAAAATGTTTAATACGAACGAATAATGTGCCCATGAACATGAAAGTTGCCATTTTAAACTGTACAACAGTTCCTAAAAGCACATGGGGTAGCACGAACGTACTAAACATCAAAAGAATAGGAACAAAGCACAACTACTTACTTTTTTGCAGCACTCTCCGGATCTTTCTGTACTGCTCATGTTCTCTTAATTTGAGGTCCAACAACCGCTTCCTGAGCTGATCTTTCGATCGTCGTATCCCGAATTTCCGGTGCAGACTCCTGACCACTTTCGCCATGATCTTGGCCTTTCTGATATTGGGGTTGGGGTAAGGTCCATACTTTCCGTCATAGTCGGCCTTCTTCAGGATGTCCACCATCTCCAACATCTCCCCAAAGGACATATTTGTGGCCTTAAATCATCTCCTTCTGGATCGGGACGTTTCCGGCTCTGGGTTTTCCTCCTCCTCCTCCTCGTTGCTACAATTATCACGATCATGCTGTGTATCCGCCATGTGCTCTTCCCCCACTGCGCCGAACGAAAAGGGGCAGGGAATAGACTAGAAAGAACGTCAGGGCGGGCGGAGTTACACGCATGGGCAGTGTGTATAAAGCGTAACACGCGTGCATCTTACGTACGATCTGTGAGCGGAGGAAGGAGCATCGGAGGCGCCGATCGTGGTAATGAAGGTAGGATCTAAACTTGGGCCTATACTGCTTCGAAATGGAAGCCTATATTGTAACAAGATTAGGGGAGTTTGGCCTGACATTAGGGTTTGTCTTGTGTTGTGTCTTGCAGGGTTCAACGACCACAATTTCCTCCCCCTGTTCATAGACAAGTACAGGGAGCTGCCCTGTCTGTGGCAGGTGAGACATCCTCATTATAATAATAAACAAAAGAGGCAGGCAGTGCTGGAGAAACTGCTGGAGTTGGCGACGCCGGTGGTCCCCACAGCAACCATCCCCTATTTAAAAACCAAAATTAGTGGCCTGAGGAGCACTTATCTTAGGGAGCGCAAGAAGGTCACGGATTCCCAGAGATCCGGAGCTGCAGCAGATGCCGTTTATGTCCCCAGGCTGTGGTACTATGAGAGACTGCGATTTCTGTCAGACCACACTGAAGTCAGGGAATCCCTCTCCACTCTTCCTTCCACCCCAGCTGAAGCTTCCGATGTCCAACCTGGGCCTTCCAGCCAGGAAGAAATGGAGGAGCCCAGCTGCAGCCAGGTATAGCATTGTTCTACAGATTTCTGGTCAATAAATAAATTATGTTTATTAGATGTTTTTATTGATCACTAATTGCTGATTGCAAAAAGTGTTTTACATATCAATAGACAGTAGTTGGCACCCAAAATTGGGACAAGAATGAAAAATGCTGGGCTCAGAAGGATAGTCTGTTATATTTGATAACAGTCAATTTGCAACAGTCAGGAGGTGAAAATTGTGTGTGATTGATGAATCAAAAACTAAAACTATGTCCTTTTTTCATACACAGGAAGACCTCAGCCAGGAGGAGGTTGTGGAATGTGGCAGGAGGAGGCAGGGATTAGTGGCAGCCAGGAGGAGGCGTGGCTAAGTGGCAGCCAAGAGAAGCCTGGGACCAGTCGCAGCCTGACAGAATCACAGGTTCCTCCCCTCCGCCTTCCATATAAAAGAGCCAGGAAGACGACTCCCGTGCATGATTCTGCGCTCAGGCTGATTCAGGAGGCTTCTGCGTCTTTCCGAGCCTTACCCACTCCTGAAGAGGCCTTTGCCTGCATGGCTGCCCCAAAACTGCAGGGCATGCAGGAGGGTCAACGCAAGCTCTGTGAGGACCTTCTGTATAAAGTCCTATGTAAGGGGGTGAGTGGGGAACTAACACCCAAGACCGATGTCATTGAGTTGGACCATCCTCCTCCTCCTCCTCCTGCTGCCACAACTCCACCACCAGAGCCACCGCGTGGAAGGAAGCGTGGAAGGAAGACAAGAGAGTGATGGCCCTGGGTTCAGTCTGATCTGACAAAAGCTGCAGTCTCTTGTATGATCACAGCCTGGGGACACAGATGTCATCTGCTGCTTTCCGGATCTCTGGGACTTCTGGACCAGACTGCACTCCCTTAGATAAGGACTCCTCAGGCCACCAATTTTGCTTTAAAATTATTGATGTCTGCCCTGGGGTTCCAAGGCTTCACCCACTTCTGCTGTTTCTCCAGCGTTGCCTCCCTCTTTGTTTAGTTGTAACCCCTTAATAAAATTTTTTTAGGGAAATTCTACTCTCCTGTGTGTGTTTTAATCCAAAAAGGACAGTCTGTTGTTGACGATTCAGGTACATTTCTAACATAAAATGTGAAATTAACAAGGGACACCAACACCAAACAATCTCCGACAGATTAAATAGAACAACATATCAATGGTGTTGTGGTAACTTGACACAAAAAACACACACAAACATTTTCGGGAGTACAAATAAAAATCCAAAAAAAAAAAATAACACCCTTCAAAAAAATACAAACACAAAAAAAGAATCTACATTAAAGCCAAACAAAAAAAAAAAATACAACAAAATTATGTTGTCAGATGTGAGAAATCAAAATATATTGAGGGAATCTCGATAAATAGTAACGAAATAAGTTTGTGAGAAGTCTGTGTGAATATGAGCAGCAAAACTACTTTATTCTTGTCACATTATAAAGAAGAAGAGAGTGCGCTGTATTAAACCATTTTTAACATTGTAGCGTGACGAAAGTGCTGTATCCATTGCGAACGCTAAGTTTACCAGACCGAGCTGTTCCGTGTCGGAATTTCTGCTGAGCATGCGTGGCACTTCGTGCGTCGGAACAGGCCACACACGGTCGGAATTGACGCGATCGGATTTTGTTGTCAGAAAATTTTATCTCCTGCTCTCCAACTTTGTGTGTCGGAAAATCCAATGGAAAATGTCCAATGGAGCCCACACACGGTCGGAATTTCCGACAACACGCTCCGATCGGACATTTTCCATTGGAAAATCCGACCGTGTGTACGGGGCATAAGAGTGGCAAAGATGTGGAATTCCCTTCCACAGGCGGTGGTCTCAGCGGGGAGCATCGATAGCTTCAAGAAACTATTAGATAAGCACCTGAATGACTGCAACATACAGGGATATATAATGTAATACTGACACATAATCACACACATAGGTTGGACTTGATGGACTTTTTTCAACCTCACCTACTATGTAACTATGTAACTATGTAACGTGATGGGTGAACCCCCAGTGGTAGAACTCTGTAAGGCCTAAATCATGAAGAAATGATCACATGATATGTATGAGCTTAGCAACCGGTATAAGGTGAAACAAACCGCACCTACCTGAGCTGAACAAAGCTACCACTCTATTGATGCATGGATTGTCAAAATCAGGTTTAAACACGAAATCATCATCGTAATGAACCATTGCATGACCAGTGGAGTAGTGGACACAGTGAGTGAACTCTGAGTGGAGGAGGTCTGGATGTGACCCCTGCCAACCAACCTGTGAGATGCTTAGGTACAACTGGCAGGTGCCCTTACTAGCTGCTCCCCAGTGATGTAGCGGGATGCGAGCCGTGCCGACAGTAGGAACAAGGTGGTAAGCCACGCTGGCCCAAAATCCCACATATGCTAACCTGAGGCTCAATCAACCGACCAATAACTTTGACAACAAACCATGCGCTGAGGACCTGATAAGTATAAAACCCATATTGCTGCAACAACACCCACGTCTTGTGGGCATGGACACTGTGACCCAATAAAGCTCTATCAACACAACCCCAAAACCTCCAATGACCCATACCAAAACCACGTCCAGTGTCCTGGCTACCCCTATCACCCATGCGACCATCACCGTGGGGAAGCATGTGCTTTAATGCAAAAAACAAGAAATGTGGATCTGTGAAACCCAAACCGTGTTTTACTGAAAACATGACACTCACTGAGCTCACTAAACTGACACTGATTGTCTCATCACATACACACTCCAACCAGAAACCTAAAAATAAAAAAATATGTGAGATGCAGCCTTGTAAGATGCTTAGATACCACTTAGAGGCGTGAACTGCGGTAAGAGTACCCGAGACAAGGGGATATAGACCGTATGAGGCCGGTTGCATGACTCACCATTAGGGATGAGCCGAACACCCCCCGGTTCGGTTCGCACCAGAACCTGCGAACGGACCAAAAATTTGCATGAACGTTAAAACCCCATTGACGTCTATGGGACTCGAATGTTCAAAATAAAAAGTGCTCATTTTAAAGGCTAAATTGCATGGTATTGTCCTAAAAAGGGTTTGGGGACCCGGGTCCTGCCCCAGGGGACATGTATCAATGCAAAAAAAAGTTTTAAAAACGGACGTTTTTTCGGGAGCAGTGATTTTAATGATGCTTACAGTAAAAAAAAGTGAAATATTCCTTTAAATATTGTACCTGGGGGGTGTCTATAGTATGCCTGTAAAGTAGCGCGTGTTTCCTGTGCTTAGAACAGTCCCTGCACAAAATGACATTTTTAAAGGAAAAAAAGTCATTTAAAACTGCTTGTGGCTTTAATGTAATGTTGTGTCCTGGCAATATGGATGAAAATCAGTGAGACAAACGGCATGGGTACCCCCAAGTCCATTACCAGGCCCTTTGGGTCTTGTATGGATATTAAGGGGAACCCCGCACCCAAATTAAAAAAGGAAAGGTGTGGGGCCCCCAGGCCCTATATACTCTGAACAGCAGTATAGAAAGTAGAAAGTATAGAATCTGTTTGTAATTTTGAACTGGTACATTTTCATAGTGTAGCTCAAGCCAAAAAATCTGTTTTTAAGCATTTTGGAAAACATAGGGAAGGGTTATCACCCCTGTGACATTTGATTTGCTGTCTGTGCGCCTCTTCAGAAGATTTCACCTCACTTTTTGTCCCAACGACAAATGTTTTTTGAAAATTTGGGGTTTTTAGTGAAACAAGGATTGGTGATAAAGCATCAGTGTAAAGGAGAAAAGTTTTTCCCATATTAACTCTTACTGGAGAGAATTTCCCTTCCTATGGGGTAGATTTAATCTCACTTCCTGTTGTCGCCTTCTGTTTGCAAGTAGGAGTCGTTTGTAAGTTGGATGTTTGAAAGTAGGGGCCTGCCCTATACAATCAGCAGAAATTTGGGCCTTAGTTGTTGTGACCACAACACTGTAAGCCCTCACAGGGCCCTGCTGTGAAAATATTAGATCAAGAATTGTAATTACATGCCCCTGTTAAACAGGGTCAGAAAAATTGGGCCTTTGGTGATGGTGGTGGTGGTGCTGGTGCCACAACACTGTAAGTCCTCACATTTACTCTTGGTGGGTGCAGAAACGGGCCCTGCTGTGAAATATTAGATCAAGAATTGTAATTACATGTCCCTGTTGAACAGGGGCTGAAAAATTGGGCCTTAGGCACTGGTGCTGTTGCCACAACACTGCAACCCCTCACAGATACTCTAGTTGAAACGCAGGAACGAGCCCTGTTGCAAAGTATTGCATCACAAATTGTAATTACACGCCCCTGTTAAACAGGGGCTGAAAAATTTGGCCTTAGGCACTGGTGCTGTTGCCACAACACTGCAACCCCTCACAGATACTCTAGTTGGAATGCAGGAACGAGCCCTGCTTAAAGTATTGCATCAAAAATTGTAATTACAGGCCCCTGTTAAACAGGGGCTGAAAAATTGGGCCTTAGGCACTGGTGCTGTTGCCACAACACTGCAACCCCTCACAGATATTCTAGTTGAACGCAGGAATGAGCCCTGATGCAAAGTATTACATCAAAAATTGTAATTACACGCCCCTGTTAAACAGGGGCTGAAAAATTGGGCATTAGGCACTGGTGCTGGTGCCGCAACACTGCAACCCCTCACAGATACGCTAGTTGGAGCGCAGGAACTAGCCCTGCTGCAAAGAATTGCATCACAAATTGTAATTACATGCCCCTGTTAAACAGAGGCTTAAAAATTGGGCCTTAGGCATTGGTGGCAGCGCCCAGAACCAAAATTGTCCTTACAAGCTATCAGCATGATCATTGAGGAGGAAGAGGATAATTACCCAGCATAACAGGATAGTCACTCAGCATCAGCATAAGCAGTCTTTGAAGGGATCTGACATTTCCAAAAAAATTATTCGGTTACATCAGCATCAGGTGCTTGCTATCTGGTGGTGATCCAAGACTGAGTCATTTTTATGAAGGTCAGTTGATCCACCGAGTCGGTGGACAGACGCACCCTGTGATCAGTTACAAAGCCTCCAGCAGCACTGAATGTGCGTTCTGAAAGAACGCTGGATGCAAGACAGGCCAGTAGCTCAATTGCATCCTGAGCAAGCTCTGGCCAGTGATCCATCCTCAAGACCCAGTAACCCAGAGGATTTTCGATGGGAAGGGTGTCCAAATCAGATCTTGCTCTTAGGTATTCCTGCACCATGTAAAACAGACGCTGGCGATGGTTGCTGGAACCGATCATACCTTGGGTCTGCGGACTAAAAAATTGTCTGAACGCATCGGTCAGACGCCCACCTTCTCCACCGCTTCTTCTTTGACTGACCGAAGCCTCAGCAACACGTTGTCCAGAAACAGGAGTTTGTAACCTCCCAGTCTCTGGGAGCGCGTTGCACAGACCTTTCTGCAAGGCCTCCCGAAGATGTTTCATCCTCTGCTCCTTCTGCGACAGCAAGATAAGGTCCACAACCTTACCCTTGTAACGTGGATCAAGGAGAGTTGCAAGCCAGTATTGGTCCTTCTCCTTGATACCACGAATACGAGGATCCTTCCGCAGGCTTTGCAGGATCAGGGAGGCCATGCAGCGTAGGTTTGCTGAGGCATTCGGTCCGGAGTCCACTGGGTCACTAAGGACGACATGATCCGCAGTCACCTCCTCCCAGCCACGTACAAGCCCATGTGTTTCTTGGGACTCTAAATGATCCCTTAAAGACTGCTGCTGATGCTGAGTGCCAGGCTCCACCTCCATACTGACACAATCCTCCTCCTCGTCCTCTTCCTGTGTGATCGGCGGTCACGCAGGAACACTGTCTGGATAAAGGGGGCCTTGAGAGCTAAGGAAGTCCTCCTCTTCCTGCCTCTGTTCTGCCTCAAGTGCCCTGTCCATTATTCCATGCACCGTGTGCTCCAACAGGTGGACAAGGGGGACAGTGTCACTGATGCATGCACTGTCACTGCTCACCATCCTCATGGCCTCCTCAAATGGTGACAGGACAGTGCATGCATCCCTGATCATGGCCCACTGACGTGGGGAAAAAAAAACAAACTCCCCTGACCCTGTCCTGGTGCCATAGTCACGCAGGTACTCATTGATGGCCCTCTGCTGCGTGTGCAGCCGCTGCAGCATGGCCAACGTTGAGTTCCACCTGGTGGGCATGTCACAGATTAGACGGCTCTTGGGCAGGTTAAATTCCTTTTGGAGGTCTGCCAGCCGAGCACTGGCATTATATGACCGGCGGAAATGCACACAGACTTTCCTGGCTTGCCTCAGGACATCCTGTAAGCCCGGGTACCTGCCCAAGAACAGCTGCACCACCAAGTTAAGGACGTGAGCCAAACAGGGCACATGGGTCAGTTGTCCCTGTCAGAGGGCGGAGAGGAGGTTGGTGCCATTGTCGCAAACCACCATTCCTGCCTTAAGTTGGCGTGGCATCAACCACCTCTAAACCTGCCCCTACAGAGCTGACAGAACCTCTGCCCCAGTGTGGCTCCTGTCCCCCAAGCACACCAGCTCAAGCACCGCATGGCATCTTTTGGCCTGCGTACATGTGTAGCCCCTTGAACGACTACGGAGCACCGCTGGTTCCGAGGACAAAGCACAGGAAGAGGCCATGGAGGAAGAAGAAGAGGAGGGGTGGAGAAGAGAGGTGTGTCACAATCATTACTAATGGCATTTTGGAGGCGTGGTGGCGGAACAACCTCCAACACTACTGCACCTTGTCCTGCATCCTTCCCAGCTGCCAGCAGAGTGACCCAATGCGCTGTGAAACTTAGGTAACGTCCCTGTCCATGCCTGCTGGACCATGAGTCAGGGGTAATATGCACCTTACCGCTGACCGGCCCTGTACAGCGAGGTCAAGACATTGCCTTCCACATGCCGGTAGAGAGCCGGAATCACCTTCCGTGAGAAAAAGTGGCGTTTGGTTACCTACCACTGAGGAACCACACATTCCACAAACTCACGGAAGGAGGCAAAGTCTACCAACTGAAAAGGTAGCAGTTGAAGTGCTAGCAATTTTGCCAAGCTAGCATTCAACCGCTGGGCATGTGGATGGCTGGGAGCAAACTTCTTTCGGCGGTGCAGCAGCTGGGGCAGGGAAATTTGCCTGGTACAATCTGACGTACTTGTCTGTGACACATCTAATTCTATACCTTCATTCCTCTCAGTGCAGGTCTCAGAGAGGACTGAAGGTATAGTGGGGTTGGAGATCTCAGCTGATAAGGAGCAAGGAGAGGTCCTCTTTGTTCTTTGGTGTGGGTCTTTTAGATACGCTTGCCAACGAACTGCATGACAGGTTAACATATGTCTGGTCAAGCAGGTGGTGCCCAAGCGGGAGATGTTTTGGCCACGCGAGATACGCTTGAGACATTTGTTGCAAATAGCAGCGGTGTGATCTTATGCACTCGCCTCAAAAAAGGCCCACACCAAAGAACTTTTGGAATAACGCGCAGAGACAGCAGTGCCCTGCACATGCAGAGCTTTGCGGTGTGATGCAGTCAGTGTGCTGCCCTTAGGCTGGCCCCTGGAGGGCATCCTGCCTTGTTGGGAATGTGCCTCCTCCTCCTCCTCCTCTCTCCTATCAGGCACCCACGTTGAGTCAGTGACCTCATCATCCCCTCCCTCCTCATCACTGGAGCAAACCTGGCAGTATGCTGCAGCAGGGGGAGCATGACTGCCAGATTGCTGTCCTTCTTGGGCACCCCCTCTGTCCGTGCTCACGTTACTGCCTTCATCTAGCTCAGTATCATCATCAGAGCCTTCTAAACACTGGGCATCCTCCTGGAGGATGTACCCAATACTGTGGTCAAACAGTTCGAGGGACTCCTCAGGAGGACATGGTGGGGCTAGGGAAGGAGTCACTGATGCCATTGAGCCGAGGGAAGAGGCCGCGTTGGCAGCTGCTTTGCCAGACAAAGTACCCTGAGCATAGGTGGGGAGGATGAGGAGGATGAGGACGGCTTGGTCATCCACTAGACCAAGTATTCCGCATGTTGCAGCTCAACATGGCCAGCTGCCGAAAAAAAAAGGCCAAGCGTGTCCCATGGCCAGGTGCTGATGAGGATGCACCGTCTCCACGACCAGCACCGTTGCTCTAGACACAGAGCCTGCTTGCCCTCTTTTATTGGCTTGTGACTGTCTGCCTCTCCTTGTTGGCCTTCCAGACATACTAATGGCCTGTAGCGGCACTAAGCTGGGATATATATATATATATATATATATATATATATATATATATATATATATATATATACTGATACTGCAGCTAGCAAAATCAACTGCCTGCCTACAGTATGAGAACACCACCAACCTTCTATAGGTAGCTTTAGCTGAACACTGTGCAGAGGTCGCACTACATTAACGTGTAAATAATTTAGCTGCCTGCGGTAGTGATAGGATCAGGAAAACACCACCAACCTTCTACAGGTAGCTTTAGCTGAACAGTGCAGAGGTCGCACTACACTAACGTGTAAATAATTTAGCTGCCTGCGGTAGTGATAGGATCAGGAAAACACCACCAACCTTCTACAGGTAGCTTTAGCTGAACACTGTGCAGAGGTCGCACTACACTAACGTGTAAATACTTTAGCTGCCTGCCGTAGTGATAGCATAAGGAAAACACCACCAACCTTCTACAGGTAGCTTTAGCTGAACACTGTGCAGAGATCGCACTACACTAACTTGTAGTTTTAGCTGAACACTGTGAGGAGGATGCACTACACTAACTTGTAGCTGTAGCTGAACACTGTGCAGAGGTCGCACTACACTAACTTGTAGCTTTAGCTGAACACTGTGAGGAGGATGCACTACACTAACTTGTAGCTTTAGATAAACACTGTTCAGAGGTCGCACTACACTAACTTGCAGCTTTAGATGAACACTGTTCAGAGGATGCACTACACTAACTTGTAGCTTTAGCTGAACACTGTGCAGAGGTCGCACTACACTAACTTGTAGCTTAAGCTGAACACTGTGAGGAGGACGCACTACACTAACTTGTAGCTTTAGTTGAACACTGTGCAGAGGTCGCACTACACTAACTTGTAGTTTTAGCTGAACACTGTGAGGAGGATGCACTACACTAACTTGTAGCTTTAGCTGAACACTGTGCAGAGATCGCACTACTCTAACTTGTATCTTTAGCTGAACACTGTGAGGAGGACGCACTACACTAACTTGTAGCTTTGAATGAACACTGTTCAGAGGACATACTACACTAACTTGTAGCTTTAGCTGAACACTGTGCAGAGGACACACTACACTAACTTGTAGCTTTAGCTGAACACTGTGCAGAGGTCACACTAAACTAACCTGTAGCTTTAGCTGAACACTGTGAGGAGGACGCACTACACTAACTTGTAGCTTTAGCTGAACACTGTGAGGAGGACACACTACACTAACTGTAAATAGTCTAGCTGCCTGACTGTGGTACTAATAGGATCAAAAGAACACCAGCAATTTTCTTCAGGTAGCTGTAAATACTGTAACAAGACAAGCCTGCCTGTCAGTAGGAAGATAACAGGAACGGATCTAGCTAAACTGAATACAGTGTATATATATATACAACACCTGGGATGCATATATATACACAATACACTGTAAGTGCAGCTAACTGACTGACTGTCCTGCCTAATCTAGCTAACTTAAATTAAATGACATTGTCTCTCTCTCTCTCTCAGCACGCCAGAACACACTACATAGGGCCGCCGTGCAGGCGGCCTTATATAGTGTGGGTCGTGTTCTAAACCCTCTGAGCCATAATTGGCCAAAGCCACCCTGGCTTTGGCCAATTACAGCTCTCTCTACTGACGGTGCTGTGATTGGCCAAGCATGCGGGTCGTAGTGCATGCTTGGCCAATCATCAGCCAGCAATGCACTGCGGTGCCGCATTGAATTATGGGCCGTAACTCACCACACGAATTTGGCACGAATGGCCCATATCGTTCGCAATTCGACTCGAACACGAAGCTCATCACTATTCACCACCTAACACCAAAACAAACAACCTACCTACAGTGTGAGGATATGATATTTTTTATTTTATTTAGTGATCATTTTTGAAACCACAGCTAAACAAGGAGAAGTGGTAGATGTCGTTAGCTTGGATGAGGATGGTCCAGATGCAGTGTGTGCACATGTGACCCCCTTAACCATGCTAGGTGTGTGGGGTGCCTAGGTGCCGAGTACTGGGTAACTTAAGCCCCCCCAGGTATCCCATGGCCAGATGCGGGCTGCTCCTGAGTTGTGCCCCGATAGCAGTGCTCGTCCCGGTACATATAAAACAAGGTGGTAACACAGAGCTGCACCCGATGATTTAACCGATGCCCAGAAAAATAACGCCCAACATAAACACCAAAAAAAAAATGTAAGAACTGGTCACCTCTCACCCGAAGAAAGCTGCTGGACTCGATACAACTCTTCTCCCCCCAGATACCCACTAACGCGCATCAGCCCTCTCTGACCACAAAATAGTGATGCCAGCAAGTTGCCCGGAAATGACGCCTATCGACCGTCCATGAAAGAAATGTCGACAGCAAATGGAGGCTAGAGGGCGGGCTTAAATACAGCCCAACTCCTCCTACAAATTCAGGCTGACCTGCAGTCAGCCTTCCCATTAATTGACCCCAAGTTTTGCACCACCCTTTCTCAGCCAGTGTTACTGTACAGAGAATTGTGGGAGGCCAAGGAAGCTAACATCAGATACTTTCGTCAGTTAAAATAAAAAATAAATGTGTTTTTTTTTTTAATGAACACATAAGTACATTATTATTTTTATAGATACCTGGATTTTATGTATGATTATATTTACTGGGATAGTGCTAAATTTATAGGATCAATTAAAGGGCAGGGTATTATTTGTTGTCTGACTCCACTGGGGAGAGTTCCCCTCACTGTGAGTGTCAATGACCCCCAAGTCTTTAGGACAAGAAGACCCAGACAGCAATAAAAACATGATAAAGATCCTAACCTTTACAATAGAAAGAAGATTTCCAGGTGCCTCCATGGCAGCATACTGATGATAGAGCTCCGCCTCGACTTCTCCCTCAGGACTAGTGAATAGCATAAATTAAAGGCATATTCCCTCCCCCAAGTTTCTCCTTTTTTTCCTCATACCTCTTGTGCTGGTAAAGAGTAGCAGTACATCCATACCTCTGCCTTTGGCAGCTTCCGCTGGGTTTAGCCTTTCCCGTGTGCAGTCCCTGTTCTTGGGCCGCTCACAGCACTGATAAGACTGGGAACCCCTTCTGTGGATCTTTTGGGGTCATCGTGCAGAGTTTCCTCAGAGGAACGCAGTCTGCCATCACATATCATGATGAATACAGCGGAGTTGCAGAAAGATCAGCTCTCATTTCCCAAGCTGGTGGTTTAATTTTTTATCTTTCTCCCCCCTCCCTTTTCCTTGACTTTCCTGTTCTTTTTTCAGAGCCTGTTCCCTCTAAGGAATAAATAAAACTTTCTGTTCTAGGATGGATGTCAGTTTGGTGGGGCCAGTGTTTACCTGGCATGTTGTCCTCCCTGGCTCCGCCACGGCCTGTGCTCAGTTCACCTGGTGTACGGCGGGGGGCACGGGCGCATTCCCCCTTCCTTCTCTAGCTGTCATATTATGAGAAAGAACGGTGCCGGTTGGCATCCTCACCACCGCATTGACGCATGTGCAGTCCGGGGTGGTGTACACAATAGCCAATAGGACTGTACTCTGGCTGGTGAGGGATCTGTGTAGAACCCTTGGCACCAATAGCTACTGCGCATGCACTGTTGCCAGGCCGGCCGGTGGCCATCTTTGTTACTGGTAAAGGTGCCAGTTTTGCCCTTTCTCCAGTTTCAGTGTCAGAGGTGAGCTTTGGGATAAGCCCACCCACCTTTTTAAATATTAAAGGTCAGATTGTCAGGGACTAGGGATGGGCTTTATGTTCAGGTTGAACATGAGTTCGACTCGAACATTGGCTGTTCGCCCGTTCGCCGAATAGCGAACAATTTGGGGGGCACCAAGCTGGGAAGAGGAGCTCTGTGTTACACCCAAGCACTTGAGGCACAGGAACAACACATTCTAAGAGAGCCGACCACTGGATAGCCTGAGGTGATATGAACAGAACAAGAGAGAAGATGTGGGCCTGAAAAGTCAAGTGACTGAGGATTTAGTCCATCTCTTTCCTTTTGGGTACCTGTTTATGGCTGAGATATCATCTTGAAGAAACATTTACCAACAAGTTCCACCATTCATTCTGCCTGACGTCCTTTGGATATCGGTACAAGCCTTATTGACCCCCAGACTGAGAAAAGCTGGGTGTCATTGTTATCTGGTGAGTGGGGACACATGTGGGGGTGTCTTGGTATGGCTGAAAAATTCTCTGAAACATTTCTTCTGCACTGTTTGCACACCAGATGTGAAGCTTTTTTTTCAGTTTTTTTCATGGACTTTACGTTGTGTTTTTTTCACACTTATGATGGGTTTAAATTTGTGAGCGCTTTATGTATTTTTAATTTGGGGTGTTCGCGGCAAATTCGAAAGCCACCGAACACCCTTTAAAATTCTAAAAATTCTAGAATTCTAGAAATCAAAAGTGCTAATTTTAAAGGTTAATATGCAAGTTATTGTCATAAAAAGTGTTTGGGGACCTGGGTCCTTCCCCAGGGGACGTGTATCAATGCAAAAAAAAGTTTTAAAAACAGCCATTTTTTCGGGAGCAGTGGTTTTAACAATGCTTAAAGTGAAACAATAATAGTGTAACATTCCTTTAAATTTCATACCTGGGGGGTGTCTATAGTATGCCTGTAAAGTGGCGCATGTTTCCCGTGTTTAGAACAGTCTGACAGCAAAATGACATTTCTAAAGGAAAAAAGTCTACTCGCGGCTATAATGGAATGTCGGTCCTGGCAATACACATAAAAGTCCATTGATAAAAACGGCATGGGATTCCCCCACAGGGGAACCCCGAACCAAAATTTAAAAAAAAAATGCGTGGGGGTCCCCCCAAATTCCATACCAGGCCCTTCAGGTCTGGTATGGGTATTAAGGGGAACCCCACGCCAAAATTAAAAAAAAAAAAAAATGGCGTGGGGGTCCCCCTAAAAATCCATACTAGACCTGAACTGGTATGAATTTTAAGGGGAACCCCATGCCAAAATGTTTTTAAAAATGGCATGGGGTCCCCCCACAGATCCATACCAGACCCTTATCCAAGCACGCAACCTGGCAGGCCGCAGGAAAATAGGGGGGGCGAGAGAGCACCCCCCTCCTGATCCGTACCAGGCCACATGCCCTCAACATTGGGAGGGTGCTTCACCGGGTCACCGGGTGGCCCCGCCCTCCGTTATATAAGAGCTGTCATCTGAACAGAAGCGTCACACAGCGGAAGACTCCCACTGAGGTGGATCGGAGGATGAAGCAGAGAAGAAGAAGCCAGAGGAAGATGCTGGACCAGAAGACCGGAGGAATAAGCGGAGGAAGATAGAGGAAGAAGGTCTCCCTCTCCTAGAACTTATGCAAGGAAGAAGTGCTGGACATATGGGGCTACACCACTACCAGCAATTTCTGCAGCAACAAATAAGAGATGAGCAGAGGACCCTTTGGTGGTCACTTTCCTCAGGGGAGTATTAAAGATTCGCCCTCCTGCCAGACAATCATTTCCTAAGTGGGATTTGTCCCTAGTCCTTGAAGTTCTATCTGACCATCCCTTTGCTCCAGTGGAACAAGTAGCAATATGGAACCTAACACTTAAAACGGCTTTCCTGCTGGCCATTACATCTGGCACAGAGATTTCAGAACTTCACTCTTTAGGGATAGGTGGCGACCATATCTCCTTCTTCTCAGACAGAGTGGAACTTCGCCCCCATCGGGGGTTCACACCTAAGGTCGCTACTCCAAGCCACCTGTTGGAACCCTGGGCTCTTCCAGTATTCACAGACACAGATTCTGAGTTTTAAAACAGTAAAAAAAGAATCAGAAAGTGCAAAACCAATACTAACAATATGCAGCTGAACACTGAAAGTCAATATAAAACAATACTTCAGTCAAACATAGATAAAAAAGCAGTGCAGCGCTCAGATGAAACTACTACTAAAACACAGAACAACAGAAAGTCTCAGAGTGTGAACCTCCAGTGAACTAGCTGCCATAGTAACAAATAGCGGTGCTGGTCTGACAATCAGACCCGCCCTCCTAATCTGAGTAATCAGAATAACACTGCAATACAGCCTTACATAGGGGGGTCATAAACAACGACTAAAAAACAGAATGATAAAGTATACCAATAACAGCTTGGTTGCCAAATGACCCAGATAATGTCTCACAGTCGTCATTCAGTCATCTGAATTTAATCTAAGAAGGTAGATAATGAATTTACCAAAAGCCCATGAATCAAAGCAACCTGACACCTAAAACTAAAAATTCTACTAGGTGGTATTACATGTAGAGGGGAGGCCAACTCACAGCAACACATAGCACTAAAGTCATATACAACGGGCACAATGACCAATATAGAGCATGAGAACTGCCACCCCCCCCCCAGTTAGCAGGCACAGGAACCTTAAAGGGCCATAACCATAGGAATGAATATAATCATATAAAATGATAAGTCTATAATTAAGTGATAGACAGCACAACCACCTTACCTGTCAATAACATAACAAATATAAGCAATAAGCAAAATGTAAAATCAGTATAATAAATGAATCATTAACGATCTGAAATGAAACACTTGAGGTCGAACTCAACGTTCAACCCCAAAAGAACTCCAACCTTAGTTTCGTAAACCCAAAACGATTCACGTCGGCTGAGCTGCCAAATGAAATTTCCTCCTCTCCAGTGATTCGTCACTTTCTCGATCCCCCAGAACTGCAACCCCAAAAGGTTGCGATTGTGAAAAAGTCAAAAATGTTTAGAAACATTGTGCGATCGGAGGCCTTTTTTTAATGTTATTGATGTGCTCACCAATCCTCACATGGAGAGGTCTGGAGGTCCTTCCAACATATTGGAGACCGCACTCACACCGCAGCACGACTCCAACTGTGTTGCAAGTGATCAATTCCTTGAAAATAGAGAACATAAGGAGTGGGGTAGATTTGGGAAAAAATGTTTGGATACCACCACAATTTAGAAATTTAAATATAAAAACATTTGATATCACAAAACATGTTTTGAACACATGGGATAAAATACACACTAGAGAGAAGTGGAAATACAACTCGCCGTTAGTCCCGCTTAAGGGCACAGATTATTTTCCGCCGGGGAGGGAGGACGTGGCTGGAAGATGGATCCTGAGTGAAGAGGTCCAGCTTAAGGATATCACCAGCCAGGGAACATTATGTACCTACCAGGAACTCAAGGCAAGAGATACCTGGTTTGTCATGGATAGTTGGAAATACAGGCAGCTCAAACATTTCGTAGAGTCCCTCCTGCAGCCAATCAGATCAATGGAAGACCTCTACCCCCTTGAGAAAGTACTCATAAAGAAAAGCAGGAGGGGAGGAATGTCAAGGATCTATAGAACCCTGATAGAAATGGGAGAGACTGAGCGACCAGGATTTCTCGGGAAATGGGAGGAGGAAATAGGAAATAAGATTAGTGACAACGAGGCGAGGAGGATCTTGAGTAGACCAAATGGCACATCAGTAAATTATAAGATTGCAGTTCTGCTGGAGGGGGTGCGGGGAAATAGGGACAGCGGCGCATATTTGGTGGACGTGACCAGAAATAAGAAAATTTTGTCGAGGAGGTAAGGGAGACTATACACATGATAACCAACAAGAAAGTACCAGACGACCCCTGGGTGTGCCTGCACCACGGTAGCAACATACCCTCCAAAAACTACTGGAAAATCTTGCTACCGCACCTCCTCAATGCAGCCAAGAGTCTCATCCCTAGACACTGGCGGGATAGTAGGAGACCTTCAAGGCGGGAGTGGTTCGGCAAAATAGACGAAATTTACTGCATGGAATACTTAAGATACAGTGAAGGATTGGAAATTAAAGAATATGAGGAGACATGGAGAGATTGGGCTAGATTTAAGGCCTCCAACCAGGCAGCCGACGTGTGGGAGGATAAGGCAGAAAACTCACCCTAAACAAAACATACAAATTAAGAAACAAGCTATGTACCTAGACAGGCTGTAGGAATACTAGGAATAGTAGGAATGGATCAAAAACAGTCCGAGGTTGCGTTGAGGCTCTCTCAAGTGGGGGGGTCTGGGGAAGGGAGGGGGGTAGGGGGGGAGATATAGTAATACGGTATTGGAAGAACCAGTGATTGGAGAGGGTAATATTTTTGTATAGTACACATGGAATACAAAGAGTATTCGCAAACAGAAAATGCCACAATGATGTGAAAGTATTGAGGGATAAGCTTGACTGAAAAGTTGAAATAACATCTTCCCATGAATAGTACTTGGCTGACGTGGCGGAGAAAAAAAAAAGAAAAAAAAATTCCTTGATTTTATAACTTTTTCCAGTTGCCAATGCCACAAAATCCTTACGTTTTTTAACATTATGTCAGGGATCCACCAGCACCAGTCCAGGACACTTGCGTTCGCCTATGCGTCGGCGCGCTTCCATTCGGACACAGCATCAAACTGTTGTGCATCAGCGCGGGTGCGCGCGCGGGTGCGCGCGCGTGTGCGCGCGTGCACGCGCGCGGGCGCGCGCGCGTTCACGTTAGCGCCGGTTTGGCGCCATCTTAGCACATAAAAGTTCCCCTGTTCCATGAGGACGTCGCTGCTTCGTCTCAGCTCTGTGAACCTGTTGACCCGTATCCTGATTGTCTGCTACCTGATCTTGACCCGGCTTGTTTGACCATCCGACCTGCTCCTATCCCGATCCGGCTTGTCTGACTACTCTTCTGTCCGTATTTGCTACCGTTGCCGAACCCTGCCTGTTTACCGACTCTGCCTAGTCTGCCGTTATTACCTGTGCCAGCTACCTGCCGACCCGGACTGTCTGACTCTGCTTGTGCCTACTGTTCACTTGCTGCTGCACCTTCAGCTTCAGCTTCAGCGGTCTCTCCCTCCAGCGTGTCAAGCCTGCTGCCGCTCCAGTCTGCTCTCACCTGCAACTCAGCCATCCAGTGTGTCAAGCCTGCTGCCGTTCCAGTCTCCTCTCACCTGCAACCCAGTGAGTCAAGTTACTGCTATTCCAGTCTCCACTCACCTGCAGCTCGGCCATCCCAGGAGGGATCTCTGCCTCCGCATCAGAGACTATACAGGTACTCCTACCCCACTGCGCTCAGGAGACCACTGTCCCCACTCCAGTGGCTCCTGAACCAGCGTTGTATGAGAGGTGTTCTCCTACAGTCAGGCTCTCCTACCAGGTACCTTACACATTATTTTAAGCTTGTCTGCATGCATGACAACGACCGCATGCATGGAAACCAGTGAGAAAGCCAAAAATCCTATTCTCAAAATGTATAGGGGAGTCGGTGACCCCCGGAGCTAACTTATCCCTAAGTGAGGGTGCTCTTTTATAGATAAATTGTGGATGATCTGGTAATATTGGGCCCAAAATCCTATCGTGTTTTAGAATTGGCCAGTGTTTCTGCACGATCCTCCCGAATTTCCTGTACTGGATATTAAAATCCAAAAATCATCAGAGTATTCATAAAATCATTCTGATTGGCCTTAGGGGCATTAGAAACCAATGCTTTCCTATTTAAAACCCGAACCTTTTCCATTTCCTTATCCGGAGTACTCCTATCATAACCCTTCTCTATGAATCGTGAGGCCAAGATCTGCGATTGAGAAACAAAATCACCTTCATCAGTACAATTGCGCCTCAGGTGTATAAATTGCCCTCTGGGTATATTGCACAGCCATTTACTATGGTGGCAACTCTCAGTAGGAATGAAGGCATTCCGATCTGTAGCCTTAAAATGAGTAATCATTTTAACCCGATCTCCATCCTTTGTCAGGTCAAGGTCTAGAAAAATCACTCTGTCTGTACTTATATTCCATGTAAGAACGATATTTTTATTATAAGCATTTCATTTGGATACAAACGCATTCAGGCTCTCTCTATCCCCATCCCAGGTCATAATGAGGTTGTCAATGTACCTCTGGTAACATATCAATTCCGGGGTTTGTTTTTGAACACGGCCTCCATGAACAAATTGGCAACACTGGGAGCAAACCGTGCCCCCATTGCCACTCCTCTGGTCTGGAGAAAGAATTGCTTGTCATACCAAAAATAATTTTTTGACAGGCAGAAAGTTAGGCAGTCAATCAAAAAATTCTGATGTCTTCTAGATAGGCCAGATGATTCCAAAGCCCAATTGACCGAAGACAAAGTGTCCTCGTGGCTAATAATCGTATATAGAGAGCCGACATCGGCCGTAATCAAGAGACAAGAGGACATAATGGTAAAAGACTCTAGAATCTGTATGATGTGCTTGGTGTCCTTTAGAAATGCGTTGGTTTTTTGTACCAACGGCTGGAGGAAGGTATTGATATATTGGCCAAGTCTCGATTCTGAGTTTTGTCATGGGTTAGACATCTCCAGAGTGCTCAGGGCCTACCTAGAAGCCACTGGATCCTTCAGAAACTCTGAGAGACTTTTCATTGTACCATTCGGTAAATACAGAGGCAAAGAAGCCTCCATCAGAACTCTGGCATCTTGGGTTGTAAAGCTAATCCAGAAGGCCTACAGGGTGAAGAATATGGAGCCTCCATCTCGAGTGAATGCTCATTCTACAAGGGCAGTCTCAGCCTCCTGGGCAGCAAGGGCTAATGTTTCATTGGAGACGGTTTGCAGGGCCGCCACCTGGTCTTCTCACCATACTTTTCTCAGACACTACCATATTGATCCAGGAGCTCTCACGACTGTCGAGTTTGGAAGGAGGGCAGTTCAGGCTGCAATGTCCTTTTCTAATTAAACACTTATTGTTAAG
This sequence comes from Aquarana catesbeiana, assembly GCF_042186555.1. Classification (NCBI taxonomy): domain Eukaryota; kingdom Metazoa; phylum Chordata; class Amphibia; order Anura; family Ranidae; genus Aquarana; species Aquarana catesbeiana. The sequence continues at coordinate 269,046,385 of NC_133329.1, read as the reverse complement.
CATTATCGCACCCGTGTCAGCTAGTTATTTATCACCAGTATGCTGCCATGGAGGCACCAGGAAAACAGAAAATTGTATCATACTTACCGTAATTTTCCTTTCCTGGTGCCTATCCATGGCAGCATATGCTCCCACCCTCGGAAAGGAAAATTACGGTAAGTATGATACAATTTTCCTTTATACTTGTGCTCAAATCCCAATAACACATACACACCCTAATGGGTGCTAAAGGGTTGTGACCACATGTTAACACTAGAAATTCTGAATGGACCCTCTGCACACTGGTATACACACTTTCTAGCAGACTTTGCAAAAAAAACAGGGATTTTTAGTTCACAATTCAAAAAAAATCTGAATTTCCTGCAACACTTCACCTTTATTGATCCTTCATGCAAAAAACATCACAGACAGTGCGGGTGCAGTAAAAGTTCATGCTGTGGCTAGCGGTTACTCATAACCTCACACATGCACCTGTGTGATGTTGGGAGGAGCCCGTGGGTGTGTGCCGATTGTATTTAACATCCTCACTCTGTGCTAGCCAGTCCTCATGGCAGCACCTCCCTTTGCACACTGCACGCTACATGGCACTTACTTTTTTATATACTAAACAGGTAATTACATGGTTTTTCTTTTCCTGTTTATGCTCACATCTGCTCACTTTTGTTTTTGTCATCTATACCTGTCTCATGATCTTCTTTTATTCCCTTTTTTCTTTTCATTTTCTTTTTCTCTCTTCCCTTTTCTTCCCCCTTTTTTCTCTTCTCTTTCTTTTTCTTTCTCTTTTTTTTTCTTTTTCCCTTCGTTCTTTTTCCACTTTTTTTTTCTCTTTTTTTCTTTTTCATATCTGATTTTTTTTCTCTCTTCACTCACTTCTTTTCACATTCGCTTGTTCACCAGGACTTTGGCATTGGGCTCTAGCTACTTCCCACAATATAGAGTATTCATAGTACACCCAATATATATATATTTTTAGACATGAATCCCACTCATACAGCTACATGGATTTCGGCCTTTCGTTTTCCTTGGGGATGATGTTTTGTGCACCCTCTACTGCGGTCTCCTTCCACAGCTCCCGGTACAGACAATTGGGACAGTCTCTGATTCCTCATCCCCCATTTTCCAGACTTATCATGATGGAAGTACTCAGAGGGATGAGTAACTCTTTCCCCTTTCTCTTGTACACATCCTCCCTGTTGAGGGGTATAACGTTTGATCATACTGGTCTACTCATGTTTTGTCTTTTATGCCCCTGAAGAGTGGTATTATCCACAAAATGCATCAGGATTTTAGGATGCATTCTCATGCCTACTGATAGGAACCTACTTAGACTCACTGTCTACAACCAAATGATTATACTGTGTTTCTTACCATTGATTACACTGCATAGTGCCATTTAGATGACGTGTACATATGAATTTGCAATAATTAATTTTATCCATATTAAATCTCCTGTCAATTTTATATGCCATGCTTTTGATATGTATATGTAATGTATTCATGAGGTCAACACCATGTGTGTGTGTGTATATACATATTAAACCTTTTCTACTATGTGCATCATTGTTATGTATTGTCAGACTCAATATGCCAATTAAATATATTTTCTAATTATTTCACCCCCACAGATCAATAGCCTCATTTAAAGTCCCACCTTCCTATTTCTCATTACTCATAACCTCATACACAAAAATACAATAAATCACCTTTTTTAAAGCTTTATACCTCGATAAACCCAATTAAATTAATTGGAAAAACCCTCCCATCTCTATCAAGGGTGGGATATGTGGGAACTACTTACAACACATTAAAGTGGAGTTCCACCCACTTTAACAACTCTTCAGCATCCCTCACTAAACTGTGCACTGTAAACAAATTGGATATTTTTAAAAAAATTTTCTCAGCACCTACTGTATATCTGCTGTATTCATTTTTCTCTTCCTCCTCCCTGGCCACGGCCCATCACATCATTTCCTGTTTGCAATGCCTTCTGGGAAGGGGTGGCAACTTCCTCTGAAACTGCCATTGCTATGGAAACCTGACCTGAAACCTATTACACTGCTTGTGCTGCACTGAGCATGTGCGAGATCTGCAAGGATGAGATCCAAGAAGAAATACAGTCTGGCTTCAGATGCCCACACTTAAGATGGCCACGGCCTGCTGTAAGTTTATAAAATAACAAACTACTGCTATAAACGAACAATACAGACCTTAGTTTACAGACTAACTTTACTAGAATACATTTATTATTTTATTTATTTCAGGTACTTATATAGCGCCGTCAATTTACGCAGCGCTTTACATATACATAGTACATTCACATCAGTACCTACCCTCAAGGAGCTTACAATCTAAGGTCCCTAATTCACATTCATACATACTAGGGACAATTTAGACAGGATCCAATTAACCTACCAGCATGTCTTTGGAGTGTGGGAGGAAACCGGAGTACCCAGAGGAAACCCACGCAGGCACAGGGAGAACATGCAAACTCCAGGCAGGTAGTGTCGTGGTTGGGATTCGAACCAGCGACCCTTTTTACTGTTAGGCAAGAGTGCTACCCACTACACCACTGTGCCGCCCACATTAAGCTTGTGTATTATAGGGGTATTTTTATTTAAAAAGTATAATTTCGGCTGGAACACCACTTTAAGAAACAGGTGTGGAGCATATAGAGTCTTACTTGAGTTAAAAAAAAAAAATGAAAAACATCTCCATAATGTGTGAAAACCATGATCTTATCCATACACATAATTACTGACTGAATCAGTAACACACTAATGGAATTATGACATTAGCACATGCATAGTCTACCACCTTGCTAACATACAGTATATGGTAATCTATGTATGTAAAAAGTAAATCTATGAAAGCAAAGTCATCAAAAAAAAAGCAAAAACAAAAGTAGATTAGTCAATGGACTCCAATGACCCTGATGTATGAAGAATCTGCACTCACAAAAATAAAAAAGAAAAAATATATAAAAACATTTCTCTTAATTATTTGACATTAAATGTATGATTCATAATCAAGATTACATGGCTATATAAACAGCCTGACTAGCATAAATATAGAAAATAAGCTGGTCCTCACGAAAAATCTTTTAAAGTCTACAGCACTCATATGTAGACTTCACAGCTCCAATAGTATATTTGTGTGCAAAACCTTACTATATAGGATCATGCTGTAATGGGAATAGAAAGAGATACCATCGACTACACATACTGTCATAATACTGTGTATTGGTGTATTGTTGTGTGACTACTTCCATAACACTCGGCCAACATCCATTGGCAAAAAGCCAATAGGTAATTACTCTATCAGGATCTGAATGACTGCCTATAAAGTGTAAACTTCATTCCTCTTTCTGGACCTGAAAGTCTACAGGGTAAAGATCAAATGTATCTCAATGTATTCATTGAGTATAAGTCACCAATACCACAGTATCCTGGTCTCTGTTCTACATGTTAACATATCCTCCACACACACAAGACAATCAGAATGGCCAATCTAAATCTAACAGACTTCTATATGGATCCAAATTCATGCTGTCAAAGCTAGAGGAGACAAGGTTAAAAGGTGGACATCCTCACAGAGGCCAGTAGAGGGACCAGAAATGTCATTGCTGACCAATCTTAAATTACAATCCAACATTGGGAGAAACTAATGCTAATGATAAGATAAATATGTATACTGAAAGCATTATTCAGAGACAAAAACAAAGGATACAACTATGTAAAAAAGCTAGCACTTTTAATGTCATATCATATATTTTTAGTTCACAGACAGTACAATAGATGTTAAGATCTTAAGCTGGCCAACTGTGTCCAAATAATCCCTCTCTGGCCAGTCCCTACTCTGCTCTGCAAAATGCAAATTCTCCACTGGATATAGTGCCAAAATGAGGAAAATAGACACAAGTTGTAGGCAAGCTACAGGTTCAGGTCTGGTCACTGACCTGCACAGCAATAGAAAGAATATATACCTGTGTTCAAATAAAATACCAATAGCCACTACATATATAACTCAGCAGGTGTTAAAGGTGTTTGACCACGTGTTAACACTAGAAATTCTGAATGAATCCTCTGCACACTGCTATACAGTGAACTAAAAATCCCTATTTTTGTGCAAAGTTTGCTAGAAAAGTGTATAGCAGTGTGCCTAAACCTGTTATCTCTCTTACAGCTTGTTTCTATTTGTCCCATATCAGCACTACATCCACTGGAGCATTTGTATTTTTCAGAGTAGAGTAGGGGACTGGCCAGAGAGGGATTGCTTTCATGTAGTTGGCAAAACCTAAACATGTTTGTGCAATGTTTGGCCGCTGAGATTTAATAAAATTTTGTCCATTACCTTAAACACACTGAAATTTAGTGATTACTTAAACATTTCATTGCCACTTGTAGATCATTGCAACTAGCTGTAACAAAACTGGAAAACACGCTACTGGCCAAAATATCCAGCTCAAAAGCATGTGAATGCATAATGGTTAATACAGGTAATGGTATATCTTTACATGTCCTGTTAATTCAAGTCCCTAATATGGCTTGCAATGTTAAGTTTGAAAGAACAGTGTGCTTACATTGAAGGCATGGTTATTTAAAAGTAAGCATACCAATCTTTGTCATTTGTCAGGGGCAAAAAAGCAGTGTACACTGAGCACATGGAATGATCACTGATAATGTACAGTATATAGGGCAGTAACCATTGGCAACCAATTAGAAATAATTTCTTGCTCAGGCTCAAGTATACAATCACAATTAAATCATCACAATCAAATCTTTGCAATGGGATACATCCATGACTCTGGTATCACAGGTAATTATTATTATTATTATTATTAAGTACACCACCATAGATTTGTTTTAAATATAGTTTTATTATACTACAACAGGAGCCTTGCATCACCATAGACAATAAAAAATATCATCCAATATCTGTATCATTTATGGAGTGTTAATAATTCAGTTTTTGCGTGTCATTTTTAAACACATTCTAATAATATAGAAAGCCACATAAATCGGCTATTTCCTTCTGTGGAAGTTATGTCATGTAAAGACCACACCAAAGCTCCAGCAACGATAAAGGCTTCTAAAAAATAAATAAATAAAATCCAGGCAATGAATATAATCCGCCATCCTCTTGTGGTACCAATCACAAATGAATGCAACATTTGTAAATGCTTCATCAACAAAATTCCTTCATCTTTGGAATGTGCCTACGCTTTACACAAACTTTAATGCACAAACATTTGGGGCCCAGATGCCTAAACAGGCAAATAAAAGGGAGTGGATTGGCCAATAAGTAATGAATGCCTTCCAGTACAAATGCTGCGCCAAATAAATAAATAAATAATATACAAAGCATGTGCCTGCATACCACACACAGGATCAAAACCAGAGAAGTTTGCAATTGTTGTCATCACAATATTTATATTAAAAAAAGCAAAAGAAATGTATTTTTTTTTCAGTAAATATGCCTTGTAAAATAACAGACAAAATAAACAGCCAATGAAAATTTATTGGTGGGTTAACTAGGGATCTGACATGCAAATAAAAAAAAAAATTTGCATACTAATTGCTAACCAGACAACATTTTGTGCAAGTTGCTTCTAAGGCCCCTTTCACACATACGTATTGTTCATTTCATCAGTTCAGTCACGTTAAAATGGATGAAGTATTCATCCGTTTTTTGCACACAAAAAAAAAGTGACTGAACTTCAAACACTGGCTATAGCTGGTTTCTAAGGAGGGGGCCGTGCAGCCAGCCGCCATGTCAATAACAACTGATAAATCATCAGCTGTCAGTGGGATTTCCCGCTGACAGCTAAATGTAAAAAAAAAAAAAAGCCGGCAAAAAAAAAAAAAATTGTGAAAAAAAATGGTGTGGGGTCCCCTCAGGTCCATACCAGCCTCTTCGGGTCTAGTATGGATTCGGAGGGGACCCCCTACACCATAAGTTTTTTTAAAAAATGGCATAGGGTCCCCGCTCAAAATCCAACCCAGACCCTTATTCAAGCATGCCGCCTGGTAGGTCAGGAAAGGGGGGGAAGAGCGAACACCCCTCCTCTTGAACCATACCAGGCCGCATGCCCTCAACATGGGGGGGGCTTTTGGGGGGGCTTTTGGGCATGGGGCTCTGTGCCCCCTACCCAAAGGCACCTTGCCCCCATGTTGATGGGGACAAAGGCCTCTTCCCATTCTCAACAACCCTGGCTGGTGGTTGTCAGGGTCTGCGGGCAAGGGGGTCCCCAGATCCCTCCCCTCCATTCACCCCAAAAAGCAGTGAAATAAAAAAAACGAGCCTTTATTAAAAAAAATAGCTCTGAGCTGCTTTTCTCCTGAGGCTGTCTTCCTCCATCTCTTACATCACCCGGAGAGTATGCCTCTTGTGTCGTCATCTGATGGCCACGCCCCATGGCTATATAAGAGATGTCAGACAGCGGGGGGACAACACAACAGGGGAAGACAGCCACAGAAGAAGATCAGCTTCTTTTTTTTTAAAACGGATAACCAGCGGCGAGGAAGAAGACGGCACCGGGAGAAGATGGCTCGGAACTACCCAATACCCATTCACATAGGAGGAGCCCCCTGCCCGCAGATCCCACAGAGTCCCCCAAAGCACCCATCCCTCCCATGTTGAGGGCATGTGGCCTGGTATGGTTCAGGAGGGGGGGCCCTCTCGCTTGTCCTCTCCCTTTCCTGACCTGCCGGGCTGCATGCTCAGATAAGGGTCTGGTATGGATTTTGGGGGGACTCCACGCAATTTTTTTTCAATTGCTTGGCATGGGGGGTCCTCTCCAAATCTGTACTAGACCCGAAGGGCCCGGTATGGACCCCACATTTTTTTCACAGCTGATGACTCATCGGTTGTTAAGGATGCAGCAGCCGGCTTCCCACCCCCCTCCTTAGCAACCAGCTATCTACAGTGTGTTTAAACAGGGGCGGAAAAAAAGGGTTTAAAAATGGATGTCAGCGAATCAGATGTAAGTGGATGTCGTCCACTAACATCCGTTTTTCATCCTTTAAGGGATAAAAGCCCCATTTTTCATCTGTCAAAAAAATGAAACGGATGTTGACAGAAGTGGACAAAAACAGATGCAAATGAATGATCATCCATTGTCATCTGTTTTTCCATAGAGATGCATTGATGTCCGTTTTTCATCCGTCAACGGATGGATGAAAAACGGATGAACGGTCTGTATGTGTGGGCCTAAGGCTACATTCACACTGGCAGCCCTGAGCAAACAGTTTGCTGCATTCAGAGGCAGCTAAATGCCACCATTATATCCAGCTTTATGCTGTGCTATGACCACATACAAACTTGCCAATTAGCTGTGGCCAGTTGATGTGCAGCCAGAAATGTAGGTGAAACGCCATCTCTGGATGCAATTTATCTGTATCCAGGGTCGGTCATGGGATCTTCACATGTAATCATCCTGATGAGTGGTTATATGTGAACAGCGGCAGTGCCAGCCATTTATTTGTACAGAGTACAAATATGACATCCGCCACTGCTGTCCCTAGCAATTCACATACACTGTGTGCATGCAACATTTAGATCAGCTGACAAGAATCCACTGATTCTTGTCGAAGTCCAACCCCAACCACCCATATGAATGTGGCTGAGCTAAACAATGCAGTGTGTCTGAACAGTAGTGGTCAGTAGCAGTGACTGTCAGGTTTGCACTCTCTAAAAATAAATAGCCAGTGCAGCTGCTGTTTGCATGTGTTTCAATACCCCCACAGGAGCCGCTGGTATTTTGCCTGGGTCTTCCCACTTTTGCTCCACAGCCAGGCACAAGGTTGATTCACACAGCCAGGTACACATACATTTCCACTCGTTGTCTCCATTGACCAGTCTAGGGGTTTTTGTTTTGTTGTTTTATTGGAGAACTGTAGACTCCCCCTCTGTCAGCTATGGTAGGAGCAGGGTTGCCACACAGACTTCAGGCCCTCAGGTCTCCCACTTGAGGCCACATCTCAGCATTTCAGGACCTCAGGTTGCCTACCTGAGACCACATGGCAGCAAGTGCCAGGGGAGATAGTGCCTCTCCCCTGGCCTGGTGCAATCCTCTGCTAAGAATGACCCAGAGCCCATGAGCTCCTTGAACATAAATGCAGGCACCCGGCATGCCTAGGGGCACCTCCCCTTTTAATTGGCCAGGGCTGTATGAATATTCATGCTTCCATCTGCATGGTTCCTGCCTAACATCCAGCACTTTCCATAGTTGCCAGTAGGCATGAGCTCGATGTTCCCAGAATTATTCGACCACAGTGTTGGTTACATGAAGCTGTAGGATGCGCAGCAATCTGAAGGCTCCGATGTTGGTTCCCAGGTTGAGGAAGGGAGTAACGTGATCCTAGTGAGACGGGGTGCCACAGAAGGACAAGAAACTGTCAATCATGTTCCCCAAGCTGCAGCATACTGCCAAGTTTGGTCCAGTGATGATGAGGGAGGGGATGATGAGGTCACTGACTGTACTTAGGTGTCAGAGAGGAGGAAAGTGAGGAGGAGGAGGAGAAGGCACAACTCCAACGAGGCAGGATGTCCTCTAGGGGGCAGCTTAAGGGCAGCTACCCTATTGCATCACGCCGCAGAGCTCCACAGGTGCAGGTCACTGCTGACTCCCCGCTGACTTTTAAAAGTTCCTTGGTGTGGGCCTTTTTTGACAGATGTGCAGCAGATCGCACTGTTGTTGTTTGTAACGAAGTGGATCAAGTGTGGCCAGAACAGCAGACGCTTGGGCACCTAATGCTTGACCACATATATGACGACCTGCCATGCAGTCCATTGGAAGCAGCACCTGAAGGACCCACATGATAGAAAAAGGCGGACTTCTCCTTACTCCTCAGTTGGGATCTCAAACCCTACTATACCTTCAGTCCTCTCAAAAACCTGCACTAAAAGGAATGAAGGTATAGCATAGCAATAAGTTTCACAAGTACTTGCGGCCAATCTGCTAGCAGTACACCACCAGTTGAATTCAGCGGGCAAATTTCCCTACCCCAGTTGCTTAACCATAAAAAGAAATTTGGTCCCAGCCATCCACATGCTCAGCGTCTAAATGCTAGCTTGGCCAAATTGCTAGCACTGCAACCGCTGCCTTTTTAGCTGGTAGACTTAGCCCCCTTTCGTGAATTTGTGGAATGTGCTGTATTACAGTGGCAGTTTCCAAAATGCCATTTCTTTTCATGTAAGGCCATTCCGGCTCTCTACCACCATGTGGAAGGCAATGTTTTGGCCTTGTTGGACAGGGCAGTCAGCAGTAAGGTTCATATTATCGCTGACTCATGGTCCAGCAGGTAAGGGCAGGGACGTTACCTTTCCATCAAAGCACACTGGGTAACTCTGCTGGCAGCTGGGAAGGATGCAGGACAGGGTTCAGTGTTGGAGCTTGTTCTGCTACCAAGCCTCCAAAAAGCTAGTGGTGATTCTGCCACAACATCTGTATGCACCCTTCCCTCCTCTTCTTCTTCCTCTATGACCTCTTCTGCAGAATTGTCCTCTGAAACAGAAGTGCTCCCTGAGCACTCAAGGGGCTACGCAAGCTGTCAGGAAAAAAGATGCCATGTGGTGCTTGAGTTGGTCTGCCTAGGGGACAGGAGCTACAGTACACTGGGGCAAAGATTCTGTCAGCTCTGCAGGGGCAGGCTCAGAGGTGGTTGATGCCACGCCAGCTTCAGCCAGGAATGGTTGCATATGACAATGGCACCAACCTTCTCTCCGCCCTCCGACAGGCACACTTGACCCATGTTCCATCTTAAGCACATGTCCTGAATTTGGTGGTGCAGCGGTTCTTGACCAGGTACCCAGGCTTAAAAGATCTAATGAGGCAGGCCAGAAAAGTCTGTGGTCATTTCTGCCGGTCATACAATGCCATTGCTCGGCTGGCTGCCATGCAAAGGGAATGCAACCTGCCCACCAACTACCTCATTTGTGACATGCCCACTAGGTGGAACTCAGCGTTGGCAATGCTGCAGCAGCTGCACACGCAGCAGAGGGCCATCAATGAGTACCTATGCAAGTATGGCACCAGGGCAGGGCCATGGGAGCTTGGGTTCTTTTCGCCACGCCAGTGGCTACTGATGAAGGATGCATGCACTGTCCTGTCACCATTTGAGGAGGCCACAAGGATGGTGAGCAGCAACAATGCATGCATCAGTGACACTGTCCCTCTAGTCTTCCTGCTAGAGCACATTCTTTGTGGTATCATGGACAGGGGACTTGAGGCAGAACAGCGGAAGGAAGAGGAGGACTTCCTTTCCTCTGAAGGCCCCCTTTATCCAGATAGCATCCCTGCGGGGCACCAAACACACTAGAAGAAGAGGAAGAGGAGGATTGTGTCAGCATGAATGTCGAGGATAACTCACAGCAGTCTTTAAGGGATGGTTTTCAGTCCCCAGAAACCCAAGGAGTTGTACGTGGCTGGGAGGAGGTAGTTATGAATAATGTCACCCTTAGTGACCCAGAGGACTCAGAATCGAATGCCACTGCAAACTTACGCTGCATGGCCTCCCTAATTCTGCAAAGCCTGATCAAGGACCCTAGGATTTGTGATATCAAGAAGAGGGATCATTACTGGCTGGCAACCCTTCTTTATCTACGTTAGAAGGGTAAGGTTGCAGAATTCATCCTGCCTTCGAAAAGGGAGCAAAGGATGAAACATCTTCAGGAGGCCTTGAAGAAAAGTTTGTGCAACGCATTTTCAGACCCTGGGAGGCTACCATTTCCTGGTGCTGTACAACATGTTTCTGAGGCTTCGTTCGGTCATTGGAAAAGCGGGGGAGGTGGCCGGCTGACCGATGCCTCTCTAAACAATTTTTCAGTCCTCGGCACCAAGGTCTAATAGGTTCCAGTAACCATTGCCAGCATCTGCATTGTATGGTGCAGGGATATCTAGGGGCAAGAGCAGACTTTAAGACCTTTCCAGCAGAGCTTCCACTGGGTTACTGGGTCTTGAGGATGGACCACTGGCCAGAACTTGCTCAATATGCAATCGAGCTACTGGCCTGTCCTGCATCCAGCATGCTTTCTGAATGCACATTCAGTGCTGCTGAAGGGTTTGTAATGGCTCAAAGACTGTGCCTGTTCACAGACTCCATTGATAGGCTCACATTTAAAAAAATGAATCAATCCTGGATCAGCAGCTATCAAGCACCTGATGCTGATGTAATTGATTGAATTTGCTATGGATCTGGGATCCCTTGAAGACTGCTTATGATGCCTATCCTATTCCTCCTCAATCATGATGATGCTAGCTTCCAACAATATTTTTGGTTTAGGGCACCACCACCATCCAAGGCCCAATTTTTCTGCCCCTGTTTAACAGTGGCATGTAATTAAATTTTTTGAAATAATATTTAACAGCAGGGCCCATTCCTGCGCCCAACAAGAGTAACTGTGAGGGCTTACAGTGTTCTGGCACCACCAAAACCTAAGGCCCAATGTTTCTGCCCTTGTTTAACAGGAGCATGTAATTACAATTTTGTAAATAATATTTAACAGGGCCCATTCCTGCGCCCAACAAGAGTAACTGAGAGGGGTTACCGTGTTCTGGCGCCAACACCTAAGGCCCAATGTTTCTGCAGAGTATATAGTGCAGTCCGTATAGTATATTTACTGCAGTTCAGAGTATATAGTGCAGTCCGTATAGTATATTTACTGCAGTTCAGAGTATATTAGTGCAGTCCGTATTGTATATTTACTACAGTTCAAAGTATATTGCAGTCAGTGTAGTATATATAATACAGTGCAGGGTATATAGTGCAGTGTACAATATATAATATAGTGTCTTGAAGTGCTTAAGGGGAGCCCTATGACAGAATTAGAGAGGGACAAATGACAACGCACAAGCACTATGCTGTATATCCTGCTTTAAAGGAACAGGATCATTTTTTTTAATATTACAACCACTTTAAGCAGACAGCAAATATATTTACCTAGCTGTCTCTGTTAAGCAGAGCATCCAAAAACTATAATACACTAATCCTAGCACCTACCTAGGAGAGGATGTTACACATGTAAACATATACATTTTGCATTGAGGGACTCGCTGCAGCTATTTTTTTTTCACAATCAAGATTTATTGAAAGTTTATAAAAGTATACGGTATGACATCGTATAAGGCACATGAATAATTATGTCAGTTTACATGAATGGCGATAAACAAATTACAGTGTACATCATTAAAGTAATAGATAGAGGGTAGCTTAATACGTCTAGATTTACATTAGGGGTACTTGAGGGAAAGTTGTAGTTAGGATCACATGTGGGGAAACTTAAATGTTAAGGATAAAATAATCATAACAATTTCTAAAGTAATATTACATTTTAATAAACAATAATAAGTAATAATAATCATAATAATCATAAAATGGTCTTTTAATGTATGTTGTTGAAGCTTAAGTTGTCAGGACTTAGGAATGAGACTGCCATCTGAATAGATATTCTTAGATTATGCAATTGCTTCATTGAAGTCATCTGATTGTGTGAATAACCACCAGCACTGCAGCTCATTTTTATGCCATCATGGCACATTCTGCCATTATCACCCCCCTCTCCCCCCAGTTGCTACAGACACCGTATCTAGGGTGCCTACCATGATCCTGGGGAATTAAGCTTTGTGGGAGAAGCATGTGAGTCCATGCCATCCAAACTATGGTTTTAAGGCTTACTATCATACTGTTATTAAAGAGGAACTGCAGTCTGCTCACATAATTTGTAGTAAAAACATCTTTGCCAGGGGCGTGTCCAAGATGGCGACAGTGCAGGATGTATAGTCAGGGAGCTCTGCAGTCATCGGGGGGAATTAATCTTTTTAACATAACCTGACCATCTCCAGACCTACCTGAGGTGCTTCCCGCTCCCCCCCTGCTGATGTGGACACGGAACCGGCGCCGCTTGGATCAATACAACCAGAGTAATAGCTGAAATAGTTCAGGCAGAGCGGCCGCACTTGTGGAGGCAGTGACCAACATGGCGACTTAGACGGAGGACCCGGACCCTGCTCTCACTGAACAGAGTAACTTTGCCGCCTTGATGAAGGCCATGACGGGATGCCAATCCACCCTATCCACACTCACAACGAAGATTGATACTGTGCAGCTGGACATAGGTCTCATTAGGCAAGACTTTGAAAAGGTGAGGCAGTGGGTGACCGAGGTGGAATGTCGGGTGGGGGAGGCGGAAGACACGATTAGGGATCACTCGGCTTCTCTGCATACACTACAAGTAAGGGTTAAACACCTGGAAACGAGAGCCGAGGATTCCGAAAATCTTAACCGTCGCAACAACTTAAGGATCATAGGACTCCCTGAGGGGTCGGAGGGCTTTGATACCACCACCTACACAGAGAAACTCCTTCGCACACTGTTTCCACAGGTGAACTTTTCACCCCAATTTGTTATCGAGAGGGCCCACTGGATGCCACCGAACCGCGGCCCACCCGGAACCCCGCCTCGCACATTTATATTCTGATTGCTTAACTACAAGGACCGGGATCTGATACTACGTGAGGCACGCAAAATGGCCGATATCCAACACGAGGCGGCCCGCTTGATGTTTTTCCCAGACTTCATCTTCAACACCCAGAAGCAGAGGAAGTCCTTCGATCAGGTGAAACAGGCTCTGAGAGCTCAGGGAATACGCTACAGCATGTTGTTCCCTGCCCGACTTTGTGTGCAGGATGGTGAGAGCGTCCAGTTCTTTACATCCCCAGATGAGGCCTCGTGCTGGCTGAACACTTTGCCCAAACATTAGGTATGTGAATCTTCCTTCTGCATATGGGCTGCCTCATGACTCTAACTTACAGCCTGAGCTGGCGGCACAGTGATGTGGAGCTTTTTGATAATCCGGAGTGATTATATCCCCTGAGTTGCTCTTATGCTCTGTTAGCACTGTAAAGGGGGGTAAATTTGCTGCTGGATGCGGAAATCACGAAGGGACTGTACCCCACAAGTTGGTTATTATCTGCCCACTACAAAGTGCGCTGGACTTTTTCTGTCCGGATTGTGGATTCCCCATGTTTGCTATGTAATATGTAGAATGCCTATGCCCCTGAATATCCTACTTATTCTGTCTGGGTATACCAGGGTGGGACTAGATCACTGAGACCACTCACAAATGGGCTGCTACCTGCTGTGTTTATTGATTGTTTGGCTGATCGCCCTCTGCCCCATGGACTGTGGGCGAAGAATATTAATTCACTCTAGTTGGGTGTGTTTCTGGGGGGGGGAACAAATTTCAACCACCGTGTTTGTACCAAGTTTGTGCCCCTGGCACCGACCAGGAGAAACCATGTTTATTCCCGCTGATGGCGGCATCTTCCTCAGACTGGAAACTCTGTGCATTAAGTAGACGTTATCTACTTCTAGTCATCTAGTACATGACCCCGTGAGGTCAATGACCTTCTCTGGTTTTGGGAAACAGGCATGCCCAGGTTTGGGGGGTGTGCGGGGTGGGGGGGGTGTTTGTTCAGGGGGGGAAATTTATACAAGTTACACACGGAAATGTTTTATTGTGCACCATACAGACCTAAGTCCCTTGATGCTAATATATGCAATATCTCATGATGCACTGCGGGAGGCTGGCTTGATTTTCTTCCCTAGGGGTTAAGGTGCGCTCCTCAATTTGAAGGCTAATACAATGTGTTCTGACTCCCTATGGCCCCCATAAAATTAATTTCTTGGAACGTCCGGGGTATGAACTCTCGAATAAAGCGTTCATTAATTTTCAACTTTCTTAAATCACACTCCCCAGATATTTGTATATTACAGGAGACTCACCTCACTGGAGGTCGGGTTCTGAGCCTCAAAAAACCGTGGGTAGGTCATTACTACCACGCCACATTCTCATCCTACGCCAGGGGAGTCAGCATATTGGTACGCAAAGCCCTGCCTTTCATGTTGCTGGACCTGCACCTGGACCCTGAAGGTAGATTCGTAGTTTTGCATGCGGTTATTGCTAATGTAACCATGATAATCGTGGGACTATATATACCTCCACCGGCATCATTAGTGGTTCTCCACAAGATTACCGCCCTTATTGCGCGATATCCCACTGACAATGTGATCTTGGCCGGGGATTTCAACATGACACCTTGCCCGAATCTAGATAGGCTGACGCCTGATGCTTTTGGGCTGACAACCCCCCTGCTACGACACCTGCTCATGGCTGGGAGGCGTTTAAATTTCATGCTCAGGACTACTATCGGATGGCGATTACTCGCACCCGACGTCAAACTGGGGCAGCTTTGCTCCAGGCTGAACGAAGGGCAGCTGATTTAGAAACTCAATACACCAATACTAGAGATGAGGTACTCAGAACAGACTTACAG
Organism: Aquarana catesbeiana; assembly: GCF_042186555.1. Classification (NCBI taxonomy): domain Eukaryota; kingdom Metazoa; phylum Chordata; class Amphibia; order Anura; family Ranidae; genus Aquarana; species Aquarana catesbeiana. The sequence continues at coordinate 269,031,051 of NC_133329.1, read as the reverse complement.
TGCGCAATGCGCGAGGTGACGCTCCTTAGGGTAGCGGCCACAAAAACACAGCTACTACATCAGTCTCAACGTATCTTTGAGCAGGGTGAGCGGACAGGGAGACTCATAGCATGGCTCTCTAGGGAGCAATCGGTGACAACTAGGGATGAGCCGAACACCCCCCCGGTTCGGTTCGCACCAGAACCTGCGAACGGACCGAAAGTTCGCACGAACGTTAGAACCCCATTGACGTCTATGGGACTTGAACGTTCGAAATCAAAAGTGCTCATTTTAAAGGCTAATTTGCATGGTATTGTCCTAAAAAGGGTTTGGGGACCCGGGTCCTACCCCAGGGGACATGTATCAATGCAAAAAAAACTTTTAAAAACGGACGTTTTTTCGGGAGCAGTGATTTTAATGATGCTTAAAGTAAAAAAAAAAAGTGAAATATTCCTTTAAATATCGTACCTGAGGGGTGTCTATAGTATGCCTGTAAAGTGACGCGTGTTTCCCGTGTTTAGAACAGTCCCTGCACCAAATGTCATTTTTAAAGGAAAAAATCTAATTTAAAACTGCTTGCGGGTTTAATGTAATGTCGGGTCCTGGCAATATGGATGAAAATCAGTGAGACAAACGGCATGGGTACCCCCCAGTCCATTACCAGGCCCTTTGGGTCTTGTATGGATATTAAGGGGAACCCCGCACCCAAATTAAAATAAGGAAAGGTGTGGGGCCACCAGGCCCTATATACTCTGAACAGCAGTATACAGGCTGTAGGTTTGTTGTTAAGTAGAATCTCTTTGTAATTTTGAACGGGTACATTTTTAACGTGTTTAGCTCCAGCCAAAAAATCTTTTTTAAGCTTTTTGGAAAACATAGGGAAGGGTTATCACCCCTGTGACATTTGTTTTGCTGTCTTTCCTCCTCTTCAGAAGATTTCACCTCACTTTTTGTCCCAATGGATTGGAAAGCATCAGTGGAAAGGAGAAATGTTTTTCCCATATTAACTCTTACAGGAGAGAATTTCCCTTCCTAGGGGTAGATTTATTCTCACTTCCTGTTGTCTCCTTCCGTTTGCAAGTAGGAGTCGTTTGTAAGTTAGTTGTTTGAAAGTAGGGTCCTGCCCTATATACTCAGCAGAAATTTGGGCCTTAGGTGTTGCTGTGGCCACAACACTGTAAGCCCTCACAGGGCTCTGCTGTGAAATATTAGATCAAGAATTGTAATTACATGCCCCTGTTGAACAGGAGCTGAAAAATTAGGCCTTAGGCACTGGTGCTGGTGCCACAACACTGCAACCCCTCACAGACACTCTAGTTGGAATGCAGGAACGAGCCCTGCTGCAAAATATTGCATCAAAAATTGTAATTACACGCCCCTGTTAAACAAGGGCTGCAAAATTGGGCCTTAGGCACTGGTGCTGGTGCCACAACACTGCAACCCCTCACAGACACTCTAGTTGGAATGCAGGAACGAGCCCTGCTGCAAAGTATTACATCAAAAATCGTAATTACACGCCCCTGTTAAACAGGGGCTGAAAAATTGTGCCTTAGGCACTGGTGGTGGCACCCAGAACCAAAAATGTTCTTACAAGCTATCAGCGTGATGATTGAGGAGGAAGAGGATAATTACTCAGGGATAGTCACTCAGCATCAGCATAGGCAGTCTTTGAAGGGATCTGAGATTTCAAAAAAAATTATTCGGTTACATCAGCATCAGGTGCTTGGTAGCTGGTGGTGATCCAAGACTCATTCATTTTTATGAAGGTCAGTCGATCGACCGAGTCAGTGGACAGACGCACCCTGTGATCGGTTACCACGCCTCCAGCAGCACTGAATGTGCGTTCCGAAAGAACGCTGGATGCAGGACAGGCCAGTAGCTCAATTGCATACTGTGCAAGCTCTGGCCAGTGATCCATCCTCAAGACCCAGTAACCCAGAGGATTTTCGGTGGGAAAGGTGTCCAAGTCTGATCTTGCCCCTAGGTATTCCTGCACCATGTAAAACAGACGCTGGCGATGGTTGCTGGAACCGATCATACCTTGGGGCTGCGGACCAAAAAATTGTCTGAACGCATCGGTCAGACGGCCACCTTCTCCACCGCTCCTTCTTTGACTGACCGAAGCCTCAGCAACACGTTGTCCAGAAACAGGAGTTTGTAACCTCCCAGTCTCTGGGAACGCGTTGCACAGACCTTTCTGCAAGGCCTCCCGAAGATGTTTCATCCTCTGCTCCCTCTGCGATGGCAAGATAAGGTCTGCAACCTTACCCTTGTAACGTGGATCAAGGAGGGTTGCCAGCCAGTATTGGTCCTTCTCCTTGATACCACGAATACGAGGATCCTTCCGCAGGCTTTGCAGGATCAGGGAGGCCATGCAGCGTAGGTTTGCTGAGGCATTCGGTCCGGAGTCCTCTGGGTCACTAAGGACGACATGGTCCGCAGCCACCTCCTCCCAGCCACGTACAAGTCCATGTGTTTCTTGGGACTGATCCCTTAAAGACTGCTGCTGATGCTGAGTGCCAGGCTCCACCTCCATACTGACACAATCTTCCTCCTCCTCCTCCTCCTCTTCCTCCTCGTCCTCTTCCTGTGTGATCGGCGGGCACGCAGGAACACTGTCTGGATAAAGGGGGCCTTGAGAGCTAAGGAAGTCCTCCTCTTCCTGCCTCTGTTCTGCCTCAAGTGCCCTGTCCATTATTCCACGCAGCGTGTGCTCCAACAGGTGGACAAGGGGGACAGTGTCACTGATGCATGCACTGTCACTGCTCACCATCCTCGTGGCCTCCTCAAATGGTGACAGGACAGTGCATGCATCCCTGATCATGGCCCACTGGCGTGGGGAAAAAAAACCAAGCTCCCCTGACCCTGTCCTGGTGCCATAGTTGCACAGGTACTCATTGATGGCCCTCTGCTGCGTGTGCAGCCGCTGCAGCATGGCCAACGTTGAGTTCCACCTGGTGGGCATGTCACAGATTGGGCGGTTCTTGGGCAGGTTAAACTCCTTTTGGTGGTCCGTCAGCCGAGCACTGGCATTATATGACCGGCGGAAATGCACACAGACTTTCCTGGCCTGCCTCAGGACATCCTGTAAGCCCGGGTACCTGCACCACCAAGTTAAGGACGTGAGCCAAACAGGGCACATGGGTCATTTGTCCCTGTCGGAGGGCAGAGAGGAGGTTGGTGCCATTGTCGCAAACCACCATTCCTGCCTTAAGTTGGCGTGGCGTCAACCACCTCTGAACCTGCCCCTGCAGAGCTGACAGAACCTCTGCCCCAGTGTGGCTCCTGTCCCCCAAGCACACCAGCTCAAGCACCGCATGGCATCTTTTGGCCAGCGTACTTGCGTAGCCCCTTGAACGAAGACGGAGCACCGCTGGTTCCGAGGAAGAGGCCATGGAGGAAGAAGAAGAGGAGGGGGTGGAGGAGAGAGGTGTGTCACAATCATTAGCATTTTGGAGGCGTGGTGGCGGAACAACCTCCAACACTACTGCACCTTGTCCTGCATCCTTCCCAGCTGCCAGCAGAGTCACCCAATGCGCCGTGAAACTTAGGTAACGTCCCTGTCCATGCCTGCTGGACCATGAGTCAGCGGTAATATGCACCTTACCGCTGACCGCCCTGTCCAGCGAGGCATGGACATTGCCTTCCACATGCTGGTAGAGAGCCGGAATCGCCTTCCGTGAGAAAAAGTGGCGTTTGGGTACCTGCCACTGAGGAACCGCACATTCCACAAACTCACGGAAGGGGGCAGAGTCTACCAACTGAAAAGGCAGCAGTTGAAGTGCTAGCAATTTTGCCAAGCTAGCATTCAACCGTTGGGCATGTGGATGGCTGGGAGCAAACTTCTTTCGGCGGTGCAGCAGCTGGGGCAGGGAAATTTGCCTGGTACAATCTGACGTCGGTGTACCAAAATCAGATTGCCCACAAGTACGTGGCTGTGACACACCTAATTCTACACCTTCATTCCTCTCAGTGCAGGTCTCAGAGAGGACTGAAGGTCTAGTGGGGTTGGAAATCTCAGCTGATGAGGAGCAAGCAGAGGTCCTCTTTGTTCTTTGGTGTGGGTCTTTTAGATACGCTTGCCAACAAACTGCATGGCAGGTCAACATATGTCTGGTCAAGCATGTGGTACCCAAGCGGGAGATGTTTTGGCCACGCGAGATACGCTTGAGACATATGTTGCAAATAGCAGCGGTGCGATCTGATGCACTCGTCTCCAAAAAGGCCCACACCAAAGAACTTTTTGAATAACGCGCAGAGACTGCAGCGCCCTGCACATGTGGAGCTTTGGGGTGTGATGCAGTCAATGTGCTGCCCTTAGGCTGGCCCCTGGAGGGCATCCTGCCTCGTTGGTGATGTGCCGCCTCCTCCTCCTCCTCCTCCTCCTCCTCTCTCCTATCAGGCACCCACGTTGAGTCAGTGACCTCATCATCCCCTCCCTCCTCATCACTGGAGCAAACCTGGCAGTATGCTGCAGCAGGGGGAGCATGACTGCCAGATTGCTGTCCTTCTTGGGCACCCCCTCTGTCCGTGCTCGTGTTACTGCCTTCATCGAGCTCAGTATCATCATCAGAGCCTTCCAAACGCTGGGCATCCTCCTGGAGCATGTACCCAACACTGTGGTCAAACAGTTCGAGGGACTCCTCAGGAGGACATGGTGGGGCTAGGGAAGGAGTCACTGATGACATTGAGCCGAGGGAAGAGGCCGCTGCTTTGCCAGACAAAGTACCCTGGGCATGGGTGAGAGAGGATGAGGAGGATGAGGACGGCTTGGTCATCCACTCGACCAAGTCTTCCGCATGTTGCGGCTCAACATGGCCAGCTGCCGAAAAAAAGGCCAAGCGTGTCCCATGGCCACGTGCTGATGAGGATGCACCGTCTCCACGACCAGCACTAGACACAGAGCCTGCTTGCCCTCTCTTATTGGCTTGTGACTGTCTGCCTCTCCTTCTTGGCCTTCCAGACATACTAATGGCCTGTAGCTGCACTAAGCTGGGATATATATATATATATATATATATATATATATATATATATATATGTACTGATACTGCAGCTAGCAAAATCAACTGCCTGCCTGTAGTATGAGAACACCACCAACCTTCTACAGGTAGCTTTAGCTGAACACTGTGAGGTGGACGCACCCCACTAACTTGTAGGTTTAGCAGAACACTGTGAGCAGGACGCACTGCACTAACTGTAAATAGTCTAGCTGCCTGACTTTGTTACTAATAGGATCAAAAGAACACCAGCAATTTTCTTCAGGTAGCTGTATTTACTGTAACAAGACAAGCCTGCCTGTCAGTAAGAAGATAACAGAAACGGATCTAACTGAACACTGTGAGCAGGACGCACCCCACTAGCTTGTAGGTTTAGCTGAACACTGTGAGGTGGATGCACCCCACTAACTTGTAGGTTTAGCTGAACACTGTGAGCAGGACGCACCCCACTAACTTGTAGGTTTAGCAGAACACTGTGAGCAGGACACACTGCACTAACTGTAAATAGTCTAGCTGTCTGACTGTGGTACTAATAGGATCAAAAGAACATCAGTAATTTTCTTTAAAATACTGTAACAAGACAAGCCTGCCTGTCAGTAAGAAGATAACAGGAACGGATCTAGCTGAACACTGTGAGCAGGACGCACCCCACTAGCTTGTAGGTTTAGCTGAACACTGTGAGGTGGACGCACCCCACTAACTTGTAGGTTTAGCTGAACACTGTGAGCAGGACGCACCCCACTAACTTGTAGGTTTAGCAAAACACTGTGAGCAGGACGCACTGCACTAACTGTAAATAGTCTAGCTGCCTGACTGTGGTACTAATAGGATCAAAAGAACACCAGCAATTTTCTTTAAAATACTGTAACAAGACAAGCCTGCCTGTCAGTAAGAAGATAACAGGAATGGATCTAGCTGAACACTGTGAGCAGGACGCACCCCACTAGCTTGTAGGTTTAGCTGAACACTGTGAGGTGGACGCACCCCACTAACTTGTAGGTTTAGCTGAACACTGTGAGCAGGACGCACCCCACTAACTTGTAGGTTTAGCAGAACACTGTGAGCAGGACGCACTGCACTAACTGTAAATAGTCTAGCTGCCTGACTGTGGTACTAATAGGATCAAAAGAACACCAGCAATTTTCTTCAGGTAGCTGTATTTACTGTAACAAGACAAGCCTGCCTGTCAGTAAGAAGATAACAGGAACGGATCTAGCTGAACACTGTGAGCAGGACGCACCCCACTAGCTTGTAGGTTTAGCTGAACACTGTGAGGTGGACGCACCCCACTAACTTGTAGGTTTAGCTGAACACTGTGAGCAGGACGCACCCCACTAACTTGTAGGTTTAGCAGAACACTGTGAGCAGGACGCACTGCACTAACTGTAAATAGTCTAGCTGCCTGACTGTGGTACTAATAGGATCAAAAGAACACCAGCAATTTTCTTCAGGTAGCTGTATTTACTGTAACAAGACAAGCCTGCCTGTCAGTAAGAAGATAACAGAAACGGATCTAGCTGAACACTGTGAGCAGGACGCACCCCACTAGCTTGTAGGTTTAGCTGAACACTGTGAGGTGGACGCACCCCACTAACTTGTAGGTTTAGCTGAACACTGTGAGCAGGACGCACCCCACTAACTTGTAGGTTTAGCAGAACACTGTGAGAAGGACGCACTGCACTAACTGTAAATAGTCTAGCTGCCTGACTGTGGTACTAATAGGATCAAAAGAACACCAGCAATTTTCTTCAGGTAGCTGTATTTACTGTAACAAGACAAGCCTGCCTGTCAGTAAGAAGATAACAGAAACGGATCTAGCTGAACACTGTGAGCAGGACGCACCCCACTAGCTTGTAGGTTTAGCTGAACACTGTGAGGTGGACGCACCCCACTAACTTGTAGGTTTAGCTGAACACTGTGAGCAGGACGCACCCCACTTACTTGTAGGTTTAGCAGAACACTGTGGGCAGGACGCACTGTACTAACTGTAAATAGTCTAGCTGCCTGACTGTGGTACTAATAAGATCAAAAGAACACCAGTAATTTTCTTTAAAATACTGTAACAAGACAAGCCTGCCTGTCAGTAAGAAGATAACAGGAACGGATCTAGCTGAACACTGTGAGCAGGACGCACTGCACTAAATGTAAATAGTCTAGCTGCCTGACTGTGGTACTAATAGGATCAAAAGAACACCAGTAATTTTCTTCAAAATACTGTAACAAGACAAGCCTGCCTGTCAGTAGGAATATAACAGGAACGGATCTAGCTGAACACTGTGAGCAGGACGCACTGCACTAAATGTAAATAGTCTAGAAGATAACAGGAACGGATCTAGCTAAACTGAATACAGTGTATATATATATATATATATATATATGCAACACCTGGGATGCATATATATACACAATACACTTTAAGTGCAGCTAACTGACTGACTGTCCTGCCTAATCTAGCTAACTCAAATGAAATGACACTGTCTCTCTCTCTCTCTAAGCACACCGGAACACACTGCACAGGGCCGCCGTGCAGGCGGCCTTATATAGTGTGGGGCGTGTACTAAATCCCCTGAGCCATAATTGGCCAAAGCCTCCTTGGCTTTGGCCAATTATGGCTCTCTGTTAAGGCGGCGCTGTGATTGGCCAAGCATGCGGGTCATAGTGCATGCTTGGCCAATCATCAGCAAGCAATGCACTGCGATGCCGCAGTGAATTATGGGCCGTGACGCGCCACACGAATTTGGCGCGAACGGCCCATATCGTTCGCAATTCGGCGAACGATCGAACAGCCGATGTTCGAGTCGAACATGGGTTCGACTCGAACACGAAGCTCATCCCTAGTGACAACTTCAGTGGCTAATATCAAGGATGTGTCGGGGCGGTTGCATTCCAATCCCAGGGACATAAATGCATGTTTTGCCTCGTATTATGAGGATCTATATACATCTAAAGTGCAATATTCTACTGCAGAACTCCAAGCATATGTGGAGACTATTAAACTGCCCACCCTCTCAGAAGAGGCCCGCGGGAGGCTTGATGCTCCGCTCACTCTTAAGGGACTCCAAAATGCCATTAACTCCCTACAATCTGGGAAAACCCCGGGGGACGATGGACTTCCAGTGGAATTCTATAAGATGCATATGGAGACTATAGCTGTTAGGCTACAGGAGATCTTATCTGCCTCCTTTGAATTAAATTCGTTGCCCCCCTCTATGTCCAGAGCTGTGATAGTTGTGATACCTAAGGCTGGTAAGGACCCTGAGCTTTGCTCCTCGTATAGGCCTATATCGCTCCTAAACGTGGACGCAAAAATACTTGCAAAAGTATTAGCTACCAGACTCAACTCAGTAATCCTATCATTAATACATGGAGATCAGACTGGCTTCATGCCGGGCAAAGGCACTGATATTAATTTGCGCAGACTTTATACTATTCTGGCGAGTACGACTGCTGAGAGGGAGGCGGGTGTGGTGGCTTCTCTGGATGCAGAGAAAGCCTTTGACTCGGTGGAGTGGGAATATCTATGGCTAATCCTGCATAAGTTCTGGATAGGGCCCAAATTTATATGATGGATCCGATTGCTGTACTCCGGCCCATCGGCTAGGATACGTACGGGTGGGGTTCTGTCGGCCTCTATTCCCCTCCACCGAGGCACCAGGCAGGGCTGCCCACTGTCGCCGGCTCTGTTTGCTCTTGCGATCGAGCTGCTGGCGGAACTCCTTAGGATGTCCCCCGAGGTGGGAGGCACTTCATTCCCGCCCCTTGTTGAAAAGGTTTCCCTCTACGCGGATTATATGCTATTGTATCTCCGCAACTCCCAACAATCGCTTAGAGCGGCCCTATCCATTATTGACAGATTTGGTGCATTCTCGGGAATCAGGGTGAACTGGGAGAAATCTCTCCTATTCCCCCTGACGGACATCCCAATATTGGCGGACCCCCCTCTTCCCCTTAAAAAAGTGACCAAATTTAAATACCCAGGCATACAGATTCAATCTGACCTGCAAAGCTACCTAGCTGACAATGTCTATCCTATTCTAAATCAACTCATTCAGCGATGTGCGGTGTGGAAAACATTGCCATTAACCCCGGTGGGGAGAGTAAATTTGCTTAAGATGTCCTTCCTCCCAAAATTTTTGTATGCTTTTCATCATACTCCGGTTCCCATTCCAAATTCATTCTTCCTCAAATTAGATCAAGCTATCACCTCTTTTGTATGGGCTGGGGCAACACCCAGGGTAGCCAAACATACGTTGCAGCTATCACTTACAGAGGGAGGCCTTTCCCTCCCAAATTTTAAAAAATATTATTGGGCGGCGATACTTGTCACCGTACGTTGGTGGTTTGCTCAAGACAACACTAATCCGGCGGTTAATCTGGAGGCTGCGATCTTAGGCTCCTACTCGGAACTTAGTAACTTGGTTTACAGAGGCCCGAGATACAGTCCACAAGTCACCACGCCCATGAAAACGACGGTGAGGGTGTGGCAACAGGTCTCCTCATATCTTACCAGTGGCAATGCTATATCACCACATACCCCGCTGTGGGGAAACCCAACAATGCCACACCTCCAATCTGTTCCAGACCCTCAGGTCTGGGCCAGACACGAGGTTCGAACATTGCGACATATACTTAGAGAGGATCACCTTCTCTCCTTTGCAGAACTTAAAACTAGATATAACTTACCCTCATGGATGTTTTTCCCCTTCATGCAACTAAGACATGCGGTTAGAGCGCAGTTCCCACACGGGATAGAGCTGTCTACCCACTCGGTGGAATCCCTTTTGATGACCGATCAACTAGACCAAACATTATCTTCTATATATCTTAGACTTACGTGCAAAGATACTTCGAAAATGCTCCCCCTCTTTCATATATGGCAACTGGATATTCCGGCTCTGACCGAGGAAGGCTGGTCAGAAGGTCTGCAGCAATGCATCCCTTTTATGATCTCAACAAAGGACAGATTTGTCCAACTGAAGTTTCTTCACAGGGTGTATTATACCCCACAAAGATTGTCTAGAATTTATCCAGGGTTTGATGATAGGTGCCCCAAATGCCGACAGTCAGTGGGGACCTTCTTTCACGTAGTATGGGCATGCCCAGTCCTCCAGGCCTATTGGCGTGACATAGTGTCGGATGTAAATGGTGTGGCGGAGCTACAGTTGAAGGCTGACCCAATGGTGTTCCTCTTGGGCATCACAGATAACTTGACGGCAGGCAAACATACCAAACTTTTTGTGTTCTATGCAGCTCATTATGCCAGGAAAGAAATTCTATTACGCTGGAAGCGGTCGGACCCCCCCACCATTGAGGCGTGGAGGGCACAGATAAATGCAGTACTGCCAATATACAAGCTTACCTACATGGGCAGGAACTGTCCCAAGAAGTTCGACAAAATTTGGGCGGCCTGGGTTGCAGATCGCCACTTGGTGGTGTGAGTACACTGATGGGATGGGCTTTGAGAGGCAGACTGGCTGAGAGTGGACGGTGGAGTTACTACCCTCCAAATTCAAAAGGTATTAGTGCACACTCTTATTAACATAAGTGAGGCCGGGAGAGCTTCCCCGGATTCCCGATCTGCTTATCTTTATCACCACCCCCTCCCCATTTCTTCATTTCTTTTTCCTTTATAGTACAGGTAGTCTTTCTTTGGGGACCTCTCTTGCCGCCTCCCCTCCTCTTGTTCTTCCATTTCTTCTCTTACTTCTCCCTCTGTCCCTTTCGGCGATCTTCCTTACACTCTCTTCAACTCCTCAAATCTTCCTTGTCTTCCTGGCTCTTCTTCCCTCCCCCACTCCTACCGCAATGTCCCTAAGATAAGAAGAATCTCACGGGGAATAGACTTGACATTAGTAACAATACAATGTATGTAAGATAGATGTCATATTCAAAGTAGTTGAGAAAGAGACTTACCTTCTTTATTTCTAACAATGTCTACTAACAAATGAGATAAGTGGATGGCCTTAGGCCCAGTTCTAACTCTACATTGAAATTTGTATCATCTAGAACTGTGGTAATTATTCGCAGATGCTTCTGTAAAAACGATATGTTTATCAAATTCAAATGTAAAGTGCAGTTTACTCAATAAAAATTTTCTGTGTTAAAAAAAAAAAAAACATCTTTGCCATTCTGAAGCTTCCCTCCAACCACTTTGCATATTATTTTATACAGTGGGGACGGAAAGTATTCAGACCCCCTTAAATTTTTCACTCTTTGTTATATTGCAGCCATTTGCTAAAATCATTTAAGTTAATTTTTTTTCCTCATTAATGTACACACAGCGCCCCATATTGACAGAAAAACACAGAATTGTTGACATTTTTGCAGATTTATTAAAAAAGAAAAACTGAAAAATCACATGGTTCTCAGTATTTAGACCCTTTGCTCAGTATTTAGTAGAAGCACCCTTTTGATCTAATACAGACATGAGTCTTTTTGGGAAAGATGGAACAAGTTTTTCACTCCTGGATTTGGGGATCCTCCTTGCAGATCCTCTCCAGTTCTGTCAGGTTGGATGGTAAACATTGGTGGACAGCCATTTTTAGGTCTCTCCAGAGATGCTCAATTGGGTTTAAGTCAGGGCTCTGGCCGGGCCATTCAAGAACAGTCACGGAGTTGTTGTGAAGCCAGTCCTTCATTATTTTAGCTGTGTGCTTAGGGTCATTGTCATGTTGGAAGGTAAACCTTTGGCCCAATCTGAGGTCCTGAGCACTCTGGAGAAGGTTTTTGTCCAGGATATCCCTGTACTTGGCCACATTCATCTTTCCCACAATTGCAACCAGTCGTCCTGTCCCTGCAGCTGAAAAACACCCCCACAGCATGATGCTGCCACCACCATGCTTCACTGTTGGGACTGTATTGGACAGGTAATTAGCAGTGCCTGGTTTTCTCCACATATACAGCTTAGAATTAAGGCCAGAAAGTTCTATCTTGGTCTCATCAGACCAAAGAATCTTATTTCTCACCATCTTGGAGTCCTTCAGGTGTTTTTTAGCAAACTCCTTGCAGGCTTTCATGTGTCTTGCACTGAGGAGAGGCTTCCGTCGGACCACTTTGCCATAAAGCCCCGACTGGTGGACGGCTGCAGTGATGGTTGACTTTCTACAACTTTCTCCCATCTCCCGACTGCATCTCTGGAGCTCAGCCACAGTGATCTTTGGGTTCTTCTTTACCTCTCTCACCAAGGCATGCTCAGTCTGAAGCTGTGAAACTTGGTGTAAGTGGAGCTGGAATAAGTGGGAGTTAAAAAAAACAGAGTTAGAGTGTACAAGTCTTGCTGTTTGTTTGCTGTTTGTTTGCTGTTTGTTTGCTGTTTGCTGTTTGTTTGCTGTTTGCTGTTTGCTGTTTGTTTGCTGTTTGCTGTTTGTTTGCTGGGTTGCATTTTTGGGGCTTTTCCTTTTAGTTTTTAATTTGCCTTTTGCTGTCACTTTTTAAATAGCTTTTTTTTTTTTTTTTTCCTCTGGTTTCATCAGTCTATCAATTAAGGGGTGTGGTTAATTGCTCACAGGTGCCTATTTAACTGGTTGTAGGACTCAGTCTGAGCGTGCTCAGTCTGAAGCTGTGGAACTTGGTGTAAGTGGAGCTGGAATAAGTGGAAGTTAAAAAACCAGAGTTTAAAACAGGAGGTTATAACAGGGGTCATAGTACCTGTGCAGTGTGAGTATCTGAGTGTTGTCTGAGTAGTGTGTGTGGATCGTTAGTACTTGTGTATTGTGTACTGTGTACTTGTGTATTGCGAGTGCACGTAGGTCTGTGAGTACCTGTGTATTGTCTTGTTGTGTACCTGTGTATTGTCTTGTTGTGTACCTGTGTATTGTATTGTCGTGTCCCTGTGTATTGTCTTGAGTATTAGTCCTAGGAAGCTAGCTGTTAGGTAATTTGGACAGGGTAAAATCCCCAAATCCTCACTAAATTTAATAGGTACGATGCCCGGCGGGTGTGGAGAGGCGACCCTTTGTACATCTTGCCGCATGTATGCGTTCCTTGATCATCCGATTGAGGGCGAATACTGCTGTGCAAAATGTAAGCACATTGTTTCCCTGGAAGCCCAGGTTCTGAATCTAGGGAAGCAACTGTCAGCACTGAGAAGTCCTTCCATACTAAAGGTGAGCCAGGAACATACACGGCAGGTGCCGGCAGGGGCCAGCACAGAGGCGGGTGGAGACAAGGAGGTGCAGGCAAAGAGTAGATGGGTGACAGTCAGGAGGGGTAGAGGGGGAAGTGCCAGAGAGGCCGATCCAGGACTGGAGCATCCCAATAAGTACGCTCCATTGAGTGACATTGGTGAAACCAGTCAGGGACCAGCACTGCTGGAGATGAGGGACTCTCCTAGCTGCCAGGGGAAGAACTCCTCCAGTGAGAGTGGGGGGGCAGCAAAGGGAAAGGAAAGACAGATTCTGGTGGTAGGGGACTCAATTCTTAGAAGGACAGAGAGGGCAATCTGTAACCAAGACCTGAAGCGCCGAACAGTATGTTGTCTACCTGGCGTTCGGGTTCGGCACATCACGGATCTTGTGGACAGATTACTGGGAGGGGCTGGGGAAGACCCGGCTGTCATGGTGCACGTTGGCACCAATGACAAAGTCAGAGGCAGATGGAGTGTCCTAAAGAACAATTTTAGGGACTTAGGAGCTAAATTGAGGAAAAGGACCTCCAAGGTAGTGTTCTCAGGAATACTACCGGTACATCGAGCCACACCAGAAAGGCAGAGGGAGATTAGGGAAGTAAACAAGTGGCTGAAGAGCTGGTGTAGTAAGGAGGGGTTTGGGTTCCTGGAGGACTGGGCCGACTTCTCAGTCGGTAACCGGTACTATAGAAGGGACGGACTGCACCTAAATGAGGAGGGTGCAGATCTGCTGGGAATGAAGATGGCCAAAAAGTTAGAGGGGTTTTTAAACTAGGCGATGGGGGGGAGGGTCCAGAGACAGTGATAGCCAGCGCGGAAGATATTCCAGAGGGTAGTATTGGGGGCATTAGTGGTAGGTTAACCAAAGCACAAAAACACAAGGTGAGTATAGTAGCAAGTCCTAGTTGCAATCTTGAAACACCCAATACGAGGACAATATGCGACCGGTCTAAACTATGTGGCATGTTCGCTAATGCCAGGAGTATGGCGGACAAGATGGGTGAACTAGAGATACTGTTGTACAAGGAGGATTTGGATTTTGTGGGAATTTCAGAGACCTGCTTCAACAGCTCTCATGATTGGCTGGCAAACATTCAAGGATAGAGAGGGTAAAAAGGGGGAGGGGTATGCCTATATATCAAGAATAATGTACAAGTGAATGTGAGAGATGACATCACTGAGGGGGGTAGGGAGGAGGTGCAATCTTTATGGGTAGAGCTCCAAAGGGATGAAGCTAAGGGGAAAATAATACTGGGAGTATGCTATAGGCCCCCTAACCTGAGGGAGGAAGTGGAGACGGATCTCCTATCACAAATTGGATTAGCAGAAAGGATGGGAAGTGTTATCATAATGGGGGATTTTAATTATCCAGACATAGACTGGGCGGAGGGAACCGCGCATTCATTTAAGGCTTGCCAGTTCCTTAATGTCTTGCAGGACAATTTTATGGGTCAGATGGTAGACGCACCAACTAGAAATAAAACATTACTAGATCTACTGATTACCAACAATACAGACCTGATCACAGATGTGGAAATACGGGGCAATTTAGGTAACAGCGATCACAGGTCAATTAGTTTCAGTATAAATCACACAAATAGGAAACATGAAGGGAACACAAAGACACTGAATTTCAAAAGAGCCAACTTCCCTAAACTACAAACTTTGCTAAAAGGCATAAATTGGGATAAAATATTAGGAACAAAGAATACGGAGGAGAGATGGGTTTGCTTTAAGAGCATATTAAATAAAGGCATTAGCCACTGTATCCCATTGGATAATAAATTTAAAGGAGCAAACAAACATCCTGGATGGCTTAACTCCAATGTAAAAATGCATATAAAAGCAAAGGAGAAGGCCTTCAAAAAATACAAGGTTGAGGGATCATCCTCAGCATTCAGAATTTATAAAGAATGCAATAAGAAATGTAAGGGTGCAATTAGGACGGCTAAGATAGAACATGAAAGACACATAGCGGAGGAGAGCAAAAAAAATCCCAAGAAATTCTTTAAGTATGTAAACAGTAAAAAAGGGAGGACAGACCATATTGGCCCCATAAAGAATGAGGAAGGACATCTGGTTACAAAGGATGGGGAGATGGCAAAGGTATTGAATTTATTCTTCTCCTCAGTCTTCACGAGTGAATCGGGGGGCTTCAGTAACCAAAACTGCAGTGTTTATCCCCATGACACAACACAGGAAGCACCTACATGGTTAACAGAGGACGGAAATAAAATTAGACTTGAGAAACTTAACATTAATAAATCACCGGGACCAGATGGCTTGCATCCGAGGGTACTTAGGGAACTCAGTCAGGTGATTGCCAGACCGTTGTTCCTAATTTTTACAGACAGTCTATTGACTGGAATGGTACCAGCTGATTGGAGAAAAGCTAATGTAGCACCAATATTTAAAAAGGGCCCAAAAAACATCCCTGGGAATTACAGACCAGTTAGCCTAACATCAATAGTATGTAAACTCTTGGAGGGGATGATAAGGGACTATATACAAGATTTTAGTAATAAGAATGATATCATTAGCAGTAATCAGCATGGATTCATGAAGAATCGTTCTTGCCAAACCAATCTATTAACCTTCTATGAGGAGGGGAGTTGCCATCTAGATAAAGGAAGGCCCATAGATGTGGTGTATCTGGATTTTGCAAAAGCATTTGACACAGTTCCCCATAAACGTTTACTGTACAAAATAAGGTGCGTTGGCATGGACCATAGGGTGAGTACATGGATTGAAAACTGGCTACAAGGGCGTGTTCAGAGGGTGGTGATAAATGGGGAGTACTCAGAATGGTCAGGGGTGGGTAGTGGGGTTCCCCAGGGTTCTGTGCTGGGACCAATCCTATTTAATTTGTTCATAAACGACCTGGAGGATGGGATAAACAGTTCAATCTCTGTATTTGCAGACGATACTAAGCTAAGCAGGGCAATAACTTCTCCGCAGGATGTGGAAATCTTGCAAAAAGACCTGAACAAATTAATGGGGTGGGCGACTACATGGCAAATGAGGTTCAATGTAGAAAAATGTAAAATAATGCATTTGGGTGGCAAAAATATGAATGCAATCTATACACTGGGGGGAGAACCTCTGGGGGAATCTAGGATGGAAAAGGACCTGGGGGTCCTAGTAGATGATAGGCTCAGCAATGGCATGCAATGCCAAGCTGCTGCTAATAAAGCAAACAGAATATTGGCATGCATTAAAAGGGGGATCAACTCCAGAGATAAAACGATAATTCTCCCGCTCTACAAGACTCTGGTCCGGCCGCACCTGGAGTATGCTGTCCAGTTCTGGGCACCAGTCCTCAGGAGGGACGTACTGGAAATGGAGCGAGTACAAAGAAGGGCAACAAAGCTAATAAAGGGTCTGGAGGATCTTAGTTATGAGGAAAGGTTGCGAGCACTGAACTTATTCTCTCTGGAGAAGAGACGCTTGAGAGGGGATATGATTTCAATTTACAATTACTGTACTGGTGACCCCACAATAGGGATAAAACTTTTTCGCAGAAGAGAGTTTAATAAGACTCGTGGCCACTCATTACAATTAGAAGAAAAGAGGTTTAACCTTAAACTACGTAGAGGGTTCTTTACTGTAAGAGCGGCAAGGATGTGGAATTCCCTTCCACAGGCGGTGGTCTCAGCGGGGAGCATTGATAGCTTCAAGAAACTATTAGATAATCACCTGACTGACATACAGGGATATGTAATGTAATACTGACACATAATCACACACATAGGTTGGACTTGATGGACTTGTGTCTTTTTTCAACCTCACCTACTATGTAACTATGTAACTATGTAACTATGTAAGGCTCTTCTCCCCCAATAGCTCAGTTTGGCCGGACGGCCAGCTCTAGGAAGGGTTCTGGTCGTCCCAAATGTCTTACTTTAAGGATTATGGAGGCCACTGTGCTCTTAGGAACCTTAAGTGCAGCAGAAATTTTTTTGTAACCTTGGCCAGATCTATGCCTTGCCACAATTCTGTCTCTGAGCTCTTCAGGCAGTTCCTTTGACCTCATGATTCTCATTTGCTCTGACATGTACTGTGAGCTGTAAGGTCTTATATAGACAGGTGTGTGGCTTTCCTAATCAAGTCCAATCAGTATAATCAAACACAGCTGAACTCAAATTAAGGTGTAGAACCATCTCAGGGATGATCAGAAGAAATGGACAGCACCTGAGTTAAATATATGAGTGTGACAGCAAAGGGTCTGAATACTTAGGAACATGTGATATTTCAGTTTTTCTTTTTTAATAAATCTGCAAGAATGTCAACAATTCTGTGTTTTTCTGTCAATATGGGGTGCTTTCCGGTTCTGGCGCCGTATGTGAGAGTCGGAGGGACTGGCGGCTCCGCTCATCCCGCAGAATAATCGGCATATAAAGGCACTAAAGCGGACCTCACCCCCCAGAATAGCCTCCCTGCGATCGCTCAGGATTACTGTGCATGGAGCGGTACCTTACACAGCCGCGGCCCAGGTCCGGCTCACGATCGAGGGACACGTCTCTTTCTCCCTCAGGGAAATCTAAAATGGCCGCCGCATTAGGTCCATCATCTCCTCCACAGAGCGCACACCAGCCTCGGCGCTTAGGTACTCCCTGCACACAAGAACTCCCCTGTGTGGACATGGAGGACAGCGCTCAGGGGAGCCAGGAGTCACACAGCACACACCAACAGATCGCTCAGGCTGTGGCTGCTCTTCTCTATCCCACTATAACAGCCGCAGTGGACAGAGCAGTATCCACAGGCATATTGCAGCTGAGAAAGGAGCTAGGAGAGCACTCCCAGAGGCTGACAGAGGCAGAGCAGCGAATCTCTTCCATTAAAGATGATCAATACCATATGAGTGCAGATATGGAAAAATATTCCCAAGCCCAGCAGCACCTACACGATCGAATGGAGGACTTGGAAAACTGTTCTAGAAGGAACAATCTGAGGATTATCGGCCTCCCTGAATCCTATAAACCAGGCTCGCTCCTTGACTTATGCACCTCCATCATTCCGGAAGCCCTCGGCATGAACTGCAGATACACCCTGGAACGGGCCCATCGGTTCGGGGCCCTAGCCAATGATCGCAAGCACCCAAGACCAATCATAGCGAAGTATCTTAACTATGCAGATCGCACGGACATCCTACAAAGCTTTCGGAAAGCTAGATCCCTCATGGTGGAGGGCCACATGCTCCTCATCTTCGCAGATTACTCCGCCGAAGTGCCAAGCAAACGCAAAGAGTTCCAATCTGTATGTGCAGAGCTTTACAAAAGAAGCGTCCGCTTCACTTTAGCCTACCCAGCAACTCTCTGCCTACAAGCTCCAGATGGAGAACAGCTCACCTTCCAATCGACGGAAAAGGCGAACGCATACCTGCGCTCACTCCCATCTTCACACGAGCAAAACCCATCTGCAACGTACGCAGAAAAAGTGAAGTTTGGGCCCAGAGAGCAAAGGAGCCCCAGGAAGGACCCCCCCAAATGTCTGAAGCCCACTTCTCTACATGATCAGCAAGAACCTCGCTGACGTTAACATCTGCTCGTTATTTCACGCACGTGAGTGATAGAGTATTCTCTCATACCAGTCTCTACTCCTCAGGATTCTTTAACCTTTGAAAGGTTCAAGGGAGTGATGCCCTAAGGATATCGCACACCCCATATTAATTGAGCTCTTTTTACTGCAGCCTTTCATGTTATGCTGTTTTATCTTTCTTTCACTGTTTTGATTTGTATAACATACAAATTTACTATGTGCTAGACCCTCTGGCATGGTTTCGGGCAACAGTTCTTGCCCTGATCCCTCCCACAGGAGAGGAAGTTTTGCTCCTTCACCACTTGCTCTACCCCACCTAGTTCCCTGAATTAAAGTTAAATGACAAGTCCCCTCATCAATTCAGGCAGTCTGGGCGGGGAGGGGGCTTGCACTCGACCCCACTCCCTTATAGCCTGTGGGATGGCGGTTCGACCGGTGGTGAAATAGCATACGGAAAAAAGTGAAGTCGCGTATTTGTTTACCTCTTGTGGTTAATCTCTTCTCTCTATCTTTTCCCGCTCCCTCTTTTGTACCCAACTCTCTAAAGAAGGGATGTTCCCCCCGTCGCAAATCCAGAACTCAGCACTACTTTGCATGACATTTAACTCCGTTCATGCGATCCAGGTAATTCCCACATACAACCACCTTCACTATCTACCCCATTCCTGACCTATGGCTTCTTTACAAATTACATCCTGGAATGTTAAAGGGCTTCGCTCCCCGATAAAAAGAATGAAGATCCTCAGGCACTTAAAAAGATTAAAGTTGGACATAGCTCTGCTTCAGGAGACGCACTTGGCGGAAAGTGACTTCTCCAGAATGCAAAAGCTTTGGGTAGGAAGGGTGTTAGGCTCAGCTTCCAAGGGATGCAAAGCGGGTACACTTATACTCCTACACAAAAGACTAGCATAAAATTTAGTCTCAGTTGACAAAGACAAGGAAGGCAGGTTTATCTCAGTCCACCTGAAATTCCAATCGAGAGAGATGAGGATAACTAACATATATGCACCCAATTCCCCGGACAGGTCCTATTTCACAAATTTAACTACCCAACTAGTGAAAGAGGTCAGCATACCTCACCTTTTAGGTGGGGTCTTCAATTCAGTCTTACACAACAGCGAAGATAGATCTAGCCCACACTACAGATCAAGACCGTTATTACGCGAGCAGTTCACCCACTTTTACCACATGGTTAACGATCTTCAACTGATCAATACGTGGAGACTGCAACACCCCCAGCTAAGGAATTCACTTTCTTCTCCCCAGCCCATGACTCCCTGGCCAGACTCGACTACTTCCTATGCACCCCATCCCTTTTGAACAGGGTTCACGACATGGTATACACGACATGTCAATTTCTGATCACTCCCCCATCTCAATCACCATAGACGCTCTCTAACCTTGCCCAGAATACAGACAGTGGCGCTTCCCGGGTCACTTGACCCAAAATATCAACTTCAAAACAATGCTACGTGAGGCTTGGTTGGAATACTCACACAACAATAGCCCACATGCAGATAGTCCCAATCTATTCTGGGAGGCAGGGAAAGCGTTCCTCAAGGGTAGGATTATATCCTTTGCATCGGCCCACAGGAAATCCACCCAAATACATTATTTGGAGGCCAGTGACAAACTACGGACAGCCCAACAGTGACTAAACGATCAAAACACCCCTGAAAACCGTAAGTTATGGCAGGAAGTGAAGGACTTTTTTGACTCCTGGGCACACAATCTAGAACGTATGAAAATGTCCCATACCCAATTACAATACCACACATATGGCAATAAGGCAGGGAAGCTACTGGCTAGGCTCACCAATGGTACCTTCCTTTCAACCCATATCAACGCCCTACGCCATCCTGACGGCACTCTTTCCACATCGCCCAAAGAAATAAATAAAACTCTGGAATCATTTTATTCCAACCTCTATGCCCCTGAATCAATAGACCCTACTGAAGCAGCAAATTGGCTAGATGCTACGCCCCTACCCCAGATTACACCAGACATGCTAAACACTTTAAATGCCCCTGTTACCGCAGAGGAAATTGAAGTCTCTATCAGCGGCCTTTCGAACGGTAAGGCCCCTGACCCCGATGGTTACACTCCCGAATTCTTTAAAATGCTCAGAGACTCAATCATCCCCTCTCTCCTATCGGTGTATAATTTGATATGGGACGTGGGGCCCATACCTTCCAACAGGACATCAAGCAAACATAAAACTGATTGCAAAAAAAGGTAAGGACCCGCAGAATCCAGGGTCGTACCGCCCAATATCACTGCTAAACATTGACTCTAAAATACTGTCCAAGATATTAGCAACCTGTTTGGCAAACATTATGCCTTCTCTTATCCACCCTGCGCAGTCAGGGTTCACCAAGGGCAGATCGGCTGCTTCCAACCTACGAAAGGTCTTAGCCGCCTATGCAAAACAACACCCCCAAAAACATATAGCGATTATAACTTTAGATGCCGAAAAGGCTTTTGACAACGTTAGTTTTTAATGGCTGTCCCTAATAATGCAAAAGTTTGGAATATCAGGCCCCTTTTACCACTTCATACAAAACCTGTACTCATCCCCATCAGCCACAGTTATAGCTTCAGGAATACAATCTAACCCCATAAGATTACACAAAGGGACAAGACAGGGGTGTCCCCTCTCTCCCCTGCTATTCAACCTGGCCATTGAGCCCCTTTCACGATACCTTAACACCACAGCCCCCATTCAAGGAATAACTTTTGGACATGAGGAATTGTGAGCAGCCCTGTTTGCGGATGACATTTTGTTATTCACGACTTCTCCCCAAACTGATATTCCAGCCATACAAAATATTTTCAACTCCTTCCGCAAGTGCTCTGGCCTAAGAATAAATTTTGCCAAGAGTGAAATCCTTCCCTTGGGTGCTCCAACGTCCAGACCATGGTTGTCCTCCTCCCCTTTTCACATAAACGAGAAGCATATCACCTATTTGGGTATCAAAATAGGGAAGGATCCATCCTCTCTTTACCACCTCAATTACCCTCCTCTGATTTCAAAAATTATAGGGGAACTAGAGGCATGGTCCAACCTTCCACTATTATAGGGCGTACACACGGTCGGACTTTGTTCGGACATTCCGACAACAAAATCCTAGGATTTTTTCCGACGGATGTTGGCTCAAACTTGTTTTGTCTACACACGGTCGCACAAAGTTGTCGGAATTTCCGATCGCCAACCACGCGGTCACGTACACCACGTACGACGAGACTAGAAAAGGCCGGTTTAGAACCAAGCGCGGCACCTCGTGGTTTTCAGATCGTTTTCTGCTGTTCAGTTTGTGCTTGTGGGTTTGTATCTGCTCTTCAGTGCATGCAGTCAGTTCATATTGAAGTTTCCTGTGCGATCTTGTCTGCTTGTTGCTGTTTTTCAGGTCGCTCTTCACAGGCCTTGCTGTTCTTCAGTGCGTTCTGTTACTTCGTTCTGAGCAGCCGACCGTTTTCTAGCCATGTTGCGTATGCGTACTCCTCGTAGAGTTCGTGCTGTGCGGGGGCTTGGTGTTGGGGTCCTGACCTTGACACAAGTCCAGTCCATGAACAGGGTGGGGAGGAGTTCATGGACCAAGAATCGGTTGCTTCAGCATGACCAGTTCTCTCATATGCCTTTGCTCCGTGAGATCCGTGAGAATAATCCTGATGATTTCAGGAACTTTCTCAGGATGACGGACCCCGTGTTTCACCGTCTGTTGGCTTCGCTGACCCCCTATATTAGCAGGCAGGATACCTGCATGAGGCAAGCCATCACTCCGGAGCAGAGGTTGGTCGCTACCCTGCGGTATTTGGCGACAGGGAGAAGTCTGCAGGACTTGAAGTTCTCGACAGGCATCTCCCCCCAGGCTCTGGGTATCATTATCCCAGAGACCTGTTCTGCCATCATCCAGGTCCTGCAGAAGGAGTATATGAAGGTAAGGTTTTTATCCTTTAATATCACATTTTATTGTATTGAATGTTTGCTAATATATTGTGTTTCTTTCCTCATTCCCTAATTACCATGATTGGAATATGCTGTGAATGTCCCCTTTGTTCTCATGCATGCTGGATTTTTATGTAATTATTATTTTAGGTCCTTCATACATATTTGCCCTTCAATAACCTCCCCAGCATGGTGTCTCCTGGCCTATATTCACCTCATGTAGTCACTTAACAATGTATTTTTTCAGCTCCATAGTAGTGCTTTACCCCAAACACCCCCTAAAATGTTTGGAAATGTTATTTTTGCTTTAAATTCTGGCAGAGTGCCAGAGGCTTTTTTTTTGTGGTGTCCCCAAATAATTTTTAGTAACCCTCCCTCCCCCAACTGCTAAGTCAGCTGATCCCAATTCTCTATCTATCCTCAATCATCTATCTGCTGACTTTGCCAAACCATACACACTATACCCATCTCTTTTGTGGTCAGATTTATGGATGAATTCCCCAAAGCATGTAGTGCAAGGGCCTGCCTGTATACTTTCAAATGGTACTGTTTAAAGTTTTAGGATCCTATTATTATCTTGATAGGTAATAGCAGAATGTCCAAATGTCCTCAAATGTGTACAGTGTGTATTTCTATCTTTGTATTATGACACTTCTTACCTGTCCAGTGGGCTGCCAATAGTGTAACTAAGGAGGGGCTGTTCCAAGTAATACCCATTATTTAGGCATTCATCTCTCAATGAAGTGAAGAGGGTTACCTGTCCAAGATTTCCACACACCCCCTATAATGTTAGAAATGGCCCATGAGAGGGGGGAGGGGGAATATGATAGGTGTACCTTATACTTTGGCGTTGTTAAATTCCCCTTAATAAATTCTATCTGGAGGTTGCCCCATAATGTTTGTGTCTAATCTGCTTGCCCTGTTTCTGAGTAAAAATAGTAATGTTTATTGTTTTTTCCTCAACAGTTTCCTTCCACGCCACAGGAATGGCAGACTGTGGCCTCCCACTTTGCCGAGCGGTGGGACTTTCCTAACTGCGGAGGGGCAATTGATGGGAAACACGTCCACATCGTCCCACCACCCAACTCGGGTCGTACTATTATAATTACAAGGGGTTCAATAGTATAGTGATGTTGGCGGTGGTGTCGGCTAATTACGACTTCTTGTATGTGGACGTGGGGAAGAATGGCCGGATGTCCGATGGTGGAGTCATCGCCAAGACGGAGTTCTACAGGCATCTCCAGAATGGCAGCTTGGACTTGCCAGCTCCAGAGGACAATGTTGAAGGATTCCCATTTGTGTTCGTTGCTGATTAAGCGTTTGCACTGGGGGACCACCTGATGCGGCCATTCCCAATGAGGACCCTCACCCCGGAACTGAGGGTTTTTAATTACCGGATGGCCAGAGCCCGAAGAGTGGTGGAGAACACATTTGGAATCCTGGCCAGCCGGTTCCGCCTATTTCTGACACCTATCCATATGGCGGAGTATAAACTGAACCATATTATACTGGGGTGCTGTATTCTCCATAACTTTTTAAGGAAACATTCGGCCAACTATGCTGGCTCATTTGGGCCTGATGCCGGAATGATACATCAAACCACAGTGATAGCGCTTGAAAGTGGCCGTCCTGGCTTGCCCTCCCTGAGTGCCCGTGATGTCCGGTTACGCTACCTGGAGTTCTTTGCGGGTAGGGGGGCTATCAATATGCCAGCAAATCTGTGAAGCCTTTTTATAATAAAAAAAAAATAAATTCTTTGTGGACATTTACTGCTTGTGTTTGTTTTAGCTGACCCTGACAGAAATGTGTTGAGTCCAGAAAATGTCGTGATTGTGTAACCTTATTATACAAAGCACTGTTGGCTGTTATTTACTAAATGCAAAAACACATTTCACTACAAGTGCACTTGCAACTGCACTGAAGCTCCACTTGTAGTGCAAAGTGGATTTGCCCTTAGGAAATAACCCCCATTTTCGCAGAAAACAGCAATTACATCACCCCAAAAGTGTTGTAGTGTTGAGACAATAATCCACACATTCTTGAGTAACCAACTTTTTTATACCTGCACAATCACATGTGCATTTACCAAAGGTTTTTAAAACAAACCAACATGTTTGTTGTATAACAATTTTTGGAGTAGCATTATCAAAAATAGAAATGTCTATTTAAGATAAAACAGGCCTGTGTAAAACCAACAAGAAAGGCAAAAAACTTGAACTTACAAAGTTCACGTTTGGTAAAACCTGAAGGCTATATCAGACATCAGTATTTAGGAACTGGGTTTGATATAGCATTCAGATGGGGGGAAATCACCCCTGGAAAAGCCAAATTTGGAAGATGCACACCAATTTACAAATGTCAACATGTGCTATCTGCCATCACGGGGGGATCAAGGGATGTGTTTTGGGGGAGCAAGCCCTTCCTCACCGCTACTTTATAATTGAGGAAGGGGTTGCACCCCCAAAACGCGTCCATTGATCTCCCGTGATGGCAGATAGCACATGTTGGCACACTGTGTGCATCCTCCAAATTTGGCTTTTCAAAACATTGCAAAAATATTTAAAAGATTGGACCACAATCCAAAAAGTGATTTTGTGGGGTTTTAAATTCGCCCCAAAACATCAATGATGTTATTATTTTTTTTAATCACATCATTGATTTTTTGCTGTATGTTTTGCAATTCGACATTACACCCTATGATCTCCCCGATCAGGATCGGGGCACTTTCTGATGTGAAAGGATCTGGATCACGATCACCTAAAAAGAGAGAAACAAAACAAAAACAGGTATCAAAAATCTGCCACCATCCATCTCTTACCTGAGTCTGTGGTCGCAGACACTCACCTGTTGTGGTGCCAATTTCCACCACATCTTCTTCCTCCTCCTGCTCAGCTTGTGTTGGTGGTATTTCACCTTCTTCCATAGGTGGGGGGTCTGTCGTCTCCTCGGATGAGGGGTGTCCTCCGAGTCTTTTCTCCCCTATGTAAAACAAAAATGTTATAATTAGCACACAGATATTTGATGGCAGAACTAGAAATAGGAAACATTGCTTGGAAGTGGGGTACAATTGTCTATTTTAGCCGAGTTCCAAGATGTATTTTTTTTCTTGCCCTTTGTCAATCTGCAATACTTTACCTGTTTGGTACAAGCTTCACAGATGGAGACCCCCCTATAGTATACACTGGAGCACCTGTGTGGCCCCCTAATAAAAATGGTGTTCTTGTGTCCCACACTAGTGCTCCAGTGTCCAGATGTGAAAACAGCTGCTCAGTGTCCTCTCCTTACACACAATCTAGTTTGCATTTCATTCGAGTAACAAACCCATCTACACAAACAAATATTTGGCATCCAAGTAGGCCCAAAAAAAAGTGGGAAAATGCATATGGCCTAAACAATGTTGTTTTAGAGGCCGAAAGAAAAATGTTTGATACGAACGAATAATGGGCCCATGGACGTTAAAGTTGCCCTTTTAAACGTTACAATTAAGAAAAGCATATGGAGCAGCATGAAAGGAATAAAGACAGAAAGAATAGGAACACAGCACAACTACTTACTTTTTTGCAGCACTCTCCAGATCTTTCGGTACTGCTCTGGCTCTCTTAATTTCAGGTCCGTCCACCGCTTCCTGAGCTGATCTTTCGATCTTCGTACCCCGAAATTCTTGTGAATACTTTTGACCACTTTCGCCATGATCTTGGCCTTTCTGATATTGGGGTAAGGCCCATACTTTCCGTCATAGTCGGACTTCTTCATGATGTCGACCATCTCCAACATCTCCCCAAAGGACATATTTGTGGCCTTAAAACGTCTCCTTCTGGATCGGGACGTGTCCGGATCCGGTCTTTCCTCCTCCTCCTCGTTCCTGCAATTATCACTCACCTGCTGTGACTCCGCCATGTGCTCTTCCCCCACTGCGCCGAACAAAAAGGGGCGGGGAATAGAATAGAAAGAACGTCAGGGGCGGGCGGAGTTACACGCATGCACAGTGTATAGAAAGTGTAACACACGTGCGTATTACGTACGATCTGTGAGCGGAGGAAGGAGCATTGGACGCGCCGATCGTAAGAACGAAGGTAAGAGACAAACTTGTGCCTATACTGCTTCTACATTGAGGACTATATTGTAACAAGATTAGGAGAGTTTTGTCTGACATTAGGCTTTGTCTTGTGTTGTGTCTTGCAGTGAACATGGATATGCTACTGAAAGACAATGACTTCATGTCAGTATTCGTAGATATGTTAAGGGAGCTGCCCTGTCTGTGGGAGATTAAACACCCCCATTTCAAGAACCAAGCAAAGAGGAAGGCAGCACTGGTGCAATTGTGTGAAATTGTGAAGCAGGTGATCCCCACGGCAGACATCACATATTTAAAGATATTAATTGGTGGCCTGAGGAGTATATATCTAAGGGAGCGCAAGAAGGTCCTGGATTCACAGAGATACGGAGCAGCAGATGACATCTATGTCCCCAGGATGTGGTACTATGACAGGCTGTATTTTCTGGCAGGCCAGACTGAACCCAGGCCATCCCTCTATAGTCTTCCTTCCACGTTTCCTTCCCCCCCGGCTGAGGCTTCTGACACCCAACCTGGGCCTTCCAGGCCACATGTAGAGGAGCCCAGATTGAGCCAGGTATAGCATTCCTCTAAATATTTCTGCTTGTCCAATCAATGATGTTAACTAGATGTTAGTTGGGAGTACTAATTTATGATTGTGATTGATGATGCAAAACATTACAACCATGTCCCTTTTTCATACACAGGGAAGTCTCAGCCAGGAGGTGGCCGGGCCGAGCCGGCTGGCTGATCTGCAGGTCCCTCCACCCCCCCTGAAAAGAGAAAGTGGCAGTAGGAGGAGTGCCCTAAAGGAGGCTGCCAGAGGACTCTTTTGGAGGGCTACAGAGGTCCTGGGAGCACCACAGACCGTGGAGGAGGACATTGCTGCCATCATTGCATATAAAATGCAGAGGATGGAGGAGGGCCAACAAGCCATGTGTGAGTCGCTCATATTGGAGGCTCTTAACAAAGGTATGAGGGCCCAAATTACAGCTCAGACACACCTTTGCGATGGTCCTCCTCCTCCTTCTGCAGGTCCTCCTCCTCGTCCTCCCTCTCCTCCAGGTCCTCCCAGTCCTCCTCCTGGTCCTACTCCTCCTCCTGCCACATCTCCAACTGCACAGCCACAGCCTGGAAGGAAGCGTGGAAGGAAGACCAGAAAGTGAGGACCCTGGATCCAGTCTGGTCGGCCAAAAGATGCAGCCTCTTGTGGTACCACATCCTGGGGACACACCTGTCATCTGCTGCTATCCGGATCTCTGCGAATTCTGGACCAGACTGCCCTCCCTTACATATGGACTCCTCAGGCCACCAATTTTGATGTTCAAGAATTGATGTCTGCCGTGGGGGTCCCAGGCTTCGCTAATTTCTCCTGTTGATCCAGTGTTGCCTTCCTCCATGTTTGGTTCTGATCCCTTAATAAAGGATTTTTGTTTTGAATTATACTCTCCTATGTGTTTTACTTCAAAAATGACAGTTTGTTTGTGAGGATTCAGGTACATTTCAAATATACAATGTGAAATGAACAAGGGACACCAACAACAAACAATCTCCTTGAGATTAAATAATAAAAGATATCAATGGTGTTGGGGTAACTTGACACACAAAACACACACAAAAATATTCTGGAGTAAAAATAAAAATAACATTGAACAAAGATCAGCCTTTGAAAAAATACAAACATTAAATAAATAAAAAAAAAAAGCCTTAAAATCCCCAAAAAAATTAAATAATAAAAAAAAAAAATTATGTCAGATGTGACAACTAATAACAATATATTCAGGGAATACCAATAAAAAAACAAAAATAAAACTTTGTGAGAAGTGTGTGTGAATATGAGCAGCAAAACTACTTCATTCTTGTCACACTATAAAGAAGAAGAGAGTGCGCTGTATTAAACCATTTTTAACATTGCAGCGTGACGAAAGTGCTGTATCCATTGTGAACGCTAAGTTTACCAGAACGAGCTGTTCCGTCTTGGAATTTCTTCTGAGCATGCGTGGAACTTTGTGCGTCGGAACAGGCCACACACGGTTGGAATCGACGCGATCGGATTTTGTTGTCGGAAAATTTTATCTCCTGCTCTCCAACTTTGTGTGTCGGAAAATCCGATGGAAAATGTCCGATGGAGCCCACACACGGTCGGAATTTCTGACAACACACTCCGATTGGACATTTTCCATCGGAAAATCCAACCGTGTGTACGGGGCATTACTCTTTGGGAGATGCGCACTTTTCAAAATGGTTAGTTTTGCTCGCCTTTTATACCCACTGCAAACATTACCTCTACTGCTTAAACATAAAGATGTACAATCTTTAAATAAGGCAATTTCTGCCTTTTTATGGAAAAATGGTAAACTGAGAATAGCTTTGACAAAACTTGTTCTCCCAAAGAGTGAAGGGGGTGCCAGCCTCCCGAACATTAGAGTATACAAACTTGCATGTTTATTGAGATCAGGCAGGGACTGGCTATCACAATCATCAAAATACTCCAACTATGACCTGGAATCTGCCATGATCCATCCGATAAATCTGTCAGCACTACTACATAGCTCTCTACGACAAATCCCAGGCCACATAAAGTTTATAGATACGATAATAGCATGGAGAGAAGTAAGGAAAAAATTAGGCCTCTCACCCCATGTATCCAAATTCCTCCCAATCCAAGGCAACCCCATGTTCCCCCTTGGTCTACAATATGAACCGTTTTCCAAATGGAAAGACAAAGGGCTGACCAGAGCCTATCATCTGTACCACTGTGCAAATGGTGCCCCTAAACCTTTTCACCTCATAGCGAAGCAATTCAAACTACCCAACCACCATTTCCTTCCAGTCTTGCAAGTCTCAGACTTCATCAGCAAGACCTGTCCAAGGAAAAACTTTAGATTCCAACCATCCTTCTTGGATACTCTGCTTGAGGAGCACAGATACTCTATCTCGCACTTGTACCATCCTTTGAATGGGAAATTTGCAATACCTTTACATGACACCTCGCTCAGATCCTGGATAACAGACCTACCGGGTCAGGTCAATGTAGAAAACATCCTCATGGGCTACAAGGTCACCAGAATCATTACACCGAATGAATCTTGGGGGGAAACACAATTCAAGCTAATGCACAGAGCCTACTTCCACTTTTCATCTACTCACCCCTCCACAATTGGTCCATCTTGTCCTTGGTGCTCCTTACGCAAACCATCGTTACTCCACCGCCTCTGGCTTTGTCCAAGGATCTCTGCCTATTGGTCTTTGATCACCAAATTCATCTACAAAGTGACTAATTGACAACCCAAGAAAGACCCTATGCTCCTTCTATTCGGTTACCCCACATCAATATCGGAATCCCCAAACACATCTAATTTGCTACCTCAAGAAAACTGTCCATGGATCCTCCTCACGCTGCTCATAGCCCGCAGAAATATCCTCAATCATTGGATTGTTACCACTCCTCCATCAGTATCCAGAACGATTGGACCCCTAAAATCACTACTCTTTCAAGAAAAATTGGATGCCATGATCCAACATAAATGGCCTAACAACAAATTCACAAGAAAAAGGTCATCCTTTATCGACTGCTGTCTAACACCTTCAGAAAAAAATCACCTATATTCGACATTACTTCCTCTCATCGGACAAAACCACATCCCGACTTCGTACCTTACTCACCAGCGGGCATGCCTACCCTCTCCATAAGCCTCGACACCAAGAGCTTTCTTTCCCTGAGAAAATATCTGGTCATTTTAGCTTGGTCGACTTCGCTTTTGAATTAATCTGTTGTCTATTAGGATCTACAAATTGGATAAACTGATGTTTTCATTTTTATTAATGTACATATATATATATCCCTAGATTTATACCTGGGACCACCGAAGGGGGACAGCTATCGGCTGCCCCAAGTCGGTGGCTCCTTTTTGATCCATCTCATACCCTTCTTCCCTTTCTTCCCTTTCTTCCTCTCACCCCTAGCTGCTCCCTTTTCTTTTCTTCTCCAATGCTCATTTCATGTAACAATGGCTGTTATTATCATTGCGGAGACTGTATACGTTATCTGACTACCATGTTTGTTTACTACTCCAGCTGTCAAAACTATTACAAAACTAATAAAATATATTTGAAAAAAAAAAATATGGGGTGCTGTGTG
This sequence comes from Aquarana catesbeiana, assembly GCF_042186555.1. Lineage (NCBI taxonomy): Eukaryota > Metazoa > Chordata > Amphibia > Anura > Ranidae > Aquarana > Aquarana catesbeiana. Next base: position 269,000,268 of record NC_133329.1, on the reverse strand, counting down.
TACATTAATGAGGAAAAAAATGAACTTAAATGATTTTAGAAAATGGCTCTCCTGGCTCTCTCAACATATTTAGTTGCAACACCCTGCTGCACAGGCCTACTCCCTGGCTTCTTAATAGGGGTTCTCCTGGCTTTATCACACCTCTGAGACCTCCAAATTCCCTCAGTCCCCTGGACTCACCTAGTCATTTCAACTCACCCATTCCTTCAGACTTAGCTGTTTCAGCTCTCTCGGTCCTGTGGGTAAGGAATCTCTCCTCCAACATGGAGTGCTGTTTCCTGAATAATGCACTTCTCCAAATAGGAAAATGTCTGTCTCTGGGATGGAGCAAACACCTGTCTCCTGGAGCACTCAGCTTTGGCCAGGCCTCATTTATAATGGGTATGCACGCCTGCACACTTACACAGCCTGCAGGTCCCCAGTAAGACATGGACACAGGGTTAAAGGCTTTGTCCTACCTAATCAGTTCTGAAGCCTTTATACTCCAGACCCTGATCCAGCACTCCAAAACCCATAGAAACCTGAAACCCCAGTCTTTTCTGCTCATACACAACACTCCGGAGCACCTCCAGTTGTACCCTTGAGAACCTTGTGTGTCTATTCTCTATACTCACACAGTGGCAGGACTTAGCACTGTCACACTACATACACTGTACCTGCAGCAGCTTCCAATGCTCTGTCTTTGTGGTTGAATGCTTAGTCATTCTCCTAAGCAGAGTCTTGACACTTCTCAGTAGTGTTGGAGGTTGCCTTTAACTCGCAACTTACACATGTTTCTGTTGATCCAACGCTACAATTGAACTGCCTCAATTGCCAATAGAAATACACAGTAGTCAGGAAAAGGCAGGCGACCCTGAGCACTCTGAGGAAGTGCCAGAGCTTTGCCCTTCAAAACAGCCTGGGATTCCACAGTAATGGGGGTATTTTGGAGGCTGCTCCATTTTTATATTTTTTGTGTGGTGGGGGGGGGGCGACTTTGTATTGAGTTTTAATATGCATGCACATTTTTCCAATCTACAGAGATTTTATGAATTGTTATTGCTTGGTTGTCTGAATAGAGTGATTCTCTGCGGATAAATAAAACCTGCAAGCAAAAAACAAAAATTAGTCCCAAAGTTATTCTCCAGATTTGATCATTACTCTAACTGCCACTTCTTTGTCCAAGTCCATAGACTGTCTATGCAGTACCTAGGCTTTACTTTTTTTTTCAAACAAAATGGTGATTACTGCAATGTATGCAATCATAATTGGCAAAGCATGCTGGCAATGAGAAAATTATTCTACTTTGGCTACTTGATATTGCAATATTTCACCATGCCCAATCTTCAAATAATATTTTGCTAGGAAAGGAAGAATGCAAATGTAAACAACAAATGAAAAAACACATTATATTTCATCTTTCTCAACAGGACACAAGAAACTAAACCTGATACTTAGCAGTAACGTGGGGACTACACCAGGATGGGCTTGGTCAATTCTGATATTCACTTGTGTCATGTATTGTAATGCCCCATACACATGATCGGACATTGATCGGACATTCCAAAAACAAAATCCACAGATTTTTTCCGACGGATGTTGGCTCAAACTTGTTTTGTCTACACACGGTCGCACAAAGTTGTCAGAATTTCCGATCGCCAAGAACGTGGTCACATACACCATGTACGACGAGACTATAAAAGGGCAGTTCAGAACCAAGCGCTGCACGCTTTGGGCTCCTTTTGCTAATCTCATGTTAGTAAAAGTTTGGTGAGAGACGATTCACGCTTTTTCAGACTCGTGGTTTTCAGATAATTTTCTGCTGTTCAGTTTGTGCTTGTGGGTTTGTATCTGGTCTTCAGTGCATGCAGCGAGTTCCCCTTGACTCTGTCATTGTGTTCTTGTTCGTTCATTACTGTTTTTCAGGTCGGTCTTCACAGGCCTTGCTGTTCTTCAGTGCGTTCTGTTACTTCGTTCTGAGCAGCTGACCGTTTTCTAGCCATGTTGCGTATATGTACTCCTCCTAGAGTTCGTGCTGTGCGGGGGGCTTGGTGTTGGGGTCCTTACCTTGACACAAGTCCAGTCCATGAACAGGGTGGGGAGGAGTTCATGGACCAAGAATTGGTTGCTCCAGCGTGACCAGTTCTGTCACATGCCTTTGCTCGGTGAGATCCGTGAGAATAATCCTGATGGTTTCAGGAACTTTCTCCGGATGACGGACCCCGTATTTCACCGTCTGTTGGCTTTGCTGACCCCCTATATCAGCAGGCAGGATACCTGCATGAGGCAAGCCATCACTCCGGAGCAGAGGCTAGTTGCCACCCTGCGTTGCTTGGCGACGGGGAGAAGCCTGCAGGATGATCATTATCCCGGAGACCTGTTCTGCCATCATCCAGGTCCTGCAGAAGTAGTATATTAAGGTAAGATTTTTATCCTTTTACATCACATTTTATTGTATAGAATGTTTGCTAATGTATTTTATTTCTTTCCTCATTCCCTAATTACCATGATTGTAATATGCTGTGACTGTCCCCTTTGTCCTCCTGCATGCTGTTTTTTTCTGTAATTTTTTTTGTCCTTCATACATATTTGCCTTCACTTACCTCCCCAGCATGCTCTCCTGGGCCTATATTCACCTCGTCTAGTCACTTAACAATGTGTTTTGTCAGCTCCATAGTAATGCTTTACCCTAAATACCCCCTAAAATGTAAAAAATTGTGATGTGTGCTTTAAATTCTGGCAGAGTGCCAGAGGCTTTTTTTGGGGTTCACAAAATCTTTTTGAACCCTCCCTCCCCCCAACTGCTAACTCAGCTGATACCAATCCTCTATCTGCTGACTTTGCCAAACCCATACACACTATACCCACCTCTTTTGTGGTCAGATTTATGGATGAATTCCCCAAAGCATGTAGTGCAAGGGCCGGCCTGAATACTTTCAAATGGTACTGTTTAAAGTTTTTGTATCCTATTATTATCTTGATAGGTAATAGCAGAACGTAAAAATGTGCTAAAATGTGTACAGTGTGTATTTATCTCTTTGTATTATGACACTTCTTACCTGTCCAGTGAGCTGCCAATAGTGTAAAGTAAGGAAGGGCTGACCAAAGTAATCCACATTATTTAGGCATTCATCTCTCAATGAAGTGGAGAGGGTTACCTGTCCAAAACATCCCCCCCATAGAATTCACAAAATGGCCCATGGGGGGGAGGAATCTGATAGGTGGACCTTATACCTTTGTCTTTAAATAGTCCCTAAAATAAATATTTAATGATGTTGGCCAAGAATGTTTGTGTCTAATCTGCTTTCCATGTTTATGTGCAAAATGATTAATTTTATTTTCTTGTTTGACTCCACAGTTTCCTTCCAACCCACAGGAATGGCAGACTGTGGCCTCCCACTTTGCCCAGCGGTGGGACTTTCCTAACTGCGGAGGGACAATTGATGGGAAACACGTCCACATCGTCCCACCACCAAACTCGGGGTCATACTATTACAACTATAAGGGGTTCAATAGTATTGTGATGTTGAGGGTGGTGTCGGCTACCGTCAACATCAGGCGTCTCCAGAATGGCAGCTTGGACTTGCCACCTCCAGAAGACAATGCGGAAGGACTCCCATTCGTCTTCGTTGCGGATGAAGCATTTGCGCTGGACCATCTTATGTGGCCATTCCATATGAGGACCCTCACCCCGGACCAGAGGGTTTTCAATTACTGGCTGGCCAGAGCCAGTAATGGTGGAGTGGTGGAGAACACATTTGGAATAATGGCCAGCCGGTTCTGCCTGTTTCTTACACCCATACATATGGCGGAGTATAAACTCAATCATATCATCCTGGCTTGCTGTGTTCTCCACAACTTTTGAAGGAGAAATTCTGTGAACTATGCTGGCTCAGTTGGGCCTGAATCCGGAATGCATGTAAATGAACCAACCCTGATGGCGCTTGCAGCTGGCTGTCCTGGCTTGCCCCTCTGAGTGCCCGTGAGGTCCGTATAAGGTACATGGAATACTTTGGGGGTAGGGGGCCATCGATATGCCAGACAATGTCTGAGACATTTTTTAAATAAAAAACAAATTTTAACTACTAAAATATTTGCTGACATTTACTGCTTGTCTTTCTTTAAGCTGACCCTGACATAAATTTGGGGAGTCCTGAAAATGGTGTGATTGTGTAACATTAGAAATCACTGTTGGGTGTTATTTACTAAAGGCAAAGACACTTTGCACAACAAATGCACTTGAGACTGCACTGAAACTGCGCTTGTAGTGCAAAGGGGATTTGCCTTAGGAAATAACCCCCATTGTCACAGAGACCAACAATTTTACCACCAAAAAAATTTTGGAGCATTGAAAGAAGAATCCACACATTCTTGATTATCAATCTTTTTAATACAAGCACAATCACATGTGCATTTATAAAAGGTTTTTAAAACAAACCAACATGTTTGTTGTATAACAATTTTTTGGGTCACATTAATAAAAGTAGAAATGTCCATTTAAGGTAAAGCAGGCGTGTTTAAAACCAACAAGAAATACACAGATCTGGAACTTACAAAGTTCAACTTTGTTAGAAATTGAAGGCAATATCAGACATGAGTATTTATAAACTGTGTTTGATATTGCGTTCAGATGGGGTGAAGTCACCCCTGGAAAAGCCAAATTTTGAAGGTGCACACAAATTCCCGAATGTCAACATGTGCTAGCTGCCATCACAGGGGATCAAAGGACGTGCTTTGTGGGTGCAACCCCTTCCTCTCAGCTACTTTATTATTGAGGAAGGGGTTGCACCCACAAAACGTCGACATTGATCTCCCGTGATGGCAGATAGCACATGTTGATACACTGTGTGCATGTTCATTTGGCTTTTCGACAATAGGTAAAAAAAAGGTGCAACAAATTTTTTTTTGAAAAAATGCCAACTACATTAGGGATTTCAAGGGGTTTTAAACTCTCCCTAGAACATCAATGATGTTCTTCATTTTGTTTTTAACATCATTGATGTTTTTCTGGATGTTTTCCAAGTCCCTATTACACCCCATGATCTCCCCAATCAGGATCTGGGCACTTTCACTGGTGAAATGACCTGGATCTACAACATCACGATCACCTAAAAATATAAAAAAAAACACCATGTATTATAAATATGCCGGCATCCATCTCTTACTTGAGCCTGTGGTCGCAGACACTCACTTGTTGTGGTGACAATTTCCACCATGTCTCCCTCCTCCTCCTCCTGTTGGCTTTGGGGGATTTCCCCTTCTTCCTGAGGTTGGGGGTCTGTGGTCTCCTCGGATGAGTGGTGTCCTTTCGAGTCTTTTAGCCCCTATGTAAAAAAAATAGGTATACTTAGCACACAGGTATTTGATTGCAGAAATAGGAATATGAAACATTGCTTGGAAGTGGGGTACAATTGTCTGTTTTGGCAGAGTTCCAAGATGAAGACTTTTTTTGTCCTTTGTCAAGCTTGAATACTTACCTGTTTTGTACAAGCTTCACAGATGGAGACACCCCTATAGTATACACTGGAGGACCTGTGTGGGCCCCCTAATAAAAAGGGTGTTCTTTTGTCCCACACTAGTGCTCCTGCATCCAGATGTGTAAACAGCTGCTGAGTGTCCTCTCCTTACACAGAATCTAGTTTGCATTTCATTCTAGTTACCAACCCATCTAGACACCAAAATTATTTTAAGAGAAGTAGGCTAGCAAAAATGTATTCAAATACATATGTCCAAAACATGGTGTTTTCTATGCCGAACGAACAATGTTTCATACGAACGAATAATGTACCCATGAACATGAAAGTTGCCATTTTAAACTGTACAACAGTTAAGAAAAGCACATGGAGCAGCACGAACGTTAGAAAAATAAAGAATAGGAACACAGCACAACTACTTACTTTTTTGCAGCACTCTCCTGATCCTTCTGTACTGCTCGTGCCCCCTTAATTTGAGGTCTGACCACCGCTTCCTGAGTTGATCCTTGGATCATCGTACACCAAAATTCTTCTGCAGACTCTTGACCTCTTTCGCCATGATCTTGGCCTTTCTGACATTGGGGTTGGGGTAAGGTCCATACTTCCCGTCATAGTCAGTCCTCTTCAGGATGTCGGCCATCTCCAACATCTCCCCAAAGGACATATTTGAGGCCTTAAATCATCTCTTCTGGGATCGGGAAGTTTTTGGCCCGGGGCTTTCCTCCTCCTCCTCATTGCTGTAATTAGCACGCACCTGCTGTGTCTCCGCCATGTGCTCTTCCCCACTGTGCCGAACAAGAAGGGGCGGGGAATAGACTAGAAAGAACATCAGGGGCGGGTGGAGTTTCACGCATGCGCAGTGTATATAAAGCGTAACACGCGTGCGTAGTACGTACGATCTGTGAGCGGAGGAAGGAGTATCAGAGGCGCCAATCATGATAACGAAGGTAAGATTGAAAATTGGGCCTATACTGCTTCTAGATTGAGGCCTGTATTGTGGCAAGATTAGGAGACTTTAGCCTGACATTAGGGTTTGTCTTGTGTTGTGTCTTGCAGAGAAAATGGATATCTTGAAGGATCAGGAGTTTATCATGTTAGCGAAATTTGGTTGTACGCAAAGCACACAGCCAAATCTCCTGTTTCTAATCATAATAACAATTTCGTCTAATGAAATAAATGCAATGCATCTCACCTTTTGATCGTATCCATCCTCTGGTGTGTGCCCCAGCCATCCAACAAGACAAAACACATGGTTCTTACATTCCCATCTCAGCAAGACTGGCCTTTACAGCTCTGTCTGCCTCCTTTATTCAAAAGACCACAAAAGCAATCACAAACAGGAAGCCCTGGCCCCAACAGCCAATCGTTTCCTTCACAGGGTGTGACCTCACAGGATGTAAGTGACCATATAAGGATTTAACAACAGAATACAAAACAACCAATGAACAATGACTACAGGACATGATACAATATACTAAATGACGATGACTAAAGTTCCCTGTGCATGGGAGATTATCTGCAGGTATACGTCATGGCACCCCAAACATGTTGATCAGGCATACCAGGGGTGACAAGAGCAAAACACCTCTAAACCGATAATGTCTTTGCAGAGCGAACGCATCCCCACCAGACGATCGTTCTGTGCATTGCACAGGGGCCCTTTTGCTGGCGGACATGTCCTCTCTCCGCAAACACCTCTCTCCAAACACCAGGAAGTTTTCCACTACCTAACAGGTCTCAGCCAGCATCGATCTGCCCCAGTCAGTTCTTTAGAACGGGCTGTGGTTGATCAGACACACTGGGAGACTTATGACAACACATTAATATAAAATTTTCCACAACAATCAGCATATTCATAGATATGTTCAGGGAGCTGCCCTGTCTGTGGCAGGTGAACCACCCTGATTATAAGAACCAAACAAAGAAGAAGGCAGCGCTGGATAATTTGCTGCAATTTGTGAACCCGGTGATCCCCACGGCAGACATCACCTTTTTGAAGGCCCTAATTGGTGGCTTGAGGAGCACTTATCTAAGGGAGCGCAAGAAGGTCCAGGATTCCCAAAGATCAGGAGCTGCAGATGACATTTATGTCCCCAGGCTGTGGTACTATGACAGACTGCATTTTCTGGCAGGTCAGACTGAACCCAGGCCAGCCCTCTCTACTCCTTCCATGCTTCCTTCCCCCCCCAGCTGAGGCTTCAGACGTCCAACCTGGGCCTTCCAGGCAGCAACACGTGGAGGAGCCCAGCTTGAGCCAGGTATAGCATTCTTCTAATTTAGGAACCAAAAACTAAAACCATGTCCCTTACACAGGGAAGTCTCAGCCAGGAGGTGGCCGGGCCAAGTAGCCTGCCCAGTACCCAGGTCCCTCCCCTCCGCCTTCAAAGAAAAAGTGGCAGGAAGAGGAGTAACCTGGAGGAGGCTGAAATTGGCCTTTTGTGGAAGGTTACTGAGGCCCTGTCAGACTTCCACATACCAGACAGGTGAGCCCGATGTAGCAGGGGGAGGCCTCCCTTACGTATCTGGTTCCTGGCCCCTGGTAGTATGGACAGGAGGCACGGGAGCACAGAATGGTATGAGAGCCTGGCGGGTTAGCTGCAGGAAGATCCCGGTAAAAGGTGGTTATTGAGATCACCAGTCAACTGAAGCACAGGCAGCAGGTGCAGAGCAGGAGTGGAGCAAGCAGGTCGGGTCACTGGCAGAGGTCGGCAACAGGCGGGCAATGTGGTACAGAGGAGCAGGCAGATTCGTAGTCAAGACAGTCTGGGATCAGTGGCAGGCAGCAAGCAAGGAGAATCAAAGACAGGCCGGTGGTCAGGAGGTCAGGTTCAAAACAGGAAGCAGGAAACATGTGCAGGGATACAGGGAGCTGAAGATCGGACAGCACCGAGCCCCCTGTGCAGACAGCCTAAATAGGCAGATTGGCGCCAAACGCCGGGCGCACGTGCCGCCACCCGCGGTGGCGCACACGGGAACGCGCACGCGCGTGTCAACGCGCCCCAACGCACTGCGACGCACACCAGCAGCGCGTCTGCCCAGGGGGACTCGCTGACAGCGCCCCCCCCCCCAAGGGCAGCCTCCGGATGTCCAACTGAGCCAATCTGGTGGCGTGAGTACTCCTGAACGTCCTCAGGAGCTCTTCGGCATGTAAGTTGCCCTCCGGCTCCCAGGAGTTGTCCTCCGGTCCATACCCCCTCCACTTGATCAGGTATTGCAACTGGTTGTGTCTTTTCCTGCAATCCAAGATAGCCTCCACTTCGAATTCTTCTTCGTTATCGATAATTATGGGCTCCGATGGGTCAGTACTTCGGCCAGCAAAGGTGTTGGGTGTAACAGGTTTCAACAATGAAATATGAAAGACCGGGTGAATCTTCAGGGTACTAGGTAAGTTGAGTTCATAGGCCACGTTGTTAATTCTCTTTTTGACTGAGAACGGACCCATAAATTGGGACCCAATTTCCTTGAAGGGCAGGCCATTCTTACATTGGTTGTGGACAACCAAACCTGGTCGCCAGGTTCCAGGATGAGCTCCCCCGCCTCTTCTTGTCAAACATTTTCTTATTATACTCTTGGGTCTTTGCCATGGTTTCCTGCAAGAGTTTGTTGTTGGTAAGAAAAAAGTCCATGGTTTCAGAGACCGCAGGGATAGCACATTCGGGTAAAGACCTGGGCAGGAAGGACGGGTGGAAGCCGTAATTGGCAAAGAAGGGCGTTTGCTTAATGGCCGAATGTAAAGAGTTGTTGTACGAGAAATCAGCAATTGGTAGAAGAGAAACCCAGTCGTCCTGTGAGAAAGATGAAAAACAACAGAGGTACTGCTCCAAGGTTTGATTAGTTCTCTCCGTCTGCCCATTAGTCTGGGGATGGTAAGCAGAGGAGAGTGCCAGCTCAATTTCCAGGGAATCACAGAGAGCCTTCCAGAACCGAGAGGTGAACTGAACACCACGATCAGATATGATATTTGATGGGACTCCGTGCAGCCTAACAATTTCTTTGATGAAGACCCTTGCTGTCTCCATAGCCGAAGGCATGCCCTTCATAGGCAGAAAGTGAGCCATCTTGGTTAACCTGTCTACGACGACGAAGATGGTAGAGAAGCCTTCTGGGGAAGCTCTACAATAAAATCCATTGATATCATCTTCCACGGTCTTTCCAGGACGGGTAATGGTTTTAGCAGACCCCAGGCTCTTGTCCGGCTATTTTTGCTCCGAGCACAGATAGTACAAGATTCTACATAGTTCTTGCAGTCGTTCGCCAACAGAGGCCACCAAAACTAATTCATGGACTAAGTCGTGCGCTGAACTAAGTCGTCTTTAGCACACCGAAGTGTCCAGCCATCTTGTGATCATGGCAGAGCTCTAGCACTGACACCCTCAGATCTTCAGGGACCACGATTTTACCCTTGTGCCAAAAGAGGCCATCCTGGGCCCTCACCTCATCTCCGGAAGTCGGGATCCAATTTGAGGAAGCTTGTTTTATGCGGGATAGCAGATCCCCTTGGAGTAAAAGAAATTTTCCGGATGGAAGAATAGTGTCCGGATGCACAGGTTTGCCGGAATCAGGGAACATACGGGAGAGAGCGTCCAGCTTGATGTTTTTGGAACCAGGTCTGTATGTTATATGGAACTGAAATCTGGAGAAAAATAGTGCCCACCTTGCTTGCCGTGGTTTCAGTCTCTTGGCTGTTCGGAAGTACTACAGATTCTTATGATCCGTATAGACCAGGATGGGATGTGCTGCACCCTCCAGTAAATAACACCAGTCCTCCAAAGCGGACTTGATGGCCAGAAGCTCCTGATCACCAACATCATAATTTCTCTCCGCTGCAGAGAGTTTGCGGGAGAAAAAGGCCACTGGGTAGAAAAGGGACTTTGGACCTTGCCGTTGGGACAGAACGGCTCCGACTGCAATCTCTGAAGCGTCCACTTCGAGTACGAATGGTAGAGTAGGGTCCGGGTGCTTTAAGATAGAAGCAGAGGTGAACAGCTCCTTGAGTTTTTCGAAGGCGGACTACGCCTTAGAAGACCACTGGAACTGATTCCCTTGTTTGGTTACTTCGGTGATGGGGGCAATTATTGCAGAGAAGCCCCTAATGAACTTCCTGTAAAAGTTAGAGAAGCCAATGAACCTTTGAACCCCTTTCTTATCGGAGGGAACCGGCCATTCCAGAATGGCTGATACCTTTTGAGGGTCCATTTTAATACCTTCAACAGAGATGATTAGGCCTAGAAACTGGATACTTTGAAGTTCGAATTGGCATTTTTCCGGTTTAGCATAAAGTCCATGCTGCCTGAGGTGAGCTAACACATTTCTGACGTGCCTGCGATGATCGGAGACTGAGGAGGAGAAGATCAAGATATCGTCTAGATAAACAATAACATATAGGTCCAGGAAGTCACCGAAAATGTCATTGACAAAATGCTGAAACGTTGCGGGTGCGTTGCACAGGCCGAAGGGCATAACAAGGTATTCGAAATGCCCAAATCTGGTGCGAAAAGCTGTTTTCCACTCATCTCCTTCCCGAATACGAATCAAGTTGTAGGCACCACGGAGATCTAATTTGGTAAAGATTACTGCGGATCCCAATCTCTAGAAGAGTTCAGACACTAAAGGTAGAGGGTAACGGTTCTTGATTGTTATTTTGTTCAATTCCTGATAATCAATACAAGGACTCAAGGAGTGGTCCTTTTTCTCCACGAAGAATATACCAGCCCCAGCCGGAGAGGCGGATAAACCCTTTCTTCAGGTTCTCATCAATGTATATTTTTAGGGTGTCCAACTCCTGCTCTGTTAATGGGAAAATCCTCCCAAAGGGAACTTCCGCTCCAGGTAATAGCTCGATTGGGCAATCAAAAGGCCTGTGGGGAGGTAGAGTCTCTGCTCCTTTTTTACTAAAAACGTCCAGAAAGTCCCAATAGGGTGCAGGGATCACCTGTTGTAACTCGGATTCGGTATCTAAACAGAGTAATTGGGTAGATTCAGCAGGATTCGTATGTAGGCAATGTTGCCGGCAATATTCAGAAAGGAACTTGACTTCCCCGCTAGACCAGTCAATGCTGGGGTTATGAGCCTGCAACCATGGCATCCCCAGTATGATGGGAAAAAGAGGAGAGGAGATGGCATCCAGGCGCAGGAGTTCTTGATGGTTAGGGCCCATGGTGGCTAACAAAGGGATGGTTTCCTGCGTGACGAGACCGGAGCGCAGAGAGGAGCCATCAGCGAGATGTACAGCAAGTCCCCGAACTTTAGACTGGAGAGGGATGTGATGGTTGGCAGCGAAGGTTAGGTCAATGAAACAGCTGCAGGCTCCTGAGTCAATTATGACTGTAGCTGGAATAATCCTTCCTGGAAGCTGTAAGGTGATAGAGAGAGCAAGGTGATTAGCAGGTTTGGAGAGAGCAGATGCAAAAATTGAAGAGATTGGCAGAGACTTACGTGTCTTGTTTGGGCAAGACCTCACGTAGTGTCCAGGCTCCCCGCAGTACATGCAGAGGTTGTTAGCTCTTCGGCGCTGGTGCTCTTCTGGATTGAGAGAGGGACGGAGCAGACCGAGTTGCATTGGTTCGGAGGTATCAGGAATCGGTGTAGCCGGTGCCGGAAAGGACTGGATGGGAGAGCTCGGAACCTTGGGAAGCATCCAGGTAGGGCGAAATTGGCTGGTAGATCTCTCGGAGCGACGCTCTCTGAGGCGTCGGTCGATCTGGATAGCCAGATTGATGAGCTCATCCAGGGTTTGGGGTATTCCAACCCGTGCTAACTCATCCTTCAAAGGATCAGACAATCCCATGTGAAATTGATAACGCAAAGCCGCATCATTCCAACCAGTGTCGGAGCTCCACCGCCTAAATTCCACCACATAGTCCTCTGCGGCTCTACGCCCCTGTTGAAGGGCGTGCAAGGCGGCTTCGGCAGTCGCTGTCACTTGGGGATCCTCATACAACTGAGACATGATGGTAAACAAAGCATCAAGGTTATCCAGTGCTCCAGATTTCTGCTCCAGAAGGCGGTGAGCCCAGGACTGTGGTTCACCAGATAAGAGGGAAATTACAAAGCCCACCTTAGTTGCCTCCAAGGAAAAAGTGCGAGGTTGCAGAGCGAAGTATAGTTCGCAGGCATTGCGAAAGGCCCGGAATTTACTACGGTCCCCAGTAAATCTTTCGGGTATGGGTACCCTAAGCTCCGGAGGTAGCATTACTACTGAGGGTGCAGATGGTGCTCCGGCAGATGAAGCAGCTTGCGGATGGGTTGGAGCAGACAGGACTTGGACTTGTTCTTCCAACCTTGTATAGCCTTCCTGGAGGCTCTTCACGGCTTGTGTGAGACCCGCCAGGTGTCTCAGTTCCTCCATGGGGGAGGTTCTCTGCTCGGGCTCGGACATGGCTGTCCGATACTGTCAGACTTCCACGTACCAGACAGGTGAGCCCGATGTAGCAGGGGGAGGCCTCCCTTACGTATCTGGTTCCCGGCCCCTGGTAGTATGGACAGGAGGCACGGGAGCACAGAATGGTATGAGAGCCTGGTGGGTTAGCTGCAGGAAGATCCCGGTAAAGGTGGTTATTGAGATCACCAGTCAACTGAAGCACAGGCAGCAGGTGCAGAGCAGGAATGGAGCAAGCAGGTCGGGTCACTGGCAGAGGTCGGCAACAGGCGGGCAACGTGGTACAGAGGAGCAGGCAGATTCGTAGTCAGGACAGTCCGGGATCAGTGGCAGGCAGCAAGCAAGGAGAATCAAAGACAGGCCGGTGGTCAGGAGGTCAGGTTCAAAACAGGAAGCAGGAAGCAGGTGCAGGGATACAGGGAGCTGAAGATCGGACAGCACCGAGCCCCCTGTGCAGACAGCCTAAATAGGCAGATTGGCGCCAAACGCCGGGCGCACGTGCACGCCGACGCATGCCGCCGCGCACCCCCGCGCACCCCCGCACACATGCATGCACCCACACGCCGGCACCCGCGGCGGCGCGCACGGGAACGCGCGCGCCGATGCGTGCTAACGCACCGCGATGCACACCAGCAGCGCGACGGCCCAGGGGGACTCTCTGACAGGCCCTCAGAACACCCCACAGTGTGGAAGAGGATTTTGCAGACCTAACTGCATGCAAAATGTTGCAAATGAAGGAGGGCCAACGCCTCTTATGTGAATTTGTCATTTTAGAAGCTCTACATAAGGGGTTGAGGGACCAACTCACATGCGAAAGCCACATTTGTCAGCTCATCCATGGTCCTCCTCCTCCTCCTCCTCCAGGTCCTATTCCTCCTCCTGCTACACCTCCAACACCAGAGACACAGCCGGGAAGGAAGCGTTTAAGGAAGACCAGAGAGTGATGGCCCTGGGTTCAGTCTGGTCTTGCAAAAGATGCAGGCTCTTGTATGACCACAGCCTGGGAACATACATGTCATCTGCTGCTGTTCATGATCTCTTGGACTTCTGGACCAGATTGCACTCCCTTAGATAAGGACTCCTCAGGCCACCAGTTTTGCAGTAAAAGAATTGATGTGTGCCCTGGAGGCCAAAGGCTTCGCCAATTTCTACTGTTTCTCCAGTGTTGCCTCCTTCTTTGTTTGGTTATGAGCCCTTAATAAAGGAATTTTTGTTTCAATTATATTTGCCTATGTGTGTTTTCCTTCAAAAAGGGCAGTTTGTTTGTGAGGAGGCAGGTACATTTCAAAAATACAATGTGAAATTAACAAGAGACACCAACACCAAGCAACCTCCTTGAGATTAAATAATACAAGATAATAATGGTGTTGTGGTAACTTGACACACAAAACACACACAAAAATATTCTGGAGTAGGGATGAGCTTCGAATTCGAGTCGAACTCATGTTCGACTCGAACATGGGCTGTTCGCAAGTTCGCTGAACAGCAAACAATTTGGGGTGTTCGTGGCAAATTCGAATGCTGCGGAACACCCTTTAAAAGTCTATGGGAGAAATCAAAAGCGCTAATTTTAAAGGCTTATATGCATGGTATTATCATAAAAAGTGTTGGGGACCTGGGTCCTGCCCCAGGGGACATGTATCAATGCAAAAAAAGTTTTAAAAACGGCCGTTTTTTCGGGAGCAGTGATTTTAATAATGCTTAAAGTGAAACAATAAAAGTGTAATATCCCGTTAAATTTCGTACCTGGGGGGTGTCTATAGTATGCCTGTAAAGGGGCGCATGTTTCCCGTGTTTAGAACAGTCTGACAGCAAAATGACATTTCAAAGGAAAAGTCATTTAAAACTACTCGCGGCTATTAATGCATTGCCGGTCCGACAATACACATAGAAGTTCATTGATAAAAACGGCATGGGAATTCCCCACAGGGGAACCCCGAACCAAAATTTTTAAAAAAATGACGTGGGGGTCCCCCTAAATTCCATACCAGGCCCTTCAGATCTGGTATGGATATTAAGGGGAACCCCACGCCAAAATTTAAAAAAAAAACGGCGTGGGGTCCCCCCAAAAATCCATACCAGACCCTTATCCGAGCACGCAACCTGGCAGGCCACAGGAAAAGAGGGGGGACGAGAGAGCACCCCCCCTCCTGGAACTTACCAGGCCACATGCACTCAACATTGGGAGGGTGCTTTGGGGTAGCCCCCAAAAACACCTTGTCCCTATGTTGATGAGGACAAGGGCCTCATCCCCACAACCCTGGCCAGTGGTTGTGGGGATCTGAGGGCGGGGGGCTTATCGGAATCTGGAAGCCCCCTTTAACAAGGGGACCCCCAGCTCTGACAGCGTGTTCGAACAAATCTTTTGCCTGTTCGCATGTTCTGGTGCGAACCGAACAGGGGGGTGTTCGGCTCATCCCTATTCTGGAGTTAAAAAAAAAAAAAAACACATGATCAGGCTTGAAAAAAATACAAACCAAAAAAAAATTTAAATTTTTTTAGTCAGATGTGACAAATCAAAATATAGTGATGAAATCACGATAAATAATAAAGAAAGAAATTTTTGAGAAGTCTGTGTGAATATGAGCAGCAAAACTACTTCATTCTTCTAGCATTATAAAGAAGAACAGAGTGCGCTGCATCAAACTATTTAAAACATTGCAGCCTGACGAAAGTGCTATATCCATTCCGAACGCTAATTTTACCAGACCGAGCAGTTCCGTCTCGGAAATTTATTCTGAGCATACGTGGCACTTTTTGCGTCGGAATTGTCCGCACACAGTCGGAATTGACGCAATCGGATATTGTTGTTAAATTTTGTAGCCTGCTCTTAAACTTTGTGTGTCGGAAAATCCGATGGAAAAAGTCCAATGGAGCCCACACAAGGTCGGAATTTCCGACAACAGGCTCCGATCGCACATTTTTCGTCGGAAAATCCGACCGTGTGTACAGGGCATTAGACTGTAGATTTGTTGAATTGTTAGATACGCTTTGTAAAGGAAAACTGTTGTTTGTTTGACTAGGACTTTATTTACCATAAGGCTCCATGCTCACAGGACGCTCTGAAACGTCTTTCTGGACATTGAACTGCTGGCAGAAAAACGCTGCTGTAAAAATGTGCATTTATTAGCAGTTGTTAATAGTGTTTATGAGCGTTTTTGGGCTTTTTTTAGCATCAGCATTTTTGGGCGTTTTTGTCAATTTACACCAAGAACACTTTTACCTCTGCAATGTCAAAAATGCTGACGATGATAAACGCGCATTTTTGAGTGTTTTTTGAGCATTTTTCAATGTTATTGTGGTCAGAAGAACTGCTCTTGAACGCGATTTCAGGGCGTTCTGATAACAGCTCAGATACTCCTCTGCTGATAAACGTCAAAAAACGTTCATGTGATAACATAGAGGGGAGTTTAAGGACTGTAAAAAAAAAAAACTCCCAAAAATGTGAGTTTATCAGCTTCAGAGTGCATGAGGCCTTAAGCACTTGTGGGCCAAAACCTTAAACTTCAAAATGTACACATTGTAATTACTTTGTGACTAAATTTATCAATAGTAAGGGAATGGGGTTCAAAGGAATTTGGGAGGAATTAAAAGGTTTTCCATAATTTAGGAAATATGAAACTTTTTTTGTGTTTGTTGATCCATACTGAGGTTTGCCTAGGAAACCTGCTTGTGACCATCAATTGTGAACTTAATTTTTCAGTTCATAAAGGGCAAAATACTGTAGTCTAGAAATTATTATTTCTGGCTTCTTTACTCATTTCATATTCACACAAAAAAAAGCATTAAAACGTATTTGAAATTAAACCATTGTTTTTAGTGCTGCATATTACTGATCACTTTTTTCTTCCATTTTTGCCTTACCAAAAGCAGAAGAAAAATGCATGATCAATAAATCCTATTGAACTCTTCATGCCAGTCAGTTGCAGTTCAATTGAATGCTGCATTTGTGGTGCAAAAAACAAAACGCACCAAAAACGCACCTCCCCATTGAAATGAATGGAAAATGCATCAAAAATCCACGGTTGCATTTTTGGTGCATTTTTTTTAGTCACATGCCCTTTTTTGTGTCATGTACTGATATGAAAAGTATCCTGTTCTCTTTGCATTGCTTCCTTTGTGTGAAATACCTGGTGTTCCTACCAGTCCCTCTGTTTTTCTATCAACAACTGACCACACTAGGCATGAGAGCACAGCATGGTCACTTCTCCATATTTTTTTGATACAATTCTATTGCCTTAAGACTCTCTGCCTTCTAAAGTACCACAGAGGAAAAAATTCTCCATTTTGTACTCAAATTAGGGATGTGGGCAGAGTGTCCTTTTCCATAAAGTCCTCGGCACTACCACAATATATCCAGCTGTACTGAGAACTTAGTCTGCTCTCCCCCAATGATCAGACTTGCCTTACATGCCCTCACCACCTGTACAGGCATTCACTGGGCAGACCAGTGTGCTGTGGTTTCTCCTCCAGCTCTCTGAGCTCCTTATGCAGCTGAGGACAGAGAGGAAATTTCTCTCTCTCTCTCTCTCTCTCTCTATATATATATATATATAATGTATATATAGATAATAGATTATATATATCTATCTATCTATAGATAGATATATATATATATATATATATATATATATATATATATATATATATATATATATACACTATATTACCAAAAGTATTGTGACGCCTGCCTTTACACGCACATAAACTTTAATGGCATCCCAGTCTTATTGAGTTGGCCCACTCTTTGCAGCAGTAACAGCTTTAACATTCTGGGAAGGCTGTCCACAAGGTTCATGGGAATGTTTAACCATTCTTCCCGAAGCGCATTTGTGAGGTCAGGCACTGATGTTGTACAAGAAGGCCTGGCTCGCAGTCTCCACTCTAATTCATCCCAAAGGTGCTCTATCAGGTTGGGGTCAGGACTTTATGCAGGCCAGTCAAGTTCCTCCACCCCGAACTTACTCATCTATGTCTTTATGGACCTTGCTTTGTGCACTGGTGCACAGTCATGTTGGACCAGGACGGGGCCATCCACAAACTGTTCCCACAAGTTGGGGTGTCGGAACTTGACTGGCCTGCACAGGGTCCTGACTTCAACCCGATAGAACACCTTTGGCGTGAATTTGAGTGGAGACTGTAAGCCAGGCCTTCTATCCAACATCAGTGCCTGACCTCACAAATGCGCTTCTGGAAGAGTGGTCAAACATTCCCAGAGACACACTCTTAAACCTTGTAGACAGCCTTCCTAGAAGAATTGAACCTGTTATAGCTGCAAAGGGTTGGCCAACTCAAAATTGAACCCTACGGATTAAGACTGGAGGGGGAATCGTTCTCCCGACCTTCTAAATTATTCCAGAGCATGCCACCTGGGGAGAATCGTGCACTGGACAGTACACGAGAATGTCAACGATTGAGTGGGGCTAGAAGACTCTTTCTCGCACTTACCAATCAAATCTATCCCTTGGCTCCTCCCCTGCCACATCCCCAGAATCTTAAAGAACATCCCCTTATCGATTCCACCCTGAGTAGCTTTAGAGAGGTGTGTAAGAAACTCCAACTTTCCTCAAATCTCTGAATGGCTTACCCATGTGGGAAAAATAGCTGAAATGGAGGAACTAATCCATATTGCACAAGACTCCCCTTCGAAATTCTCCTGGACCTGGGCCTGCTGGACCCACTTCTGTACCACAGAGAGATATTCCTCCATGATGGGTTTAAACCATTCTGAACCCCCTAATAGCTAATTGAGATACCCCAAATAGCACTTTTTAGGAGAATACTCCTCTAATATGGCACACAGAACATCTCACTTTTACTCAAAGGCCGATCCCGGGAGGAGACCCCTCCAGACAGGGATCCTCTCATGAGCCCCTACATATCGTGCCCTGTGGAGACCGAGGAGGTGATACCCTCAGAGCTCCGTCACCCCCCTTTTTTTTTTGTATTCCCTCCCCTCCCCCTCTTTTCTTGCCTTTTACCTCTGCCCCCTCCCCCTGCTGTTTCCCCCCTCTCTTGCTCTTGCCCCACCTGCCTGGACGATACCAGCCCACATACACATTCCCATTTACACATTAGCCCAGGTGATTGACTGTTACCCCTACTCTCTACACCAAACAAAACGGTCAAGACCGCCCTCCCAAACAGCCCCACCCCACTTTAACAACCCAACCCTTCCATACCTACTCAGGTATAGACAGACATATATATACATGTAAGCTAAACGCTACTTCTACAATGAGCCCCAAACCCCATGGACTGTGATTAGAGTGACTGCCCTATTTATATCTAGTTACAGACCCCTGATGACTGTGGGGACTTTTGGTTTTTTGATTATTTTATCTGTTTCACTATGTTCTCGTGAGTAAGGTTACACCAATTCTGTATATATTCATGATGTTCAATCACCTTCTGTTTGTATAAAAAGTGTTTATTAATACTTTGTTGTTAATAAAAATTTATATGGAAAAAAAAGAGACTGGGATGCCATTAACATTCATGTGCGTGTAAAGGCAGGCATCCCAATACTTTTTGTAATAAAGTGTACAGTATATACATTATTATATTTGGATTGAATGTGTTGTTTTACAAGGTGAGAGTTTACATATGCTTTAATCCTGCAGGGGAATAGAAGAGGTTCACCTAAAGAAAAGATAGATAATTCACTGTAGTCACAGCTGAATTGACTTCAGATAATGAAAAGCTGTATGTATTCCAAAAGTCCTTGCGACTCAATAAAAATAGTTTCCAACTAAAAGCAAGTATAGATGCTAGCAATCAACCATCCTCTACTTTTATAAAACCTGAATGGATATTGACCCACCTAGGACGAGACTAAGCTATTGAGGGGTATTATTGTGAAAGGCCTTCCCATAAAAGTAATACCTTTCATCATAAGAAAATGTCTGGAGAAAGCATTCCATCCACATAGGCAAAGCAAATTTAAAAATCTAGTTAAACATAAGCCATAGAGCAGGGATTCCTCCCAGGTTCCCTCTTGACGTGTCGGAGCTGGGGAGGGGCCCAGCTTCCCTCAGCCTTGGGGAAAGAGATGCTGGCTGCTGCAGTGGTGGATGATTGTGTTGCCGGGACACAGGGCACCAGAGCACCTGGCAGGAGGTACTGCTCACATGCCCCTGTTGTTTGGCACTAGCAATGGCCCTGAGTGAAACATTGTTTCATTGTAAGTTGCTCTTGTAAAGCAAGTAGCGCTGCAGTTAAATATACAAGTCAGAGGAGATGAAACTTCACATGGGGGCTGCCTCACCACTGTCTTTACCAGAATGCAGTTATGAATACCCGGGTCAGCGTCTGCCCATCCAGGCCTGAGGTTAGCAAGTTGGTATGACAACCTGTAGACCAGAGTAACTGTGCTACTCCTCATGTTACACCAAACCAGATGGTGTAGATATAACTAAAGGGCTTTGGGTTTTCAAAGGGTTGAAATGTAGTGTAGCGCTGGGATTTTTGCCATCTAATTATAGACAGTATTGTAATACTATTAGATTAGTGTTTGGCTCCCTCTAGTGGCCAGTGTTTCAGCTCTGTGAAATAAGACTTTGTTTACACATCAGAACATGCTGTAAAGCATGTGCAGGAAGTGACTTAAAGGTTTATCTGGAAAAGACTTACTTACCCACAGTGCCTCACTTACCTACCCATGAGGCCAAGTTAAAGAATTGCATGCTGGGTAGTGAAATAAAAGGCCCAGCGCGGCCATGCTTTGTCTCTTCTTCCCGAAACGTGAGACCTGCCTGCTGGGACCTGTGTGGGAGTGTTCAGAAGAGCGCGGCCTGCTTGACGCGGAACGGAGTTGATGCCACTGGAGAGGTGTTGGACACAGTGTGCTGGAGGCACATGTGATCGGGTCGGAGGATCCAGGAAGCCTGACGGAGCCTAACGACAGCCATCAATCAACGGACGGAGTGGTACGGTGTACCGGAGCCCACTGGGAGCGGGACTGAGATCGCAGAGACGTAGCAGTACAGCTGTTTGGACCTGGTGTGGTGAGAGGGCTGTTGCCCGAGATTTATGTAAAGCACCTAACACGGTATAGACTAGTTGCGGAATGTTGGTGAGACCTGCAGTTCTATGGAACAGTCTCAGTCAAATAGACTGAGTTTAACCAGGCCTCAAAGCCTGTACCCCACTAGACCTTGACTGATGGTCCGGTTGCATTTCTCACAGAAGAAAGTTACAAGTGTGTTCACCATTATCTACCACTTTATATTACTTTGTCATCTGCTAACTCACTGGAATACAAATACTGCAGTATAATAAGGCTAGCTGAAGAAAGAAGACAAGAGAATATACCATTCATTGTAAGGCCTTTTGTTTCCGTTACATGTTTCTAGGAGCTGCATTGCACCGCAGGGGGAGCTCTTGAGCAGTTATACTGTATTGTATTGTGTTTTCTAGCACTAAATAGTGTGCTGCAAGTCAGGAGTGTGTTTGCGTGATCGCACTGGAAGTGGGAAGGTGCCCAATGTTAAGGTCTTACCACCCTGAGCACTAGTCCCACTTGGAGGCGCGCCTGCATGCATCATTCAGGTAATCTTTGCGTGACAATGATTTACATGCACCTAGTTTAGTATTGTTGACAATTTGTGTATCAGAATTGTTACTGTAATTACTGTCTTGAACCAGCCTTTGATAAACTTACAGTCTGGTTAAGGTATAAATTGGTGTGAAGTTTGTTTATTCTCTAAGCAAGTGGAGCAATGGATACCCAGGTAATAATAAAGGTACAATATATGTTATTCCTTGTTATTGGGTTTCACACCAACACTGTTACACAGCTGTGTCAAGTGGGTTGAGCCAATTCATTGGGGGTGAAAAATCAGAGTAGAGGCCCCATTAAATACCAGCAGCTCCTTAGGGGGTAAGTGCTACAGTTGTAAAAGGTTTGTTTACTCACCTCACTGTCATAAATCTTCATACTGGAAGATAACGGTTTATTTCTTTCTCTAGTAGTATTGCTGGTTGCCCCTGCCTGGGTTTCCATCCACACTCCAAATACATGCTAGTCAGCTAATTGGCCCTGATATATGTATAAATGTGAGTTAGTGTTAGATTGTAAGCTACTTGAGGGCAGGGACTGATGTGACTGTGCAATATGCTGTATATGTAAAGTGCTGTGTAAATTGTTGGTGCTATATAAGTATCTCAAATAGATAATAAAAGAAAAAAAATAAGGTATTGGAATGGCAGTGTCAACATGCTAAGCAGAGTAATTTGCCTGGTGGTCTTTTCTTCCTGCTTTGTCACTTGTCTACAACTGTTTAGGGTAGAACCAGGGGCGGATCCAGAGTCTAGTCTCGGGAGGGGCGCTGCCAGAAAATACTTTTTTGGGGGGAATTTATCAGGGAAATGGCTGGTGTTGGTGCTTCAATCATCACAGCACCATGGTTGTTATGGTGTCAGGATGATTGAAGCACATTATTTCTATTATTACATTGTTGTATAAAATGAAATAGTTCAACTCACCATAATGCAGAATCAGTGGGAGCCCCGAGCGTGTCACTTGCCACGTTGCCTGCCACCAGATGTGGATTGTCACATTCCTGCTACAATTGTCACTTGCCACATCGCCTGCCACCAGATGCAGATTGTCACTTGCCACGTCACCTGCCACACATTGCGGATTGTCACTTTCCATGTCACCTGCCCCCAGATGCAGATTGTCACTTGCCTGCTACAATTGTCACTTGCCACGTCACCTGCCACCAGATGCGGTTTGTCACTTGCCACGTCACTTGCCACCAGATGCGGATTGTCACTTGCCACGTCACCTGCCACCAGATGCGGATTGTCACTTGCCATGTCACCTGCCCCCAGATGCGGATTGTCACTTGCCACATCACCTGCCACCAGATGTGGATTGTCACTTGCCATGTCACCTGCCCCCAGATGCGGATTGTCACTTGCCACGTAACCTTGCCACCAGATGTGGATTGTCACGTCGCCTGTCACACATTGCGGATTGTCACTTGCCATGTCACCTGCCACCAGATGCAGATTGTCACTTGCCACGTCACCTGCCACCAGATGCGGATTGTCATGTCACATGCCACACATTGCGTATTGTCACTTGCCATGTCGCCTGCCACCAGATGCAGATTGTCACTAGCCACATCATCTGCCACACGTTGCGGATTGTCACTTGCCTGCTACAATTGTCACTTTCTGTTTCCCAGAGGGTGAGGCAGCAGATTACCAGTCAGGCAGCAGAGAGATGATGTAATCTCTCTGCTGCCCGTGGCTGCCTGCACAGTGAGGGCGGAACTGCAGGGATGCAGGGCGGGCGGTGAGAGATGATGTCATCTCTCTGCTCCCCCGCCGGCTCCCTGATTGGCCAGCAGCCCGGCCGCTCTCTGACTCGTCTCACCCGCCCACTCTCTCTCAGACTGTCACCAGCCCAGCCGTCCGCTCTCTCACCCGCCCACTGTCAGTCTCAGACTGTCACCCACCCGGCCGTCCACACTCTCCCCCGCCCACTGTCAGTCTCAGACTGTCACCAGCCTGGCCGTCCGCTCTCTCACCCGCCCAGTGTCTGTCTCAGACTGTCACCCACCCGGCCATCCGCACTCTCTCCCGTAGAGCCTGCCGCCTGCCCTCTCACCAGCATTCTCGGAGGGGGCAATTGCCCCGTTTCCCCCCCTGGATCCGCCCCTGGGTAGAACTAAATCTGCGGTGTGCCCCAGAGCACTTTCCATTATATAAAAGTATACAAAGCTCAATTGCACATTATTGGAGCAATGTGAACATCATCCAATTTCGGCTATTGAGTGTCTGATGATGTAGTGCTATCATACGTGTATTGAAATTACATTGTCCTACCAGCCAGCTCCATTCTCAGCGTCATATAGATTCTGGGGGTATGCCAGGAGGGTACACAAAGAAAAAGTTTGATAGCAGTTTTGTTTTGTTTTGGCAGAAAAAAGCTCCAAAGTCTCTTCTACCAAAAAAACCTGCTATACATTTTTTACGTTTAGATTAATTTTAAGGGTGATTTTGCTTCTGCAACTATCATGCTATTGTACTCAAACTTTTCCCTCAACTGAAAGTTTTAATACAGACTATTTAAAGCAAGAAAAGCCACTATATGGATCTTTACAACCTGAGTCCCTTGCTGGGCTCTGTGCTTCCTACCTCCAGCCGCTGTGTGCCTCAGTAATATACACTATATTGTCAAAAGTATTGCAACACCTTTACATGCACATGAACTTTAATGGCATTCCAGTCTTAGTCCGTAGGGTTCAATATTGAGTTGGTCCACCCTGTGCAGCTATAACAGCTCTTCTGGGAAGGCTGTCCACAGGGTTTAGGAGTGTGTCTATGGCAATGATTGACCATTTTTCCAGAAGCACATTTTTGAGGCCAGGCACTGATGTTGGACAAGAAGGCCTGGCTCGCTGTCTCCACTCTAATTCACCGAAAAGGTGTTCTATCGGGTTGATGTCAGGACTGTGCAGGCCAGGCCAGTCAAGTTCCTCCATCCCATTCTCCCTCATCCATGTCTTTATGGACCTTGCTTTGTGCACTGGTCCAAATAATTTGGTAGAGGGGGAATTATGATGTGGGGTTGTTTTTCAGGGGTTGAGCTTGGCCCCTTAGTTCCAGTGGAGGGAACTTTTAAGGAGTCAGCATACCAAGATATTTTAGACAAGTTAATGCTCCCAACTTTGTGGGAACAGTTTGGGGATGGCCCCTTCCTGTTCCAACATGACTGTGCACCAGTGCACAAAGCAAGGTCCATAAAGACATGGGCCAAAGGGTGGGCCAACTAAATATTGAACCCTACGGACTAAGACTGGGATGCCATTAAAGTTCATGTGCATGTAAAGGCAGGTGTCCGAATACTTTTGACAATATGGTGTAAGAGCCAGCAAGAGGAACCACAGAATGTGGCAGAAGATGCACGCATCTGATACACCCAGATGTGTGAAACAATATACATCTGATCTGTACAATATCCTTTAGATCTACCATCAAATATGTAGCACAAGTGCCTGTCTAATTGGATATTAATTGAATGAATTATGTTGGTTTATCTTCATATTATAAAATTTTGGTAAATCTAAAGGAGTTTGTGTAAAGATTGTACAATCAGATTGTATAACGTATGGCCAGTCTAAGATGTGAAGGTACTTTTGGTAACTTTGCTCAGTGAGGGAGCAATGTTTGTATGAATGGGCACTTGGACAGGTAAGTATAACAGGCATTATTTTACAGGGGCGTTTTGATTCTTTTTTTTGAGTGACCGAGTTGGTTTAATTCACTGTAAACTGAATATCTGTCCACAGCTAAACCTATTTTACATAATCATTACTAAAGGATGCTTTGGGTGTACTACGCTGCAGTTTAACTGCACATTAGAATTCATAGCATAGAGCTAAACTGCAAAAATAGCCTCAGGGAGAGCACGTGAACAGTTTTGCAAACTGATAGCAGGACAGGCACAACAGAAATGAAACCATACCCTTTACTACTCCTGTTATTTTATTTTATAACTTGAACATTTTCATTTTACTTACAACTGTCTGTACAGATCAATGATTTCTATGTAAGCATGCATCTCTGCTGATTTAAGCTGTCAAAATACAGAACAAAGAGAAGATCAATGAAAAGATGCTCAAATACAAAATATAATATCTACACCTGTAAAGACTAGCTGAGTTTAACACACTAAAACAGAAGTTAAAAAGCAGAATAACAACAATGTTCCATGAAATAAAAGGGACTCGTTTGTTAGCATTTTCCTGTGCTCTTTAATCTCATTTCATTATACCTCTCTTTTTTTATATTCTGCCAAACTTTACTTTTTGTACATTTATCCTGGTCCCAAGTTCATATTTGGCTTTTACAAACAAATTACAAAAGGGGAACTTGGCACGCTATAATTCCCATGGGGCAGAAAGAGTGCATTGATCCAAAATCTATTTTTTCTTTCGGTATTTAAAGTATAAGTCATTGACATATTATGTAGGGCTTTAATAAAGAAACTCATAATGCATATCAAAATATATTCATATTCATATCATACCATTCATCTCAGTCAAAAAATTTTGCAGCCTATGTCCCTTAATACACTCAATAAAGTTGACCATACACATATACATATCTAGATCACACAAATTGCTCCATCCATATAAACAGCTACTGCTATTGCATTTTGACAGTTGACCCCATCAGCTGTCAAAATACCCGATTAGCGGCTGTATCTGATTGGATGCAGCTGCTGTTTAACTGACAATTTTCCACCTGGCTTCTTTGTTTCGGAGTATGTCTGGCCACTCACTAATTCAAAGTTGCACAGTGTATGCCCAGCTTAAAGTGATAGTAAACTCTTATTTGTGATTTTTACCTTCAGGTAAACTTATTTTAAGGCTTACCTCTAGGTAAAATGAATATCTCCTAAAAGTGCCGGTGATGTCAGCGACGCATGCGCTGTTAAGGAACAGCATACCTGTATCGTTCCTTCAAAACTGTGTGCCGTGACCGAGCCTCTTGAGCACATGCACGGGAGTGGCATCACCGCGGCTCATCCAGTCAGGCAACTTGAGTCCACGAACCCGGAAGGAAGCTCGGGTGAAGATGGAAGTGCCCACAGCATCATGCCGCTGGAGGGCTTTGCATACTAGCACATTATTATATTATATTATTATATTATTATTATTATTATTATTATAATCTCAGAAATTGCTAATTCAATCCCTTACAGACTTGGTCCGCTCTGGATATAAGTTGCCTCCTGCAGAGGTGGATGAGGTTTCATTCTCCTCTTTGGGTTCACTAAAACCACCACAGGGTTCTCATGCTTTCCCTATGCACCCGTTACTGGAGCAACTGATTTATGCTGATTAGGATATCCCAGATAAGCAGTTTTCTCCCCCTAATGCCGCGTACACACGGTCGGACTTTCTATCCTACTTGGTCCGGCACACTTTCCGACGGACTTTGTCCGCCAGGTGCGCCGGACTTTAAAACGGACGTACTTGCCCACACACGACCGGACTTTCCGGCGGGCTAAGTCCGCCCGTCTTTCCGACGGACTTTCGCCGGAGTTCCGGCGGACTTTCAGAATGAACGGACTTGCCCACACACGGACAAGTCCGTTCATTTTGAACGTGACTCAGGTGCGACGGGACTAGCAAAGGATGTCAATCTTGCCGCTTTTATCGGCGAGATTGACACCTTGCGAGCCCCGTCGCGGGTCATACCAGGCCCTTAGGTCTGGTATGGATTATAAAGGGAACCCCGCTACGCCGAAAAAACGGCGTGGGGTCCCCCCTAAAATCCATACCAGACCCCCGATCCGAGCACGCAGCCTGGCCGGTCAGGAAAGGGGGTGGGGACGAGCGAGCGCCCCCCCTCCTGAACTGTACCAGGCCGCATGCCCTCAACATGGGGGGTGGGTGCTTTGGGGGAGGGGGGCGCCCTGCGGGGCCCCCCCCCCAAAGCACCTTGTCCCCATGTTGATGAGGACAAGGGCCTCTTCCCGACAACCCTGGCCGTTGGTTGTCGGGGTCTGCGGGCGGGGGGCTTATCGGAATCCGGGAGCCCCTTTTAATAAGGGGGCCCCCAGATCCCGGCCCCCCACCCTATGTGAATGAGTATGGGGTACATGGTACCCCTACCCATTCACCTAGGGAAAAAGTGTAAGTAATAAAACACACTACACAGGTTTTTAAAATATTTTATTAAACAGCTCCGGGGGGGGATCTTGATGTTGACCACGCCCCCTAAAACATCACAGTCCCAGCATGCCCAGGGACTGTGACATCAAAAGGGGGCGGGGTCTCCGCCTATATAAGTCACAACGCAGCCCTCGGAGAGCAGTCCAGCCGGAGAGAGCGTCGTGTCAACATCTGGGGAAGAGAAGACAAGAAGCCCAGAAGCCCAGAAGCCCACAAGTCCGGACCTCTGCTGGCAAGAGAGCTACCTGAAGACAGCAGAGGAGCCGGCCGAAGAACAGGAACACCGGGAGAAGAGAGCGGAGAAGAACCAACCGGATGCCGGGAGAAGATGAAGCGGAGGGACCCCCGAAGCCGGAAGAAGACCCCCGAAGCCGGAGGAAGATCCCCCCCGGAGCTGTTTAATAAAATATTTTAAAAACCTGTGTAGTGTGTTTTATTACTTACACTTTTTCCCTAGGTGAATGGGTAGGGGTACCATGTACCCCATACTCATTCACATAGGGTGGGGGGCCGGGATCTGGGGGCCCCCTTATTAAAAGGGGCTCCCGGATTCCGATAAGCCCCCCGCCCGCAGACCCCGACAACCAACGGCCAGGGTTGTCGGGAAGAGGCCCTTGTCCTCATCAACATGGGGACAAGGTGCTTTGGGGTGGGGGGGCCCCGCAGGGCGCCCCCTCCCACAAAGCACCCACCCCCCATGTTGAGGGCATGCGGCCTGGTACGGTTCAGGAGGGGGGGGCGCTCGCTCGTCCCCACCCCCTTTCCTGACCGGCCAGGCTGCGTGCTCGGATCGGGGGTCTGGTATGGATCTTAGGGGGGACCCCACGCCGTTTTTTCGGCGTAGCGGGGTTCCCTTTATAATCCATACCAGACCTAAGGGCCTGGCATGCACCGCGCTCACCGCAATAGGAAGATTTGTTTTTCCTATTGCAGAGAGCGCGAGATGCAATACCCTGCCCTCGCGTCGTATCTGGTCCGTCGGACCAGCCTACACACGAGCGGGCTTTCCGTCGGACCAGCACACACATGAGCGGACTTTCCGCCCGAAACTGAGTCCTACGGAAAGATTTAAAACTTGTTTCAAATCTAGGTCCGGCGGGCTTTTGGGAAGAAGTCCGCCGGAAAAGTCCGCCGCCGCCCACACACGGGCGGATTGTCCGGCACACTCTGGTCCGCCGGACCAAGTATGCCGGAAAGTCCGACCGTGTGTACGCGGCATAAGAAATTTTCATTCCTTTACCCTATGGAGAAAAAGTTCTCAAAGAGGAGTTTAACTTGTCCAGTGGACAATGTACAAGTATTTAGAGATCCAGCTGATAAAAAGTTGGAATCTCTACTAAAAGTCTAATTTGCTGTAGCTGGTGCAGTGGTACAGCCTGCAGTAGCAGCAATAAGCATTTGTCAATCCCTTCGGGATGAACTCATGCAGGCTATTAAAAAAGTTCATGCTCAAGCTGATGAGGCCCAAAGTTTAGCTGAGCTACCTAGGGCCCTATACTTTGCAGTGGATGCTATCAAGGATTCCATCCATCAGGCGTCTCGCCTTGCGCTTATGTTGATACATATGAGCAGGACTCAGTGGCTTAAAAATTGGTCAGCTGAGTTACCATGCAAGAAGATCTTGGCTGGGTTTCCCTTTCATGGAGAAAGGTTGTTTGGGGAAGATTTGGATAAGTATATCCAAAAGATTTCTGGGGGTAAGAGTACCCTTCTGCCGGTTAAAAAAAAGAATAGACGGCCTTCTTTCAAGACTTCCCCTCCTATGCCTGGGGCAACAGCCTCCAGGCAGTATCGATGGCCTACCCCGTTGTGGCAAAGGGTAACCCTTATAACCAGACACAGGGCTGCAAAAAGCCTTGGGGTCAGAAGTCCACAAAACAGAATCCCAAGGCTTCCTTGTGAAGGGGCGCCCCCCGCTCGATCGAGTGGGGGGAAGACTGCGGTGGTTTTCAGAAACTTGGCAAGAGGAAATCCAAGACAAGTGGGTCCTCTCTGTAGTAGCCCTAGGCTACAAACTAGAGTTCCAAGAGTTTCCACCATCGCATTTTCAAAAATCAAACGTTCCCAAGGACCCAGTAAAGAAAAAGTCCTTATTTCTGGCACTGGACCGATTACTGTGTCAGTGAGTGATAATAGAGGTTCCCTCAGAAGAGAGGGACATGGGGTTTTATTCAAAACTCTTTATGGTACCAAAACCAAATGATGTCAGACCCATTCTAGATCTCAGGAATCTGAATTGCTTCCTAAATAGGGATGAGCCGAACACCCCCCGGTTCGGTTCGCACCAGAACCTGCGGAAGGACCGAAAATTCGCACGAACGTTAGAACCCCATTGATGTCTATGGGACTCGAACGTTCAAAATCAAAAGTGCTAATTTTAAAGGCTAATTTGCATGGTATTGTCCTAAAAAGGGTTTGGGGACCCGGGTCCTGCCCCAGGGGACATGTAGCAATGCAAAAAAAACTTTTAAAAACGGCCATTTTTTCTGGAGCAGTGATTTTAATGATGCTTAAAGTAAAAAAAAAAAGTGAAATATTCCTTTAAATATCGTACCTGGGGGGTGTCTATAGTATGCCTGTAAAGTAGCGCGTGTTTCCTGTGCTTAGAACAGTCCCTGCACAAAATGTAATTTTTAAAGGAAAAAAAGTCATTTAAAACGGCTTGCGACTTTAATGTAATGTCGGGTCCTGGCAATATGGATGAAAATCAGTGAGATAAACGGCATGGGTACCCCCCAGTCCATTACAGGCCCTTTGGGTCTTGTATGGATATTAAGGGGAACCCCGCACCCAAATTAAAAAAGGAAACAACAGTATACAGGCTCTGTACTCTGAACAGCAGTATACAGGCAGTGCAAAAAAGACAGGGAGGTTTGTTGTAGGTTTGTTGTTAAGTAGAATCTGTTTGTAATTTTGAACGGGTAAATTTTTAACGTGTTTAGCTCCAGCCAAAAAATCTTTTTTAAGCTTTTTGGAAAACATAGGGAAGGGTTATCACCCCTGTGACATTTGTTTTGCTCCTCCTCTTCAGAAGATTTCACCTCACTTTTTGTCCCAATGACAAATGTTTTTTAAAAATTTGGGGTTTTTTGTGGAACAAGGATTAGAAAGCATCAGTGGAAAGGAGAAATGTTTTTCCCATATTAACTCTTACAGGAGAGAATTTCCCTTCCTAGGGGTAGATTTCATCTCACTTCCTGTTGTCTCCTTCCATTTGCAAGTAGGAGTCGTTTGTAAGTTAGATGTTTGAAAGTAGGGGCCTGCCCTATATACTCAGCAGAAATTTGGGCCTTAGGTGTTGTTGTGGCCACAACACTGTAAGCCCTCACAGGGCCCTGCTGTGAAATATTAGAGCAAGAATTGTAATTACATGCCCCTGTTGAACAGGGGCAGAAAAATTGGGCCTTTGGTGGTGGTGGTGGTGCTGGTGCCACAACACTGTAAGTCCTCACTTGCTCTTGGTGGGTGCAGAAACGGGCCCTGCTGTGAAATATTAGATCAAGAATTGTAATTACATGCCCCTTGTTGAACAAGGGCAGAAAAATTGTGCCTTTTTTGGTGGTGGTGGTGCTGGTGCCACAACACTGTAAGTCCTCACTCGCTCTTGGTGGGCGCAGAAACGGGCCCTGCTGTGAAATATTAGATCAAGAATTGTATTTACATGCCCCTGTTGGACAAGGGCAGAAAAATTGGGTCTTTGGTGGTGGTGGTGGTGCTGGTGCCACAACACTGTAAGTCCTCACTCGCTCTTGGTGGGTGCAGAAACGGGCCCTGCTGTGAAATATTAGATCAAGAATTGTAATTACATGCCCCTTGTTGAACAAGGGCAGAAAAATTGGGCCTTTTGTGGTGGTGGTGGTGCTGGTGCCACAACACTGTAAGTCCTCACTCACTCTTGGTGGGCGCAGAAACGGGCCCTGCTGTGAAATATTAGATCAAGAATTGTAATTACATGCCCCTGTTGGACAAGGGAAGAAAAATTGGGCCTTTGGTGGTGGTGCTGGTGCTGGTGCCACAACACTGTAAGTCCTCACTCGCTCTTGGTGGGCGCAGAAATGGGCCCTGCTGTGAAATATTAGATCAAGAATTGTAATTACATGCCCCTGTTGAACAGGGGCTGAAAAATTAGGCCTTAGGCACTGGTGCTGGTGCCACAACACTGCAACCCCTCACAGATACTCTAGTTGGAACGCAGGAACGAGCCCTGCTCCAAAGTATTGCATCAAAAATTGTAATTACATGCCCCTGTTAAACAGGGGCTGAAAAATTAGGCTTTAGAAACTGGTGGTGGCGCCCAGAACCAAAAATGTTCTTACAAGCGATCAGCGTGATCATTGAGGAGGAAGAGCATAAATACTCAGGATAGTCACTCACCATCAGCATAGGCAGTCTTTGAAGGGATCTGAGATTTAAACAAAAATTATTCGGTTACATCAGCATCAGGTGCTTGGTAGCTGGTGGTGATCCAAGACTGATTCATTTTTATGAAGGTCAGTCGATCAACCGAGTCGGTGGACAGACGCACCCTGTGATCGGTTACAAAGCCTCCAGCAGCACTGAATGTGCATTCCGAAAGAATGCTGGATGCAGGACAGGCCAGTAGCTCAATTGCATACTGTGCAAGCTCTGGCCAGTGATCCATCCTCAAGACCCAGTAACCCAGAGGATTTTCGGTGGGAAAGGTGTCCAAGTCAGATCTTGCCCTTAGGTATTCCTACACCATGTAAAACAGACGCTGACGATGGTTGCTGGAACCGATCATACCTTGGGGCTGCGGACCAAAAAATTGTCTGAACGCATCGGTCAGACGGCCACCTTCTCCACCGCTCCTTCTTTGACTGACATAAGCCTCAGCAACACGTTGTCCAGGAACAGGAGTTTGTAACCTCCCAGTCTCTGGGAACGCATTGCACAGACCTTTCTGCAAGGCCTCCTGAAGATGTTTTATCCTCTGCTCCCTCTGCGATGGCAAGATAAGGTCCGCAACCTTACCCTTGTAATGTGGATCAAGGAGGGTTGCCAGCCAGTATTGGTCCTTCTCCTTGATACCACGAATACGAGGATCCTTACACAGGCTTTGCAGGATCAGGGAGGCCATGCAGCGTAGGTTTGCTGAGGCATTCGGTCCGGAGTCTTCTGGGTCACTAAGGATGACATGGTCCACAGCCACCTCCTCCCAGCCACGTACAAGTCCATCTCCCTTCTAGATTGTAAGCTCTAATGAGCAGGGCCCTCTGATCCCTCCTGTATTGATTTGTATTGTAAGTGTACTGTCTGCCCTATGTTGTAAAGCGCTGCGCAAACTGTTGGCGCTATATAAATCCTGTATAATAATAATAATAATGTGTTTCTTGGGTCTCCCTTAAAGACTGCTGCTGATGCTGAGTGCCGGGCTCCACCTTCATACTGACACAATCTTCCTCCTCCTCTTCCTGTGTGATCGGCGGGCACGCAGGAACACTGTCTGGATAAAGGGGGCTTTGAGAGCTAAGAAAGTCCTCCTCTTCCTGCCTCTGTTCTGCCTCAAGTGCCCTGTCCATTATTCCACGCAGCGTGTGGTCCAACAGGTGGACAAGGGGGACAGTGTCACTGATGCATGCACTGTCACTGCTCACCATCCTCGTGGCCTCCTCAAATGGTGACAGGACAGTGCATGCATCCCTGATCATGGCCCACTGGCTTGGGGAAAAAAAACAAGCTCCCCTGACCCTGTGCTGGTGCCATAGTCACACAGGTACTCATTGATGGCCCTCTGCTGCGTGTGCAGCCGCTGCAGCATGGCCAACGTTGAGTTCCACCTGGTGGGCATGTCACAGATTAGGCAGTTCTTGGGCAGGTTAAACTCCTGGCATTATATGACCGGCGGAAATGCACACAGACTTTCCTGGCCTGCCTCAGGACATCCTGTAAGCCTGGGTACATGCCCAAGAACCGCTGCACCACCAAGTTAAGGACGTGAGCCAAACAGGGCACATGGGTCATTTGTCCCTGTCGGAGGGCAGAGAGGAGGTTGGTGCCATTGTCGCAAACCACCATTCCTGCCTTAAGTTGGCATGGCTTCAACCACCTCTGAACCTGCCCCTGCAGAGCTGACAGAACCTCTGCCCCAGTGTGACTCCTGTCCCCCAAGCACAGCAGCTCAAGCACCGCATGGCATCTTTTGGCCTGCGTACTTGTGTAGCCCCTTGAACGGCTACGGAGCACTGCTGGTTCCGAGGACAAAGCACAGGAAGAGGCCATGGAGGAAGAAGAAGAGGAGGGGGTGGAGGAGAGAGGTGTGTCACAATCATTAGTAGTGGCATTTTGGAGGCATGGTGGCGGAACAACCTCCAACACTACTGCACCTTGTCCTGCATCCTTCCCAGCTGCCAGCAGAGTCACCTAATGCGCCGTGAAACTTAGGTAACGTCCCTGTCCATGCCTGCTGGACCATGAGTCAGCGGTAATATGCACCTTACCGCTGACCGCCCTGTCCAGCGAGGCATGGACATTGCCTTCCACATGCCGGTAGAGAGCCGGAATCACCTTCCGTGAGAAAAAGTGGCATTTGGGTACCTGCCACTGAGGAACCGCACATTCCACAAACTCACAGAAGGGGGCAGAGTCTACCAACTGAAAAGGCAGCAGTTGAAGTGCTAGCAATTTTGCCAAGCTAGCATTCAACCGCTGGGCATGTGGATGGCTGGGAGCAAACTTCTTTCGGCGGTGCAACAGCTGGGGCAGGGAAATTTGCCTGGTACAATCTGACGTCGGTGTACCAAAAGCAGATTGCCCACAAGTACTTGTCTGTGACACACCTAATTCTACACCTTCATTCCTCTCAGTGCATGTCTCAGAGAGGACTGAAGGTATAGTGGGGTTGGAGATCTCAGCTGATGAGGAGCAAGGAGAGGTCCTCTTTGTTCTTTGGTGTGGGTCTTTTAGATACCCTTGCCAATGAACTGCATGGCAGATCAACATATGTCTGGTCAAGCATGTGGTACCCAAGCGGGAGATGTTTTGGCCACGCGAGATACGCTTGAGACATATGTTGCAAATAGCAGCGGTGCGATCTGATGCACTCATCTCAAAAAAGGCCCACACCAAAGAACTTTTTGAATAACGCGCAGAGACTGCAGCGCCCTGCACATGTGGAGCTTTGGGGTGTGATGCAGTCAGTGTGCTGCCCTTAGGCTGGCCCCTGGAGGGCATCCTGTCTCGTTGGTGATGTGCCGCCTCCTCCTCCTCCTCTCTCCTATCAGGCACCCACGTTGAGTCAGTGACCTCATCATCCCCTCCCTCCTCATCACTGGAGCAAACCTGGCAGTATGCTGCAGCAGGGGGAGCATGACTGCCAGATTGCTGTCCTTCTTAGGCACCCCCTCTGTCCGTGCTCATGTTACTGCCTTCATCAAGCTCAGTATCATCATCAGAGCCTTCCAAACGCTGGGCATCCTCCTGGAGCATGTACCCAACACTGTGGTCAAACAGTTCGAGGGACTCCTCAGGAGGACATGGTGGAGCTAGGGAAGGAGTCACTGATGACATTGAGCCGAGGGAAGAGGCCGCTGCTTTGCCAGACAAAGTACCCTGAGTATGGGTGAGAGAGGATGAGGAGGATGAGGACGGCTTGGTCATCCACTCGACCAAGTCTTCCGCATGTTGCGGCTCAACACGGCCAGCTGCCGAAAAAAAGGCCCAGCGTGTCCCACGGCCACGTGCTGATGAGGATGCACCCTCCACGACCAGCACTGTTGCCTCTAGACACAAAGCCTGCTGTGAGCAGGACACACTACACTAACTTGTAGCTTTAGATGAACACTGTGCAGAGCTCGCAAAAAAATAACTTGTAGGTTTAGCTGAACACTGTGAGGAGGACGCACCACACTAACTTGTAGTTTTAGCTGAACACTGTAAGCAGGACGCACTACACTAACTTGTAGCTTTAGATGAACACTGTGCAGAGGTCTCACTACACTAACTTGTAATTTTAGCTAAACTGCTGTCGCAGGGACCGGTATTCCATCCTGCCTTACAAATGCTAAATTTAACGGTGTGGCTATCAAAGCCAACATTCTAAAAAATTGGGGGCTTTCAGGTTCGGTAGTAACTACCCTGATTAATGCCAGAAAGCCGGCCTCCAGGACCATTTATTACAGGGTCTGGAAGGTCTACGTCACTTGGTGTGAAACCAAGTATTGGCATCCTCGTAAGTATGTCATAGGAAGTATTTTGGCCTTTCTACAATTAGGAGTAGAAATTAAGCTGGCCTTGAGTACAATCAAGGGTCAGATTTCGGCCTTGGCAGTGTTTTTCCAAAGGCCACTTGCTTTGCACTCTTTAGTCCGGGCATTCATACAAGGGGTAACTCGGATAACTCCGCCAGTTAGAATATCCTTGTACCCATGGGATTTGAATCTGGTTTTGTTGGTGTTGCAAAGACAACCCTTTGAACCTATACGGATTATTCCTTTGATCCTTTTGACAAGGAAATTGGTATTCATAGTTGAGATAACCTCTGCAAGAAGAGTATCAGAATTGGCTGCTTTCTCCTGTAAAGAGCCATACTTAATCATTAACAAAGATAAGGTTGTGCTGCGTCCACACCCAACCTTTTTGCCAAAGGTAGTGTCTGGTTTTCATTTAAATCAAGATGTTTCCTTACCTTCCTTTTTCCCAGAAGAAGAATTTTTCTGCAGAAGAAAAATTATTACATTCTCTTGATGCAGTGAGAGCAATTAAAGCCTATCTAAAAGCGACTGCTCAGATACGGAAAACTAATGTTTCGTTTGTGTTGCTGGAAGGTCCTAGAAAGGGTCAGGCAGCATCAAAATCTACTGTTGCTAAGTGGATTCACCAGGTGATTAGTCAGGCTTATGGCCTGAAAAGAAGGGTTCCTCCCTTTAAGATTAAAGCGCACTCTACCAGGGCAGTCAGTGCTTCATGGGCAGTGCATCACCAAGCCTCTGTGGCTCAGGTTTGCAAAGCCGCTACTTGGTCATCAGTACATACATTCACGAGATTCTATCAAATGGATATAAGATGGCAGGAGCACACCACCTTCGGGCGCAGTGTGCTGCAGGCAGCAGTATAGGTCCTCATGCCTGGTGGTGGCTATTTGCTTTGTGTCTCCCTCCCCTCAGGTAGCATTGCTTTGGGACATCCCATATAGTTATTACTATGGTGCTCTGTGTCCCATGATGTACGATAAAGAAAATAGGATTTTTATAACAGTTTACCTGTAAAATCCTTTTCTTGGAGTACATCACGGGACACAGAGGTCCCTCCCTTCTTATTGGGATATGTGTATATATTGCTTTGCTACAAAAACTCCCGGTATGGGAGGGGTTATATAGGGAGGGGCACTTCCTGTTTTGGTTATACCAGTGTCCATTCACCTAAAGGTGGCCTATAACCCATATAGTTATTACTATGGTGCTCTGTGTCCCATGATGTACTCCAAGAAAAGGATTTTACATGTAAGCTGTTATGAAAATCCTATTTTTTTTTCACAAGACTTTACTATCGCTTTAACGGACAATGTAAATTAACCTAGCAGAGTGTTTACAGATTGTACAAGATAACCAAAGAAGAGAAAAACTGTGTGTAATAATTGCTATTTAGGCTGTCTTCAGACGTAACCTTTTTACATGTTTTATTTTTTGCATACAATAGGTATAAAGCTGGGTGTACACATTCAGTTTTTTTTTCAACTAGGAGTTTCAACAAAAAAAATACAGATCCCTGCATCAATACAAATGATGTGGATGCAGGGATCTCTCCTGCTGTGCTATTGCATTCTCATGGGGGGGGGGACACCCCCTCCCACCAGAATACACCGATTAGTGCTTGCAGCCATTGGCTACATGCGCCAATCAAATACTGTTTTTTTTAGCAGGATAGTTTAGCAGAAGTTGGTCATTAGACTGGCTTTAATTGAACAGACAACAGTACACATGTACCAAAAGTTGACCAGTTCCGTCGGTCAACATTCAGTACATGTGTATCAGGCTTTAGTATCTATTTTTTATTGGTATCAACCTTTTTTAATCCTCTAGTTTTGCCCCTGCCGGAATAAGTTCTGCATTGCAGAACTTAGTTCGGGAGGGGCAGAACTAGAAGCCAACCAGGCTGGCAAGAAATATGGATACAGGAGCAGAGAACAGTGAGCAGAGAGATGAACTTATCTGTGTGCTGCTGCTCTTCACTGTCCAATCACAGATTGGAGGCAGAAAGTGGTATTTCTTATTGCTTGTTTATTCAATGTCACCAAAGTGCTAAGACTCATATTCATTTAATTAAGAAAATAACTGCGTATTAGTTCTAACTGTATTCCAAAGCTTTCATTTTAAAATAAAGTTATTTGAGCCTATAGGGCTGCCCATGCAGGACAAAGCAAAATGTTCCCTTTATTACAAACCTCCCCAACAGAATATATTTACCTTACATTTGCTTCCACACTGCTCCTTTCAACTCCTGGAATCAGTAGAAAGCATACTGCACATACCGTGGGTTGCTGTAATTGAAGCTTGAACTATGGCCTCCCATTAATGATGCTGATTGGCCCAGCGGTTTCAAATGGTGTGAGTCACATACTCCACTTGACAGGTTATTTCTCTCTCTTCTGGTGCTGAATGGAATGCATAGATCAGCAATGGCAGCCTGCATGTATGTCTATTGACAGGTTATCTTTAATTGTTATGATAGGTCTGCTTTAAATGTCAGATCTTGTACCTTTATAAAAAGAATTCCACTAGTGCCAAACACTGGAAAATAGAAAAAGATTATTGTGAAACCTTTAAAAACATTACATTTATTAGTATGTAAAAATGCAATTATAAAAATCACTCCTTTACCAAAAAAAATACTAAGACTAAGTGTAAATGTATCACAGAAACATTGCTTCAAATTACATTTATGGTACAGAAAATTAACTATAATCCTAAAAGAATTCCTTTCACCTTAATAAATGACTTTGTCTCAGACCCTGAGTAAATCTAGCTATGGAATCCATTATTTGCCATCATTATTGGTTCATTTTGCTATTATTTTTATATAGATTTCATACTTTAGATTGATTACACTTTTGGCAGCAAAGACATTTCTTATTACTAGTCTGAAATATTTGGTCAGATTATCTGTATTGTGTGACATATACCATACTGTATTAACTCTGTTCAATATTGGCTAGTTCCAGCATATAACCCTAGGGCTTGGACAGATGTAAACATTCCATTTTTAGAATGTGACTTTTTATTTTCATTCATGAAATGTTAAGCTATGATGAAAGTCTTGCTGGATGAAATTGTTGAAAATATTGATTTTTGGAAATAGTAGTTTTCTGATAATTCTATGAAAGAAAATAGGGAGCCTATTTGTAGGGAGTTATAAAATAATAAGGTTTTTAACTTCTTGGTTTGCTGCTTTTCTTTTTTTTATAAGTTCTTTACTAAGGATGGCCAAACATTATACAGTTTATGTATATGTATAATGTATGGCCAGCTTTAGATTTTTTTAAATAAAAGGAGGGGGGAGGGTACTAGGACAGTCCGTGGAATTAAGCAAGGGGAGAGGTATAGGAGAGAGAAATCTATTTATTTCTGTTAGTAGGATCAATGATAAAACATGACACTCAAAAACACACCCAAAGTCCTTGGTCCTCTGGCCACTGAGAGTTGCCCACCCAAGATCACAACCTTCACAAGTGTAAACACAACTAAGGAAGCCCCTCTTCCTTCATTGTGAATAGGTGGAAAGTTTGTAAAAAAAAAAGCAGGAAGGAGGATTGGCAGAGGTGAATGTAAGCATACTCAAAATTTGAAAAATGTAAAAATGGCCTAGTAATTAAGGGTTATTTACAGGTTAATACTCAAGTGGTTGAAGAGCCTCTAAAATTAGAAACAGTAGCTTTGAAATAACAAAGCTCAGCTCTTTGAGGACACGTGGTTGCAAGTCATGTAGTAATGATGCTTTATTTACCGTAATTTTGTCTAATGCCGTGTACACACGAGTGAAATTTCTGACAGAAAGAGTCCGATGGGAGCTTTTCATTGTATATTCCAACCGTGTGTATGCCCCATCGGACTTTTTCTGTCGAAAATTCAGACGGACTTAGATAGAGAACATGTTCTATATTTTTCCGACGGAACAAATTACTATCGGAAAAAACGCTCGTCTGTATGCTGTTCCGACGCACCAAAAATGACGCATTCTCTGAAGCAACTACGAGACAGAAGCTATTGGCTACTGGCTATTGAGCTTCCGTTTTCTAGTCCCGTCATACGTGTTGTACGTCGCCGCATTCTGGACGGTCGGAATTTGGTGTGACCGTGTGTATGCAAGACAGCTTGAGTGGAATTCTGTTGGAACTCCGTCATAAAAACCTTCAGAGTTTATTTGGACGGCAAAATCGGTCGTGTGTACAGGGCATACATGTTTGGGCCTATAAAGCTTTTGAGCCATTGTGGATTTCATGTGGAACTGCAATCCTCATTGTAAACTTGAGCTTCACCAATTTCTTTTGTATACACAGAACTGAAGAAGGTGTTTAATAGATTTTCCTTCTTTTTGTCAGCAGCCATCAACGAGTTATCTTGTAAGGGGTTTATATGATAGGATGTAATAGTTTTAGTATTAATGTATTTAATACATTTTTTGTGGTTTGTGTTACTCTGTTTTTCAACCTTTTGCTCAAATTGCAATCTTGATTTCCTGTTTACATCTTTTGTTATATTCTTGGTAAATTTCACATAATGAAAGTGTTCCTTTTTTATTCCTTATGTTATGTCTTTTTAAAATGAGATTTGAGCCATGTAGGTTTTACCTTTTTGCCTTTTAAACTTATTATCCATCAGAATATACTTTGCAGTGTGTTTGCATATTATTGATTTGAAACATTCCCATTTTTGTTCTGTTCTTTGATGACATTTTTCCCTCCCAGTCTAATGCCCTTTACAAACGATAGGATTTTCCGATGGAAAATGTGTGATAGGACCTTGTTGTCAGAAATTCTGACCGTGTGTAGGCTCCATCACACATTTTCCATAGGAATTTCCGACACACAAAGTTTAAGAGCTTGCTATAAAATTTTCCGACAACAAAATCCATTCGGAAATTCCGATCGTGTGTACACAAATCCGACGCACAAAGTTCCACGCATGCTCAGAATATATTATGAGACGAAAGCTATTGGCTACTGTCCCGTTTATAGTCCTGACATACGTGTTTTACGTCACCGCGTTCAGAACAATCGGATTTTCCGGCAACTTTGTGTGGACGTGTGTATGCAAGACAAGTTTGAGCCAATATCCGTCGGAAAAAATCCTAGGATTTTGTTGTCGGAATGTCTGATTAATGTCCGACCGTGTGTACAGGGCATAAGTCTTGGACAGCATTGGGAAATAAGTATTTTTATTTTTTCTGTTGTTCATAACTGGAATTAAATGAAATGCATTCTCCTATAAAAACTCACAAAATTTACATACACAAGTAAAAAATGCAATGACTCGTTCTTTATCAGATGACTACATTCAAAGTTTCAAGCTGACAAAGTGAGCCTCAAAAAAGGTAAAGTCTAGATAAATGTATGTCTAGTGTTTACCTTTACATATTTAAGCTTAACATCACTGAGCGCTTACATTTATTAATGTAAGCCTCCATATATCACAGGAGGCCTGCACTCTCAGGGGACTTCATAAAATAGATGGAAAGTGAAAACTCTTGGTTTGCTTTGGGTCAACTGTACACTTGAATGGTTGTCAACTCTATTCACAGCCTTCAGTGTTTAACATCTGGAAACAGCTATGTGAGGCACACAGAGAAAGCATCAAGTGCTGTTCTATCTCTGTTGAAAGGTTGACTTGAAAACAACATGTTTGCCATGTTGCAGTTGAAGAACCCATTGGTAACTTATGTCTGTGAGGCACGTGGGGATCTTATGCTCTCTTCTCTTTCAAATCATGCAGAACCATCCATAAATAATATACAGTTACATTGTCCTAGTGCTGTAGTGGATTTATCTTTGTATCCCTTGTTACCCCCACAACTCACATTTGTACACAAGAAAAAAAATAGTAGTAACTAACATTTGTGCCTTTGGCAATAAAACCACAGGCCTTGCAAACCCCACATGGCAAAAAGACATTTCCATTCCAATCCCAGTTTTAAATTAAACTGTAATGAAAAATCAGAAGAGGCAGCTGGGACCATTGACAGTGATTGTAGACAGGAACGCACACAACGAAGGAAAAAAAAATAGAGAGACAGAAGAGAAAGAAAGATTGTGAAGGAAGGCTCTGTAGAGCAATAAAGCAGCTGGTAAACATAAAAGTGAGGAGAAATTAGAAAAACAAATCTAGGATGGAGACAAGCAAAGATGTCTACGTTGCCAAATAAATACGTTCTGGGAGGATGGCAAGACAGATGCAATGAATGAGAACTGAAAGAATTGTAATAAAAGAATTATACATAGTCTTACACTGACCCCTGCAGGTCCATGATTGCATTGTTTGTTCCCTCCTGTAAGCTGTAACAGTTTTTTCAGTAACATTTTTATCTTCCTGTTTAATCTTAAAAGTTAAATTAGGAATTCTTAGAACTTTGCAAAGCATACCCATTCATGTGCAATGGAACAATTAAAAAAGCAAACAAAAAAAAAGTATTTTTGCTTGTCAGCAAAGCTTCGGCTTATTCACTAAGCTAAGGGAAAGTCTCCGTTCTGGTATTAGTAAATCAAACCCCACTATATCCAGTGGGATCTGCTCAAGATAACATGTTGTCATAGAAAAAGGTAGATGCAAGTATGCTAGCAGAGTTCAACTGTTTCTAAAAGGATTTTCAATTTAAAAATCTAAGCATGTATAAGCAAAGCTACACTTCACGTACACAGCTGGAAAAAGGGACTGTTCTATGAGAAATCCATTGGGTCTGCCTTACGGGTGCTGTATTTACATTTTACAGAATATGCAAATACTGTTTATTAAAAATAGACCTATTTCTAAATATTAACAAAAAGTTATGTTTACAGTTTTGCTAAGATTTATAAATTAATAGTATCAGAAGGGCTGAAATACTGTAAATTATCTTTCCTGGAGCAAATGATGCATCAAATTCCCTCCAGTGACAAATATCTGATGGCCTGGGCACTTGAACACCATGGGTAGCATTCGCATGATTTTCTTTTTCAGCAAGAATCATGTGACCATAACCCTTAAAGTGATTGTGAACGATCACTTTGTAAAACAACCCATTCAGTTTCAATTAGAAATGAAAGGCAAAACATTTTTGTATAGATATTAAAAAAATAATAAAAAATACCTTTTTTCACTTTAGAAGTGATCACATTCCATCTGTTCTCAGCTGCATGAGAGCTGGGGGGAGGAGGAGCAGCAGCACACTGAGCTTTCCAGTGAATGGCTGTGCAACGGGGGGCATGTCAGGACAAGTCTATTCATCGGAGAAGAGTACATTGAGTTCCCAGCATATCTAGAGAACGGACCAAGATGTGCTCTCCTGCTTAGTGCGGTCAGTTTTTAATAGGAAAGCAGAGGGACTGGCAGGAACACCAGGGATTTCACATAAAGGAAGCAATACAAAGAGAACCGGATACTTTCTCTTACAAGGTACAGCAGGCACATATCAGGAATATGAAGTGTTGGGGTAACAAACGCTTTAAGTTTTCAGACATATGGGCAACGTGAAAGGGAACCTGGAGCAGCATTTTCTCTAGGAAAGGTAAGCATTTCAGCTCTTCCAACAAGGAATGATCATTTTTCATTATCCTCTGCATAATAAATGTTCAAAGTGGTTCTAAAGGCATAAGGTTTCTTTTTATCTTAATGCATTCTATGCATTAGGACAAAAAACCTTCTATGTGCAGCAGCCCCCCTCAGCCCCCCTAATACTTACCTGAGCCTAGGGATGAGCCAAACACCCCCCAGTTCAGTTCGCAGCAGAACTTGCGAACAGGCAAAACATTTTTTCGAACACGTGAACACCGTTAAAGTCTATGGGACACAAACATGAATAATCAAAAGTGCTCATTTTAAAGGCTTATATGGAAGTTATTGTCATAAAAAGTGTTTGGGGACCTGGGTCCTGCCCCAGGGGACATGTATCAATGCAAAAAGAATTTTTAAAAACAGACATTTTTTCGGGAGCAGTGATTTTAATAAAGCTTAAAGTGAAACAATAAAAGTGTAATATTCCTTTAAATATCGTACCTGGGGGGGGTGTCTATAGTATGCCTGTAAAGTAGCGCGTGTTTCCCGTGCTTAGAACAGTCCCTGCACAAAATGACATTTTTAAAGGAAAAAAAGTAATTTAAAACTGCTTGAGGCTTTAATGTAATGTCGTGTCCTCGACATGTCGGGGAGCATGTTTCCCGTGTTTAGAACAGTCTGACAGCAAAATGACATTTCAAAGGAAAAAAAGTCATTTAAAACTACTCGCGGCTATTAATGAATTGTCGGTCCGACAATACACATAAAAGTTCATTGATAAAAACTGCATGGGATTTCCCCACAGGGGAACCCCAAACCAAAATTTAAGAAAAAATGGCTTGGGGGTCCTCCTAAATTCCAAACCAGGCCCTTCAGGTCTGGTATGGATATTAAGGGGAACCCAGCGCCAAAATTTAAAAAGAAAATGGCATGGGGGTCCCCCTCAAAATCCATACCAGACCTGTCTGGTATGGATTTTAAGGGGAACCCCGCACCAAAATGTAAAAAAAAAAGGCGTGGGGTCCCCCCAAAAGTCCATACCAGACCCTTATCTGAGCACGCAACCTGGCAGGCCACAGGAAAAGAGGGGGGACGAGAGAGAGCCCCCCTCCTGAACCGTACCAGGCAACATGCCCTCAACATTGGGAGGGTGCTTTGAGGTAGCCCCCAAAAGCACCTTGTCCCCATGTTGATGAGGACAAGGGCCTCATCCCCACAACCCTTGGCCGGTGGTTGTGGGGGTCTGCGGGTGGGGGCTTATCGGA
Source organism: Aquarana catesbeiana (assembly GCF_042186555.1). NCBI lineage: Eukaryota > Metazoa > Chordata > Amphibia > Anura > Ranidae > Aquarana > Aquarana catesbeiana. Next base: position 268,955,775 of record NC_133329.1, on the reverse strand, counting down.
ATCTGGAAGTCCCCTTTAACAAGGGTACCCCCAGATCCCGGCCCCCCCTGTGTGAATTGGTAATGGGGTACAAATGTACCCCTATCATTTCACAAAAAAAGTGTCAAAATGGTTAAAAAACACAAGAGACAGTTTTTGACAAGTCCTTTATTAATTTCTTCTTCTTTCCGCTTCTTCTTCCATCTTCTTTCTTCTGGTGTTCTTCTTCTTCCTCCATCTTCTTCTTCTTCATCTTTTTCTTCTTCATCTTCTTCTTCCTCCACTCTTCTTGTCCCGCATCTTCCTCCAAGCTTCTTCTCCGCTCAGTCCGCACGATCCGCCTCAGTGGGAGTCTTCAGCCGTGCGACGCTTCACTTCCCGCCGGGTGACCCCGCCCCCCCTGACAACACGGGGAATGCCACAGGGAACTCCAGTGAATTCCCGGCGCGTCAGAGGAGGGCTGGGTCACCGGGCGGTGGAAGAGCGGAGGAAAAAGAATATGAAGAAGACAAAGATGAAGAAGAAGAAGATGAAGAAGAAGAAGATGGAGGAAGAAGAAGAACACCAGAAGAAAGAAGATGGAAGAAGAAGCGGAAAGAAGAAGAAATTAATAAAGGACTTGTCAAAAACTGTCTCTTGTGTTTTTTTAACCATTTTGACACTTTTTTTGTGAAATGGTAGGGGTACATTTGTACCCCATTACCAATTCACATGGGGGGCTAGAATCTGGGGGTACCCTTGTTAAAGGGGGCTTCCAGATTCCGATAAGCCCCCACCCGCAGACCCTCACAACCACCAGCCAAGGGTTGTGGGGATGAGGCCCTTGTCCTCATCAACATGGGGACAAGGTGCTTTGGGGGGGCTACCTCAAAGCACCCTCCCAATGTTGAGGGCATGTGGCCTGGTATGGTTCAGGAGGGGGGCGCTCTCTCGTCCCCCCTTTTCTTGCGACCTGCTAGGTTGTGTGCTCGGATAAGGGTCTGGTATGGATTTTTGGGGGGACCCCACGCCATATTCTTTTTTTATTTTGGCGCGGGGTTCCCCTTAAAATCCATACCAGACCTGAAGGGTCTGGTATGGATTTTGAGGGGGACCCCCATGCCATTTTTTTTTAAATTTTGGCACGGGGTTCCCCTTAATATCCATACCAGACCTGAAGGGCCTGGAATAGAATTTAGGGGGACCCCCACGACATTTTTTTTTTAAATTTTGGTTTGGGGTTCCCCTGTGGGGAAATCCCTTGCCGTTTTTATCAATGAACTTTTATGTGTATTGTCGGACCGACAATTCATTATAGCCGCGAGTAGTTTTAAATGACTTTTTTCCAGGTCCCCAAACACTTTTTATGGCAATACCATGCATATAAGCTTTTAAAATTAGCACTTTTGATTTCTCCCATAGACTTTTAAAGGGTGTTCCGCGTCTTTTGAATTTGCCGCGAACACCCCAAATTGTTCGCTGTTCGGCGAACTGGCGAACATGCGATGTTCGAGTCGAATTCGAAGCTCATCCCTACCTGAGCCCCATCTAGATCCAGCAATGTTGCACAAGAGACTCTGACTCTTCTGATTGGCTCCCACTACTGTCAATCAAAGTAAGGGAGTCAATGAGGAGAAAGAGGGGGCTGGGATGAGCCACGGCTCAGTGTCTGAATGGACACACAGAGCAGCGGTTTAGCTAGGGTGCCCCCATAGCAAGCTGCTTGCTGTGGGGGCACTCGGCAGGAGGGAGGGGCCGGGATCGCCCGCAAGGGACCCGAGAAGAGGAGGATCTGGGCTGCTTTGTGCAGAACATCTGTGCAGAGCAGGTAAGTATAACATGTTTGTTATTTTAAAGCAAAAAAATAGATTTTGGTGTTACTTTAAGCCCTGGTTCACAGTGGTGTTGCTTTGAAAGTTCAAAGCTGCATATCATTGCAATTTTCATGCTAAAAAGCGCATATAAATATTGACACCATGGTACTTGGCATATCATAGAGTAAAAACAAGTCTTGCACAACATTGGCCACTGGAAGGGCTGGATGATGTTGGAAAATCTAGAGTAAAACAATATAAGAGACATAAAATCATCTGTATAGACATCATGCATCTATGTAAGCCCGACGCGTTTTGTTGGGGTATACCAACTCTTCAGGGGTGAATGCAATGGTGATCTATGAAGAAACATAACCATATGGTATAATATTGTAAATGAATAAGACACGTGGACAAGCCGGGAGCACTGTGGATGCACCTAGGTCAGTGTGCAAATGTGGGTGATGGTGAGCCAACACTTCTGTGGATTGAGATCAGTAGTATATATTGAATGTATAATATTATTGATGAAAAGTGTGAAAAGCCCATACACTAGGTCAGATGAAGGGAAAAACTGAGCATAGATGAAAAAACAAATGCTCAAAAAAATGCAAGAGGAAGAAATAAAGGAAGGTAAAGAAAGGAAAGAAGAGAAAAGAAAATTATATCCTGGGTGAGATAGTGAAAGAACCAAACAGAATGATGAACAGTGTGCTAAAAGTATGGGTGAAACCTATGATGATTTACCTTGTTGGGTCACAAGGAAATTGGGAACCAAAATCATAAGTGAATGCTTGCATATGAGGTGTTGCCAGAGAGACAAACACCAAGTGAGGTGAAGTTAAATGCTCCCAGCTTAGGTCATGAGAATTGAGAAAATATAAAGTATAATATAGGGCCTATCATGGATTGCAAAAATGCAATTGAACAAATAATTTCACAAGGTATAATAAAATGTCCTTTGCCAAGACTGCTCTTTGGTATGCATTTCTCATTCAAAGTCCACAACCCCCCCCCCCTTTTTTGTTGGAACCCATAAAAGCAATAGCGTGTTTCATTCAGTTCAATGATAAAACATGTAATTAGTGTGTATGTTTGTTTACATAGTAAACAAGCAAGAAGATCATATTAGATCTCTTGCTACTATGCTTTATTTATATCCCTTCCTATCATTATAAAATGAAAGGCAAAAGCAACTCTGAACATTTTTGCTCATGGCTGTATTTAATTATATTCTTACTATTTATGTTTCAAGGAACAAGAATTCCCATGGCAGGTGACAATATGTTACACATGACATTGTATATGATTTGCTGCCAATGTACTAATGGCAACATGAATATGTTATTATTCCTATTTGAGGAAGGAAACATGGATGCTTGGCAATCTCAAACAAGTAATGCATTCTGCTGTAAGAAAAGATCATTTTACTTTGTCAATGTGAGAGCGTTTGCCTTGAAAGGTAAGAGGCCGATAGAAAATTGGTGACGAGTTGGCCCTGGGCTAGATACATTTCCATGCTTCTCAGTCAGAATTAGTTATTAATGTCTGACACCTCCCAGTTCATTTACCATTACCATTAATTCACCAAATGTTGGTATTAAAGTAACACGGCCCCCCTCTACTTCGCTTACCACCACTGCGCCTCAGAAAAAATATATATATTTTTACAAAACTAAATCCCAAATAATTTTTTTTATAAATTTTTATTTGTAAAGCTGAAACTTTAAAAATTAAAATATGTATATGGTGTTTTTACCTGTAACGTGCATATAACCTGAAAGTAAACAACAGTGAAAAAACAGTGGCGCTATCCTACAAAAATACCCTTAAGGTAACACTGCAAATAAGTGTAAATATTCAAATCAGCAATTTAAACACCAAGTGACAAGTGATTTAAATAAACACAAAGTACAAAAAAAGTCCACAACTAGATGTATATAAAAAAAGTCCTTTGAATGGTAATGTCTTCTTGGCAGCTTCCACCACACCCAAGTGCTGAGTGAGCCCATTCCCTAAAGAAATCCACTCACCGACTCCAATTGCCTACACTCGCGTGTGAGGTTAAAGTGCTTTTTATAACCACACGAGAAAGGTTATATCGGCAAACCAAAAATCCAAAAGTGTGTGCAGGAATCGTTCCACGTGTAAATAAAAATAGTGCTCCAATAGTGTAAAATAGTATAACCAGTTTATTGTAAACACTCGCACTCTTCAACTGTTAAACTCACATTTTGCAAATCCAAAATAGCTGTAGCTGTATGGCGGCTGCTTTAAGGGGTATAGGGGGCACGTGCCCGCCGCGGTACTAAGGAGCCGATGCACGTGCCCGGCACCCACAATGTCCGCCGAGCACACACGATTGCTCCTGACTAGGGATGAGCCGAACACCCCCCGGTTCAGTTCGCACCAGAACCTGCGAACGGACCGAAAATTTGCACGAATGTTAGAACCTCATTGACAACTATAGGACTCGAATGTTCAAAATCAAAAGAGCTCATTTTAAAGGCTAATTTGCATGGTATTGTCCTAAAAACGGTTTGGGGACCCGAGTCCTGCCCCAGGGGACATGTATCAATGCAAAAAAAAGTTTCAAAAACGGACGTTTTTTCGGGAGCAGTGATTTTAATGATGTTTAAAGTAAAAAAAAAAAAAAAAAAAAAGTGAAATATTCCTTTAAATATCGTATCTGGGGGGTGTCTATAGTATGCCTGTAAAGTAGCGCGTGTTTCCCGTGCTTAGAACAGTCCCTGCACAAAATGACATTTTTAAAGGAAAAAAAGTCATTTAAAAATGGATGAAAATCAGTGAGACAAATGGCATGGGTACCCCCAAGTCCATTACCAGGCCCTTTGGGTCTTGTATGGATATTAAGGGGAACCCCGCACCCAAAATAAAAAAGGAAAGGTGTGGGGCCCCCAGGCCCTATATACTCTGAACAGCAGTATACAGGCAGTGCAAACAAGACAGGGACTGTAGGTTTGTTGTTAAGTAGAATCTGTTTGTAATTTTGAACTGGTACATTTTCAAAGTGCAGCTGCAGCCAAAAAATCTGTTTTTAAGCTTTTTGGAAAACATAGGGAAGGGTTATCACCCCTGTGACATTTGATTTGCTGTCTGTGCTCCTCTTCAGAAAATTTCACCTCACTTTTTGTCCAAATGACAAATGTTTTTTGAAAATTTGGGGTTTTTAGTGAAACAAGGATTGGTGATAAAGCATCAGTGTAAAGGAGAAAAGTTTTTCCCATATTAACTCTAACAGGAGAGAATTTCCCTTCCTATGGGGTAGATTTCATCTCACTTCCTGTTGTCTCCTTCCGTTTGCAAGTAGGAGTCGTTTGTAAGTTGGATGTTTGAAAGTAGGGGCCTTCCCTATATACTCAGCAGAAATTTGGGCCTTAGGTGTTGTTGTGGCCACAACACTGTAAGCCCTCACAGGGCCCTGCTGTGAAAATATTAGATCAAGAGTCTCCCAATATGTGACGAACGCGGGTGTCAGATCCCTGCCCTCCTCCCTAACTTGCAACGAAGGACCGGCCAACCTCACACCACGCTGTCACTTACGTAACAATGCCACTCTCAGCTGCGCCCAGCACAAAGATTTTCCAGCTTGCGGGACCACAATCTAGGTGCGAGCATCCTGAGAGTGATTGTCACTGGGCTAATTACACAATTAACCCTTTAACTGCCACCACCCCCGTTTAAAAGACCGAGCCGGGGGAGACTCGTAATTTTAGCAATACCAATTGTAATTTTAGAATAAGCGTCTGCCACACACACACTGCCACCACAGACAGGTCTGCTCAGAGTCTACAACAGTAGCGCCCTTCAAGAGGCAGGTTCGTTTATAGCTTGCATTAGATCAAGAATTGTAATTACATGCCCCTGTTAAACAGGGTCAGAAAAATTGGGCCTTTGGTGATCGTGGTGGTGGTGCTGGTGCCACAACACTGTAAATCCTCACAGTTACACTTGGTGGGCGCAGAAATGGGCCCTGCTGTGAATTATTAGATCAAGAATTGTAATTACATGCCCCGTTGAACAGGGTCAGAAAAATTGGGCCTTTGGTGGTGGTGGTGGTGCTGGTGGCACAACACTGTAAGTCCTCACAGTTACTCTTGGTGGGCGCAGAAACAGGCCCTGCTGTGAAATATTAGATCAAGAATTTTAATTACATGCCCCTGTTGAACAGGGCCAGAAAAATTGGGCCTTTGGTGGTGGTGGACTGTAAGTCCTCACAGTTACTCTTGGTTGGCGCAGAAATGGGCCCTGCTGTGAAATATTAGATCAAGAAATGTAATTACATGCCCCTGTTGAACAGGGCCAGAAAAATTGGGCCTTTGGTGGTGGTGGTGGTGCTGGTGGCACAACACTGTAAGTCCTCACAGTTGCTCTTGGTTGGCGCAAAAACGGGCCCTGCTGTGAAATATTAGATCAAGAATTCTAATTACATGTCCCTGTTGAACAGGGGCTGAAAAATTGGACCTTAGGCACTGGTGCTGTTGCCACAACACTGCAACCCCTCACAGATACTCTAGTTGGAATGCAGGAACGAGCCCTGCTGCAAAGTATTGCATCAAAAATTGTAATTACACACCCCTGTTAAACAGGGGCTGAAAAATTGCGCATTAGGCACTGGTGCTGTTGCCACAACACTGCAACGCCTCACAGATACTCTAGTTGGAGCGCAGTAACTAGCCCTGCTGCAAAGAATTGCATCAAAAATTGTAATTACACGCCCCTGTTAAACAGGGGCTGAAAAATTGGGCATTAGGCACTGGTGGCGCCTGCACCCAGAATCAAAATTGTCCTTACAAGCTATCAGCATGATCATTGAGGAGGAAGAGGATAATTACTCAGCATAACAGGATAGTCACTCAGCATCAGCATAGGCAGTCTTTGAAGGGATCTGAAATTTCCAAAAAAAATTATTCGGTTACATCAGCATCAGGTGCTTGGTATCTGGTGGTGATCCAAGACTGATTCATTTTTATGAAGGTCAGTCGATCGACCGAGTAGGTGGACAGACGCACCCTGTGAACGGTTACAAAGCCTCCAGCAGCACTGAATGTGCGTTCCGAAAGAACGCTGATGCAGGACAAGCCAGTAGCTCAATTGCATACTGTGCAAGCTCTGGCCAGTGATCCATCCTTGAGACTAGGGATGAGCTTCGTGTTCGAGTCGAACCCATGTTCGACTCGAACATCGGCTGTTCGCCCGTTCGCCGAATTGCGAACGATATGGGCCGTTCGCGCTAAATTCGTGTGGCGCGTCACGGCCCATAATTCACTGCGGCATCGCAGTGCATTGCTGGCTGATGATTGGCCAAGCATGCACTATGACCCGCATGCTTGGCCAATCACAGCGCCGTCAGTAGAGAGAGCTGTAATTGGCCAAAGCCAGGGTGGCTTTGGCCAATTATGGCTCAGGGGATTTAGTACACACCCCACACTATATAAGGCCGCCTGCACGGTGGCCCTGTGTAGTGTGTGTTCCGGTGTGCTGAGAGATAGAGAGAGAGAGAGACAGTGTCATTTGATTTGAGTTAGATAGATTAGGCAGAACAGTCAGTCAGTTAGCTGCACTTACAGTGTATTGTGTATATATATGCATCCCAGGTGTTGCATATATATATATACACTGTATTCAGTTTAGCTAGATCCGTTCCTGTTATCTTCTATCTAGACTATTTACATTTAATGCAGTGCGTCCTGCTCACAGTGTTCAGCTAGATCCGTTCCTGCTATTTACATTTAGTGCAGTGCGTCCTGCTCACAGTGTTCAGCTAGATCCGTTCCTGTTATCTTCTAGACTATTTACATTTAGTGCAGTGCGTCCTGCTCACAGTGTTCAGCTAGATCCGTTCCTGCAATTTACATTTAGTGCAGTGCGTCCTGCTCACAGTGTTCAGCTAGATCCGTTCCTGCTATTTACATTTAGTGCAGTGCGTCCTGCTCACAGTGTTCAGCTAGATCCGTTCCTGCTATTTACATTTAGTGCAGTGCGTCCTGCTCACAGTGTTCAGCTAGATCCGTTCCTGTTATTTACATTTATTGCAGTGCGTCCTGCTCACAGTGTTCAGCTAGATCCGTTCCTGCTATTTACATTTAGTGTAGTGCGTCCTGCTCACAGTGTTCAGCTAGATCCGTTCCTGCTATTTACATTTAGTGCAGTGCGTCCTGCTCACAGTGTTCAGCTAGATCCGTTCCTGTTATCTTCTAGACTATTTACATTTAGTGCAGTGCGTCCTGCTCACAGTGTTCAGCTAGATCCGTTCCTGTTATTTACATTTAGTGCAGTGCGTCCTGCTCACAGTGTTCAGCTAGATCCGTTCCTGCTATTTACATTTAGTGCAGTGCGTCCTGCTCACAGTGTTCAGCTAGAGCCGTTCCTGCTATTTACATTTAGTGCAGTGCGTCCTGCTCACAGTGTTCAGCTAGATCCGTTCCTGTTATCTTCTAGACTATTTACATTTAGTGCAGTGCGTCCTGCTCACAGTGTTCAGCTAGATCCGTTCCTGCTATTTACATTTAGTGCAGTGCGTCCTGCTCACCGTGTTCAGCTAGATCCGTTCCTGTTATCTTCTAGACTATTTACATTTAGTGCAGTGAGTCCTGCTCACAGTGTTCAGCTAGATCCGTTCCAGTTATCTTCTAGACTATTTACATTTAGTGCAGTGCGTCCTGCTCACAGTGTTCAGCTAGATCCGTTCCTGCTATTTACATTTAGTGCAGTGCGTCCTGCTCACAGTGTTCAGCTAGATCCGTTCCTGTTATCTTCTAGACTATTTACATTTAGTGCAGTGCGTCCTGCTCACAGTGTTCAGCTAGATCCGTTCCTGTTATCTTCTAGACTATTTACATTTAGTGCAGTGCGTCCTGCTCACAGTGTTCAGCTAGATCCGTTCCTGTTATCTTCTAGACTATTTACATTTAGTGCAGTGCGTCCTGCTCACAGTGTTCAGCTAGATCCGTTCCTGTTATCTTCTAGACTATTTACATTTAGTGCAGTGCGTCCTGCTCACAGTGTTCAGCTAGATCCGTTCCTGTTATCTTCCTACTGACAGGCAGGCTTGTCTGGTTACAGTATATAAAGCTACCTGAAGAAAATTACAGGTGTTCTATTTGATCCTATTAGTACCACGGTCAGGCAGCTAGACTATTTACATTTAGTACAGTGCGTCCTGCTCACAGTGTACAGCTAGATCCGTTCCTGTTATCTTCCTACTGACAGGCAGGCTTGTCTGGTTACAGTATATAAAGCTACCTGAAGAAAATTACAGGTGTTCTATTTGATCCTATTAGTACCACGGTCAGGCAGCTAGACTATTTACATTTAGTACAGTGCGTCCTGCTCACAGTGTTCAGCTAGATCCGTTCCTGTTATCTTCCTACTGACAGGCAGGCTTGTCTGGTTACAGTATATAAAGCTACCTGAAGAAAATTACAGGTGTTCTATCCCAGCTTAGTGCAGCTACAGGCCATTAGTATGTCTGGAAGGCCAAGAAGGAGAGGCAGACAGTCACAAGCCAATAAGAGAGGGCAAGCAGGCTCTGTGTCTGGTCGTGGAGACGGTGCATCCTCATCAGCACGTGGCCATGGGACACGCTTGGCCTTTTTTTCGGCAGCTGGCCGTGTTGAGCCGCAACATGCGGAAGACTTGGTCGAGTGGATGACCAAGCCGTCCTCATCCTCCTCATCCTCTCTCACCCATGCCCAGGGTGCTTTGTCTGGCAAAGCAGCGGCCTCTTCCCTCAGCTCAATGTCATCAGTGACTCCTTCCCTAGCTCCACCATGTCCTCATGAGGATTCCCTCGAACTGTTTGACCACAGTGTTGGGTACATGCTCCAGGAGGATGCCCAGCGTTTGGAAGGCTCTGATGACGATACTGAGCTCGATGAAGGCAGTAACATGAGCACGGACAGAGGGGGTGCCCAAGAAGGACAGCAATCTGGCAGTCATGCTCCCCCTGCTGCAGCATACTGCCAGGTTTGCTCCAGTGATGAGGAGGGAGGGGATGATGAGGTCACTGACTCAACGTGGGTGCCTGATAGGAGAGAGGAGGAGGAGGAGGAGGAGGAGGAGGAGGAGGCGGCGGCACATCACCAACGAGGCAGGATGCCCTCCAGGGGCCAGCCTAAGGGCAGCACATTGACTGCATCACACCCCAAAGCTCCACATGTGCAGGGCGCTGCAGTCTCTGCTCGTTATTCAAAAAGTTCTTTGGTGTGGGCCTTTTTTGAGACGAGTGCATCAGATCGCACCGCTGCTATTTGCAACATATGTCTCAAGCGTATCTCGCGTGGCCAAAACATCTCCCGCTTGGGTACCACATGCTTGACCAGACATATGTTGACCTGCCATGCAGTTCGTTGGCAAGCGTATCTAAAAGACCCACACCAAAGAACAAAGAGGATCTCTCCTTGCTCCTCATCAGCTGAGATTTCCAACCCCACTAGACCTTCAGTCCTCTCTGAGACCTGCGGTGAGAGGAATGAAGGTGTAGAATTAGGTGTGTCACAGCCAAGTACTTGTGGGCAATCTGCTTTTGGTACACCGACGTCAGATTGTACCAGGCAAATTTCCCTGCCCCAGCTGCTGCACCGCCGAAAGAAGTTTGCTCCCAGCCATCCACATGCCCAGCGGTTGAATGCTAGCTTGGCAAAATTGCTAGCACTTCAACTGCTGCCTTTTCAGTTGGTAGACTCTGCCCCCTTCCGTGAGTTTGTGGAATGTGCGGTTCCTCAGTGGCAGGTACCCAAACGCCACTTTTTCTCACGGAAGGCGATTCCGGCTCTCTACCGGCATGTGGAAGGCAATGTCCATGCCTCGCTGGACAGGGCGGTCAGCGGTAAGGTGCATATTACCGCTGACTCATGGTCCAGCAGGCATGGACAGGGACGTTACCTAAGTTTCACGGCGCATTGGGTGACTCTGCTGGCAGCTGGGAAGGATGCAGGACAAGGTGCAGTAGTGTTGGAGGTTGTTCCGCCACCACGCCTCCAAAATGCTGATTGTGACACACCTCTCTCCTCCACCCCCTCCTCTTCTTCTTCCTCCATGGCCTCTTCCTCGGAACCAGCGGTGCTCCGTAGGCGTTCAAGGGGCTACGCAAGTACGCAGGCCAAAAGATGCCATGCGGTGCTTGAGCTGGTGTGCTTGGGGGACAGGAGCCACACTGGGGCAGAGGTTCTGTCAGCTCTGCAGGGGCAGGTTCAGAGGTGGTTGACGCCACGCCAACTTAAGGCAGGAATGGTGGTTTGCGACAATGGCACCAACCTCCTCTCTGCCCTCCGACAGGGACAAATGACCCAAGTGCCCTGTTTGGCTCACGTCCTTAACTTGGTGGTGCAGCGGTTCTTGGGCAGGTACCCGGGCTTACAGGATGTCCTGAGGCAGGCCAGGAAAGTCTGTGTGCATTTCCGCTGGTCATATAATGCCAGTTCTCGGCTGACGGACCTCCAAAAGGAGTTTAACCTGCCCAAGAACCGCCTAATCTGTGACATGCCCACCAGGTGGAACTCAACGTTGGCCATGCTGCAGCGGCTGCACACGCAGCAGAGGGCCATCAATGAGTACCTGTGCGACTATGGCACCAGGACAGGGTCAGGGGAGCTTGGTTTTTTTTCCCCACGCCAGTGGGCCATGATCAGGGATGCATGCACTGTCCTGTCACCATTCGAGGAGGCCACGAGGATGGTGAGCACTGACAGTGCATGCATCAGTGACACTGTCCCCCTTGTCCACCTGTTGGAGCACACGCTGCGTGGAATAATGGACAGGGCACTTGAGGCAGAACAGAGGCAGGAAGAGGAGGACTTCCTTAGCTCTCAAGGCCCCCTTTATCCAGACAGTGTTCCTGCGTGCCCGCCGATCACACAGGAAGAGGACGAGGAGGAGGAGGAGGAGGAGGAAGATTGTGTCAGTATGGAGGTGGAGCCTGGCACTCAGCATCAGCAGCAGTCTTTAAGGGATCAGTCCCAAGGAACACATGGACTTGTACGTGGCTGGGAGGAGGTGGCTGCGGACGTTGTTGTCCTTAGTGACCCAGAGGACTCCGGACCGAATGCCTCAGCAAACCTACGCTGCATGGCCTCCCTGATCCTGCAAAGCCTGCGTAAGGATCCTCGTATTCGTGGTATCAAGGAGAAGGACCAATACTGGCTGGCAACCCTCCTTGATCTACGTTACAAGGGTAAGGTTGCAGACCTTATCTTGCCATCGCAGAGGGAACAGAGGATGAAACATCTTCGGGAGGCCTTGCAGAAAGGTCTGTGCAACGCGTTCCCAGAGACTGGGAGGTTACAAACTCCTGTTTCTGGACAACGTGTTGCTGAGGCTTCGGTCAGTCAAAGAAGGAGCGGTGGAGAAGGTGGCCGTCTGACCGATGCGTTCAGACAATTTTTTGGTCCGCAGCCCCAAGGTATGATCGGTTCCAGCAACCATCGCCAGCGTCTGTTTTACATGGTGCAGGAATACCTAGGGGCAAGATCAGACTTGGACACCTTTCCCACCGAAAATCCTCTGGGTTACTGGGTCTTGAGGATAGATCACTGGCCAGAGCTTGCACAGTATGCAATTGAGCTACTGGCCTGTCCTGCATCCAGCGTTCTTTCGGAACGCACATTCAGTGCTGCTGGATGCGTGGTAACCGATCACAGGGTGCGTCTGTCCACTGACTCGGTCGATCGACTGACCTTCATAAAAATGAATGAGTCTTGGATCACCACCAGCTACCAAGCACCTGATGCTGATGTAACCGAATAATTTTTTTTGAAATCTCAGATCCCTTCAAAGACTGCCTATGCTGATGCTGAGTGACTATCCCTGAGTAATTATCCTCTTCCTCCTCAATCATCACGCTGATAGCTTGTAAGAACATTTTTGGTTCTGGGCGCCACCACCAGTGCCTAAGGCACAATTTTTCAGCCCCTGTTTAACAGGGGCGTGTAATTACAATTTTTGATGTAATACTTTGCAGCAGGGCTCGTTCCTGCATTCCAACTAGAGTGTCTGTGAGGGGTTGCAGTGTTGTGGCACCAGCACCAGTGCCTAAGGCCCAATTTTTTTGCCCCTGTCTAACAGGGGCGTGTAATTACAATTTTTGATGCAATACTTTGCAGCAGGGCTCGTTCCTGCGTTCCAACTAGAGTGTCTGTGAGGGGTTGCAGTGTTGTGGCACCAGCACCAGTGCCTAAGGCCCAATTTTTCTGCCCCTGTCTAACAGGGGCGTGTAATTACAATTTTTGAAGCAATACTTTGCAGCAGGGCTCGTTCCTGCGTTCCAACTAGAGTGTCTGTGAGGGGTTGCAGTGTTGTGGCACCAGCACCAGTGCCTAAGGCCTAATTTTTCAGCTCCTGTTCAACAGGGGCATGTAATTACAATTCTTGATCTAATATTTCACAGCAGGGCCCTGTGAGGGCTTACAGTGTTGTGGCCACAGCAACACCTAAGGCCCAAATTTCTGCTGAGTATATAGGGCAGGACACTACTTTCAAACATCTAACTTACAAACGACTCCTACTTGCAAACGGAAGGAGACAACAGGAAGTGAGATGAAATCTACCCCTAGGAAGGGAAATTCTCTCCTGTAAGAGTTAATATGGGAAAACAATTTCTCCTTTCCACTGATGCTTTCCAATCCTTGTTCCACAAAAAAACCCAAATTTTCAAAAAACATTTTTCATTGGGACAAAAAAGTGAGGTGAAATCTTCTGAAGAGGAGGAAAGACAGCAAAACAAATGTCACAGGGGTGATAACCCTTCCCTATGTTTTCCAAAAAGCTTAGAAAAGATTTTTTGGCTGGAGCTAAACACGTTAAAAATGTTCAAAATTACAAACAGATTCTACTTAACAACAAACCTACAGTCCCTGTCTTGTTTGCACCGCCTGTATACTGCTGTTCAGAGTATATAGGGCCTGGTGGCCCCACACCTTTCCTTATTTTAATTTGGGTGCGGGGTTCCCCTTAATATCCATACAAGACCCAAAGGGCCTGGTAATGGACTGGGGGGTACCCATGCCGTTTGTCTCACTGATTTTCATCCATATTGCCACGACCCGACATGACATTAAACCCGCAAGCAGTTTTAAATGAGATTTTTTCCTTTAAAAATGACATTTGGTGCAGGGACTGTTCTAAACATGGGAAACACGCGTCACTTTACAGGCATACTATAGACACCCCCCAGGTACGATATTTAAAGGAATATTTCACTTTTTTTTTTTTACTTTAAGCATCATTAAAATCACTGCTTCCGAAAAAACGGCCGTTTTTAAAAGTTTTTTTTGCATTGATACATGTCCCCTGGAGTAGGACCCGGGTCTCTAAACCCTTTTTAGGACAATACCATGCAAATTAGCCTTTAAAATGAGCACTTTTGATTTTGAACGTTCGAGTCCCATAGACGTCAATGGGGTTCTAACGTTCATGCGAACTTTCGGTCCGTTCGCGGGTTCTGGTGCGAACCGAACCGGGGGGTGTTCGGCTCATCCCTACTTGAGACCCAGTAACCCAGAGGATTTTCGGTGGGAAAGGTGTCCAAGTCAGATCTTGCCCCTAGGTATTCCTGCACCATGTAAAACAGACGCTGGCGATGGTCGCTGGAACCGATCATACCATGGGGCTGCGGACTAAAAAATTGTCTGAACGCATCGGTCAGATGGCCACCTTCTCCACCGCTCCTTCTTTGACTGACCGAAGCCTCAGCAACACGTTGTCCAGAAACAGGAGTTTGTAACCTCCCAGTCTCTGGGAACGCGTTGCACAGACCTTTCTGCAGGCCTCCCGAAGATGTTTCATCCTCTGCTCCCTCTGCGACGATAAGGTCCGCAACCTTACCCTTGTAACGTGGATCAAGGAGGGTTGCCAGCCAGTATTGGTCCTTCTCCTTGATACCACGAATACGAGGATCCTTCCGCAGGCTTTGCAGGATCAGGGAGGCCATGCAACATAGGTTTGCTGAGGCATTCGGTCGGGAGTCCTCTGGGTCACTAAGGACGACATGATCCGCAGCTACCTCTTCCCAGCCACGTACAAGTCCATGTGTTTCTTGGGACTCTAAATGATCCCTTAAAGACTGCTGCTGATGCTGAGTGCCAGGCTCCACCTCCATACTGACACAATCCTCCTCCTCCTCTTCGTCCTCTTCCTGTGTGATCGGCGGGCATGCAGGAACACTGTCTGGATAAAGGGGGCCTTGAGAGCTAAGGAAGTCCTCCTCTTCCTGCCTCTGTTCTGCCTCAAGTGCCCTGTCCATTATTCCACGCAGCGTGTGCTCCAACAGGTGGACAAGGGGGACAGTGTCACTGATGCATGCACTGTCACTGCTCACCATCCTCGTGGACTCCTCAAATGGTGACAGGACAGTGCATGCATCCCTGATCATGGCCCACTCACGTGGGGAAAAAAACCAAGCTCCCCTGACCCTGTGCTGGTGCCACAGTCACACAGGTACTCATTGATGGCCCTCTGCTGCGTGTGCAGCTGCTGCAGCATGGCCAACATTGAGTTCCACCTGGTGGGCATGTCACAGATTAGGCGGTTCTTGGGCAGGTTAAATTCCTTTTGGAGGTCTGCCAGCCGAGCACTGGCATTATATGACCGGCGGAAATGCACACAGACTTTCCTGGCCTGCCTCAGGACATCCTGTAAGCCCGGGTACCTGCCCAAGAACCGATGCACCACCAAGTTAAGGACTTGAGCCAAACAGGGCACATGGGTCAGTTGTCCCTGTCGAAGGGCGGAGAGGAGGTTGGTGCCATTGTCGCAAACCACCATTCCTGCCTTAAGTTGGCGTGGCATCAACCACCTCTGAACCTGCCCTTGCTGAGCTGACAGAACCTCTGCCCCAGTGTGGCTTCTGTCCCCCAAGCACACCAGCTCAATAACCGCATGGCATCTTTTGGCCTGCGTGCTTGCGTAGTCCCTTGAACGGCTACGGAGCACCGCTGGTTCCGAGGACAAAGCACAGGAAGAGGCCATGGAGGAAGAAGAAGAGGAGGGGTGGAGGAGAGAGGTGTGTCACAATCATTAGTAGTGGCATTTTGGAGGAGTGGTGGCGGAACAACCTCCAACCTTCCCAGCTGCCAGCAGAGTGACCCAATGCACCGTGAAACTTAGGTAACGTCCCTGTCCATGCCTGCTGGACCATGAGTCAGCGGTAATATGCACCTTACCACTGACCGCCCTGTCCAGCGAGGCCAAGACATTGCCTTCCACATGCCGGTAGAGAGCCGGAATCGCCTTCCGTGAGAAAAAGTGGCGTTTGGGTACCTGCCACTGAGGAACCACACATTCCTCAAACTCAAGGAAGGGGGCAGAGTCTACCAACTGAAAAGGTAGCAGTTGAAGTGCTAGCAATTTTGCCAAGCTAGCATTCAACCGCTGGGCATGTGGATGGCTGGGAGCGAACTTCTTTCGGCGGTGCAGCAGCTGGGGCAGGGAAATTTGCCTGGTACAATCTGACGTCGGTGTACCAAAAGCAGATTGCCCACAAGTACTTGTCTGTGACACACCTAATTCTACACCTTCATTCCTCTCAGTGCAGGTCTCAGAGAGGACTGAAGGTATAGTGGGGTTGGAGATCTCAGCTGATGAGGAGCAAGGAGAGGTCCTCTTTGTTCTTTGGTGTGGGTATTTTAGATACACTTGCCAACGAACTGCATGGCAGGTCAACATATGTCTGGTCAAGCATGTGGTGCCCAAGAGGGAGATGTTTTGGCCACGCGAGATACGCTTGAGACATATGTTGCAAATAGCAGCGGTGCGATCTGATGCACTCGTCTCAAAAAAGGCCCACACCAAAGAACTTTTTGAATAACGCACAAAGACAGCAGCGCCCTGCACATGCGGAGCTTTGGGGTGTGATGCAGTCAGTGTGCTGCCCTTAGGCTGGCCCCTGGAGGGCATCCTGCCTCGTTGGTGATGTGCCTCCTCCTCCTCCTCTCTCCTATCAGGCACCCACGTTGAGTCAGTGACCTCATCATCCCCTCCCTACTCATCAATGGAGCAAACCTGGCAGTATGCTGCAGCAGGGGGAGCATGACTGCCAGATTGCTATCCTTCTTGGGCACCCCCTCTTTCCGTGCTCACCTTACTACCTTCATCTAGCTCAGTATCATCATCAGAGCCTTCTAAACGCTGGCTCATCCTCCTTGAGCATGTACCCAACACTGTGGTCAAACAGTTCGAGGGACTCCTCAGGAGGACATGGTGGGGCTAGGTAAGGAGTCACAGATGCCATTGAGCCGAGGGAAGAGGCCGCGTTGGCAGCTGCTTTGCCAGACAAAGTACCCTGAGCATGGGTGAGGGAGGATGAGGAGGATGAGGACAGCTTGGTCATCCACTCGACCAAGTCTTCCACATGTTGCGGCTCAACACGGCCAGCTGCCGAAAAAAAAGGCCAAGCATGTGCCCTCTTTTATTGGCTTGTGACTGTCTGCCTCTCCTTGTTGGCCTTCCAGACATACTAATGGCCTGTAGCTTGGATATATATATATATATATATATATATATATATATATATATATATATATATATATATGTATATATATGTATATATATATATATATATATATATACACATATACTGCAGCTAGGATCAGGAAAACACCACCAACCTTCTACAGGTAGCTTTAGCTGAACACTGTGCAGAGGTCGCACTACACTAACGTGTAAATACTTTAGCTGCCTGCAGTAGTGATAGGATCAGGAAAACACCACCAACCTTCTACAGGTAGCTTTAGCTGAACACTGTGCAGAGGTCGCACTACACTAACGTGTAAATACTTTAGCTGCCTGCGGTAGTGATAGGATCAGGAAAACACCACCAACCTTTTACAGGTAGCTTTAGCTGAACACTGTGCAGAGGTCGCACTACACTAACGTGTAAATACTTTAGCTGCCTGCGGTAGTGATAGGATCAGGAAAACACCACCAACCTTCTACAGGTAGCTTTAGATGAACACTGTGCAGAGGTCGCACTACACTAACGTGTAAATACTTTAGCTGCCTGCGGTAGTGATAGGATCAGGAAAACACCACCAACCTTCTACAGGTAGCTTTAGCTGAACACTGTGCAGAGGTCGCACTACACTAACGTGTAAATACTTTAGCTGCCTGCAGTAGTGATAGGATCAGGAAAACACCACCAACCTTCTACAGGTAGCTTTAGATGAACACTGTTCAAAGGTCGCACTAAACTAACTTGTAGCTTTAGCTGAACACTGTGAGGAGGACGCACTACACTAACTTGTAGCTTTAGATGAACATTGTTCAGAGGATGCACTACACTAACTTGTAGCTTAAGCTGAACACTGTGCAGAGGTTGCACTAAACTAACTTGTAGCTTTAGCTGAACACTGTGCAGAAGTCGCACTACAATAACTTGTAGTTTTAGCTGAACACTGTGAGGAGGACGCACTACTCTAACTTGTAGCTTTAGATGAACACTATTCAGAGGACGCACTACACTAACTTGTAGCTTTAGCTGAACACTGTGCAGAGGTCGCACTACACTAACTTGTAGTTTTAGCTGAACACTGTGCAGAGGTCGCACTACAATAACTTGTAGTTTTAGCTGAACACTGTGAGGAGGATGCACTACTCTAACTTGTAGCTTTAGATGAACACTGTTCAGAGGATGCACTACACTAACTTGTAGCTTTAGCTGAGCACTGTGCAGAGGTCAAACTACACTAACTTGTAGTTTTAGCTGAACACTGTGAGGAGGATGCACTACACTAGCTTGTAGCTTTAGCTGAACACTGTGAGGAGGAAGCACTACACTAACTTGTAGCTTTAGCTGAACACTGTTCAGAGCACGCACTACACTAACGTGTAGCTTTAGCTTAACACTGTGCAGAGGTCGCACTACACCAACTTGTAGCTTTAGCTGAACACTGTGAGGAGGACGCACTACACTAACTGTAAATAGTCTAGCTGCCTGACTGTGGTACTAATAGGATCAAAAGAACACCAGCAATTTTCTTCAGGTAGCTGTAAATACTGTAACAAGACAAGCCTGCCTGTCAGTAGGAAGATAATAGGAACGGATCTAGCTAAACTGAATACAGTGTATATATATATATATATATATATATATATATATATATACAATACCTGGGATGCATATATATATACACAATACACTGTGAGTGCAGCTAACTGACTGACTGTCCTGCCTAATCTAGCTAACTCAAATGAAATGACACTGTCTCTCTCTATCTCTCAGCACACAGGAACACACTACACAGGGCCTCCGTGCAGGCGGCCTTATATAGTGTGGGGCGTGTCCTAAACCCCCTGAGCCATAATTGGCCAATGCCACCCTGGCTTTGGCCAATTACAGCTCTCTCTACTGACGGCACTGTGATTGGCCTAGCATGCGGGTCATAGTGCATGCTTGGCCAATCATCAGCCAGCAATGCACTGCGATGCCGCAGTGAATTATGGGCCGTGACGCGCCACACGAATTTGGCGCGAACGGCCCATATCGTTTGCAATTCGACGAACGGTCGAACAGACGATGTTCTAGTCGAACATGGGTTCGACTCGAACACGAAGCTCATCCCTACTCCTGACAGAGCCAAAACAAGTATCTGTCTGTGTAAACACACAAATCCACATTCTGACAGTGGAGAGGAGACAGATCTGTGTTCCTAGTATATAGGAACACCGATCAGTCTCCTCCCCCAGGCAGTCCCATACCCCTGCAGTTAAAACACACTGAGGGAAGACATTTAACCCCTTGATCGCCCCCTAATATTAACCCCTTTCCTGCCAGTGACATTTATACAGTAATCAGTGGCTATTTACTAAAAATAAATAGGCTATGGCTTCAACATGATTAATTTTTGAGTATACTTTACTGCCACTATAATATAGGGCACCATATTTTCTTCTGGTGGATGTTTGATTAGTGTACATATTTGCACATTCAAACACCCCATTGGAAAAGAACATTCATATTCCATAGATGTAATTATCCACTTATTTTCATGTATTTTATATAGGGGACTGACATAATTAGCTGCAAAGCGCAGGGGAGATAACAACTGTGTTGCTGCTAGTTCTCATCAGTTATAATTTTGAAATGAGTTTTGGATAATTATCTATTTACTTTTCACATGCATTACATACAAGGGACTGACATAATTAGCTGCAAATAGGAGGGGAGATAATGATTGTGTTGCAGCTAGCACCTACCAGTGGTTGCTTTAAATTATGCCTATGTGATCTGTATATCCCAAGCTATATTGCCTTATGGAATAATGTTTAAGTATGGGCATTTTTTATGATGTAAAATGCTCTAATGCAATTTTTCAAATATAAATTTGTTTGCTATATATTGTCACTTTATAGATAGTGTGAGAGATTTTAATGATTATGTAGGTTCCAGCCATCCATACTTTGTTCTAATTATAATTTAATTATAGTCGAATTGGTACTAGAGGTTTTAAAATAATTTTTAAGAAATGTATTTTATACTATAATGGTTTTGTTTTATTGCCAGTAGAATGAATGATATACATCCAATGTGAGTTTTGAAAAAATACACATGGACATATGATCAAGTTCTAAATTGTATTTGATGCAGCCTACTCACAATGTAGGTTGTAGAGATGTGCCTGCATCCTAGAATTTGTAGATGATACACAGTGTTTAGTGTGTGGTTAAACATATATTTTCTCTCAGTGATTGGGGGAATGTGATCGCGGGGACACGAGATGTACTCAGGCACGCTAGGCGGTTCTCTATTAGCTGAATGGTAGGAGGGTATATAAGGGATGATTGTCATCCCGTACAGCCTATCCCATGATTAAGTCAGTGTGTGACGAAACATGTCGGGCTGTACGACGTTCTTCACCAATGATGTATGATGCTTTCCAGCCTTACGAGGAAGTGGTGATCTGTTAGAGCGGCCAGGCATCGAGGATAGGGATGAGCCGAACACCCCCCGGTTCGGTTCGCACCAGAACCTGCGAACGGACCGAAAGTTCGCACGAACGTTAGAACCCCATTGAAGTCTATGGGACTCGAACGTTCGAAATCAAAAGTGCTCATTTTAAAGGCTAATTTGCATGGTATTGTCCTAAAAAGGGTTTGGGGACCCGGGTCCTACCCCAGGGGACATGTATCAATGCAAAAAAAACTTTTAAAAACGGACGTTTTTTCGGGAGCAGTGATTTTAATGATGCTTAAAGTAAAAAAAAAAAAAGTGAAATATTCCTTTAAATATCGTGCCTGAGGGGTGTCTATAGTATGCCTGTAAAGTGACGCGTGTTTCCCGTGTTTAGAACAGTCCCTGCACCAAATGTCATTTTTAAAGGAAAAAATCTCATTTAAAACTGCTTGCGGGTTTAATGTAATGTCGGGTCCTGGCAATATGGATGAAAATCAGTGAGACAAACGGCATGGGTACCCCCCAGTCCATTACCAGGCCCTTTGGGTCTTGTATGGATATTAAGGGGAACCCCGCACCCAAATTAAAATAAGGAAAGGTGTGGGGCCACCAGGCCCTATATACTCTGAACAGCAGTATACAGGCTGTAGGTTTGTTGTTAAGTAGAATCTCTTTGTAATTTTGAACGGGTACATTTTTAACGTGTTTAGCTCCAGCCAAAAAATCTTTTTTAAGCTTTTTGGAAAACATAGGGAAGGGTTATCACCCCTGTGACATTTGTTTTGCTGTCTTTCCTCCTCTTCAGAAGATTTCACCTCACTTTTTGTCCCAATGGATTGGAAAGCATCAGTGGAAAGGAGAAATGTTTTTCCCATATTAACTCTTACAGAAGAGAATTTCCCTTCCTAGGGGTAGATTTATTCTCACTTCCTGTTGTCTCCTTCCGTTTGCAAGTAGGAGTTGTTTGTAAGTTAGTTGTTTGAAAGTAGGGTCCTGCCCTATGTACTCAGCAGAAATTTGGGCCTTAGGTGTTGCTGTGGCCACAACACTGTAAGCCCTCACAGGGCTCTGCTGTGAAATATTAGATCAAGAATTGTAATTACATGCCCCTGTTGAACAGGAGCTGAAAAATTAGGCCTTAGGCACTGGTGCTGGTGCCACAACAATGCAACCCCTCACAGACACTCTAGTTGGAATGCAGGAACGAGCCCTGCTGCAAAGTATTGCATCAAAAATTGTAATTACACGCCAGTGTTAAACAAGGGCTGAAAAATTGGGCCTTAGGCACTGGTGCTGGTGCCACAACACTGCAACCCCTCACAGACACTCTAGTTGGAATGCAGGAACGAGCCCTGCTGCAAAGTATTACATCAAAAATCGTAATTACACGCCCCTGTTAAACAAGGGCAGAAAAATTGGGCCTTAGGCACTGGTGCTGGTGCCACAACACTGCAACCCCTCACAGACACTCTAGTTGGAATGCAGGAACGAGCCCTGCTGCAAAGTATTACATCAAAAATCGTAATTACACGCCCCTATTAAACAGGGGCTGAAAAATTGTGCCTTAGGCACTGGTGGTGGCACCCAGAACCAAAAATGTTCTTACAAGCTATCAGCGTGATGATTGAGGAGGAAGAGGATAATTACTCAGGGATAGTCACTCAGCATCAGCATAGGCAGTCTTTGAAGGGATCTGAGATTTCAAAAAAAATTATTCGGTTACATCAGCATCAGGTGCTTGGTAGCTGGTGGTGATCCAAGACTCATTCATTTTTATGAAGGTCAGTCGATCGACCGAGTCAGTGGACAGACGCACCCTGTGATCGGTTACCACGCCTCCAGCAGCACTGAATGTGCGTTCCGAAAGAACGCTGGATGCAGGACAGGCCAGTAGCTCAATTGCATACTGTGCAAGCTCTGGCCAGTGATCCATCCTCAAGACCCAGTAACCCAGAGGATTTTCGGTGGGAAAGGTGTCCAAGTCTGATCTTGCCCCTAGGTATTCCTGCACCATGTAAAACAGACGCTGGCGATGGTTGCTGGAACCGATCATACCTTGGGGCTGCGGACCAAAAAATTGTCTGAACGCATCGGTCAGACGGCCACCTTCTCCACCGCTCCTTCTTTGACTGACCGAAGCCTCAGCAACACGTTGTCCAGAAACAGGAGTTTGTAACCTCCCAATCTCTGGGAACGCGTTGCACAGACCTTTCTGCAAGGCCTCCCGAAGATGTTTCATCCTCTGCTCCCTCTGCGATGGCAAGATAAGGTCCGCAACCTTACCCTTGTAACGTGGATCAAGGAGGGTTGCCAGCCAGTATTGGTCCTTCTCCTTGATACCACGAATACGAGGATCCTTACGCAGGCTTTGCAGGATCAGGGAGGCCATGCAGCGTAGGTTTGCTGAGGCATTCGGTCCGGAGTCCTCTGGGTCACTAAGGACGACATGGTCCGCAGCCACCTCCTCCCAGCCACCTCCATACTGACACAATCTTCCTCCTCCTCCTCCTCCTCTTCCTCCTCGTCCTCTTCCTGTGTGATCGGCGGGCACGCAGGAACACTGTCTGGATAAAGGGGGCCTTGAGAGCTAAGGAAGTCCTCCTCTTCCTGCCTCTGTTCTGCCTCAAGTGCCCTGTCCATTATTCCACGCAGCGTGTGCTCCAACAGGTGGACAAGGGGGACAGTGTCACTGATGCATGCACTGTCACTGCTCACCATCCTCGTGGCCTCCTCAAATGGTGACAGGACAGTGCATGCATCCCTGATCATGGCCCACTGGCGTGGGGAAAAAAAAACAAGCTCCCCTGACCCTGTCCTGGTGCCATAGTCGCACAGGTACTCATTGATGGCCCTCTGCTGTGTGTGCAGCCGCTGCAGCATGGCCAACGTTGAGTTCTTGGGCAGGTTAAACTCCTTTTGGAGGTCCGTCAGCCGAGCACTGGCATTATATGACCGGCGGAAATGCACACAGACTTTCCTGGCCTGCCTCAGGACATCCTGTAAGCCCGGGTACCTGCCCAAGAACCGCTGCACCACCAAGTTAAGGACGTGAGCCAAACAGGGCACATGGGTCATTTGTCCCTGTCGGAGGGCAGAGAGGAGGTTGGTGCCATTGTCGCAAACCACCATTCCTGCCTTAAGTTGGCGTGGCTTCAACCACCTCTGAACCTGCCCCTGCAGAGCTGACAGAACCTCTGCCCCAGTGTGGCTCCTGTCCCCCAAGCACACCAGCTCAAGCACCGCATGGCATCTTTTGGCCTGCGTACTTGCGTAGCCCCTTGAACGACTACGGAGCACCGCTGGTTCCGAGGAAGAGGCCATGGAGGAAGAAGAAGAGGAGGGGGTGGAGGAGAGAGGTGTGTCACAATCATTAGCATTTTGGAGGCATGGTGGCGGAACAACCTCCAACACTACTGCACCTTGTCCTGCATCCTTCCCAGCTGCCAGCAGAGTCACCCAATGCGCCGTGAAACTTAGGTAACGTCCCTGTCCATGCCTGCTGGACCATGAGTCAGCGGTAATATGCACCTTACCGCTGACCGCCCTGTCCAGCAAGGCATGGACATTGCCTTCCACATGCTGGTAGAGAGCCGGAATCGCCTTCCGTGAGAAAAAGTGGCGTTTGGGTACCTGCCACTGAGGAACCGCACATTCCACAAACTCACGGAAGGGGGCAGAGTCTACCAACTGAAAAGGCAGCAGTTGAAGTGCTAGCAATTTTGCCAAGCTAGCATTCAACCGTTGGGCATGTGGATGGCTGGGAGCAAACTTCTTTCGGCGGTGCAGCAGCTGGGGCAGGGAAATTTGCCTGGTACAATCTGACGTCGGTGTACCAAAATCAGATTGCCCACAAGTACGTGGCTGTGACACACCTAATTCTACACCTTCATTCCTCTCAGTGCAGGTCTCAGAGAGGACTGAAGGTCTAGTGGGGTTGGAAATCTCAGCTGATGAGGAGCAAGCAGAGGTCCTCTTTGTTCTTTGGTGTGGGTCTTTTAGATACGCTTGCCAACGAACTGCATGGCAGGCCAACATATGTCTGGTCAAGCATGTGGTACCCAAGAGGGAGATGTTTTGGCCACGCGAGATACGCTTGAGACATATGTTGCAAATAGCAGCGGTGCGATCTGATGCACTCGTCTCAAAAAAGGCCCACACCAAAGAACTTTTTGAATAACGCGCAGAGACTGCAGCGCCCTGCACATGTGGAGCTTTGGGGTGTGATGCAGTCAATGTGCTGCCCTTAGGCTGGCCCCTGGAGGGCATCCTGCCTCGTTGGTGATGTGCCGCCTCCTCCTCCTCCTCCTCCTCCTCTCTCCTATCAGGCACCCACGTTGAGTCAGTGACCTCATCATCCCCTCCCTCCTCATCACTGGAGCAAACCTGGCAGTATGCTGCAGCAGGGGGAGCATGACTGCCAGATTGCTGTCCTTCTTGGGCACCCCCTCTGTCCATGCTCATGTTACTGCCTTCATCGAGCTCAGTAT
Organism: Aquarana catesbeiana; assembly: GCF_042186555.1. NCBI lineage: Eukaryota > Metazoa > Chordata > Amphibia > Anura > Ranidae > Aquarana > Aquarana catesbeiana. The sequence goes on along the minus strand of NC_133329.1, from coordinate 268,930,609 downwards.
CATCATCAGAGCCTTCCAAACGCTGGGCATCCTCCTGGAGCATGTACCCAACACTGTGGTCAAACAGTTCGAGGGACTCCTCAGGAGGACATGGTGGGGCTAGGGAAGGAGTCACTGATGACATTGAGCCGAGGGAAGAGGCCGCTGCTTTGCCAGACAAAGTACCCTGGGCATGGGTGAGAGAGAATGAGGAGGATGAGGACGGCTTGGTCATCCACTCGACCAAGTCTTCCGCATGTTGCGGCTCAACATGGCCAGCTGCCGAAAAAAAGGCCAAGCGTGTCCCATGGTCACGTGCTGATGAGGATGCACCGTCTCCACGACCAGCACTAGACACAGAGCCTGCTTGCCCTCTCTTATTGGCTTGTGACTGTCTGCCTCTCCTTCTTGGCCTTCCAGACATACTAATGGCCTGTAGCTGCACTAAGCTGGGATATATATATATATATATATATATATATATATATGTACTGATACTGCAGCTAGCAAAATCAACTGCCTGCCTGTAGTATGAGAACACCACCAACCTTCTACAGGTAGCTTTAGCTGAACACTGTGAGGTGGACGCACCCCACTAACTTGTAGGTTTAGCAGAACACTGTGAGCAGGACGCACTGCACTAACTGTAAATAGTCTAGCTGCCTGACTGTGGTACTAATAGGATCAAAAGAACACCAGCAATTTTCTTCAGGTAGCTGTATTTACTGTAACAAGACAAGCCTGCCTGTCAGTAAAAAGATAACAGAAACGGATCTAGCTGAACACTGTGAGCAGGACGCACCCCACTAGCTTGTAGGTTTAGCTGAACACTGTGAGGTGGACGCACCCCACTAACTTGTAGGTTTAGCTGAACACTGTGAGCAGGACGCACCCCACTAACTTGTAGGTTTAGCAGAACACTGTGAGCAGGACGCACTGCACTAACTGTAAATAGTCTAGCTGTCTGACTGTGGTACTAATAGGATCAAAAGAACATCAGTAATTTTCTTTAAAATACTGTAACAAGACAAGCCTGCCTGTCAGTAAGAAGATAACAGGAATGGATCTAGCTGAACACTGTGAGCAGGACGCACCCCACTAGCTTGTAGGTTTAGCTGAACACTGTGAGGTGGACGCACCCCACTAACTTGTAGGTTTAGCTGAACACTGTGAGCAGGACGCACCCCACTAACTTGTAGGTTTAGCAGAGCACTGTGAGCAGGACGCACTGCACTAACTGTAAATAGTCTAGCTGCCTGACTGTGGTACTAATAGGATCAAAAGAACACCAGCAATTTTCTTCAGGTAGCTGTATTTACTGTAACAAGACAAGCCTGCCTGTCAGTAAGAAGATAACAGAAACGGATCTAGCTGAACACTGTGAGAAGGACGCACCCCACTAGCTTGTAGGTTTAGCTGAACACTGTGAGGTGGACGCACCCCACTAACTTGTAGGTTTAGCTGAACACTGTGAGCAGGACGCACCCCACTAACTTGTAGGTTTAGCAGAACACTGTGAGCAGGACGCACTGCACTAACTGTAAATAGTCTAGCTGCCTGACTGTGGTACTAATAGGATCAAAAGAACACCAGCAATTTTCTTCAGGTAGCTGTATTTACTGTAACAAGACAAGCCTGCCTGTCAGTAAGAAGATAACAGAAACGGATCTAGCTGAACACTGTGAGCAGGACGCACCCCACTAGCTTGTAGGTTTAGCTGAACACTGTGAGGTGGATGCACCCCACTAACTTGTAGGTTTAGCTGAACACTGTGAGCAGGACGCACCCCACTTACTTGTAGGTTTAGCAGAACACTGTGGGCAGGACGCACTGCACTAACTGTAAATAGTCTAGCTGCCTGACTGTGGTACTAATAGGATCAAAAGAACACCAGTAATTTTCTTTAAAATACTGTAACAAGACAAGCCTGCCTGTCAGTAAGAAGATAACAGATAGCTGAACACTGTGAGCAGGACGCACTGCACTAAATGTAAATAGTCTAGCTGCCTGACTGTGGTACTAATAGGATCAAAAGAACACCAGTAATTTTCTTCAAAATGCTGTAACAAGACAAGCCTGCCTGTCAGTAGGAATATAACAGGAACGGATCTAGCTGAACACTGTGAGCAGGACGCACTGCACTAAATGTAAATAGTCTAGAAGATAACAGGAATGGATCTAGCTAAACTGAATACAGTGTATATATATATATATATATGCAACACCTGGGATGCATATATATACACAATACACTTTAAGTGCAGCTAACTGACTGACTGTCCTGCCTAATCTAGCTAACTCAAATGAAATGACACTGTCTCTCTCTCTCTCTAAGCACACCGGAACACACTGCACAGGGCCGCCGTGCAGGCAGCCTTATATAGTGTGGGGCGTGTACTAAATCCCCTGAGCCATAATTGGCCAAAGCCTCCTTGGCTTTGGCCAATTATGGCTCTCTGTTAAGGCGGCGCTGTGATTGGCCAAGCATGTGGGTCATAGTGCATGCTTGGCCAATCATCAGCAAGCAATGCACTGCGATGCCGCAGTGAATTATGGGCCGTGACGCGCCACACGAATTTGGCGCGAACGGCCTATATCGTTCGCAATTCGACGAACGATCGAACAGCCGATGTTCGAGTCGAACATGGGTTCGACTCGAACACGAAGCTCATCCCTAATCGAGGAGTAGGTGAGAGTTGGTTTCTGATGCCTGCATACCTCGGGTCCACCGTGACCGCAACCCTTTACTGTGAGATCCAAGTGTTCGGTGTGCTGTGCTTTGGAGTTTTCTATTCTGGTTATTTTGGATTTGCAAAATGTGAGCTTAACAGTTGAAGAGTGCGAGTGTTTACAATAAACTGGTTATACTATTTTACACTATTGGAGCACTATTTTTATTTACATGTGGAACGATTCCTGCACACACTTTTGGATTTTTGGTTTGCCGATATAACCTTTCTCGTGTGGTTATAAAAAGCACTTTAGCCTCACACACGAGTGTAGGCAATTGGAGTCGGTGAGTGGATTTCTTTAGGGAGTGGGCTCACTCAGCACTTGGGTGTGGTGGAAGCTGCCAAGAAGACATTACCATTCAAGGACTTTTTTTATATACATTTAGTTGTGGACTTTTTTTGTACTTTGTGTTTATTTAAATCACTTGTCACTTGGTGTTTAAATTACTAATTTGAATATTTACACTTATTTGCAGTGTTACCTTAAGGGTATTTTTGTAGGATAGCGCCACTGTTTTTTCACTGTTGTGTACTTTCAGGTTATATGCATGTTACAGGTAAAAACACCATATACATTACCATTAATTAACCTCGTTTGACGGTGGCAAAATGGCTCCCCTGCGTGAATCGCCGTAGCTGTATGGCAGCTGCTTTAAGGGGTATAGGGGGCACGTGCCCGCCGCGGTACTAAGGAGCCGATGCACGTGCCCGGCACCCACAATGTCCGCCGAGCACACACGATTGCTCCTGACTAGGGATGAGCCGAACACACCCCGGTTCAGTTCGCACCAGAACCTGCGAACGGACCGAAAATTTGCACGAATGTTAGAACCTCATTGACAACTATGGGACTCGAATGTTCAAAATCAAAAGAGCTCATTTTAAAGGCTAATTTGCATGGTATTGTCCTAAAAAGGGTTTGGGGACCCGAGTCCTGCCCCAGGGGACATGTATCAATGCAAAAAAAAGTTTCAAAAACGGACGTTTTTTCGGGAGCAGTGATTTTAATGATGCTTAAAGTAAAAAAAAAAAAAAAAAAAAAGTGAAATATTCCTTTAAATATCGTACCTGGGGGGTGTCTATAGTATGCCTGTAAAGTAGCGCGTGTTTCCCGTGCTTAGAACAGTCCCTGCACAAAATGACATTTTTAAAGGAAAAAAAGTCATTTAAAAATGGATGAAAATCAGTGAGACAAATGGCATGGGTACCCCCAAGTCCATTACCAGGCCCTTTGGGTCTTGTATGGATATTAAGGGGAACCCCGCACCCAAAATAAAAAAGCAAAGGTGTGGGGCCCCCAGGCCCTATATACTCTGAACAGCAGTATACAGGCAGTGCAAACAAGACAGGGACTGTAGGTTTGTTGTTAAGTAGAATCTGTTTGTAATTTTGAACTGGTACATTTTCAAAGGGCAGCTGCAGCCAAAAAATCTGTTTTTAAGCTTTTTGGAAAACATAGGGAAGGGTTATCACCCCTGTGACATTTGATTTGCTGTCTGTGCTCCTCTTCAGAAAATTTCACCTCACTTTTTGTCCAAATGACAAATGTTTTTTGAAAATTTGGGGGTTTTAGTGAAACAAGGATTGGTGATAAAGCATCAGTGTAAAGGAGAAAAGTTTTTCCCATATTAACTCTTACAGGAGAGAATTTCCCTTCCTATGGGGTAGATTTCATCTCACTTCCTGTTGTCTCCTTCCGTTTGCAAGTAGGAGTCGTTTGTAAGTTGGATGTTTGAAAGTAGGGGCCTTCCCTATATACTCAGCAGAAATTTGGGCCTTAGGTGTTGTTGTGGCCACAACACTGTAAGCCCTCACAGGGCCCTGCTGTGAAAATATTAGATCAAGAGTCTCCCAATATGTGACGAACGCGGGTGTCAGATCCCTGCCCTCCTCCCTAACTTGCAACGAAGGACCGGCCAACCTCACACCACGCTGTCACTTACGTAACAATGCCACTCTCAGCTGCGCCCAGCACAAAGATTTTCCAGCTTGCGGGACCACAATCTAGGTGCGAGCATCCTGAGAGTGATTGTCACTGGGCTAATTACACAATTAACCCTTTAACTGCCACCACCCCCGTTTAAAAGACCGAGCCGGGGGAGACTCGTAATTTTAGCAATACCAATTGTAATTTTAGAATAAGCGTCTGCCACACACACACTGCCACCACAGACAGGTCTGCTCAGAGTCTACAACAGTAGCGCCTTTCAAGAGGCAGGTTCGTTTATAGCTTGCATTAGATCAAGAATTGTAATTACATGCCCCTGTTAAACAGGGTCAGAAAAATTGGGCCTTTGGTGATCGTGGTGGTGGTGCTGGTGCCACAACACTGTAAATCCTCACAGTTACACTTGGTGGGCGCAGAAATGGGCCCTGCTGTGAATTATTAGATCAAGAATTGTAATTACATGCCCCGTTGAACAGGGTCAGAAAAATTGGGCCTTTGGTGGTGGTGGTGGTGCTGGTGGCACAACACTGTAAGTCCTCACAGTTACTCTTGGTGGGCGCAGAAACAGGCCCTGCTGTGAAATATTAGATCAAGAATTTTAATTACATGCCCCTGTTGAACAGGGCCAGAAAAATTGGGCCTTTGGTGGTGGTGGACTGTAAGTCCTCACAGTTACTCTTGGTTGGCGCAGAAATGGGCCCTGCTGTGAAATATTAGATCAAGAAATGTAATTACATGTCCCTGTTGAACAGGGGCTGAAAAATTGGACCTTAGGCACTGGTGCTGTTGCCACAACACTGCAACCCCTCACAGATACTCTAGTTGGAATGCAGGAACGAGCCCTGCTGCAAAGTATTGCATCAAAAATTGTAATTACACACCCCTGTTAAACAGGGGCTGAAAAATTGCGCATTAGGCACTGGTGCTGTTGCCACAACACTGCAACGCCTCACAGATACTCTAGTTGGAGCGCAGGAACTAGCCCTGCTGCAAAGAATTGCATCAAAAATTGTAATTACACGCCCCTGTTAAACAGGGGCTGAAAAATTGGGCCTTAGGCACTGGTGGCGCCTGCACCCAGAATCAAAATTGTCCTTACAAGCTATCAGCATGATCATTGAGGAGGAAGAGGATAATTACTCAGCATAACAGGATAGTCACTCAGCATCAGCATAGGCAGTCTTTGAAGGGATCTGAAATTTCCAAAAAAAATTATTCGGTTACATCAGCATCAGGTGCTTGGTATCTGGTGGTGATCCAAGACTGATTCATTTTTATGAAGGTCAGTCGATCGACCGAGTAGGTGGACAGACGCACCCTGTGATCGGTTACAAAGCCTCCAGCAGCACTGAATGTGCGTTCCGAAAGAACGCTGATGCAGGACAAGCCAGTAGCTCAATTGCATACTGTGCAAGCTCTGGCCAGTGATCCATCCTTGAGACCCAGTAACCCAGAGGATTTTCGGTGGGAAAGGTATCCAAGTCAGATCTTGCCCCTAGGTATTCCTGCACCATGTAAAACAGACGCTGGCGATGGTCGCTGGAACCGATCATACCATGGGGCTGCGGACTAAAAAATTGTCTGAACGCATCGGTCAGATGGCCACCTTCTCCACCGCTCCTTCTTTGACTGACCGAAGCCTCAGCAACACGTTGTCCAGAAACAGGAGTTTGTAACCTCCCAGTCTCTGGGAACGCGTTGCACAGACCTTTCTGCAAGGCCTCCCGAAGATGTTTCATCCTCTGCTCCCTCTGCGACGATAAGGTCCGCAACCTTACCCTTGTAACGTGGATCAAGGAGGGTTGCCAGCCAGTATTGGTCCTTCTCCTTGATACCACGAATACGAGGATCCTTCCACAGGCTTTGCAGGATCAGGGAGGCCATGCAACATAGGTTTGCTGAGGCATTCGGTCGGGAGTCCTCTGGGTCACTAAGGACGACATGATCCGCAGCCACCTCTTCCCAGCCACGTACAAGTCCATGTGTTTCTTGGGACTCTAAATGATCCCTTAAAGACTGCTGCTGATGCTGAGTGCCAGGCTCCACCTCCATACTGACACAATCCTCCTCCTCCTCTTCGTCCTCTTCCTGTGTGATCGGCGGGCACGCAGGAACACTGTCTGGATAAAGGGGGCCTTGAGAGCTAAGGAAGTCCTCCTCTTCCTGCCTCTGTTCTGCCTCAAGTGCCCTGTCCATTATTCCACGCAGCGTGTGCTCCAACAGGTGGACAAGGGGGACAGTGTCACTGATGCATGCACTGTCAGTGCTCACCATCCTCGTGGCCTCCTCAAATGGTGACAGGACAGTGCATGCATCCCTGATCATGGCCCACTCACATGGGGAAAAAAACCAAGCTCCCCTGACCCTGTGCTGGTGCCACAGTCACACAGGTACTCATTGATGGCCCTCTGCTGCGTGTGCAGCTGCTGCAGCATGGCCAACATTGAGTTCCACCTGGTGGGCATGTCACAGATTAGGCGGTTCTTGGGCAGGTTAAATTCCTTTTGGAGGTCTGCCAGCTGAGCACTGGCATTATATGACCGGCGGAAATGCACACAGATTTTCCTGGCCTGCCTCAGGACATCCTGTAAGCCTGGGTACCTGCCCAAGAACCGATGCACCACCAAGTTAAGGACTTGAGCCAAATAGGGCACATGGATCAGTTGTCCCTGTCGAAGGGCGGAGAGGAGGTTGGTGCCATTTGTCGCAAACCACCATTCCTGCCTTAAGTTGGCGTGGCATCAACCACCTCTGAACCTGCCCTTGCTGAGCTGACAGAACCTCTGCCCCAGTGTGGCTCCTGTCCCCCAAGCACACCAGCTCAAGCACCGCATGGCATCTTTTGGCCTGCGTGCTTGCGTAGTCCCTTGAACGGCTACGGAGCACCGCTGGTTCCGAGGACAAAGCACAGGAAGAGGCCATGGAGGAAGAAGAAGAGGAGGGGTGGAGGAGAGAGGTGTGTCACAACACTGTGAGGAGGACGCACTACACTAACTTGTAGCTTTAGATGAACATTGTTCAGAGGATGCACTACACTAACTTGTAGCTTAAGCTGAACACTGTGCAGAGGTTGCACTAAACTAACTTGTAGCTTTAGCTGAACACTGTGCAGAAGTCGCACTACAATAACTTGTAGTTTTAGCTGAACACTGTGAGGAGGACGCACTACTCTAACTTGTAGCTTTAGATGAACACTATTCAGAGGACGCACTACACTAACTTGTAGCTTTAGCTGAACACTGTGCAGAGGTTGCACTACACTAACTTGTAGTTTTAGCTGAACACTGTGCAGAGGTCGCACTACAATAACTTGTAGTTTTAGCTGAACACTGTGAGGAGGATGCACTACTCTAACTTGTAGCTTTAGATGAACACTGTTCAGAGGATGCACTACACTAACTTGTAGCTTTAGCTGAGCACTGTGCAGAGGTCAAACTACACTAACTTGTAGTTTTAGCTGAACACTGTGAGGAGGATGCACTACACTAACTTGTAGCTTTAGCTGAACACTGTGCAGAGGTCACACTAAACTAACCTGTAGCTTTAGCTGAACACTGTGAGGAGGATGCATTACACTAACTTGTAGCTTTAGCTGAACACTGTGAGGAGGAAGCACTACACTTACTTGTAGCTTTAGCTGAACACTGTTCAGAGCACGCACTACACTAACGTGTAGCTTTAGTTTAACACTGTGCAGAGGTCGCACTACACCAACTTGTAGCTTTAGCTGAACACTGTGAGGAGGACGCACTACACTAACTGTAAATAGTCTAGCTGCCTGACTGTGGTACTAATAGGATCAAAAGAACACCAGCAATTTTCTTCAGGTAGCTGTAAATACTGTAACAAGACAAGCCTGCCTGTCAGTAGGAAGATAATAGGAACGGATCTAGCCAAACTGAATACAGTGTATATATATATATATATATATATATATATATATATATATATATATATATATATATATATACAATACCTGGGATGCATATATATATACACAATACACTGTGAGTGCAGCTAACTGACTGACTGTCCTGCCTAATCTAGCTAACTCAAATGAAATGACACTGTCTCTCTCTATCTCTCAGCACACAGGAACACACTACACAGGGCCGCCGTGCAGGCGGCCTTATATAGTGTGGGGCGTGTCCTAAACCCCCTGAGCCATAATTGGCCAATGCCACCCTGGCTTTGGCCAATTACAGCTCTCTCTACTGACGGCGCTGTGATTGGCCTAGCATGCGGGTCATAGTGCATGCTTGGCCAATCATCAGCCAGCAATGCACTGTGATGCCGCAGTGAATTATGGGCCGTGACGCGCCACACGAATTTGGCGCGAACGGCCCATATCGTTTGCAATTCGACGAACGGTCGAACAGACGATGTTCGAGTCGAACATGGGTTCGACTCGAACACGAAGCTCATCACTACTCCTGACAGAGCCAAAACAAGTATCTGTCTGTGTAAACACACAAATCCACGTTCTGACAGTGGAGAGGAGACAGATCTGTGTTCCTAGTATATAGGAACACCGATCAGTCTCCTCCCCCAGGCAGTCCCATCCCCCCGCAGTTAAAACACACTGAGGGAACACATTTAACCCCTTGATCGCCCCCTAATATTAACCACTTTCCTGCCAGTGACATTTATACAGTAATCAGTGGCTATTTACTGCTGTATAACTGTCAGTGGCCCCAAAAAATTGTCAAAAGTGTCCGATCTGTCCTCCGCAATGTCGCAGTCCCAATCAAAATCGCAGATCACCACCATTACTAGTAAAAAAATTTAAATAATAAAAATGCCATAAATCTATCCCCTATTTTGTAGATGGTTTTTGCGATTTTTTTTTCCAAAAATATGTAGAAGATTACATATTGGCCTAAACTGAGGAAAAAAATCGTTTTTTTTTTTAAAATTTGGGGATATTTATTATAGCAAAAAGTTAAAAATATTGTGTTTTTTGTCGTCATGGAGGAATGGAAGAGGACTCCAGTGGCAAAGTGTGAAGCTCTGGTGAACTCCATGCCCAAGAGGGTTAAGGTAGTGCTGGAGAATAATGATGGGCACACAAAATATTGACACTTTGGGCCCAATTTGGACATTTTCACTTAGGGGTGTACTCATTATTGTTGCCAGTGGTTTAGACATTAATGGCTGTGTGTTGAGTTATTTTGAGGGGACAGCAAATTTACACTGTTATACACGCTGTGCACTCACTACTTTACATTGTAGCAAGGTGTCATTTCTTCAGTGTTGTCACATGAAAATATATAATAAAATATTTACAAAAATGTGAGAGGTATACTCACTTTTGTGAGATACTGTATGTCCTAAATATGAGACAGTTTTTGTAAAAAAAACTGTAATATTCCTGGCCAGTGGGAATCTGTACAGAAGCGTATTACTTAATTTGGGAAGGCATGTTATAGGGTGATTTGAAAGGAGGAGATTATGGGAAACAGGGGCAAAGCAATATCACCCCATAGCACAAAGTGCCCAAAATAGATCTGTGTATCAATATCATTAACTGTTACAGATTATATGAAATTTTAGTGAGTGGGTTTACATTAAGGAGGAGCTGAACTGCCCTGGATTTGGTTCAAGTAGGTCTTGTGAACTTCAAAGAAGTTTAGATACCAAACCTGAACTCTTTTGAAATCAATGAGAGCTGAATCCATCAAAAATGCCTAATTTAGATAAAGAGTTAGCAGAAAACTAGCATGGGGGAGGGAGGTCAATGCCCTGAGGAACATAAATTCATGCAAAATACATTTGGCTGGTAGCAGTGATTTTTTAAAGGACTGCCATTTATAATGGTTTTAAACTGATGGCAAATGACATTTCCCTTTTGGCTTCTATTTAACCACTTCCAGCTCAAGGCCGTCATATGATGTCCTTGACTTTCAGTGGGACTATCTGGATGATGCCTACAGCTACAGGCATCATTCAGATATCCTCTTTTTCAGCCGACGATTCTGTGCACTATAAGTATGATCATAGCGGCAGTTCAGCCGCTGTATCGTTCTTACAGGCAACGGGAGGAGACATCCCCCTTCCTGCTGCCATTTGTTGCTTCTCCGGGCTCTCCTGTGCCATCGGGGACCCGGAGAAAGAAACCAGATGATCACCAGTCATCTCTATAGGTGTGACATTATGACGTCACGTCTGGGCCGTGCTTGTAAACAAAGCCGCGATCGTGGCTGGAAAGCATGGGATCGTGATTTTTTTTTATCTCATGCTTTCCAGCCTGGAGGAGAGATGTGGAGTCTTATTGACCCTGCATCTCTCCATAGAGAGGACCTGTCACACACCATTCCTATTACAATGGATATTTACATTCCTTGTAATAGGAATAAAAGGGAATAAAAAAAATAAAAGAGAAAGTGTAAAAATAAAAATAATAAAGTAAAATAAGCAATAAAAATAAAAAATTTTTTAAAGCGCCCCTGTCGCCAGTAGCTCACGCACAGAAGCGAACGCACACATAAGTCCCGCCCACATTTGTAAACGCAGTTCAAACCACACATGTGAGGTATCGCCACGTGCGTTAGAGTGAGAGCAATAACTCTAGCACTAGACCTCCTCTGTAACTTTAAACTGGCAACCTATAAAAAATGTTAAAGCATCGCCTATGGAGATTTTTAAGAACCGAAGTTTGGCGCCATTCCATGAGTGTGCGCAATTTTAAAATGTGTTGTGTTCTTGTGTTGGGTATCTATTTACTTGAACGGGGTCACACGGCTGACTCATACAATGAATTCATATTAGAACTGTTGAAATTCATCCTCACAAGAAACGTTTTCATGTTTGGTTCCTACCACTACCTCCAGGTGCAGGGTGTTGCGATGGGGACTCCATGTGCCCCATCGTATGCCAACCTGTACCTGGGGGGTGGGAGAGGAACCTATTTGCAAGGGATGACATAAAAAAAATCTGGATCTTGTGATGATTTTTCATCGGTACATAGATGACATTTTCCTGATATAGACAGGCTTTCTGCAAGAACTGACTGAATTCATGATCATTATCGGTGACAAAACATACAAATTAAAGTTCACTATGTCCTGTGACCAAAAAACTGTTAGCTTCCTTGACATTCAAATATTTGTGGAACATGATGGTTCACTTGGTACTACTTTATTCAGAAAACCATCAGCAAGTAATGCTTTACTGCATGTCTCAAGTTCCCACCCTAGATCGTTGCTTAATAGTATCCCCTATAGTCAATACTTAAGACTGCGACATAACTGCAGTAGAGACAGTGACTTCCAAGATGAAGCTAATCTTCTATATGGCCATTTAAGAAAAAAAGGCTATACCCATAATATTCCCATACATACCATAGCATTTAACAGAGCCAAGACTCATGTCAGAGATACCTTGATACATAAGGAAACAACTGAAAACAAGTCCCAGACTGTTAGATTTATTACTGCTTATACCAAGCAGCACAAACAAGTGAGACAAATCATTGAAAAGTTATGGCCACTCCTATTGGCAGATCCAATTGCCACTGAATATGTTGAGAAGCAACCCCAAATTACCTACAGATGTGCCAAATCTCTTAAAGATCGCTTAACCCAGAGCCATTACAAAATTCCTTTACTATCTAACCAATCTCCGGGCACTTTTTCATGTGGCAAATGTGACAAATGTCGTTTTATGCCTAATAACAATGAGGTAGGACTACCAAATGGACAGGTCCACTCAATTAGATATAGAGTAACATGCCAAACTCAGGGCATAGTATACCTTATGCAATGTACATGCCAATGCTTTTACGTAGGCAAAACAAAACGTCCGTTTCACAAGAGAATCAATGACCATATTTCTCTTATAAAAAAACGTAAAATGGAAACGCCAATTAGTCGCCATGTGGGCCTCTTTCATTGTTTTAGTTTAAACACCTTCAAATTCATGGCTCTGGAGCATATTCCCCTTGATGCTAGAGGAGGTAGTAACGATCAAAAATTGCTACAATTAGAATCACGATGGATCTATTTACTTAAAGCCACAGTATACCCTGGAATAAATGATATGCTTAGCTATAAACCTTTTTTATAATCAATTGGTCTTGGATGCTCCCATAACCTTTGTTGTTTTCAACCCCATTTTTCCTCTTCTTCCCCCTTCCCCACTTCCACTCTCTCCACCCCCCCTCCCCAAAAAAGACTTGACCGTGAATAATATATTCCTAAATCATCATTAATCATTATTTATGTTGATTTATTTAAATTTTAATAAAATCTAAAAGAATTGTTTTTTTTTTCCCTTCAGGGTAATTCTCATAAAATTGTTATTATTAGTGGTTAACATATAATTGTGTCACAATAAAAATTAATTGCCATATAATTTGTTTATATTGCTATATTGTTATTTAAATTATGTGTGTTTTCCTTTCTTAGCCTTTATAATTATTTATCTGTGTATTTTTGTAAATGTATCTGCGTTTCCCTTTTTTATGGTTATGCATGTTCCCCAGTGTTCTTTCCACCTATAGCTCTGCCTTCGATCTTTTCCCTTCCTTAGGGAAATACTCTGCTTGTCAAGGCCCATATGTGCAGCTTTGGGCGACCGTATGGATGCCCAGGGTGCCGCTGCTAATTTAGCCCGAAACCCTATTTCCTGCACGCACGGCGCATGCGTCACTGTGCTTTAGAAATCTCTGCTTGTCCTTTTACAAGCCGGCTTTTCTCCTCCCACCACCAGGGGGACTCCTTCCTCTACCTCCCTGACCGAGCTCTAGCACTCGGCGGCGGTGAAGGTGTCCATTGCCATGGTGATGCGCGCGCATGCGCAGTGCAGCTGTTACATCCGCATCTGGTCCTAAGGCCCAGATGGATGGTATAAATAGCCGCCATTAGCAGCATGGAGATGCTGCAGAATTTTTGGGACCCATGCACACCATTATGCTCTACCCAGGTAACCACCTTAAACTATTCTATCCAGGCTCTTTTAGCAATTATAGAAACTATCTTTAACATCCTCTCTTCCCCTTTTTTCGTTATTAAAGACTATGTCTCTATCCCGCTGGTGTTTATACAGCGAGTTATTATTTATTACTGCCCCATTTTTCTTTCTACTAGATATGCTCACCCAGTGAGTCATTATTTGATGGTGTGTTGGCCCCTAGCATCAAGCTAGCTGCTACATTTGCCCTTGTATTCTGATTTTTTAAGTTTTTTGCTCTTATGTCTGAGAGCTTATTCCATCCTTCCTCCAGTTAGTAGGGGTCAGTATTGTATTATTTTTTGTTTTTAGTTGGTCTTTTTTACCATCTATGGTCGCCTGTAGCACATGGGTATTGTGACGTAGCAGAAACTATTTGTCATTCTGGCAGTAGCAACAAGTCCCCTATTCATAGGAGATACGGGTAAGCAGCAGTGCCTTTTTCTTGGGAGATGCATATGCATAGATATTTTTGTAATTTTTGTAAGATTTGTAAAATGTAAATCACTTGTACAGACTTTTGAATCACTCTAATCTATTTAATTATTTATCTATTTTCTGTCAGAAGGCACTGTACCGTGCATGTGACCAGCATCCCCTGAAGAAGCCCGATATAGGGGCAAAACATGTAGGGAAGTCCATCTTGTATTGCTGTATCACTGTTATTGTACTGAATTGCATAATTACATAATTGACAATTTCCTTTATTTGCACCTTAAAAATCCCAAAATCTCCTTATCCACTATTTCTACTATATGGGATGTGGTGCTAGCCAAAATTGTGAGTATTCATGTTCAATAACATGTTTCATTCTATCTATTTACTTGGCGTAACTTCATCTTTCACATTATACAAAAAGTGGGCTAACTTTACCATTTTGTTATTTTTTAATTCATGAAACTGTTTTTGTTTTCTTTTAAAAACACGTTTAAAAAATTGTTAGCGCAAATACCGTGCAACATAAAAAGTTGCAATGGCCGCCATTTTATTCCCTGGGGTGTCTGCTAAAAAATATATATATAATGTTTGGGGGTTCTGAGTAATTTTCTAGCAAAAAAATGATGATTTTCACATGTAGGAGGGGAGTGCCAGAATAGGCCCGTTATGGAAGTGGTTAAATAAAAAGCACACAGACCCCCTCCAAAGGCCCCCCAAATATTTGGGGGATCTTTGGTGGGGTCTTTGTGTTTTTTGTGATTTTTTACTTTCAAAAAGTTGGCAATGAAATGTCATTTACCAGCAATTTAAACTGTAAATCTTTTTGTCTGCAGCACATTTTACAACAGTGTGAAACAAAATTGGGTACAGGCCTTCGCCCTTTGAGTCTGGTATGGATTTTAAGTGGTTACCTCATGCAAAAAAGTGTGAGGTCCCACAGGAAATCTATTCTAGACCCTTCAGGTCTGCTACAGATTTGAAGGGGATTCTCATGCAAAAAAAAAAAAACAAAAACAAAAACAATGTGAGCCACCCCCCCTAAAAAAAATCCATATCAGACCTTTAATCTAAGCCGAAAGGGTATATGATCATACCAGGCCACATACCCTCAAAATGGGGAATGTTAGGGGTATGTGGCCTGGTATGATTGGTCTCCTTCACACAACCCTGACCAGTGGTTGTGGGTGGTCTGTGGGTGGGGGGCTTATCAGAATTCGGAAGCCCCCTTTAAAAATAAGAGGGCACCTAGATACCACCCTCCCATGTGAATGAGTAAGGGGTACATGGTATTTCTACTCATTCACGAAAAAAAAATGTAACCTAGTAATAAAGACACTCAAACATTTAAAAAGTCCTTTATTAAAAAAATAAAAATCCCCAAAAAAGTTGATTGCTGTAAATCCATCATCAATAACGATGTCTACTGCTCACTTACTCTCTGCTTTAAGGGGTATAGGGGGCACGTGCCCGCCGCGGTACTAAGGAGCCGATGCACGTGCCCGGCACCCACAATGTCCGCCGAGCACACACGATTGCTCCTGACTAGGGATGAGCCGAACACCCCACGGTTCAGTTCGCACCAGAACCTGCGAACAGACCGAAAATTTGCACGAACGTTAGAACCCCATTGACGTCTATGGGACTCGAATGTTCAAAATTAAAAGAGCTAATTTTAAAGGCTAATTTGCATGGTATTGTCCTAAAAAGGGTTTGGGGACCCGAGTCCTGCCCCAGGGGACATGTATCAATGCAAAAAAAAAGTTTCAAAAACGGCCGTTTTTTCGGGAGCAGTGATTTTAATGATGCTTAAAGTAAAAAAAAAAAAAAAAAAAGTGAAATATTCCTTTAAATATCGTACCTGGGGGGTGTCTATAGTATGCCTGTAAAGTAGCGCGTGTTTCCCGTGCTTAGAACAGTCCCTGCACAAAATGACAATTTTAAAGGAAAAAAAGTCATTTAAAAATGGATGAAAATCAGTGAGACAAATGGCATGGGTACCCCCAAGTCCATTACCAGGCCCTTTGGGTCTTGTATGGATATTAAGGGGAACCCCGCACCCAAAATAAAAAAGGAAAGGTGTGGGGCCCCCAGGCCCTATATACTCTGAACAGCAGTATACAGGCAGTGCAAACAAGACAGGGACTGTAGGTTTGTTGTTAAGTAGAATCTGTTTGTAATTTTGAACTGGTACATTTTCAAAGTGTAGCTGCAGCCAAAAAATCTGTTTTTAAGCTTTTTGGAAAACATAGGGAAGGGTTATCACCCCTGTGACATTTGATTTGCTGTCTGTGCTCCTCTTCAGAAGATTTCACCTCACCTTTTGTCCAAATGACAAATGTTTTTTGAAAATTTTGGGTTTTTAGTGAAACAAGGATTGGTGATAAAGCATCAGTGTAAAGGAGAAAAGTTTTTCCCATATTAACTCTTACAGGAGAGAATTTCCCTTCCTATGGGGTAGATTTCATCTCACTTCCTGTTGTCTCCTTCCGTTTGCAAGTAGGAGTCGTTTGTAAGTTGGATGTTTGAAAGTAGGGGCATTCCCTATATACTCAGCAGAAATTTGGGCCTTAGGTGTTGTTGTGGCCACAACACTGTAAGCCCTCACAGGGCCCTGCTGTGAAAATATTAGATCAAGAGTCTCCCAATATGTGACGAACGCGGGTGTCAGATCCCTGCCCTCCTCCCTAACTTGCAACGAAGGACCGGCCAACCTCACACCACACTGTCACTTACGTAACAATGCCACTCTCAGCTGCGCCCAGCACAAAGATTTTCCAGCTTGCGGGACCACAATCTAGGTGCGAGCATCCTGAGAGTGATTGTCACTGGGCTAATTACACAATTAACCCTTTAACTGCCACCACCCCCGTTTAAAAGACCGAGCCGGGGGAGACTCGTAATTTTAGCAATACCAATTGTAATTTTAGAATAAGCGTCTGCCACACACACTGCCACCACAGACAGGTCTGCTCAGAGTCTACAACAGTAGCGCCCTTCAAGAGGCAGGTTCGTTTATAGCTTGCATTAGATCAAGAATTGTAATTACATGCCCCTGTTAAACAGGGTCAGAAAAATTGGGCCTTTGGTGATCGTGGTGGTGGTGCTGGTGCCACAACACTGTAAATCCTCACAGTTACACTTGGTGGGCGCAGAAATGGGCCCTGCTGTGAATTATTAGATCAAGAATTGTAATTACATGCCCCTGTTGAACAGGGTCAGAAAAATTGGGCCTTTGGTGGTGGTGGTGGTGCTGGTGGCACAACACTGTAAGTCCTCACAGTTACTCTTGGTGGGCGCAGAAACAGGCCCTGCTGTGAAATATTAGATCAAGAATTTTAATTACATGCCCCTGTTGAACAGGGCCAGAAAAATTGGGCCTTTGGTGGTGGTGGACTGTAAGTCCTCACAGTTACTCTTGGTTGGCGCAGAAATGGGCCCTGCTGTGAAATATTAGATCAAGAAATGTAATTACATGCCCCTGTTGAACAGGGCCAGAAAAATTGGGCCTTTGGTGGTGGTGGTGGTGCTGGTGGCACAACACTGTAAGTCCTCACAGTTACTCTTGGTTGGCGCAAAAACGGGCCCTGCTGTGAAATATTAGATCAAGAATTCTAATTACATGTCCCTGTTGAACAGGGGCTGAAAAATTGGACCTTAGGCACTGGTGCTGTTGCCACAACACTGCAACCCCTCACAGATACTCTAGTTGGAATGCAGGAACGAGCCCTGCTGCAAAGTATTGCATCAAAAATTGTAATTACACACCCCTGTTAAACAGGGGCTGAAAAATTGCGCATTAGGCACTGGTGCTGTTGCCACAACACTGCAACGCCTCACAGATACTCTAGTTGGAGCGCAAGAACTAGCCCTGCTGCAAAGAATTGCATAAAAAATTGTAATTACACGCCCCTGTTAAACAGGGGCTGAAAAATTGGGCCTTAGGCACTGGTGGCACCTGCACCTAGAATCAAAATTGTCCTTACAAGCTATCAGCGTGATCATTGAGGAGGAAGAGGATAATTACTCAGCATAACAGGATAGTCACTCAGCATCAGCATAGGCAGTCTTTGAAGGGATCTGAAATTTCCAAAAAAAATTATTCGGTTACATCAGCATCAGGTGCTTGGTATCTGGTGGTGATCCAAGACTGATTCATTTTTATGAAGGTCAGTCGATCGACCGAGTAGGTGGCCAGACGCACCCTGTGATCGGTTACAAAGCCTCCAGCAGCACTGAATGTGCATTCCGAAAGAACGCTGATGCAGGACAAGCCAGTAGCTCAATTGCATACTGTGCAAGCTCTGGCCAGTGATCCATCCTTGAGACCCAGTAACCCAGAGGATTTTCGGTGGGAAAGGTGTCCAAGTCAGATCTTGCCCCTAGGTATTCCTGCAC
Organism: Aquarana catesbeiana; assembly: GCF_042186555.1. Classification (NCBI taxonomy): domain Eukaryota; kingdom Metazoa; phylum Chordata; class Amphibia; order Anura; family Ranidae; genus Aquarana; species Aquarana catesbeiana. The sequence continues at coordinate 268,912,168 of NC_133329.1, read as the reverse complement.
CATGTAAAACAGACGCTGGCGATGGTCGCTGGAACCGATCATACCATGGGGCTGCGGACTAAAAAATTGTCTGAACGCATCGGTCAGATGGCCACCTTCTCCACCGCTCCTTCTTTGACTGACCGAAGCCTCAGCAACACGTTGTCCAGAAACAGGAGTTTGTAACCTCCCAGTCTCTGGGAACGCGTTGCACAGACCTTTCTGCAGGCCTCCCGAAGATGTTTCATCCTCTGCTCCCTCTGCGACGATAAGGTCCGCAACCTTACCCTTGTAACGTGGATCAAGGAGGGTTGCCAGCCAGTATTGGTCCTTCTCCTTGATACCACGAATACGAGGATCCTTCTGCAGGCTTTGCAGGATCAGGGAGGCCATGCAACATAGGTTTGCTGAGGCATTCGGTCGGGAGTCCTCTGGGTCACTAAGGACGACATGATCGGCAGCCACCTCTTCCCAGCCACGTACAAGTCCATGTGTTTCTTGGGACTCTAAATGATCCCTTAAAGACTGCTGCTGATGCTGAGTGCCAGGCTCCACCTCCATACTGACACAATCCTCCTCCTCCTCTTCGTCCTCTTCCTGTGTGATCGGCGGGCACGCAGGAACACTGTCTGGATAAAGGGGGCCTTGAGAGCTAAAGAAGTCCTCCTCTTCCTGCCTCTGTTCTGCCTCAAGTGCCCTGTCCATTATTCCACGCAGCGTGTGCTCCAACAGGTGGACAAGGGGGACAGTGTCACTGATGCATGCACTGTCAGTGCTCACCATCCTCGTGGCCTCCTCAAATGGTGACAGGACAGTGCATGCATCCCTGATCATGGCCCACTCACGTGGGGAAACAAACCAAGCTCCCCTGACACTGTGCTGGTGCCACAGTCACACAGGTACTCATTGATGGCCCTCTGCTGCGTGTGCAGCTGCTGCAGCATGGCCAACATTGAGTTCCACCTGGTGGGCATGTCACAGATTAGGCGGTTCTTGGGCAGGTTAAATTCCTTTTGGAGGTCTGCCAGCCGAGCACTGGCATTATATGACTGGCGGAAATGCACACAGACTTTCCTGGCCTGCCTCAGGACATCCTGTAAGCCTGGGTACCTGCCCAAGAACCGATGCACCACCAAGTTAAGGACTTGAGCCAAACAGGGCACATGGGTCAGTTGTCCCTGTCGGAGGGCGGAGAGGAGGTTGGTGCCAATGTCGCAAACCACCATTCCTGCCTTAAGTTGGCATGGCATCAACCACCTCTGAACCTGCCCTTGCTGAGCTGACAGAACCTCTGCCCCAGTGTGGCTTCTGTCCCCCAAGCACACCAGCTCAAGCACCGCATGGCATCTTTTGGCCTGCGTGCTTGCGTAGTCCCTTGAACGGCTACGGAGCACCGCTGGTTCCGAGGACAAAGCACAGGAAGAGGCCATGGAAGAAGAAGAAGAGGAGGGGTGGAGGAGAGAGGTGTGTCACAATCATTAGTAGTGGCATTTTGGAGGAGTGGTGGTGGAACAACCTCCAACACTACTGCACCTTGTCCTGCATCCTTCCCAGCTGCCAGCAGAGTGACCCAATGCACCGTGAAACTTAGGTAACGTCCCTGTCTATGCCTGCTGGACCATGAGTCAGCAGTAATATGCACCTTACCACTGACCGCCCTGTCCAGCGAGGCCAAGACATTGCCTTCCACATGCCGGTAGAGAGCCGGAATCGCCTTCCGTGAGAAAAAGTGGCGTTTGGGTACCTGCCACTGAGGAACCGCACATTCCTCAAACTCAAGGAAGGGGGCAGAGTCTACCAACTGAAAAGGTAGCAGTTGAAGTGCTAGCAATTTTGCCAAGCTAGCATTCAACCGCTGGGCATGTGGATGGCTGGGAGCGAACTTCTTTCGGCGGTGCAGCAGCTGGGGCAGGGAAATTTGCCTGGTACAATCTGACGTCGGTGTACCGAAAGCAGATTGCCCACAAGTACTTGGCTGTGACACACCTAATTCTACACCTTCATTCCTCTCAGTGCAGGTCTCAGAGAGGACTGAAGGTATAGTGGGGTTGGAGATCTCAGCTGATGAGGAGCAAGGAGAGGTCCTCTTTGTTCTTTGGTGTGGGTATTTTAGATACGCTTGCCAACGAACTGCATGGCAGGTCAACATATGTCTGGTCAAGCATGTGGTGCCCAAGAGGGAGATGTTTTGGCCACGCGAGATACGCGTGAGACATATGTTGCAAATAGCAGCGGTGCGATCTGATGCACTCGTCTCAAAAAAAGGCCCACACCAAAGAACTTTTTGAATAACGCACAGAGACAGCAGCGCCCTGCACATGCAGAGCTTTGGGGTGTGATGCAGTCAGTGTGCTGCCCTTAGGCTGGCCCCTGGAGGGCATCCTGCCTCGTTGGTGATGTGCCTCCTCCTCCTCCTCTCTCCTATCAGGCACCCACGTTGAGTAAGTGACCTCATCATCCCCTCCCTAATCATCAATGGAGCAAACCTGGCAGTATGCTGCAGCAGGGGGAGCATGACTGCCAGATTGCTATCCTTCTTGGGCACCCCCTCTTTCCGTGCTCACCTTACTACCTTCATCTAGCTCAGTATCATCATCAGAGCCTTCTAAACGCTGGCTCATCCTCCTTGAGCATGTACCCAACACTGTGGTCAAACAGTTCGAGGGACTCCTCAGGAGGACATGGTGGGGCTAGGTAAGGAGTCACAGATGCCATTGAGCCGAGGGAAGAGGCCGCGTTGGCAGCTGCTTTGCCAGACAAAGTACCCTGAGCATGGGTGAGGGAGGATGAGGAGGATGAGGACAGCTTGGTCATCCACTCGACCAAGTCTTCCACATGTTGCGGCTCAACACGGCCAGCTGCCGAAAAAAAGGCCAAGCATGTGCCCTCTTTTATTGGCTTGTGACTGTCTGCCTCTCCTTGTTGGCCTTCCAGACATACTAATGGCCTGTAGCTTCACTAAGCTGGGATATATATATATATATATATATATATATATATATATATATATATACACATATACTGCAGCTAGGATCAGGAAAACACCACCAACCTTCTACAGGTAGCTTTAGCTGAACACTGTGCAGAGGTCGCACTACACTAACGTGTAAATACTTTAGCTGCCTGCAGTAGTGATAGGGTCAGGAAAACACCACCAACCTTCTACAGGTAGCTTTAGCTGAACACTGTGCAGAGGTCGCACTACACTAACGTGTAAATACTTTAGCTGCCTGCAGTAGTGATAGGATCAGGAAAACACCACCAACCTTTTACAGGTAGCTTTAGCTGAACACTGTGCAGAGGTCGCACTACACTAACGTGTAAATACTTTAGCTGCCTGCGGTAGTGATAGGATCAGGAAAACACCACCAACCTTCTACAGGTAGCTTTAGATGAACACTGTGCAGAGGTCGCACTACACTAACGTGTAAATACTTTAGCTGCCTGCGGTAGTGATAGGATCAGGAAAACACCACCAACCTTCTACAGGTAGCTTTAGCTGAACACTGTGCAGAGGTCGCACTACACTAACGTATAAATACTTTAGCTGCCTGCAGTAGTGATAGGATCAGGAAAACACCACCAACCTTCTAGAGGTAGCTTTAGATGAACACTGTTCAAAGGTCGCACTAAACTAACTTGTAGCTTTAGCTGAACACTGTGCAGAGGTCGCACTACACTAACTTGTAGTTTTAGCTAAACACTGTGAGGAGGACGCACTACACTAACTTGTAGCTTTAGCTGAACACTGTGAGGAGGACGCACTACACTAACTTGTAGCTTTAGATGAACATTGTTCAGAGGATGCACTACACTAACTTGTAGCTTAAGCTGAACACTGTGCAGAGGTTGCACTAAACTAACTTGTAGCTTTAGCTGAACACTGTGCAGAAGTCGCACTACAATAACTTGTAGTTTTAGCTGAACACTGTGAGGAGGACGCACTACTCTAACTTGTAGCTTTAGATGAACACTATTCAGAGGACGCACTACACTAACTTGTAGCTTTAGCTGAACACTGTGCAGAGTCGCACTACACTAACGTGTAGTTTTAGCTGAACACTGTGCAGAGGTCGCACTACAATAACTTGTAGTTTTAGCTGAACACTGTGAGGAGGATGCACTACTCTAACTTGTAGCTTTAGATGAACACTGTTCAGAGGATGCACTACACTAACTTGTAGCTTTAGCTGAGCACTGTGCAGAGGTCAAACTACACTAACTTGTAGTTTTAGCTGAACACTGTGAGGAGGATGCACTACACTAACTTGTAGCTTTAGCTGAACACTGTGCAGAGGTCACACTAAACTAACCTGTAGCTTTAGCTGAACACTGTGAGGAGGACGCTTTACACTAACTTGAATCTTTAGCTGAACACTGTGAGGAGGAAGCACTACACTAACTTGTAGCTTTAGCTGAACACTGTTCAGAGCACGCACTACACTAACGTGTAGCTTTAGGTTAACACTGTGCAGAGGTCGCACTACACCAACTTGTAGCTTTAGCTGAACACTGTGAGGAGGATGCACTACACTAACTGTAAATAGTCCAGCTGCCTGACTGTGGTACTAATAGGATCAAAAGAACACCAGCAATTTTCTTCAGGTAGCTGTAAATACTGTAACAAGACAAGCCTGCCTGTCAGTAGGAAGATAATAGGAACGGATCTAGCTAAACTGAATACAGTGTATATATATATATATATATATATATATATATATATATATATATATATATACAATACCTGGGATGCATATATATATACACAATACACTGTGAGTGCAGCTAACTGACTGACTGTCCTGCCTAATCTAGCTAACTCAAATGAAATGACACTGTCTCTCTCTATCTCTCAGCACACCGGAACACACTACACAGGGCCGCCGTGCAGGCGGCCTTATATAGTGTGGGGCGTGTCCTAAACCCCCTGAGCCATAATTTGCCAATGCCACCCTGGCTTTGGCCAATTACAGCTCTCTCTACTGACGGCGCTGTGATTGGCCTAGCATGCGGGTCATAGTGCATGCTTGGCCAATCATCAGCCAGCAATGCACTGCGATGCCGCAGTGAATTATGGGCCATGACACGCCACACGAATTTGGCACGAACGGCCCATATCGTTTGCAATTCGACGAACGACGATGTTCGAGTCGAACATGGGTTCGACTCGAACACAAAGCTCATCCCTACTCCTGACAGAGCCAAAACAAATATCTGTCTGTGTAAACACACAAATCCACGTTCTGACAGTGGAGAGGAGACAGATCTGTGTTCCTAGTATATAGGAACACCAATCAGTCTCCTCCCCCAGGCAGTCCCATCCCCCCGCAGTTAAAACACACTGAGGGAACACATTTAACCCCTTGATCGCCCCCTAATATTAACCCCTTTCCTGCCAGTGACATTTATACAGTAATCAGTGGCTATTTACTGCTGTATAACTGTCAGTGGCCCCAAAAAATTGTCAAAAGTGTCCGATCTGTCCTCCGCAATGTCGCAGTCCCAATCAAAATCGCAGATCACCACCATTACTAGTAAAAAAATTTAAATAATAAAAATGCCATAAATCTATCCCCTATTTTGTAGATGGTTTTGCGATTTTTTTTTCCAAAAATATGTAGAAGATTACATATTGGCCTAAACTGAGGAAAAAAATCGTTTTTTTTTTTAAATTTGGGGATATTTATTATAGCAAAAAGTTAAAAATATTGTGTTTTTTGTCGTCATGGAGGAATGGAAGAGGACTCCAGTGGCAAAGTGTGAAGCTCTGGTGAACTCCATGCCCAAGAGGGTTAAGGTAGTGCTGGAGAATAATGATGGGCACACAAAATATTGACACTTTGGGCCCAATTTGGACATTTTCACTTAGGGGTGTACTCATTATTGTTGCCAGTGGTTTAGACATTAATGGCTGTGTGTTGAGTTATTTTGAGGGGACAGCAAATTTACACTGTTATACACGCTGTGCACTCACTACTTTACATTGTAGCAAGGTGTCATTTCTTCAGTGTTGTCACATGAAAATATATAATAAAATATTTACAAAAATGTGAGGGGTATACTTACTTTTGTGAGATACTGTATGTCCTAAATATGAGACAGTTTTTGTAAAAAAAACTGTAATATTCCTGGCCAGTGGGAATCTGCACAGAAGCGTATTACTTAATTTGGGAAGGCATGTTATAGGGTGATTTGAAAGGAGGAGATTATGGGAAACAGGGGCAAAGCAATATCAGCCCATAGCACAAAGTGCCCAAAATAGATCTGTGTATCAATATCACTAACTGTTACAGATTATATGAAATTTTAGTGAGTGGGTTTACATTAAGGAGGAGCTGAACTGCCCTGGATTTGGTTCAAGTAGGTCTTGTGAACTTCAAAGAAGTTTAGATACCAAACCTGAACTCTTTTGAAATCAATGAGAGCTGAATCCATCAAAAATGCCTAATTTAGATAAAGAGTTAGCAGAAAACTAGCATGGGGGAGGGAGGTCAATGCCCTGAGGAACATAAATTCATGCAAAATACATTTGGCTGGGAGCAGTGATTTTTTAAAGGACTGCCATTTATAATGGTTTTAAACTGATAGCAAATGACATTTCCCTTTTGGCTTCTATTTAACCACTTCCAGCTCAAGGCCGTCATATGATGTCCTTGACTTTCAGTGGGACTATCTGGATGATGCCTACAGCTACAGGCATCATTCAGATATCCTCTTTTTCAGCCGACGATTCTGTGCACTATAAGTATGATCATAGCGGCAGTTCAGCCGCTGTATCGTTCTTACAGGCAACGGGAGGAGACACCTCCCTTCCTGCTGCCATTTGTTGCTTCTCCGGGCTCTCCCGTGCCATCGGGGACCTGGAGAAAGAAACCAGATGTTCACCAGTCATCTCTATGACTGTGGGAGGCCCGGGTGTGACGTTATGACGTCACGTCTGGGCCGTGCGTGTAAACAAAGCCGCGATCGTGGCTGGAAAGCATGGGATCGTGATTTTTTTTTTATCTCATGCTTTCCAGCCTGGAGGAGAGATGTGGAGTCTTATTGACCCTGCATCTCTCCATAGAGAGGACCTGTCACACACCATTCCTATTACAATGGATATTTACATTCCTTGTAATAGGAATAAAAGGGAATAAAAAAAATAAAAGAGAAAGTGTAAAAATAAAAATAATAAAGTAAAATAAGCAATAAAAATAAAAAATTTTTTAAAGCGCCCCTGTCGCCAGTAGCTCACGCACAGAAGCGAACGCACACATAAGTCCCGCCCACATTTGTAAACGCAGTTCAAACCACACATGTGAGGTATCGCCACGTGCGTTAGAGTGAGAGCAATAACTCTAGCACTAGACCTCCTCTGTAACTTTAAACTGGCAACCTATAAAAAATGTTAAAGCATCGCCTATGGAGATTTTTAAGAACCGAAGTTTGGCGCCATTCCATGAGTGTGCACAATTTTAAAATGTGTTGTGTTCTTGTGTTGGGTATCTATTTACTTGAACGGGTCACACGGCTGACTCATACAATGAATTCATATTAGAACTGTTGAAATTCATCCTCACAAGAAACGTTTTCATGTTTGGTTCCTACCACTACCTCCAGGTGCAGGGTGTTGCGATGGGGACTCCATGTGTCCCATCGTATGCCAACCTGTACCTGGGGGGTGGGAGAGGAACCTATTTGCAAGGGATGACATAAAAAAAATCTGGATCTTGTGATGATTTTTCATCGGTACATAGATGACATTTTCCTGATATGGACAGGCTCTCTGCAAGAACTGACTGAATTCATGATCATTATCGGTGACAAAACATACAAATTAAAGTTCACTATGTCCTGTGACCAAAAACTGTTAGCTTCCTTGACATTCAAATATTTGTGGAACATGATGGTTCACTTGGTACTACTTTATTCAGAAAACCATCAGCAAGTAATGCTTTACTGCATGTCTCAAGTTCCCACCCTAGATCATTGCTTAATAGTATCCCCTATAGTCAATACTTAAGACTGCGACATAACTGCAGTAGAGACAGTGACTTCCAAGATGAAGCTAATCTTCTATATGGCCATTTAAGAAAAAAAGGCTATACCCATAATATTCCCATACATACCATTGCATTTAACAGAGCCAAGACTCATGTCAGAGATACCTTGATACATAAGGAAACAACTGAAAACAAGTCCCAGACTGTTAGATTTATTACTGCTTATATCAAGCAGCACAAACAAGTGAGACAAATCATTGAAAAGTTATGGCCACTCCTATTGGCAGATCCAATTGCCACTAAATATGTTGAGAAGCAACCCCAAATTACCTACAGATGTGCCAAATCTCTTAAAGATCGCTTAACGCAGAGCCATTACAAAATTCCTTTACTATCTAACCAATCTCCGGGTACTTTTTCATGTGGCAAATGTGACAAATGTCGTTTTATGCCTAATAACAATGAGGTAGGACTACCAAATGGACAGATCCACTCAATTAGATATAGAGTAACATGCCAAACTCAGGGCATAGTATACCTTATGCAATGTACATGCCAATGCTTTTACGTAGGCAAAACAAAACGTCCGTTTCACAAGAGAATCAATGACCATATTTCTCTTATAAAAAAACGTAAAATGGAAACGCCAATTAGTCGCCATGTGGGCCTCTTTCATGGTTTTAGTTTAAACACCTTCAAATTCATGGCTCTGGAGCATATTCCCCTTGATGCTAGAGGAGGTAGTAACGATCAAAAATTGCTACAATTAGAATCACGATGGATCTATTTACTTAAAGCCACAGTATACCCTGGAATAAATGATATGCTTAGCTATAAACCTTTTTTATAATCAATTGGTCTTGGATGCTCCCATAACCTTTGTTGTTTTCAACCCCATTTTTCCTCTTCTTCCCCCTTCCCCCCTTCCACCCTCTCCACCCCCCCTCCCCAAAAAAGACTTGACCGTGAATAATATATTCCTAAATCATCATTAATCATTATTTATGTTGATTTATTTAAATTTTAATAAAATCTAAAAGAATTGTTTTTTTTTCCCTTCAGGGTAATTCTCATAAAATTGTTATTATTAGTGGTTAACATATAATTGTGTCACAATAAAAATTAATTGCCATATAATTTGTTTATATTGCTATATTGTTATTTAAATTATGTGTGTTTTCCTTTCTTAGCCTTTATAATTATTTATCTGTGTATTTTTGTAAATGTATCTGCGTTTCCCTTTTTTATGGTTATGCATGTTCCCCAGTGTTCTTTCCACCTATAGCTCTGCCTTCGATCTTTTCCCTTCCTTAGGGAAATACTCTGCTTGTCAAGGCCCATATGTGCAGCTTTGGGCGACCGTATGGATGCCCAGGGTGCCGCTGCTAATTTAACCCGAAACCCTATTTCCTGCACGCACGGCGCATGCGTCACTGTGCTTTAGAAATCTCTGCTTGTCCTTTTACAAGCCGGCTTTTCTCCTCCCACCACCAGGGGGACTCCTTCCTCTACCTCCCTGACCGAGCTCTAGCACTCGGCGGCGGTGAAGGTGTCCATTGCCATGGTGATGCGCGCGCATGCGCAGTGCAGCTGTTACATCCGCATCTGGTCCTAAGGCCCAGATGGACGGTATAAATAGCCGCCATTAGCTGCATGGAGATGCTGCAGAATTTTTGGGACCCATGCACACCATTATGCTCTACCCAGGTAACCACCTTAAACTATTCTATCCAGGCTCTTTTAGCAATTATAGAAACTATCTTTAACATCCTCTCTTCCCCTTTTTTCGTTATTAAAGACTATGTCTCTATCCCGCTGGTGTTTATACAGCGAGTTATTATTTATTACTGCCCCATTTTTCTTTCTACTAGATATGCTCACCCAGTGAGTCATTATTTGATGGTGTGTTGGCCCCTAGCATCAAGCTAGCTGCTACATTTGCCCTTGTATTCTGATTTTTTAAGTTTTTTGCTCTTATGTCTGAGAGCTTATTCCATCCTTCCTCCAGTTAGTAGGGGTCAGTATTGTATTATTTTTTGTTTTTAGTTGGTCTTTTTTACCATCTATGGTCGCCTGTAGCACATGGGTATTGTGACGTAGCAGAAACTATTTGTCATTCTGGCAGTAGCAACAAGTCCCCTATTCATAGAAGATACGGGTAAGCAGCAGTGCCTTTTTCTTGGGAGATGCATATGCATAGATATTTTTGTAATTTTTGTAAGATTTGTAAAATGTAAATCACTTGTACAGACTTTTGAATCACTCTAATCTATTTAATTATTTATCTATTTTCTGTCAGAAGGCACTGTACCGTGCATGTGACCAGCATCCCCTGAAGAAGCCCGATATAGGGGCAAAACATGTAGGGAAGTCCATTTTGTATTGCTGTATCACTGTTATTGTACTGAATTGCATAATTACATAATTGACAATTTCCTTTATTTGCACCTTAAAAATCCCAAAATCTCCTTATCCACTATTTCTACTATATGGGATGTGGTGCTAGCCAAAATTGTGAGTATTTATGTTCAATAACATGTTTCATTCTATCTATTTACTTGGCGTAACTTCATCTTTCACATTATACAAAAAGTGGGCTAACTTTACCATTTTGTTATTTTTTAATTCATGAAACTGTTTTTGTTTTCTTTTAAAAACACGTTTAAAAAATTGTTGCGCAAATACCGTGCGACATAAAAAGTTGCAATGGCCGCCATTTTATTCCCTGGGGTGTCTGCTAAAAAATATATATATAATGTTTGGGGGTTCTGAGTAATTTTCTAGCAAAAAAATGATGATTTTCACATGTAGGAGGGGAGTGCCAGAATAGGCCCGTTATGGAAGTGGTTAAATAAAAAGCACACAGACCCCCTCCAAAGGCCCCCCAAATATTTGGGGGATCTTTGGTGGGGTCTTTGTGTTTTTTGTGATTTTTTACTTTCAAAAAGTTGGCAATGAAATGTCATTTACCAGCAATTTAAACTGTAAATCTTTTTGTCTGCAGCACATTTTACAACAGTGTGAAACAAAATTGGGTACAGGCCTTCGCCCTTTGAGTCTGGTATGGATTTTAAGTGGTTACCTCATGCAAAAAAGTGTGAGGTCCCACAGGAAATCTATTCTAGACCCTTCAGGTCTGCTACAGATTTGAAGGGGATTCTCATGCAAAAAAAAAAAAAAAACAAAAACAAAAAAAAATGTGAGCCACCCCCCCTAAAAAAAATCCATATCAGACCTTTAATCTAAGCCTAAAGGGTATATGATCATACCAGGCCACATACCCTCAAAATGGGGAATGTTAGGGGTATGTGGCCTGGTATGATTGGTCTCCTTCACACAACCCTGACCAGTGGTTGTGGGTGGTCTGTGGGTGGGGGGCTTATCAGAATTCGGAAGCCCCCTTTGAAAATAAGAGGGCACCTAGATACCACCCTCCCATGTGAATGAGTAAGGGGTACATGGTATTTCTACTCATTCACGAAAAAAAAATGTAACCTAGTAATAAAGACACTCAAACATTTGAAAGTCCTTTATTAAAAAAATAAAAATCCCCCAAAAAGTCGCTTGCTGTAAATCCATCATCAATAACGATGTCTACTGCTCACTTACTCTCTGAAATTAAAAGCCCAGCAAACCCGACGCACATGACCCAATGCCATTCAGCAGGGAATTTAATGTGGCTTAAAGGACTACATTGAAAATGCACAGATGTTTTAAATAATATGCCTGAGGGAATATCATGAAGCTGAAGGTGAAGTAAACAGTACAATTTACCCTTTAAAAGTTACATTTTTAAATTTTTAAAATTTAATGTGGGAGTTCCCCTTAAGATTCCAACCTGACTCTCATTTCCATGTAAACACAATAACAAACAGGGTGTTTGAGGATTCTGATTTTGTAAGAGTCACTAAAATTGTCACTGGGCACACTGGCTCAGCGCTCCAAAAAATGGGGACCATTCTCAAGAACGGGGAAAAGACCCAGAGTTGAGAATCCACGTACATATAATCCAATTTGAGTGCCAAACAAATATCCAAAAACCCAAGGTTAATGATCAAATGGATTCATAGCAGAATTCTGCCATGAATCCATTTTATTATTAAGTTACCTTGGTCTCTTGGAAGTTTATTTGGGGCCCTCATTTGATTATACAGTGGGGACGGAAAGCATTCAAACCCCCTTAAATTTTTTACTCTTTGTTATATTGCAGCTATTTGCTAAAATCATTTAAGTTCATTTTTTTCCTCATTAATGTACACAGCACCCCATATTGACAGAAAAACACAGAATTGTTGACATTTTTGCAGATTTATTAAAAAAGAAAAACTGAAATATCACATGGTCCTAAGCATTCAGACCTTTTACTGTGACACTCATATATTTAACTCAGGTGCTGTCCATTTCTTCTGATCATTAATGAGGGAAAAAAATGAACTTAAATGATTTTAGCAAATGGCTGCAATATAACAAAGAGTGAACAATTTAAGGGGGTCTGAGTACTTTCCATCCCCACTGTATGTGTGGCTTATTTCTGGGTGACCAAAAAAGGGAGGGTAGCAAGCATGTTCCCCACCCCCTTCCTGAGCCATACCATACTACATGCCTTTCAATACTGGGAGGGTACTTTACAAGGAAAGGGGGGGGGCTTCTTCACCTCTTGAAAAGCACTTTGTCCCCATTATGAAGGGAATAAGAGCTTCACCCCCACATCTATCCCTTGTGTTTATGTGAGAGATTGTTGTGGGGACTTATTGGAAACCCGTAAGGCACTGCTAGAATAAATGGGCCTCCAGATAGCCCTCCAGGGAAAGTGTATAGCGTACATCAGTATCGCTTATTTCTCAATAGCAGAGAAAAAAGAAGAAATATAATTATTAAACAGACACGCTGTGAAAAAGTACTTTAATAAAAAATCTATTTAAAAATGTATACATTTCCTGATGTATGATTCACTGATGTAAATCCAATCATGATAACCCACCATTATGACCACCATGTCTCTATGATGCTGACCATGCTTTTTTTTTTGCTACAAGACTTTCTTAAAAAAAAGTGTATGGTTATTTGGGGTGAATTTGGGGATTTAATCTGCCAAACTATATCCCTAGTTTTAAAATAATCCATGCACATCCACTGCTTAATGGCCCTGTAATCAATTTTTCATGAAATTGTTGCCTCCTTTCAACATTCTCCATGAGCTCTTAAATATCTAATTTACCCCCTCACTTCCATTTTTTGGAACAAGCAGTATATGTTGTGGTCTGTACTGCTCTATGTACACTACACAACCCATAGTCTATAGTCCCTAGTCCATCTTGGGAGTGAGCAAGAGAAGTGGGCTATGCTCTTACTTGCAGTGGGACCATGAAGCAGGGACGTGTAGTCAGGGGAGGCAGGTAAGCATGAAAAAAAGAGAATCGAGCTCCGAGGGTTGTAGCTCCGTGACCCGGGGTCACAGAGACAATTTGGGGGGTTTGTAGCCTAAGTCCTACCCCACCACTAGTAAAAATATGGGGCTCCAACAGCCTACGGTTCCAGAGATATGGGGCTCCTTGCACAGCCTATCAGAAGCTAAATACAGAGTGGCCACTTTAAATGCAAGCTTACACACTCTGCAGAAGACTGAGAGGATAAGCTCACAGTGCCTCTCCTCACTTGTTCCCAGCTCAATAAACAGCTTGGAGTCTTGGACCAATAGTAAAATACCATTGGTCCCGATTGTCCAATAAAAATGCTGCTGTTGAGGCACGCCTCTCACTGCAGTGTCATAGAAGGGGCATGTGTCTAAAAGACAAATGCTCCCTTACAGTCCAGCCCTCTTAACTACAAGGAAAAAACATGTGTTTATGAGAATAAGATTTACCCACAATCCCATGTTTTCTCACACAGTTAAGAGGGAGAATGAAAATCTGCTGCCTGCTGAAATGGTACTGTTATATTCAAGCTAAATCAAATACTATTATGCTATATGTTATAAGATAATTATTTATCTATTTACTGTGAAATTACTGGTTGGAAGTTATAACTTCAAACTTCAGTAATTTGTCCTTAAAGCCACCTGCTTGAGTACAGATTTTGAAACTATAGTAAATTACCTTAAAAACAATATATAATAGTTATTTGTATATTAATTATAGTAATTAACCCCTTGCCACCCAGGCCAATTCTGACACTTCTCTCCTACATTTAAAAATCATAATTTTTTTTCTAGAAAATTACTCAGAACCTCCAAACATTATATATATATATATATATATATATATATATATATATATATATATATATATATATATATATATATATATATATATATATATATATATATATATATATATATATATATATATATATATGTATATATGTATATATATATATATATATATGTATATATGTATATATATATATATATATATATATATATATATATATATATATATTGTTTTAGCAGTTTAGAGTTCAGGAGACAACCCAAGGTTGTCCTAAACCTGAATCTCATTCCTCGTTTCAATAAGTTTTTATTGAATTTTCAGATAATGTAGAAAAAAATTAAACTACAAAAACGAACAAAGACTTAGACATACACATACCAGTCAGAGTGGTTATGTTCATGGATAAAGATTGTATAACAGTATAACATAGGATGGAGAATAGTATTCGGAAATAAACATTACAAACCATATTAAAGTGGTTGTATACCCGCAGAAAAAAAAAAAGCCCTGTAAGGCACAGGCATAATGAGCTAGTATGCACCGCATGCTAGCTTTTTATGAAATAACTACCTTAGAAGAAGGTCCCCATATTGCAGGCCGATCCACGCCGAGGAAGCTGATATTTTGCCCTCCGTTTCGGGGTTCGTAGCTCCGGCGCTGTGAGTGGCCAGAGCCGCAATGACGTCACTTCTGCGCATGTGCGCTGGAGACTTCTTCCCTGCAAGGTTCGGCAGCGTCTGCCGGACCTTTAGCTGGGCATTCACAGTGCATGCGCCGCTGACGTCAAAGGCTGCATGCAAAGTGAATTTCTCCTAAACTGTACAGGTTTAGGAGATATTCATTTTACCTACAGGTAAGCCTTATTATAGGCTTACCTGTAGGTAAAAAATTTAAAAATGGGTATACAACCACTTTAAGCTGTTAAAGTGTACTTATACGTAATCAATATTTGGAGCCTTCTGAGTATCACTCAATCCATGGATTCCATAAACTTTAAAGCGGAGTTCCACCCAAAAGTGGAACTTCCGCTCGTTGTACTCCTCGTCCTTTCTGGTGCCACATTTGGCATCTTTCAGGGGGCAGGGGAGACAGGATACCTGTCTAATACAGGTATCCTATTCCCACTTCCGGGTGCCTCAGCCGCGGTATTGACATCACCACCCCGGGCTCCCTCCTCCTCCCTCCTCCTTCCCGTAAGGCTTCACTGCCGGCTTCCCTTACTCGCAATGGAGGTGACATGCACCCGACAACTGATGGAAACATCAGCTGCGGTGCCAACATCGCTGGACTTCAGGACAGGTAAGTGTCCTATTATTAAAAGTCAGTAGCTGCAGTATGTGCAGCTGCTGGCTTTTCATTTTTGCAGCTGTAGGCAGAACACCGATTTAACTGTCTCAAAGTTCCCTACACTGGATGAGAACAGAACCTCATACGAACCATGAGTATGGATTGTTTGAGTAACTTCTGCAACCTCTGGGGTATTTGGGTCTTTCCAGTGTCTAAGAATAGTTAAGCATGCTGCAAGTAGTATGTGTGAGACTATAGTTCTGTAGGATGGAGGAACAGATTGCAACTCCAGCGACAAAATCGTCATTCCAGGAGATAGTACTAGAATAATTCTGGTGAGTTTGGTATGGATTTTAGTTATTTGTGCCAAGAACGTGTGTAGTCTTGGCAGGACCACAAGATGTGGAAAAGGGTTCCTGGTGCACCACACATCCTCCAGCAATTGGAAGAGGTGTTTGGAAACATTTTCGTTAGGCGGTATGGCATCAAATACCAGCGTAACAAAATTTTTTGGTACAACTCCCAGAGGTTTGTGCTTTTGGTGGATGAATAAGTGGAACTTAGGGCATTTTCCCATTGGTCTACATGGAACTCTTTGCCTATTTCTTTTTCCCATGCAATAATTGAGGAGGATTTAACAAATGTATTCTTCTCCTGTACAGGAGTGAAATGCCCCTTGGTACCTCCTTGGAGGACTGATAGTATTGAACCAGCTTCCAGGGCAATGAGATCTGTAAACAATTGTTTGCCCTCACGAAGTAGGCTATCTGGGTATATTTATATATTTTTTACTGGAGGAAAGATTATATTCCAGTTGCAGGGTTCTGAATGATTTAAGTGATGGGCCAGCCTGTAGATCTTCAAGCTGGGAAATACCCTGTTCATCCAAGTAGTGAGGTTAAGGTCTGGTAAGAGAAGTTGTATTGTGGAGATAGGAAACCTCAAGGGTATTGCCTTCCCACTCCATTGTTGGGTTTTACATACATGCATCCATGAGTGTATAGAGGCTAAAATGGGAGGGGCAAGTCTAGTATCTAGTGTCCTGATGTGGGGTGATGCTATTAGAAAGTTGTATAAGTTCCCACCTGGAATCTGGGTTTGTTCTAATTCTACCCATAAGGAGCTGGATTCAGGGGACGCCCAGTTTCTCAATTGTGCTAAAAGAGTTGCATCATAATAGTCTTGTATATGGGTATGACTCATTCCTCCGGCATTCCTATGTTTGGTCAATTTACTAAATGCACAGAGTGCCTTCTTACCCTGACATAGGTATTTGTTCAGTATGGATTGAAGGCTGTTAAAGAGTAACTTCACCTTCATGGGGAAAAAAATATATAAATAAAGAAATAATAATATAGCGCATATGATTGCGACACTAATCATTTTGTAATTGAATGTTGTTAAAAATTATCTTTCCTCGCCCTGAGTCAGGGGGTTGAGCTACTACTTTACCTACCCATTTCTCCTTTATTTTCTTATTCTTTCACCCCTTCCTCTTTCCCCTCCTTCTCTCGTACCTTCTCTCTTACATCTTCTTTATATTGCATAGGCTCTCACGTAGCTTATGGCAAACCTCATTTACCGTCTAACAGTTTATAGTATGACTTAGCAACGATCTAGCACCACTTACTGCTAAAATGTCTGTACTTGATATATTCCTGTTCTAGTATTACCTAGAATTTACTGTGTTCTGTTTTTGTTCTTTTATCTGCTGAGATAACTAATAAAACTGTTATTTTAAAAAAATTACCTTTCCTTTGCAATCTGCAGCCAATGCAATTTTCTGAGAATACGTTGCAATATGGCTACCTGGAGTTTTCTGTAAACAGAGTGTGTACTGACCACTCCCTAGAAACATCCTTTCCTGCTTGTGTGATTGGCTTACCAATTTTCTCAGAAGTCTGCCTAAAGCCTCGTACACACCATCGGATTTTCCAACGGGAATTGTGTGATGACAGGCTGTTGGTGGAAAATCCGACCATTTGTACGCTCCATCAGACAATTGTTGGCCAACTTTCCATGGACAAATGTTGGATGGTAGGTTTATAAATTTTCCGCGGTCAACGGTCTGTTGTCGGATTTTCCGAGTGTGTGTACACAAGTCCATCAGACAAAAGTCCAAAGCACAAACACGCATGCTCGGAAGCAAGGACGAGCCGGAAGCGGTCGGTCTTGTAAAACGACTGTTCGTAATGGAGAATTAACATTTCAAATTATGAAATCTCGAAATGCAGCGCACATTCTCTTCTTCTTTAATGGGATAATAATGAAGCTGCTTTGCTGGTGATACTGATGGAGTTGTGCCAAACGTATATAAAAAGGCTTTTTTTTTCTAGTGATATCAAGAATAATATATAAAATGTTTTTTTTTTGGTCAAGTTACCACAACACCATTATCCCGTAGTTTTCTATATCAACTATACAACTATGTTAGTATCCTTTGTTAATTTTACATTGTATTTTTTAAAATGTAACTGTCTACTCCTAAACTGTCATTTGAAGTAAAACACATAGTATTATTCTACACAATTTTTTTTATTGTGCATTAAAAAAAGAAAACAAAGAAAATTAGACATGCTATCTGCCAATAAAACTTAACTAAAAAGTGCATTCTATGCATCCAAAAATATAGAAAATATACCAAATCAAATCATTATTCAACCAAAAAATAAAATAAAAGCCTCATGCATGTGTCCTGCTTCTTAATATAGGTGGTCAACAATGCCAAGAGTTGGTGAAAGCAGGGGTCCTGTCAGGAAAGGGTCTGTCCACTGGTAAGATCTATCATTTGGCGTGCAGTACTGAGGTCCACCAGCAGGTGTCTCCTGGCAGTTTGGAACTGTCAGGAGAGTCTTTCACTGCTGGTGTTATGTCATCATTGGGCCGCAGTACTGACGTCCACCAGCGCATGGATCCTGGCAGCATGGAGCAGACAACACTCCCTGCACTCAGGTGTTACATGAGGACAATCACTGGCAGTCCCATAAATACCCGGCAAGCCCTCACATGCTTGCCTTGGTATCTTTCTTCCCTGTATCCTGTATCCTGTATCCTGTATCTGAACCTGAGCCTGCACCCGATCCCATCCTGATGCTGTCCCTCCTGTGTTCCAGTTCCCTTGTAAGCCTGATCCCACTCATTATCTCCCTCTCCTATCCTGCCCTTGTTAAGTTGCTGATGCCCTGTGTATGACCCTGGCCTGGCTAACGTGTTTGATTTCGGTACTATCCTTTGGCTGTATATATTATCTGTTGTCTGTGGGTTTCTGTTGGTTGGTTGAGCACTATTTGTATTTGGGGTGTTTACGTATTTATATCACTTATCTTAAATAAACATTATTCTTATTCACTTTACATGTGTTTTGGTTTCCTCTTTGCAGTCCACACAATCTGGTCACACCTGTTCATGACAGTATACCAAGGCCATCTCTGACCAGAAGTGGCTTCACAGGGGAACCATCTCGGTTCTGTTTCACGTTGCTGGGATGAATTACGATATAATTGTTTATTATGCTCTGCTGGCAACAGAGAGTTCTGAATATCTCCATCAGACATTGAAAGGGTGGTCCAGTGATCAGCTGCTGGAGATTATCCGTTTAGCTCACTCTGTGGTTGATCAGGGCAGTATATTGTTTGAGGATGTTCAGCCTTTGATTGGAATGTGTACAGAGCTGGCTCTGCCCTGTAAACCCAAAGGGCCATGATGAATTTTCTCCCCCCTTCAGCATTAACCAGGTTGCGTCCTTAATATGGCTGTTGGAGGATGACTCTGCAACCTTTTTGGAAAACTATTCGGTTTGTCCCAAACAGTTGTTGAAAGATTGTATAGATGAAGTGCAGTCCCTGGTCAGACAGAGGGTATGTGAGCCCACTTTTGTGCTACCTGTATTTCAGGCATGGTCAGACCTATTATGCCCAGCTTCTATCAGCTTTCCACAACCCAGACCTGCTAAACACCTGCCTGCTCAGATGTCCTTTCTCCCATCACCCCTGGTAACCTCAGCTAGAGTCCAATATTCCCTGCTCCCCACCATGTATCAATACCCTGTTTCTACTTCCTGCACCTATCCTGCCTCTTCTCTACTACCTGCAACTTCCCCACAAAAACTTCCTCTGGCCACTGTTCCCCCTTCCTTGCCATATCCAAGCCCTTCTCGGAGGAATGATGTGTACTGGAGGGAAGATGAGGATTTTTCAGTTCCCAAGCTCCGGGATAACAGTGATATAAGTGGGAAGGAGACCACGGAACTGGAGAGAGGGATATCGATCGTTTAGGATTCCGGCTACAGGATCTACTCACACATGCCCATTACCTCTGCAGGGGTTGGGTGTTCCGGTGAGTGAGGGCACAAGTGGGGGTTCAACAAAAGACGGATAACATCAGACACAGCAAACCTGTCTGGGATCACTTGGATGCACACACCATTTGTGCACAGGGATTTTTTTCCACACTCATAGGACAATTTATATTGGACGATTTTTTTTTTTTTATAACTGACAATTTTTATTATTTTCCACAGAAAAACAATACAGCATTATAGCATTGGGTACAGGGAGAGAAAGAGATCATATTGTCACATTTCAATTCGGCATAAAATCACCCAAACGTTGGGCGGAGAAGCCTTTCAGTATAAACAGTTAGTGAGAAAGTGAAGTGGGTCTACTGGATTATAATACATCTCAGACATTATATCTGTTAGTACCCTTTGCATAAATGTATAAATTCACAAAAAGAAAAAGGAAAGAAAAGAGTAGAGAAAGGAAGAAGAAGGGGGAGGGGACGACCACCCATCTCCAGAACCCGGGACAAGTCGGTGGGGGATGGGTCATAACTACATAAATGACACATATCATTAGGTCGCAGGAGTCTCCAACAGAATCCAGGGTTCCCAAATACGGTTATGCTTTTCAAGAGTATCATTTAATGAGGCCGTAAGATATTCCATTCTCTTGACATCTCTGATCCTGGAATGCAGCTCAGTCAGTGAGGGGGTCTCTCTCTTTTTCCACTTTAGAGCCACCAAACAACGTGCTGCAGTGAGCACATGGGCTAGGAGTTTTTTGGATATTTTAGAGAAGGTGGCAGGTGGAAGGCCCAAGAGAAAAATCCTCGGATCAAGGAGCACCTCAGCATCAAAGATGGTCTGGAGTAGGGATTATACCATACCCCAGTAGGGGATGATTAGAGGGCAGGTCCAATAGACATGAAATAGTGTTCCCCTACCCTTATAGCATCTCCAACAGCGGGAGTCAGCCGTGGGGTATATGGAGTGGAGCAGGTCAGGGGTCTGGTACCAATGAAATAGAATCTTATATTGATTTTCTTTATAAAGCGTGCATATGGAGCTTTTAGTAGCCTGGGTCCATATGGATTGCCAGGTCTTTAAGGATAAGTCTATGCCCAATGCCTGCTCCCACTTAGCCATATATGAATGTCGCGGTCCATCTGGTGAGATGTCAGTGACCAGTATCTGATAGGTGCGGGAAATCATGCCCTTGGGGGACGAACCCTCCAAACATAGCTTTTCAAAGTCTGTTAGAGGAGAAAATCTTAAATTCGACCTCAATGATTGTGCATAGTGGCGTATTTGTAGGTAACTGAAAAAGGCCTGTTTGGGAATACCAAAAGTCTCTTGCAGTTCTTGGAAGGATCGCAGCATTCTGGTTTTAGGGTCAATTAGTTGTCCATAGCGGAATATGGCCTTATCCATCCAGAAATGGGACATCTGTGAGGTTAAGCTGTCAGGGATATTGGGTGTAAATAGGAAAGAAGTAACTGGGGAAGATGTAGTGGAGAGCGGATATTTCAATTTGGCCCGTCGCCATAGTGTATGTAAGAGAGCCATTGGTCTTAGCAATTGTGCGCTGCCGGGAGGAATATCAGAGCTCCAGAGCATGGAGTTTGGGTGTATGGGGGCTAGCCACAACTTTTCTATCTGTGTCCACCTATTGTAAGCATGTAGGGTGCACCAGGAGGCTATAGGCCTTAATTGAGCTGCTAGATAATACTTAGCTATGTTGGGGAACGCCAGTCCACCTTGGTTACATGGAGCATATAGAACCGATCTAGCAACGCGGTGTCTTTTGTAATTCCAGAAAAAGTTTATCAGGTCACCCTGAAGTTTTTTTAGGTGTGAGCATGGGATGGGGATAGGGAGCGTCTCAAAAAGATATAGAAGTCTAGGTAGTATTGTCATCTTCAAGGTTGCAAGTCTGCCAAAGAGGGACAGTTTCAGAGATTTCCATTTAGTTAGAGAGGCTCTGATAGAAGCGAACATTTGGGGGAAGTTGGCCTTGTATAGAGTATCGTATGTGGGTGTGATATGTATTCCCAGGTATTTTAAGGAAGAGGACCGCCAAGAGTATGGGAATGTTTGTGAAAGTGTTGAAAGTGTATGGGGGGATAAATTAAGAGGAAGAACCTCCGTCTTAGAACTGTTAATTTTATAACCCGAGAGGGTGCTATATCTCTCCAGCTCCACTTGTAAGTTCGGGAGAGATATGCGGGGCTGGGTGAGAGTGAGGAGAACATCATCCGCAAATAGGGATATCTTAAAATCTCTAGTACGAACTGGAATACCATGAATACTTGGGTTATTTCTGATATGGGCTGCTAGTGGTTCAATGCATAGGGCATATAAGAGAGGGGAGAGTGGACAACCTTGGCGAGTCCCATTAGAGATCAGAAAGGTAGGGGAAGTGGCAAAGTTAGTACGAACCTGGGCTGTTGGGGCCGAATATAGATGGGTGATAGCTCGGAGGAATGGGCCCTCCAGTCCGGTTGAGAGTCGCGAACAGAAAAGGCCAGCCCAGCCTGTCAAAGGCTTTTTCGGCATCCAGACTGAGCAGTACTGCCTCCATTGTGTTCCTGTTCGCGACCTCCACCAGGTCAATAACTCTACGGGTGTTATCCCCAGCCTGTCCACAAGGGATAAAGCCCACCTGGTCCCTATGGACCAGGGACGGCATGAAGTTGTTTAATCTATTTGCCAGTAGTTTCGTAAAAATGTTTAAGTCTGTGTTGAGAAGTGCTATCGGTCTATAATTGGACGGAAGAGTGTGATCTTTCCCTGGTTTTGGGATTAGTGTCAGGTAGGAGTTTTGCATATCTCTGGGAATGGGTGTGTCAGAGAGAAATTAATTAAAGAGATTTGTCATATGGGGAAGTAAATGTGGTAGGAACGTCTTATAATAAAGGTACAGTAATCCATCAGGTCCAGGGGCTTTATTATTTGGCAACAGTTTAATTGTTTCCGCTATCTCCTCCTCTGTAATGGAGGCGTTAAGAGTCTCCAGAGCAGAGGAGGTAAGCCTAGGAGTGTCCATTTCTGCTAAATAGGTGTGGATGGCCTGCGATAGGTCAGAAGGGGGTGGGTTGTGCGGAACATTCGGATCATTATACAGTGCAGAGTAGAAGTCATGAAAAAGTTGTGCTATTTTGTCAGGGTGGGACCGAAGGACGCCATTTGCCTCCCTAAGTTGTGTAGTAGTAGTTGTTGCTGCTTTGTCGCGAAGTTGCTTCGCCAAAAGCGTATGTGGTTTGTTGGCTTTGTCATAATAAGTCTGTCTAAGCCTAATCAACGCCTTTTCTATCTTACCCAGTTCGATGTCCTTCAGTCCAGCCCTTATACTAGTGAGTTCTCTAAGAATTGTTAGGGACGGGAATATGAGCAAGCGTGCTTCTAGATGTTTAAGTCTGTCTAAAAGGGCACTACATGTTGCATTAGCATTTCTTTTTAAGGCTGTGGAGAGCGAGATGCATTGGCCTCGGAAGACCGCCTTATGGGCTTCCCACAAAGATGAGGTGGAGATCTCAGAGGAGCAGTTTTCCGCAAAGTACAGCTTCAAAGTTTGCTCTAATTCTATTCTAGAAGGATCATGCTTAAGTAGAAAATCATTTAGACGCCAATGGCATTTACGAAAGGAGCTTGGGGAGAGTGCCAGGGAGAGTGTAATCGGGGCATGGTCTGACCAAGAAATAGCTTGGATGTCTGAGTTCGTACATGTTCGCAACGTCGGGGCATTAACAAAGAAATAATCAAGTCGTGAGTGGGACATATGGGGATGAGAGTAGAAAGTGAATTCTTTAGCTGATGGGTAGGTGGTACGCCAGGCATCAAACAGGGCATATTTCCTAGTAAGTTGGTGAAACTGGGTGGCTGCTCTATTGGCAGTTACTTGGGATTTCCTCTGACCCATTGAGTGTTTATCAAGACCCGGAGAGTGGACCAGATTAAAATCTCCTCCGATCACCAGGTATTGATGGGGGGTCTTAAACAGACGGTCAAAGACCCTAGACAAAAAGGGGATTTGATTCGTATTTGGGGCATAGACATTGCAGAGAGTGATATTCACCCCTCTCCAAAGGCCTCGGAGGATGAGGTAGTGTCCCAATGGGTCAGAGTATAGAGATTGTAACTGGAAGGGGGAGCCTTGCTTAAAAAGGATTGCTACCCCTGCTCGTTTATGTGGGCCAGAGGCCTGGTATATGTGAGGATATTGTCGTCGTGCAAATGTCATGGTGCCCGTTTTATCAAGGTGGGTCTCCTGAATAAAAATAATGTCGGCTTTAGACCGTTTGAACTCTCGTAGCGCTAGGCTTCTCTTAACATTTGAGTTAAGGCCCTTTACGTTTAGTGAAAATATGTCAATCATGGTGGGTGATTTGTGGAGAGAAACGGTAGCTTACCTAGCGGATGTGGTAGAGTCTTGGAGTATAGGAGGTCCCTATAGTGGGTCTCCATGGTGATTGCGTTTTGGAGGTCTGCGGCCCCCCGAACATGAATCCGGTCCCGGAGGTGGGCGGCGCCCAAAAAGTTGAAGAGGGGGAGAAGAATGAGGATAGTAGTAGGAGAAGAGCAGAGAAAAAAGTACAAAAAACAGAAAAAAAACACAAAGGTTAGTGCAAAATGAAGGTTAGTTAACCATTCACAATATAACCCACCTATACAAAATGATGGGGTGGGGAACTCCGGAGGGCCCCCTCTGACACAGGAGGCAAAAGTGCCATTGCCAGAGAGAGTAGAAGAAGGAGCCATTCGGAGAGCCCCGGGGGGGAGGAGAGGATGGACCCAAGGAGGGGATAACCCCCTTCCGGACCCGCCTGCATCTAAATTAAAAAAATTAAAAGTTAAATAACAGGAAAATTATGGAACCTGCAAGCGTCAACTGGTAACTGACATATCTATACTCATGACTATGGCCCGTATATAAGAATAACCCATTGAAGCTATTGATTCGTAAGATTTGGAGCAATAGTAAGATATGTTTTGTAAATTCAAAAATGATGATATAAAAATACAAGTATAAGAGATATCTCTCTTCTTAATAGTATACCTTCCCAACTAACCATGCCCCACCTCTGAGACAGAAAATAGGAGGAAGAGGAAAGAGAGAGAGTAAGTGAGTAGGTGTAGGTAGATGCAGAAAGGGTGAGATGGGAGGGGGAAGGGAAAGGGGGGGGGGAGAAGAAGGAAGGGAGAAAAGAGGAAGAAGAGAAAAAATAAAAAAGGGGGGGGGTATGAGAAAGAGGAGGAGCATGGGGGGGCGGAGGATGGCATAACCCGGCTAGCTATGCAAGACCTATCTAAACCTTATAGTCACAATCATACATGTGATGTTAACTTAAGAGATTCTGGTTGCTGAGTAGGTCCATACTATGGATGAGTGGGATAAGCAGGATATGTCTCCGGGTTCTCAGGTAGAGAAATAGGAAGAGACAGGCCGTGTAAATCTGGAGTCAGACATCTAGGCAAGGAAGGGATTCAAATGGGCAACAGTCATCCCTGACCAGGTGGTGGGGAAGGGCCCCCAGACCGCGGTCTTGTGCGTTTTTCTGCCTGTGACTTGGATCCAAGGTTCTGAGCGAGGTGGGGGTGCTGACAGTGGTTCCCATCCAGGGGTAGGTGGTACCGGAATGTCCAATTCTCTGCAGAAAAATTGAAGATCTTCCGGGTATCGGAGGGTTGTGGACTTTCCATCTTTTTTTGCCGTGAGGCTAAAGGGGAAACCCCAGTGATAGCGAAAGTCATGTTCCCTTAACAGGGTGAGGAGTGGTTGCAAAGATCTTCTTTGTTGGAGGGTGATCCATGAGAGGTCTGGGAAAAGTTGTAGGGAGGCCCCGTCAAAATCAATGGCATGCATATTTCGCGCCTTTCTCATAATGTCCTCTTTGAGGGTGTAGTTGTGTACCCTGCAGATCACATCTCGCGGGCGGGATCCTGGCCCACGAGGATGAAGAGCTTGGTGTGCCCGATCAAGCTTAACTCGCTGGTGTTCTGGGCGACCTAGAATGCTGTTGAAGATGGCTTGCAAAGTCACATTCAGGTCTTCTTCTTGTGTCGCCTCAGGTAGGCCTCTGACCCTAATATTGTTACGCCTACCTCTATTGTCGAGGTCTTCAAGGTGGCGTTGGAAGTCTCTAAGGGTGGCGGCTTGTAAAGTTAAGCGATCATGTATTTGTGAGATTTCAAATTTAGTGTAGGTTGTTTCTTCCTCTAAGGATGCGACTTTGGTGGACAACTGGTGAAGATCAGTGCGAAGCATGCCAATCTCAGTTCTACAAGTGTCCCGCACTTCTTGAATTAGCATACGGAAGTCCTGTTTTGTGGGCATACAACGAACGTAATCTCGCCAAGATGTACATGCTTCAGGGTCAGGGTCAAAATCTGATACAATGTGGGCATGGGAGCCCTGCACTACAGCTGAATAGGAAGCTGGCATGGGGGGTCCCCTCTGAGGTGGAATTGAAAGGGGGGTAGTGCTGGAGTGCTTAGCTAGCAATGGGCCCTGCGGGCTCTTCGTGTGTGAATAAGCCCCCTGGGATCCTGATGTCCTTGGGGCCTGGGAAGGTGCTGGAGCCTGGGCTGTGTCCCTCTGGAGGGGGGAGAGAGAGGAGGTTCTGTCCCTATGTGGTTGAGAGCGTTGTGGCAGGGAGCGGGGGTCCCATTCTGGAGCAAAGGAGTCACAGGAGGGGGATGGCTGGCCGGAGGATAGAGAGGGCGCAGGCCCTATGAGGCATGAGGGGAAAGTCTGCGATAGGCTGCCCAGTATATGGCCTCCGGAGGGGGGGTCGGTTGAGAGGTCAGCAGGGGGGATCGGAGAGTGGGCAGTGTGTAAGTCACCCTCGGATCCATACCTGTTGCTCCTGTGGTCTGGGGAGGCTTGCAGAGGAGGAGATGGAGAGATTGCTGCGTGTGGCGCCGGCGCCATCTTGGCCTTGTGGTGTTCGGCCGTAGCTCCCTGCCCGAAATACTCGGTAATGAGTGGTGGGGGGACCGAGGAGGAATGGGTAGCATGTCCTCTGGGATCCGGTTCCTTATTTTTGCGTGGTTTGCCCATGATTAGTGGCGGAGAGATGCAGGTTCCAGCTCTATGCAGGCAGGCCGGAGCGGCAGCTTCAGTGAGACACGTCTGCTCGGGAAGCCATCCAAGCCACGCCCCCTATTGGATGATTTTTATTGAAATATTTGGTTGCACACAGTATTATTACATAGTTTTTTCTTGATTGCATATATTCACTAAATAATTCCTCTTTTTGTTTGTTTTGCATTTATTTTGTCGTTTTTATATCATTTTTGGGATTTTTCCAGCCAACATTAGAAGATTTCTAGTTGCTGTTTTTTGGTGTCACATTGTTCTGAATATTCATTATTGGGATTTTCAACATGGATATAATTGGTGTTTTATTCACGAAATAATTCCTCTTTTTGTTTGTTTTGCATTTATTTTGTCGTTTTTATATCATTTTTGGGATTTTTCCAGCCAACATTAGAGGATTTCTAGTTGCCGTTTTTTGGTGTCACATTGTTCTGAATATTCATTATTGGGATTTTCAACATGGATATAATTGGTGTTTTATGTTTTAGTTTCACTTTTATTTTACTTTATATATTTTTTGGTGATTTGCATACCTAACATCTTAAATGGTACATACATTCTAAAGGGTTTTAGCACTTTTTTTAGCAAGTTTGTTGATGCACCCTGATGGACACATTTTTTCACGTTGAGGTTTTAAAAATTTTTTTGTGAACAGCGCCAATTCCCCTATCAGAGTATTTTATCACTTGGACTTCACCTTGGTGTTTTCCTTTTTTGGGGGGCTGCAGTTCTTGCTGGTACTTGTCCTAAGCACTGAATATTTGAATTTTATTACTTCGTTTCAATATGCCTCACCTCCTACCAACAGTCCTACAGCCACCTACAGATCTCCAGCAGTTAAGCCAAAGAAGAAACAGAAGTTCTTCCCCACTCACATGATCCTGCCAGTAACCCAACTTGCTTCCACACCAACCAACCTGCTCCAGTCTGCTTGCATGCCAGCTGAACCTGATAACTCACCTGATTCTGCCAAAACTCTGCCTGCTATCCAGCCAGTGTCTCTGCCTGAAGTTCCTGTGCCCCAATCTGATGTTCCTGTGTCCATGTTCCACTCCGATGTTTCAATGCCTGCCGACCAGTCTGATATGCTTACCATTCAACCTGTTGTGCCAGTGTCCGCTGTCCAGCCGGATGTGTTCCTGTCTGCTGCCCAGCCTGATGTGTTAGTGTCTGCTGCCCAGCCTGATGTTTTCCTGTCTGCTGCCCAGCCTGATGTGTTCCTGTCTGCTGCCCAGCCTGATGTTTTCCTGTCTGCTGCCCTGCCTGATATGTTCACATGATCCCACCAGTAACCCAACTTGCTTCCACGCCAACCAACCTGCTCCAGTCTGCTTGCATGCCAGCTCTACCTGATAACCCACCTGATTCTGCCAAACCTCTGCCTGCTATCCAGCCAGTGTCTCCACCTGAAGTTCCTGTGCACCAATCTGATTTTCCTGTGTCCATGTTCCACTCCGATGTTTCAATGCCTGCCGACCAGTCTGATGTGCCTACCGTTCAACCTATTGTGAGAGTGTGCGCTGTCCAGCCAGATGTGTTCCTGTCTGCTGCCCAGCCTGATGTATTCCTGTTTGCTGCCCAGCCTGATGTGCCTCTGTCTGCTGCCCAGCCTGATGTGCCCAGCCTGATGTGCCACTGTCTGCTGCCCAGCCTGATGTGCCACTGTCTGCTGCCCAGCCTGATTTGGTCCTGTCGGCTGCCCAGCCTGATGTGCCAATGTCTGATGCCCAGCCTGATGTGCCACTGTCTGATGCCCAGCTTGATGTGCCACTGTCTGATGCCCAGCCTGATGTGCCACTGTCCGATGCCCAGTCTGATGTGCCACTGTCTGCTGCCCAGCCTGATGTGTTCCTGTCAGCTACCCAGCCTGATGTGCCACTGTCCGCTGCCCAGCCTGATGTGCCACTGTCTTCTGCCCAGCCTGATGTGTTCCTGTCCGCTGCCCAGCCTGATGTCCGCTGCCCAGCCTGATGTGCCACTGTCTGCTGCCAAGCTTTATGTGCCACTCTCTGCTGCCCAGCCTGATGTGCCACTGTCTGCTGCCCAGCCTGATGTGCCACTGTCCGCTGCCCAGCCTGATGTGCCACTGTCCGCTGCCCAGCCTGATGTGCCACTGTCCGCTGCCCAGCCTGATGTGCCACTGTCCGCTGCCCAGCCTGATGTACCACTGTCCGCTGTACAGCCTGATGTGCCACTGTCCGCTGCCCAGCCTGATGTGCCACTGTCCACTGCCCAGCCTGATATGCCACTGTCCGCTGCCCAGCCTGATGTGCCACTGTCCGCTGCCCAGCCTGATTTGTTCCTGTCGGCTGCCCAGCCTGATGTGCCACTGTCTGATGCCCAGCCTGATGTGCCACTGTCTGATGCCCAGCCTGACGTGCCACTGTCTGCTGCCCAGCCTGATGTGCCACTCTCTGCTGCCCAGTCTGATGTGTTCCTGTAAGCTGCCCAGCCTGATGTGCCACTGTCCGCTGCCCAGCCTGATGTGCCACTGTCTGCTGCCCAGCCTTATGTGCCACTGTCTGCTGCCCAGCCTGAAGTGTTCCTGTCCGCTGCCCAGCCAGATGTGTTCCTGTTCGCTGCCCAGCCTGATGTACCACTGTCCGCTGTACAGCCTGATGTGCCACTGTCCGCTTCCCAGCCTGATGTGCCACTGTCCACTGCCCAGCCTGATATGCCACTGTCCGCTGCCCAGCCTGATGTGCCACTGTCTGCTGCCCAGCCTGATGTGCCACTGTCTGCTGCCCAGCCTGATTTGTTCCTGTCGGCTGCCCAGCCTGATGTGCCACTGTCTGATGCCCAGCCTGATGTGCCACTGTCTGATGCCCAGCCTGACGTGCCACTGTCTGATGCCCAGCCTGATGTGCCACTCTCTGCTGCCCAGCCTGATGTGTTCCTGTAAGCTGCCCAGCCTGATGTGCCACTGTCTGCTGCCCAGCCTGATGTGCCACTGTCTGCTGCCCAGCCTTATATGCCACTGTCTGCTGCCCAGCCTGATGTGCCACTGTCTGCTGCCCAGCCTGATGTGTTCCTGTCAGCTGCCAAGCCTGATGTGCCACTGTCCGCTGCCCAGCCTGATGTGCCACTGTCCGCTGCCCAGCCTGATGTGCCACTGTCCGATGCCCAGCCTGATGTGCCACTGTCTGCTGCCCAGCCTGATGTGCCACTGTCAGCTGCCCAGCCTGATGTGCCACTGTCAGCTGCCAAGCCTGATGTGCCACTGTCCGCTGCCCAGCCTGATGTGCCACTGTCCGCTGCCCAGCCTGATGTGCCACTGTCCGCTGCCCAGCATGATGTGCCACTGTCCGCTGCCCAGCCTGATGTGCCACTGTCCGCTGCCCAGCCTGATGTGCCAATGTCTGCTGCCCAGCCTGATGTGTTCCTGTCAGCTGCCCAGCCTGATGTGCCACTGTCCACTGCCCAGCCTGAAGTGCCACTGTCTGATACCCAGCCTGATGTATTCCTGTCAGCTGCCCAGCCTGATGTGTTCCTGTCCACTTCCCAGCCTGATGTGAAACTGTCCGCTGCCCAGCCTGATGTGCCACTGTCTGCTGCCCAGCCTGATGTGTCACTGTCCGCTGCCCAGCCTGATGTGCCACTGTCCACTGCCCAGCCTGATGTTCCACTGTCCGCTGCCCAGCCTGATGTGCCACTGTCCGCTGCTCAGCCTGATGTGCCACTGTCCGCTGCCCAGCCTGATGTGCCACTGTCTGCTGCCCAGCCTGATGTGCCAATGTCTGCTGCCCAGCCTCATGTGTTCCTGTCAGCTGCCCAGCCTGATGTGCCACTGTCCGCTGCCCAGCCTGATGTGCCACTGTCTGCTGCCCAGCCTGATGTGCCACTGTCTGCTGCCCAGCCTGATGTGCCAATGTCTGCTGCCCAGCCTGATGTGTTCCTGACAGCTTCCCAGCCTGATGTGTTCCTGTCCGCTTTCCAGCCTGATGTGCCACTGTCTTCTGCCCAGCCTGATGTGTTCCTGTCCGCTGCCCAGCCTGATGTCCGTTGCCCAGCCTGATGTGCCACTGTCTGCTGCCAAGCCTGATGTGCCACTGTCTGCTGCAAAGCCTGATGTGTTCCTGTCTGCTGCCCAGCCTGATGTGCCACTGTCCACTTCCCAGCCTGATGTGCCACTGTCCGCTGCCCAGCCTGATGTGCCACTGTCTGCTGCCCAGCCTGATGTGCCACTGTCCGCTGCCCAGCCTGATGTGCCACTGTCTGCTGCCCAGCTTGATATGCCACTGTCCTCTGCCCAGCCTGATGTGCCACTGTCCTCTGCCCAGCCTGATATGCCACTGTCCACTGCCCAGCCTGATGTGCCACTGTCCGCTGCCTAGCCTGATGTGCCAATGTCCGCTGCCCAGCCTGATGTGCCACTGTCCGCTGCCCAGCCTGATGTGCCACTGTCCGCTGACCAGCCTGATGTGCCACTGTCCGCTGCCCAGCCTGATGTGCCACTGTCCGCTGCCCAGCCTGATGTGCCACTGTCTGCTGCCCAGCCTTATGTGCCACTGTCTGCTGCCCAGCCTGATTTGTTCCTGTCGGCTGCCCAGCCTGATGTGCCACTGTCTGATGCCCAGCCTGATGTGCCACTGTCTGCTGCCCAGCCTGATGTGCCACTGTCCGCTGCCCAGCCTGATGTGCCACTGTCTGCTGCCCAGCCTTATGTGCCACTGTCTGCTGCCCAGCCTGATGTGTTCCTGTCAGCTTCCCAGCCTGATGTGTTCCTGTCCGCTTTCCAGCCTGATGTGCCACTGTCCGCTGCCCAGCCTGATGTGTTCCTGTCAGCTGCCCAGCCTGATGTGCCACTGTCTTCTGCCCAGCCTGATGTGTTCCTGTCCGCTGCCCAGCCTGATGTCCGTTGCCCAGCCTGATGTGCCACTGTCTGCTGCCAAGCCTGATGTGCCACTGTCTGCTGCAAAGCCTGATGTGTTCCTGTCTGCTGCCCAGCCTGATGTGCCACTGTCCGCTGCCCAGCCTGATGTGCCACTGTCCGCTGCCCAGCCTGATGTGCCACTGTCTGCTGCCCAGCCTGATGTGCCACTGTCCGCTGCCCAGCCTGATGTGCCACTGTCTGCTGCCCAGCTTGATATGCCACTGTCCTCTGCCCAGCCTGATGTGCCACTGTCCTCTGCCCAGCCTGATATGCCACTGTCCACTGCCCAGCCTGATGTGCCACTGTCCGCTGCCTAGCCTGATGTGCCAATGTCCGCTGCCCAGCCTGATGTGCCACTGTCCGCTGCCCAGCCTGATGTGCCACTGTCCGCTGACCAGCCTGATGTGCCACTGTCCGC
Organism: Aquarana catesbeiana; assembly: GCF_042186555.1. Classification (NCBI taxonomy): domain Eukaryota; kingdom Metazoa; phylum Chordata; class Amphibia; order Anura; family Ranidae; genus Aquarana; species Aquarana catesbeiana. The sequence continues at coordinate 268,880,039 of NC_133329.1, read as the reverse complement.
TGCCCAGCCTGATGTGCCACTGTCCGCTGCCCAGCCTGATGTGCCACTGTCTGCTGCCCAGCCTTATGTGCCACTGTCTGCTGCCCAGCCTGATTTGTTCCTGTCGGCTGCCCAGCCTGATGTGCCACTGTCTGATGCCCAGCCTGATGTGCCACTGTCTGCTGCCCAGCCTGATGTGCCACTGTCTGCTGCCCAGACTGATGTGTTCCTGTCAGCTGCCCAGCCTGATGTGCCACTGTCTGCTGCCCAGACTGATGTGCCACTGTCTGCTGCCCAGCCTGATGTGTTCCTGTGAGCTGCCCAGCCTGATGTGTCACTGTCCACTGCCCAGCCTGATGTGCCACTGTCTGATACCCAGCCTGATGTGTTCCTATCAGCTGCCCAGCCTGATGTCCGCTGCCCAGCCTGATGTGCCACTGTCTGCTGCCAAGCCTGATGTGCCACTGTCTGCTGCCCAGCCTGATGTGTTCCTGTCTGCTACCCAGCCTGATGTGCCACTGTCCGCTGCCCAGCCTGATGTGCCACTGTCCGCTGCCCAGCCTGATGTGCCACTGTCCGCTGCCCAGCCTGATGTGCCACTGTCCGCTGCCCAGCCTGATGTGCCACTGTCTGCTACCCAGCCTGATATGCCACTGTCCGATGCCCAGCCTGATGTGCCACTGTCCTCTGCCCAGCCTGATATGCCACTGTCCGCTGCCCAGCCTGATGTGCCACTGTCCGCTGCCCAGCCTGATGTGCCACTGTCTGCTGCCCAGCCTGATGTGCCACTGTCTGCTGCCCAGCCTGATGTGCCACTGTCCGCTGACCAGCCTGATGTGCCAATGTCCGCTGCCCAGCCTGATGTGCCACTGTCTGCTGCCCAGCCTGATGTGCCACTGTCTGCTGCCCAGCCTTATGTGCCACTGTCTGCTGCCCAGCCTGATTTGTTCCTGTCGGCTGCCCAGCCTGATGTGCCACTGTCTGATGCCCAGCCTGATGTGCCACTGTCTGCTGCCCAGCCTGATGTGCCACTGTCTGCTGCCCAGCCTGATGTGTTCCTGTCAGCTGCCCAGCCTAATGTGCCACTGTCCACTGCTCAGCCTGATGTGCCACTGTCTGATACCCAGCCTGATGTGTTCCTATCAGCTGCCCAGCCTGATGTGTTCCTGTCCGCTTCCCAGCCTGATGTGCCACTGTCCGCTGCCCAGCCTGATGTGCCACTGTCTTCTGCCCAGCCTGTGTTCCTGTCCGCTGCCCAGCCTGATGTCCGCTGCCCAGCCTGATGTGCCACTGTCTGCTGCCCAGCATGATGTGCCACTGTCTGCTGCCCAGCCTGATGTGCCATTGTCCGTTGCCCAGCCTGATGTGCCACTGTCCGCTGCCCAGCCTGATGTGCACTGTCCGATGCCCAGCCTGATGTGCCAATGTCTGCTGCCCAGCCTAATGTGCCACTGTCCGATGCCCAGCCTGATGTGCCACTGTCTGCTGCCCAGCCTGATGTGCCACTGTCTGCTGCCCAGCCTGATTTGTTCTTGTCGGCTGCCCAGCCTGATGTGCCACTGTCTGATGCCCAGCCTGATGTGCCACTGTCTGATGCCCAGCCTGATGTGTCACTGTCTGATGCCCAGCCTGATGTGCCACTGTCTGCTGCCCAGCCTGATGTGCCACTGTCTGCTGCCCAGCCTGATGTGTTCCTGTCAGCTGCCCAGCCTGATGTGCCACTGTCCGCTGCCCAGCCTGATGTGCCACTGTCCGCTGCCCAGCCTGATGTGCCACTGTCCGCTGCCCAGCCTAATGTGCCACTGTCCGCTGCCCAGCCTGATGTGCCACTGTCTGCTGCCCAGCCTGATGTGCTAATGTCTGCTGCCCAGCCTGATGTGTTCCTGTCAGCTGCCCAGCCTGATGTGCCACTGTCCACTGCCCAGCCTGAAGTGCCACTGTCTGATACCCAGCCTGATGTGTTCCTGTCAGCTGCCCAGCCTGATGTGTTCCTGTCCACTTCCCAGCCTGATGTGCCACTGTCCGCTGCCCAGCCTGATGTACCACTGTCCGCTGCCCAGCCTGATGTGCCACTGTCTGCTGCCCAGCCTGATGTGCCACTGTCCGCTGCCCAGCCTGATGTGCCACTGTCCGTTGCCCAGCCTGATGTGCCACTGTCCGCTGCCCAGCCTGATGTGCCACTGTCTGCTGCCCAGCCTAATGTGCCAATGTCTGCTGCCCAGCCTGATGTGTTCCTGTCAGCTGCTCAGCCTGATGTGCCACTGTCCACTGCCCAGCCTGATGTGCCACTGTCTGATACCCAGCCTGATGTGTTCCTGTCAGCTGCCCAGCCTGATGTGTTCCTGTCCGCTTCCCAGCCTGATGTGCCACTGTCCGCTGCCCAGCCTGATGTGCCGCTGTCCGCTGCCCAGCCTGATGTGTTCCTGTCAGCTGCCCAGCCTGATGTGCCACTGTCTTCTGCCCAGCCTGATGTGTTCCTGTCCGCTGCCCAGCCTGATGTCCGCTGCCCAGCCTGATGTGCCACTGTCTGCTGCCAAGCCTGATGTGCCACTGTCCGCTGCCCAGCCTGATGTGCCACTGTCTGCTGCCCAGCCTGATGTGTCACTGTCCGCTGCCCAGCCTGATGTGCCACTGTCTGCTGCCCAGCCTGATATGCCACTGTCCGATGCCCAGCCTGATGTGCCACTGTCCACTGCCCAGCCTGATATGCCACTGTCCGATGCCCAGCCTGATGTGCCTATGCCCGCTGCCTAGCCTGATGTGCCAATGTCCTCGGCCTAGCCTGATGTGCCAATGTCCGCTGCCCAGCCTTATGTGCCACTGTCCGCTGCCCAGCCTGATGTGCCACTGTTTGCTGCCCAGCCTGATGTGCCACTGTCTGCTGCCCAGCCTGATGTGCCACTGTCCACTGCCCAGCCTGATGTGCCACTGTCCGCTGCCCAGCCTGATGTGCCACTGTCTGCTGCCCAGCCTGATGTGCCACTGTCTGCTGCCCAGTCTGATGTGCCAATGTCTGCTGCTCAGCCTGATGTGTTCCTGTCAGCTGCCCAGACTGATGTGCCACGGTCCGCTGCCCAGTCTGATGTGCCACTGTCTGATGCCCAGCCTGATGTGTTCCTGTCCACTTCCCAGCCTGAAGTGTTCCTATCTGCTTCCCAGCATGATGTGCCACTGTCTTCTGCCCAGCCTGATGTGCCGCTGTCCGCTGCCCAGCCTGATGTGCCACTGTCTGATGCCCAGCCTGATGTGCCACTGTCTGCTGCCCAGCCTGAGGTGTTCCTGTCAGCTGCCCAGCCTGATGTGCCATTGTCCGCTGCCCAGCCTGATGTGCCACTTTCTTCTGCCCATCCTACTGTGTTCCTGTCCGCTGCCCAGCCTGATGTCCGCTGCCCAGCCTGATGTGCCACTGTCTGCTGTCAAGTCTGATGTGCCACTGTCTGCTGCCCAGCCTGATGTGCCACTGTCCGCTGCCCAGCCTGATGTGCCACTGTCCACTGCCCAGCCTGATTTGCCACTGTCCGCTGCCCAGCCTGATGTGCCACTGTCTGATGCCCAGCCTGATTTGTTCCTGTCCGCTTCCCAGCCTGATGTGTTCCTTTCTGCTTCCCAGCATGATGTGTTCCTGTTCGCTTCCTAGCCTTATGTGTTCCTGTCCGCTTCCCAGCCTGATGTGCCACTGTCCGCTGCCCAGCCTGATGTACCACTGTCCGCTGCCCAACCTGATGTGCCACTGTCCGCATCCCAACCTGATGTGCCACTGTCTGATGCTCAGCCTGATGTGCCACGGTCTGCTGCCCAGCCTGATGTGCCACTGTCTGCTGCCCAGCCTGATGTGTTCCTGTTGGCTGCCCAGCCTGATGTCCCACTGTCCGCTGCCCAGCCTGATGTGCCACTGTCCGCTGCCCAGCCTGATGTGCCACTGTCCGCTGCCCAGCCTGATGTGCCACTGTCTGCTGCCCAGCCTGATGTGCCAATGTCTGCTGCCCAGCCTGATGTGTTCCTGTCTGCTGCCCAGCCTGATGTGCCACTGTCTGATGCCCAGCCTGATGAGCCACTGTCTGCTGCCCAGCCTAATGTGCCACTGTCTGCTGCCCAGCCTGATGTGTTCCTTTCGGCTGCCCAGTCTGATGTGCCACTGTCCACTGCCAAGCCTGATGTGCCACTGTCCGTTGCCAAGCCTGATGTGCCACTGTCCGCTGCCCAGCCTGATGTGCCACTGTCTGCTGCCCAGCTTGATGTGCCACTGTCTGCTGCCCAGCCTGATGTGCCACTGTCTGCTGCCCAGCCTGATGTGCCACTGTCTGCTGCCCAACCTGATGTGCCACTGTCTACTGCCCAGCCTGATGTGCCACTGTCTGCTGCCAAGCCTGATGTGCCACTGTCTTTTGCCCAGCCTGATGTATTCCTGTCCGCTGCCCAGCCTGATGTCCCACTGTCCGCTGCCCAGCCTGATGTGCCACTGTCCGCTGCCCAGCCTGATGTGCCACTGTCCGCTGCCCAGCCTGATGTGCCACTGTCTGCTGCCCAGCCTGATGTGCCAATGTCTGCTGCCCAGCCTGATGTGTTCCTGTCTGCTGCCCAGCCTGATGTGCCACTGTCTGATGCCCAGCCTGATGAGCCACTGTCTGCTGCCCAGCCTAATGTGCCACTGTCTGCTGCCCAGCCTGATGTGTTCCTTTCGGCTGCCCAGTCTGATGTGCCACTGTCCACTGCCAAGCCTGATGTGCCACTGTCCGTTGCCAAGCCTGATGTGCCACTGTCCGCTGCCCAGCCTGATGTGCCACTGTCTGCTGCCCAGCTTGATGTGCCACTGTCTGCTGCCCAGCCTGATGTGCCACTGTCTGCTGCCCAGCCTGATGTGCCACTGTCTGCTGCCCAACCTGATGTGCCACTGTCTACTGCCCAGCCTGATGTGCCACTGTCTGCTGCCAAGCCTGATGTGCCACTGTCTTTTGCCCAGCCTGATGTATTCCTGTCCGCTGCCCAGCCTGATGTCCGCTGCCCAGCCTTATGTGCTACTGTCTGATGCCCAGCCTGATGTGTTCCTGTCCGCTTCCCAGCCTGATGTGTTCCTTTCTGCTTCCCAGCATGATGTGTTCCTGTTCGCTTCCCAGCCTGATGTGTTCCTGTCCGCTTCCCAGCCTGATGTGCCACTGTCCGCTGCCCAGCCTGATGTACCACTGTCCGCTGCCCAGCCTGATGTGCCACTGTCCGCTGCCCAGCCTGATGTGCCACTGTCCGCTGCCCAGCCTGATGTGCCACTGTCCGCTGCCCAGCCTGATGTGCCAATGTCTCCTGCCCAGCCTGATGTGCCACTGTCTGCTGCCCAGCCTGATGTGCCACTGTCCGCTGCCCAGCCTGATGTGCCACTGTCCGCTGCCCAGCCTGATGTGCCACTGTCTGCTGCCCAGTATGATGTGCCAATGTCTGCTGCCCAGCCTGATGTGTTCCTGTCAGCTGCCCAGACTGATGTGCCACGGTCCGCTGCCCAGCCTGATGTGCCACTGTCTGATGCCCAGCCTGATGTGTTCCTGTCCGCTTTCCAGCCTGAAGTGTTCCTATCTGCTTCCCAGCATGATGTGCCACTGTCTGCTGCCCAGCCTGATGTGCCACTGTCTGCTGCCCAGCCTGATGTGCCACTGTCTGCTGCCCAGCCTGATGTGCCATTGTCTGCTGCCCAGCCTGATGTGTTCCTGTCAGCTGCCCCGCCTGATGATCCACTGTCCGCTGCCCAGCCTGATGTGCCACTTTCTGCTGCCCAGCCTGATGTGTTCCTGTCAGCTGCCCAGCCTGATGTGCCACTGTCCACTGCCCAGCCTGATGTGCCACTGTCTTCTGCCCAGCCTGATGTGTTCCTGTCCGCTGCCCAGTCTGATGTCCGCTGCCCAGCCTGATGTGCCACTGTCTGCTGTCAAGCCTGATATGCCACTGTCCGCTGCCCAGCCTGATGTGCCACTGTCCGCTGCCCAGCCTTATGTGCTACTGTCTGATGCCCAGCCTGATGTGTTCCTGTCCGCTTCCCAGCCTGATGTGTTCCTTTCTGCTTCCCAGCATGATGTGTTCCTGTTCGCTTCCCAGCCTGATGTGTTCCTGTCCGCTTCCCAGCCTGATGTGCCACTGTCCGCTGCCCAGCCTGATGTACCACTGTCCGCTGCCCAGCCTGATGTGCCACTGTCCGCTGCCCAGCCTGATGTGCCACTGTCTGATGCCCAGCCTGATGTGCCACGGTCTGCTGCCCAGCCTGATGTGCCACTGTCTGCTGCCCAGCCTGATGTGTTCCTGTTGGCTGCCCAGCCTGATGTCCCACTTTCCGCTGCCCAGCCTGATGTGCCACTGTCCGCTGCCCAGCCTGATGTGCCACTTTTCGCTGCCCAGCCTGATGTGCCACTGTCTGCTTCCCAGCCTGATGTGCCAATGTCTGCTGCCCAGCCTGATGTGTTCCTGTCTGCTGCCCAGCCTGATGTGCCACTGTCTGATGCCCAGCCTGATGTGCCACTGTCTGCTGCCCAGCCTGATGTGCCACTGTCTCCTGCCCAGCCTGATGTGTTCCTGTCGGCTGCCCAGAATGATGTGCCACTGTCCACTGCCCAGCCTGATGTGCCACTGTCCGCTGCCCAGCCTGATGTGCCACTGTCCGCTGCCCAGCCTGATGTGCCACTGTCCGCTGCCCAGCCTGATGTGCCACTGTCCGCTGCCCAGCTTGATGTGCCACTGTCTGCTTCCCAGCCTGATGTGCCACTGTCTGCTGCCCAGCCTGATGTGCCACTGTCTGCTGCCCAGCCTGATGTGCCACTGTCTGCTGCCCAACCTGATGTGCCACTGTCTGCTGCCCAGCCTGATGTGCCACTGTCTGCTTCCCAGCCTGATTTGTTCCTGTCGGCTGCCCAGCCTGATGTGCCACTGTCTGATGCCCAGCCTGATGTGCCACTGTCTGATGCGCAGCCTGATGTGCCACTATCTGCTGCCCAGCCTGATGTCCCACTGTCTGCTTCCCAGCCTGATGTGCCACTGTCTGCTGCCCAGCCTGATGTGTTCCTCTCAGCTGCCCAGCCTGATTTGCCACTGTCCGCTGCCCAGCCTGATGTGCCACTATCCGCTGCCCAGCCTGATTTTCTACTGTCTGCTGCCCAGCCTGATGTGCCACTGTCTGCTGCCCAGCCTGATGTGCCACTGTCTGCTGCCCAGCCTGATGTGCCACTGTCTGCAGCCCAGCCTGATGTGTTTCTGTCGGCTTCCCAGCCTGATGTGCCACTGTCCTCTGCCCAGCCTGATGTGCAACTGTCTGCTGCCCAGCCTGATGTGTTCCTGTCCGCTGCCCAGCCTTATGTGCCACTGTCTGCTACCCAGCCTGATTTGTTCCTGTCGGCTGCCAAGCCTGATATGCCACTGTCCACTGCCCAGCTTGATGTGCCACTGTCAGCTGCCCAGCCTCTTGTGTTCCTGTCATCTTCCCAGCCTGATGTGCCACTGTCCGCTGCCCAGCCTGATGTGCCACTGTCTGCTGCCCAGCCTGATGTGCCACTGTCTGCAGCCCAGCCTGATGTGTTTCTGTCGGCTTCCCAGCCTGATGTGCCACTGTCCTCTGCCCAGCCTGATGTGCAACTGTCTGCTGCCCAGCCTGATGTGTTCCTGTCCGCTGCCCAGCCTTATGTGCCACTGTCTGCTACCCAGCCTGATTTGTTCCTGTCGGCTGCCAAGCCTGATATGCCACTGTCCACTGCCCAGCTTGATGTGCCACTGTCAGCTGCCCAGCCTCTTGTGTTCCTGTCATCTTCCCAGCCTGATGTGCCACTGTCCGCTGCCCAGCCTGATGTGCCACTGTCTGCTGCCCAGCCTGATGTGTTCCTGTCCATTGCCCAGCCTGATGTGCCACTGTCTGCTGCTCAGCCTGATGTGCCACTGTCTGCTGCCCAGCCTGAAGTGCCACTGTCTGCTGCCCAGCCTGATGTGCCACTGTCCGCTGCCCAGCCTGATGGGCCACTGTCTGCTGCCCAGCCTGATGTGCCTCTGTCTGATACCCAGCCTGATGTGTTCCTGTCAGCTGGCCAGCTTGATGTGTTCCTGTCCGCTTCCCAGCCTGATGTTCCACTGTCCGCTGCCCAGCCTGATGTGCCACTGTCCGCTGCCCAGCCTGATGTGTTCTTGTCAGCTTCCCAGCCAGATGTTCCACTGTCCGCTGTTCATCCTGATGTGCCACTGTCTTCTGCCCAGCCTGATGTGTTCCTGTCCGCTGCCCAGCCTGATGTCCGCTGCCCAGCCTGATGTGCCACTGTCCGCTGCCCAGCCTGATGTGCCACTGTCCGCTGCCCAGCCTGATGTGCCACTGCCTGATGCCCAGCCTGATGTGTTCCTGTTCGCTTCCCTGCCTGATGTGTTCCTGTCCGCTGCCCAGTCTGATGTGCCACTGTCCGCTGCCCAGCCTGATGTGCCACTGTCCGCTGCCCAGCCTGATGTGCCACTGTCCGCTGCCCAGCCTGATGTGCCACTGTCCGCTGCCCAGCCTGATGTGCCACTGTCCGATGCCCAGCCTGGTTTGTTCCTGTCGGCTTCCCTGCCTGATGTGCCACTGTCTGCTGCCCAGCCTGATGTGCCACTGTCTGCTGACCAGCCTGATGTGCCACTGTCTGCTGCCCAGCCTGATGTGCCACTGTCCGCTGCCCAGCCTGATGTGCCACTGTCCGCTGCCCAGCCTGATGTGCCACTGTCCGCTGCCCAGCCTGATGTGCCACTGTCTGCTGCCCAGCCTGATGTGCCAATGTCTGCTGCTCAGCCTGATGTGTTCCTGTCAGCTGCCCAGACTGATGTGCCACGGTCCGCTGCCCAGTCTGATGTGCCACTGTCTGATGCCCAGCCTGATGTGTTCCTGTCCACTTCCCAGCCTGAAGTGTTCTTATCTGCTTCCCAGCATGATGTGCCACTGTCCGCTGCCCAGCCTGATGTGCCACTGTCCGCTGCCCAGCCTGATGTGCCACTGTCTGATGCCCAGCCTGATGTGCCACTGTCTGCTGCCCAGCCTGATGTGTTCCTGTCAGCTGCCCAGTCTGATGTGCCACTGTCCGCTGCCCAGCCTGATGTGCCACTGTCTTCTGCCCAGCCTGATGTGTTCCTGTCCGCTGCCCAGCCTGATGTCCGCTGCCCAGCCTGATGTGCCACTGTCTGCTGTCAAGCCTGATGTGCCACTGTCTGCTGCCCAGCCTGATGTGCCACTGTCTGCTGCCCAGCCTGATGTGCCACTGTCCGCTGCCCAGCCTGATTTGCCACTGTCCGCTGCCCAGCCTGATGTGCCACTGTCTGATGCCCAGCCTGATTTGTTCCTGTCCGCTTCCCAGCCTGATGTGTTCCTTTCTGCTTCCCAGCATGATGTGTTCCTGTTCGCTTCCTAGCCTGATGTGTTCCTGTCCGCTTCCCAGCCTGATGTGCCACTGTCCGCTGCCCAGCCTGATGTACCACTGTCCGCTGCCCAGCCTGATGTGCCACTGTCCGCTGCCCAGCCTGATGTGCCACTGTCTGATGCTCAGCCTGATGTGCCACGGTCTGCTGCCCAGCCTGATGTGCCACTGTCTGCTGCCCAGCCTGATGTATTCCTGTTGGCTGCCCAGCCTGATGTCCCACTATCCGCTGCCCAGCCTGATGTGCCACTGTCCGCTGCCCAGCCTGATGTGCCACTGTCCGCTGCCCAGCCTGATGTTGCAATGTCTGCTGCCCAGCCTGATGTGTTCATGTCTGCTGCCCAGCCTGATGTGCCACTGTCTGATGCCCAGCATTATGTGCCACTGTCTGCTGCCCAGCCTGATGTGCCACTGTCTGCTGCCCAGCCTGATGTGTTCCTTTCGGCTGCCCAGCCTGATGTGCCACTGTCCACTGCCAAGCCTGATGTGCCACTGTCCGCTGCCCAGCCTGATGTGCCACTGTCCGCTGCCCAGCCTGATGTGCCACTGTCTGCTGCCCAACCTGATGTGCCACTGTCTACTGCCCAGCCTGATGTGCCACTGTCTGCTGCCAAGCCTGATGTGCCACTGTCTTTTGCCCAGCCTGATGTATTCCTGTCCGCTGCCCAGCCTGATGTGCCACTGTCTGCTGCCAAGCCTGATGTGCCACTGTCTGCTGCCAAGCCTGATGTGCCACTGTCTGCTGCCCAGCCTGATGTGCCACTGTCTGCTGCCCAGCCTGATGTGCCAATGTCTCCTGCCCAGCCTGATGTGCCAATGTCTCCTGCCCAGCCTGATGTGCCACTGTCTGCTGCCCAGCCTGATGTGCCACTGTCCAATGCCCAGCCTGATGTGCCACTGTCCGCTGCCCAGCCTGATGTGCCACTGTCTGCTGCCCAGCCTGATGTGCCAATGTCTGCTGCCCAGCCTGATGTGTTCCTGTCAGCTGCCCAGACTGATTTGCCACGGTCCGCTGCCCAGCCTGATGTGCCACTGTCTGATGCCCAGCCTGATGTGTTCCTGTCCACTTCCCAGCCTGAAGTGTTCCTATCTGCTTCCCAGCATGATGTGCCACTGTCCGCTGCCCAGCCTGATGTGCCACTGTCCGCTGCCCAGCCTGATGTGCCACTGTCTGCTGCCCAGCCTGATGTGCCATTGTCTGCTGCCCAGCCTGATGTGTTCCTGTCAGCTGCCCCGCCTGATGTGCCACTGTCCACTGCCCAGCCTGACGTGCCACTTTCTGCTGCCCAGCCTGATGTGTTCCTGTCCGCTTCCCAGCCTCATGTGCCACTGTCCACTGCCCAGCCTGATGTGCCACTGTCTTCTGCCCAGCCTGATGTGTTCCTGTCCGCTGCCCAGTCTGATGTCCGCTGCCCAGCCTGATGTGCCACTGTCTGCTGTCAAGCCTGATGTGCCACTGTCTGCTGCCCAGCCTGATGTGCCACTGTCCGCTGCCCAGCCTGATGTGCCACTGTCCGCTGCCCAGCCTTATGTGCAAATGTCCGCTGCCCAGCCTTATGTGCTACTGTCTGATGCCCAGCCTGATGTGTTCCTGTCCACTTCCCAGCCTGATGTGTTCCTTTCTGCTTCCCAGCTTGATGTGTTCCTGTTCGCTTCCCAGCCTGATGTGTTCCTGTCCGCTTCCCAGCCTGATGTGCCACTGTCCGCTGCCCAGCCTGATGTACCACTGTCCGCTGCCCAGCCTGATGTGCCACTGTCCGCTGCCCAGCCTGATGTGCCACTGTCTGATGCCCAGCCTGATGTGCCACTGTCTGCTGCCCAGCCTGATGTGCTCCTGTTGGCTGCCCAGCCTGATGTCCCACTTTCCACTTCCCAGCCTGATGTGCCACTGTCCGCTGCCCAGCCTGATGTACCACTGTCCGCTGCCCAGCCTGATGTGCCACTGTTCGCTGCCCAGCCTGATGTGCCACTGTCTGATGCCCAGCCTGATGTGCCACGGTCTGCTGCCCAGCCTGATGTGCCACTGTCTGCTGCCCAGCCTGATGTGTTCCTGTTGGCTGCCCATCCTGATGTCCCACTTTCCGCTGCCCAGCCTGATGTGCCACTGTCCGCTGCCCAGCCTGATGTGCCACTGTCCGCTGCCCAGCCTGATGTGCCACTGTCCGCTGCCCAGCCTGATGTGCCAATGTCTGCTGTCCAGCCTGATGTGTTCCTGTCTGCTGCCCAGCCTGATGTGCCACTGTCTGATGCCCAGCCTGATGTGCCACTGTCTGCTGCCCAGCCTGATGTGCCACTGTCTGCTGCCCAGCCTGATGTGTTCCTGTTGGCTGCCCAGCCTGATGTGCCACTGTCTGATGCCCAGCCTGATGTGCCACTGTCTTCTGCCCAGCCTGATGTGCCACTGTCTGCTGCCCAGCCTGATGTGTTCCTGTTGGCTGCCCAGCCTGATGTGCCACTGTCCGCTGCCCAGCCTGATGTGCCACTGTCCGCTGCCCAGCCTGATGTGCCACTGTCCGCTGCCCAGCCTGATGTGCCACTGTCCGCTGCCCAGCCTGATGTGCCACTGTCCGCTGCCCAGCCTGATGTGCCACTGTCCGCTGCCCAGCCTGATGTGCCACTGTCTGCTTCCCAGCCTGATGTGCCACTGTCTGCTGCCCAGCCTGGTGTGCCACTGTCTGCTGCCCAACCTGATGTGCCACTGTCTGCTGCCCAGCCTGATGTTCCACTGTCTGATGGCTGCCGACCCAGAAGGAGTTCTGCTGGAGTTTTCCCGGTGGTTGCATGTGGTGTGTTTCTGTAAGCAGAAAGGAAGGAGTCCAGCTGCTGGGGTGACAGGGATTGTTGTTTACTTGCAGCCACTGTAGCTTTGAAATAGCGTTTAAAAGTCTGCACAAACCGTTCTGCTTGACCATTAGTAGCCGGGTGGTAAGGTGCAGTCAACTTGTGCTTGATGTTGTGGGCAGTCAGGAAACGCTGAAACTCCTGACTGGTGAATTGTGCACCATTGTCAGTGACGATCTCTCTGGGGTATCCAAACGTAGCAGCGAGATGCAACAGTATGGAAACCGTTGCCTTAGTCGTTGGCTGAGTAACAGGAATTACCTCAGGCCACTTTGAATGGGCGTCCACTATGATCAAGAAGGTGTGTCCTCTGATCGGGCCTGCAAAGTCCAAGTGTAGGCGAAACCAAGGAACCGTGGGCCAAGTCCAGGGCTGGACACACCCTCGAGGAGGGTCTCTTGCAGTTTGTGCACATCCAGCACAAGCATTTACATATGTTGTGATATCTGAGTCTAGGTTTGGCCACCACACATAGCCTCTGGCTTTTTGTTTCATACGTGTGCCCCCGGGATGACCAGTATGTAGCAAGCCCAGAATGTGTCTCCGGAGGGTCTGTGGAATGATCACTCGGTCTCCCCATAAAACACAGTTGCCAGCCACAGTTAATTCCATACGCCTACGAAAATAAGGTTCATAATCCTGTGTGACGGTTGCAGGCCAACCGGACCGTACCCAGGAGAGTATTGTTTTCAGAAAGGTATCCTTGGCTGTATGGGCTGCTATCTCCCCAGAAGACAAGAAGGACAGGCTGGTGTAACGACAACTCTTGACCGGTGGAGAAGAGTCCATCGACTTCCCTGTCAGTCGGGACATTGCGTCCGCATTCGCATTGGCATCATGACCGCGATACTGGATTTTGTAGCTGTATGCTCCCAAGAATAGGGCATAGCGTTGGAGGCGGGCCGCAGTAGTCTGAGAGATGCCTTTGTCAGGGCTAAAGATCTGAAGGAGTGGTTTATGGTCTGTCAGTATGGTGAATTCCCTACCATACAGGTAAAGATGAAACTTCTTAATTGCCCATATCAGCGCTAGAGCCTCTTTGTCAATGTGTGAGTAATTGTTTTCTGCTTTTGTCAAAGACCTGGAGGCAAATGCCACTGGTTTTTCTGACCCATCTGGTAAGATGTGAGATAGTACAGCACCCAGACCATAGGGTGAGGCATCACAAGCCAAGGTGAGAGGCTTCTGGAGGTCATAGTGCACGAGCATGCGTGACGCCAACAGCTTCCGCTTAGAGACTTCAAAAGCCCGTTGGCATGCAGCTGACCAGTCCCATCTTGAATGTTTTTCCAAAAGCTTGTTCAGCGGAAACAAGGTGTGTGCCAGATCTGGCAGGAATTTGTGGTAATAGTTCAGCAAGCCAAGGTATGATCGCAACTGCTGGACGTTGGTTGGGGCTGGAGCTTTGACTAAAGCATCAACCTTGGCTTCCGTGGTGTGTATACCCTCTGCATCCACAAGGTGGCCACAAAACTCCAATTTAGGCACCATGAATTGGCATTTTGCTAAGTTCACTTTTAGACCCTGTTCTTGGAGTCTCGCCAACACAAGCTCCACGTTCCGCTTGTGTTCCTGCTCTGTCCGTCCTGTGATGAGCATGTCATCTAGCAGGCACTGTGTGAAAGGAATGTCCGCCAAAATCTCGTCCATTTTTCGTTGCCAAATGGCTGGGGCGGAGGCTACACCAAACACCATCCGATTGTATTCATACAGTCCCTTGTGGGTGTTGATGGTTAGAAACTTGCGGGAAGAAGGATGGACCTCAAACTGTAAATATGCTTGTCTGAGATCAAGCTTGGTGAACTTTTGGCAGCTTGCAAGAGAGGCAAAAATGTCATCTACTCTGGGTAGAGGATACTGGTCTATCTCCAGTTGGGAGTTCAGTGCCATGCGTAAGTCCCCATTCGCTTTCTTTACTGGTACAACTGGTGATGCCCACTCTACCTTGGAGATGACACCTTGTTCCTCCAGCCGACTTAGTTCTGCTTCCACTCCTGCTCGCAGTGCGAAAGGTACTGTCCGAGCTTTGAAGAACTTAGGCTGTGCGTTGGGTTTCAGCTTGAGTCTTACACAGTCGTGCTTTATTTTCCCCAACTGGTCATCAAAGACCTTTGGGAAACGCTGCTTCAGGGACACCACCCATCCCTCATTATCTCCTAATGGAATTGTAACAGTGTTACAGGGATTTATGGTGATGTCTGGCATACCAAAGTGAGCAATCCAGTCCCTCCCAAAGAGAGGGGGTCCCCCATTTTCTAGGATGTATAATGGCAGTCTCTTTGTCTGACCCTTGTACAATACCTGTACTTTCGCATAACCCAGTGGGTGGAGTATCTGCTTTGAATATGTCTGCAGTTTGATTGGTGTTGGGCGGACAGTTGTTTGGGTCTGAAGTTGTCTCCATTGTTTCTGGGTGATAACTGAAACTGCTGCTCCTGTGTCTACATCCATCTTGAGTTTCTTTCCCTCCACAGTTACCTCTACAGTCATTGCGGAGGGTGCTGAATGCATATGATGTATGTCTAATCTGTGGAGCACTTCCTCATCCTCTGACTCAGATGATGTATATCTTCCCACCATATATGTCTTTGTCTTGGGGTTCAGAGGTTGTTTATCTCGCACCTTCTTGCTACGGCAAACTCGTTTAAGATGGCCTGTCCTACCACAATTATGACAGGTCTGATCCTTAAACCGGCAGACTTTGTGGTCATGGTCTGTATTTCCACAACGGTAGCAGGCTGACTCCCGGCTTGGTGGGGGTCTGTATTTCCAGTTTGCGGCAGTTGGCTTGACTGCTGTTCTGAAAACTTCCTGTTTCACCTCTTCTTTTCTGCCCTGGGGGTTCAATTCCTCTGTATCTTTCACAGCCATTTCCATCACTGAAGCTATTTCAATTGCCTTTGTAAGGGTAAGATCTTTCTCTGTTAACAGTCTCTTTTGGCTAGACTCACAATTCAGTCCCATTACAAACTTATCTCTCAGTGCAGTAGGTAGATACTCCCCAAAAGAACAGGTAGAGGCTAGTCTGCGAAGGGCGAGCACATAAGCTTTAATTTCTTCACCTGGCTGCTGCTGCCGCTGATAAAACTGAAATCTTTCTGCAATCTCTAATGGCTTAGGCTGGAAGTGATCCTCTAACAGTGTCAGGAGCTCTGCCAATGTCTTAGTTGCTGGCTTTACAGGGAAAAGGAGATCTCTAAGAGTGTCATATGTCTTAGCACCAACCACTGTCAGGAATACTGCTACTTGCCTGTTGTCTGGGATGGCATTTGCACTGAAATATTGTTCCAGTCTCTCAACCCAGGAACTCCACGATGTCTGTTCCCCATCAAATTCACCTAATGTCCCGATGAATGACATTTTCCTGCTGGGCTCTGTGATTGCTTTTATCCAGATGACAATCCACACTGCCTTTGTCTCTCTCTCAGACTGATAGACACTTTGTAAATCCCATCCTCGTCGCCACTGTTATATCCTCTGAGTTGTGAGAGACACAAGACTCTGGTCTGGAACAATGGATGTTTATTTCAGTACACACTGTACACTGCAACATGCATCTCAGGACAGGTACATCTTATATGCTTCCTTACATGTGCTCCAAGATGGCTACTCTACCCCTTGACCCTTGTCATCACTCCTGGGTGGAGCCAGCCTTAAAGTAACAGTACATGTGGAACCTTTCAGGTATAACACTGTCTGCTGCCCAGCCTGATTTGTTCCTGTCGGCTGCCCAGCCTGATGTGCAACTGTCTGATGCCCAGCCTGATGTGCCACTGTCTGATGCGCAGCCTGATGTGCCACTATCTGCTGCCCAGCCTGATGTCCCACTGTCTGCTGCCCAGCCTGATGTGCCACTGTCTGCTGCCCAGCCTGATGTGTTCCTGTCAGCTGCCCAGCCTGATTTGCCACTGTCCGCTGCCCAGCCTGATGTGCCACTATCCGCTGCCCAGCCTGATTTTCTACTGTCTGCTGCCCAGCCTGATTTTCTACTGTCTGCTGCCCAGCCTGATGTGCCACTGTCTGCTGCCCAGCCTGATGTGCCACTGTCTGCTGCCCAGCCTGATGTGCCACTGTCTGCTGCCCAGCCTGATGTGCCACTGTCTGCTGCCCAGCCTGATGTGTTCATGTCCATTGCCCAGCCTGATGTGCCACTGTCTGCTGCCCAGCCTGATATGTTCCTGTCGGCTTCCCAGCCTGATGTGCCACTGTCCGCTGCCCAGCCTGATATGCAACTGTCTGCTGCCCAGCCTGATGTGTTCCTGTCCGCTGCCCAGCCTGATGTGCCACTGTCTGCAACCCAGCCTGATTTGTTCCTGTCGGCTGCCCAGCCTGATATGCCACTGTCCACTGCCTAGCTTGATGTGCCACTGTCAGCTGCCCAGCCTCTTGTGTTCCTGTCATCTTCCCAGCCTGATGTGCCAATGTCCGCTGCCCAGCCTGATGTGCCACTGTCTGCTGCCCAGCCTGATATGTTCCTGTCCATTGCCCAGCCTGATGTGCCACTGTCTGCTGCCCAGCCTGATGTGCCACTGTCTGCTGCCCAGCCTGAAATGCCACTGTCTGCTGCCCAGCCTGATGTGCCACTGTCCACTGCCCAGCCTGATGTGCCACTGTCTTCTGCCCAGCCTGATGTGTTCTGTCCGCTGCCCAGCCTGATATCCGCTGCCCAGCCTGATGTGCCACTGTCTGCTGCCCAGCCTGATGTGCCACTGTCTGCTGCCAAGCCTGATGTGCCACTGTCCGCTGCCCAGCCTGATTTGCCAATGTCTGCTGCCCAGCCTGATGTGTTCCTGTCCGCTGCCCAGCCTGATGTGCCACTTTCTGCTGCCCAGCATGATGTGTTCCTGTCAGCTGCCCAGCCTGATGTGCTACTGTCCACTGCCCAGCCTGATGTGCCACTGTCTTCTGCCCAGCCTGATGTGTTCCTGTCCGCTGCCCAGCCTGATGTCCGCTGCCCAGCCTGATGTGCCACTGTCTGCTGTCAAGCCTGATGTGCCACTGTCTGCTGCCCAGCCTGATGTGCCACTGTCTGCTGCCCAGCATGATGTGCCACTTTCCGCTGCCCAGCCTGATGTGCCACTGTCCGCTGCCCAGCCTGATGTGCCACTGTCCGCTGCCCAGCCTGATGTGCCACTGTCTTCTGCCCAGCCTGATGTGTTCCTGTCCGCTTCCCAGCCTGATGTGTTCCTTTCTGCTTCCCAGCATTATGTGCCACTGTCTGCTGCCCAGCCTGATGTGCCACTGTCCGCTGCCCAGCCTGATGTGCCACTTTCTGCTGCCCAGCTTGATGTGCCACTGTCCGCTGCCCAGCCTGATGTGCCACTGTCTTCTGCCCAGCCTGATGTGTTCCTGTCTGCTGCCCTACCTGATGTCCGCTGCCCAGCCTGATGTGCCACTGTCTGCTGCCCAGCCTGATGTGCCACTGTCTGCTGCCCAGCCTGATGTGCCACTGTCTGCTGCCCAGCCTGATTTGCCACTGTCCGATGCCCAGCCTGATGTGTTCCTGTCCGCTGCCCAGCCTTGTGTGCCACTGTCTGCTGCCCAGCCTGATGTGCCACGGTCCGCTGCCCAGCCTGGTGGGCCACTGTCCGCTGCCCAGCCTGATGTGCCACTTTCTGCTGCCCAGCCTGATGTGCCACTGTCTGATGCCCAGCCTGATGTGTTCCTGTCCCCTTCCCAGCCTGATGTGTTCCTGTCCGCTGCCCAGCCTGATGTGCCACTGTCCACTGCCCAGCCTGATGTACCACTGTCCGATGCCCAGCCTGATGTGCCACTGTCCGCTTTCCAGCCTGATGTGCCACTGTCCGCTGCCCAGCCTGATGTGTTCCTGTCAGCTGCCCAGCCTGATGTGCCACTTTCCGCTGCCCAGCCTGATGTGCCACTGTCTGATGCCCAGCCTGATGTTTTCCTGTCCGCTGCCCAGCCTGATGTCCGCTGCCCAGCCTGATGTGCCACTGTCTGCTGCCCAGCCTGATGTGCCACTGTCTGCTGCCCAGCCTGATTTGCCACTGTCTGCTGCCAAGCCTGATGAGCCACTGTCTGCTGCCCAGCCTGATGTGCCACTGTCTGCTGCCCAGCCTGATGTGCCACTGTCTGCTGCCCAGCCTGATGTGCCACTGTCCTCTACCTAGCCTGATGTGCCACTGACTGCTGCCCAGCCTGATTTGTTCCTGTCGGCTGCCCAGCCTGATATGCCACTGTCCGCTGCCCAGCCTGATGTGCCACTGTCTGCTGCCCAGCCTGATCTGCCACTGTCTGATGCCCAGCCTGATATGCCTCTGTCTGCGGCCCAGGCTGATGCGTTCCTGTCAGCTGCCCAGCCTGATGTGCCACTGTCTGCTGCCCAGCCTTATGTGCCACTGTCTGCTGCCCAGACTTATGTGCCACTATCTGCTGCCCAGCCTGATGTTCCACTGTCTGCTGTTCAGCCTGATGTGCCACTGTCTGCTGCCCAGACTGATGTGTTCCTGTTCGCTTCCCAGCCTGATGTGCCACTGTCTGCTGCCCAGCCTGATGTGCCACTGTCTGCTGCCCAGCCTTATGTGCCACTGTTTGCTGCCCAGCCTGGTTTGTTCCTGTCAGCTGCCCAGCCTGATGTGCCACTGTCCGCTGCCCAGCCTGATGTGCCACTGTCTGCTGCCCAGCCTGATGTGCCACTGTCAGCTACCCAGCCTGATGTGCCACTGTCTGCTTCCCAGCCTGATGTGTTCCTGTCCATTGCCCAGCCTGATGTGCCACTGTCTGCTGCCCAGCCTGATCTGTTCCTGTCCATTGCCCAGCCTGATGTGCCACTGTCTGCTGCCCAGCCTGATGTGCCACTGTCAGCTACCCAGCCTGATGTGCCACTGTCTGCTTCCCAGCCTGATGTGTTCCTGTCCATTGCCCAGCCTGATGTGCCACTGTCTGCTGCCCAGCCTGATCTGTTCCTGTCCGCTGCCCAGCCTGATGTGCCACTGTCTGCTGCCCAGCCTGATGTGCCACTGTCTGCTGCCCAGCCTGATGTGCCACTGTTTGCTGCCCAGCCTGGTTTGTTCCTGTCAGCTGCCCAGCCTGATGTGCCACTGTCCACTGCCCAGCCTGATGTGCCACTGTTTGCTGCCCAGCCTGGTTTGTTCCTGTCAGCTGCCCAGGCTGATGTGCCACTGTCCACTGCTCAGTCTGATTTGCCACTGTCTGCTGCCCAGCCTGATGTGTTCCTGTCCGCTGCCCAGCCTGATTTGCCACTGTCCGCTGCCCAGCCTGATGTGCCACTGTCTGCTGCCCAGCCTCATGTGCCACTGTCTGCTGCCCAGCCTGATGTGCCACTGTATGCTGCCCAGCCTGATGTGTTCCTGTCGGCTGCCCAGCCTGATGTGCCACTCTCTGCTGCCCAGCCTGATGTGTCACTGTCTGCTGCCCAGCCTGATGTTCCACTTTCTGCTGCTCAGCCTGATGTGCCACTGTCTGCTGCCCAGCCTGATGTGTTCCTGTCGGCTGCCCAGCCTGATGTCCGCTGCCCAGTTTGATGTGCCACTGTCTGCTACCCAGCCTGATGTGCCACTGTCTGCTGCCCATCCTGATGTGCCACCTTCTGCTGCCCAGCCTGGTTTGTTCCTGTCGGCTTCCCAGCCTGATGTACCACTGTCCGCTGCCCAGCCTGATGTGCCACTGTCTGCTGCCCAGCCTGATGTGCCACTGTCCGCTGCCCAGCCTGATGTGCCACTGTCCGCTGCCCAGCCTCATGTGCCACTGTCTGCTGCCCAGACTGATGTGCCAATGTCTGCTGCCCAGCCTGATGTGTTCCTGTCAGCTGCCCAGCCTGATATGCCACTGTCCGCTGCCCAGCCTGATGTGCCACTTTCTGCTGCCCAGCATGATGTGTTCCTGTCAGCTGCCCAGCCTGATGTGCCACTGTCCACTGCCCAGCCTGATGTGCCACTGTCTTCTGCCCAGCCTGATGTGTTCCTGTCCGCTGCCCAGCCTGATGTCCGCTGCCCAGCCTGATGTGCCACTGTCTGCTGTCAAGCCTGATGTGCCACTGTCTGCTGCCCAGCCTGATGTGCCCCTGTCTGCTGCCCAGCATGATGTGCCACTTTCCGCTGCCCAGCCTGATGTGCCACTGTCCGTTGCCCAGCCTGATGTGCCACTGTCCACTGCCCAGCCTGATGTGCCACTGTCTTCTGCCCAGCCTGATGTGTTCCTGTCCGCTTCCCAGCCTGATGTGTTCCTTTCTGCTTCCCAGCATGATGTGCCACTGTCTGCTACCCAGCCTGATGTGCCACTGTCCGCTGCCCAGCCTGATGTTCCACTTTCTGCTGCCCAGCCTGATGTGCCACTGTCCGCTGTCCAGCCTGATGTGCCACTGTCTTCTGCCCAGCCTGATGTGTTCCTGTCCGCTGCCATACCTGATGTCCGCTGCCCAGCCTGATGTGCCACTGTCTACTGCCCAGCCTGATGTGCCACTGTCTGCTGCCCAGCCTGATGTGCCACTGTCTGCTGCCCAGCCTGATGTGCCACTGTCCGATGCCAAGCCTGATGTGTTCCTGTCCGCTGCCCAGCCTTGTGTGCCACTGTCTGCTGCCCAGCCTGATGTGCCACTGTCCGCTGCCCAGCCTGGTAGGCCACTGTCCACTGCCCAGCCTGATGTGCCACTTTCTGCTGCCCAGCCTGATGTGCCACTGTCTGATGCCCAGCCTAAAGTGTTCCTGTCCCCTTCCCAGCCTGATGTGTTCCTGTCCGCTGCCCAGCCAGATGTGCCACTGTCCACTGCCCAGCCTGATGTACCACTGTCCGCTGCCCAGCCTGATGTGCCACTGTCCGCTTTCCAGCCTGATGTGCCACTGTCCGCTGCCAAGCCTGATGTGTTCCTGTCAGCTGCCCAGCCTGATGTGCCACTTTCCGCTGCCAAGCCTGATGTGCAACTGTCTGATGCCCAGCCTGATGTTTTCCTGTCCGCTGCCCAGCCTGATGTCCGCTGCCCAGCCTGATGTGCCACTGTCTGCTGCCCAGCCTGATGTGCCACTGTCTGCTGCCCAGCCTGATTTGCCACTGTCTGCTGCCAAGCCTGATGTGCCACTTTCTGCTGCCCAGCCTGATGTGCCACTGTCTGCTGCCCAGCCTGATGTGTTCCTATCCGCTGCCCAGCCTGATGTCCGCTGCCCAGCCTGATGAGCCACTGTCTGCTGCCCAGCCTGATGTGCCACTGTCTGCTGCCCAGCCTGATGTGCCACTGTCTGCTGCCCAGCCTGATGTGCCACTGTCCTCTACCTAGCCTGATGTGCCACTGTCTGCTGCCCAGCCCGATTTGTTCCTGTCGGCTGCCCAGCCTGATATGCCACTGTCCGCTGCCCAGCCTGATGTGCCACTGTCTGCTGCCCAGCCTGATCTGCCACTGTCTGATGCCCAGCCTGATATGCCTCTGTCTGCTGCCCAGGCTGATGCGTTCCTGTCAGCTGCCCAGCCTGATGTGCCACTGTCTGCTGCCCAGCCTGATGTGCCACTGTCTGCTGCCCAGCCTTATGTGCCAGTATCTGCTGCCCAGCCTGATGTGCCACTGTCTGCTGTTCAGCCTGATGTGCCACTGTCTGCTGCCCAGACTGATGTGTTCCTGTCCGCTTCCCAGCCTGATGTGCCACTGTCTGCTGCCCAGCCTGATGTGCCACTGTCTGCTGCCCAGCCTTATGTGCCACTGTTTGCTGCCCAGCCTGGTTTGTTCCTGTCAGCTGCCCAGCCTGATGTTCCACTGTCTGTTGCCCAGCCTGATGTGCCAAAGTCTGCTGCCCAGCCTTATGTGCCATTATCTGCTGCCCAGCCTTATGTGCCACTGTCTGCTGTTCAGCCTGATGTGCCACTGTCTGCTGCCCAGACTGATGTGTTCCTGTCCGCTTCCCAGCCTGATGTGCCACTGTCCACTGCCCAGCCTGATGTGCCACTGTCTTCTGCCCAGCCTGATGTGTTCTGTCCGCTGCCCAGCCTGATATCCGCTGCCCAGCCTGATGTGCCACTGTCTGCTGCCCAGCCTGATGTGCCACTGTCTGCTGCCCAGCCTGATGTGCCACTGTCCGCTGCCCAGCCTGATTTGCCACTGTCTGCTGCCCAGCCTGATGTGTTCCTGTCCGCTGCCCAGCCTGATTTGCCACTGTCCGCTGCCCAGCCTGATGTGCCACTGTCTGCTGCCCAGCCTCATGTGCCACTGTCTGCTGCCCAGCCTGATGTGCCACTGTATGCTGCCCAGCCTGATGTGTTCCTGTCAGCTGCCCAGCCTTATGTGCCACTCTCTGCTGCCCAGCCTGATGTGTCACCGTCTGCTGCCCAACCTGATGTTCCACTTTCTGCTGCTCAGCCTGATGTGCCACTGTCTGCTGCCCAGCCTGATGTGTTCCTGTCGACTGCTCAGCCTGATGTCCGATGCCCAGCCTGATGTGCCACTCTCTGCTGCCCAGCCTGATGTGTCACCGTCTGCTGCCCAGCCTGATGTGCCACTGTCTGCTGCCCATCCTGATGTGCCACTGTCTGCTGCCCAGCCTGGTTTGTTCCTGTCAGCTTCCCAGCCTGATGTGCCACTGTCCACTGCCCAGCCTGATGTGCCACAGTTTGCTGCCCAGCCTGATGTGCCACTGTCTGTTGCCCAGCCTGATGTGCCACTGTCTAATGCCCAGCCTGATGTGCCACTGTCTGCTGCCCAGCCTGATGTGTTCCTGTCCACTGCCCAGCCTGATTTGCCACTATCTGCTGCCCAGCCTGATGTGTTCCTGTCCGCTGCCCAGCCTGATTTGCCACTGTCCGCTGCCCAGCCTGATGTGCCACTGTCTGCTGCCCAGCCTCATGTGCCACTGTCTGCTGCCCAGCCTGATGTGCCACTGTATGCTGCCCAGACTGATGTGTTCCTGTCGGCTGCCCAGCCTGATGTGCCACTCTCTGCTGCCCAGCCTGATGTGTCACCGTCTGCTGCCCAGCCTGATGTTCCACTTTCTGCTGCTCAGCCTGATGTGCCACTGTCTGCTGCCCAGCCTGATGTGTTCCTGTCGGCTGCCCAGCCTGATGTCCGATGCCCAGCCTGATGTGCCACTCTCTGCTGCCCAGCCTGATGTGTCACCGTCTGCTGCCCAGCCTGATGTGCCACTGTCTGCTGCCCATCCTGATGTGCCACTGTCTGCTGCCCAGCCTGGTTTGTTCCTGTCAGCTTCCCAGCCTGATGTGCCACTGTCCGCTGCCCAGTCTGATGTGCCACAGTTTGCTGCCCAGCCTGATGTGCCACTGTCTGCTGCCCAGCCTGATGTGCCACTGTCCGCTGCCCAGCCTGATGTGCCACTGTCTGCTGCCCAGCATGATGTGCCACTGTCTGCTGCCCAGCCTGATGTGTTCCTGTCAGCTGCCCAGCCTGATGTGCCACTGTCCACTGCCCAGCCTGATGTGCCACTGTCTGATGCCCAGCCTGATGTGTTCCTGTCCACTTCCCAGCCTGAAGTGTTCCTGTCTGCTTCCCAGCATGATGTGCCACTGTCCGCTGCCCAGCCTGATGTGTTCCTGTCAGCTGCCCAGCCTGATGTGCCACTGTCCACTGCCCAGCCTGATGTGCCACTGTCTTCTGCCCAGCCTGATGTGTTCCTGTCCGCTGCCCAGCCTGATGTCCGCTGCCCAGCCTGATGTGCCACTGTCTGCTGTCAAGCCTGATGTGCCACTGTCTGCTGCCCAGCCTGATGTGCCACTGTCTGCTGCCCAGCCTGATGTGCCACTGTCCGCTGCCCAGCCTGATATGCCACTGTCCACTGCCCAGCCTGATGTGCCACTGTCTGATGCCCAGCCTAATATGTTCCTGCCCGCTGCCCAGCCTGATGTCCGCTGCCCAGCCTGATGTGCCACTGTCTGCTGTCAAGCCTGATGTGCCACTGTCTGCTGCCCAGCCTGATGTGCCACTGTCCGCTGCCCAGCCTGATGTGCCACTGTTCCCTGCCCAGCCTGATGTGCCACTGTCCACTGCCCAGCCTGATGTGCCACTGTCTGATGCCCAGCCTAATGTGTTCCTGTCCGCTTCCCAGCCTGATGTGTTCCTTTCTGCTTCCCAGCATGATGTGCCACTGTCCGCTGCCTAGCCTGATGTGCCACTGTCCGCTGCCCAGCCTGATGTGCCACTGTCCGCTGCCCAGCCTGATGTGCCACTGTCCGCTGCCCAGCCTGATGTGCCACTGTCCGCTGCCCAGCCTCATGTGCCACTGTCTGCTGCCCAGACTGATGTGCCAATGTCTGCTGCCCAGCCTGATGTGTTCCTGTCAGCTGCCCAGCCTGATATGCCACTGTCCGCTGCCCAGCCTGATGTGCCACTTTCTGCTGCCCAGCATGATGTGTTCCTGTCAGCTGCCCAGCCTGATGTGCCACTGTCCACTGCCCAGCCTGATGTGCCACTGTCTTCTGCCCAGCCTGATGTGTTCCTGTCCGCTGCCCAGCCTGATGTCCGCTGCCCAGCCTGATGTGCCACTGTCTGCTGTCAAGCCTGATGTGCCACTGTCTGCTGCCCAGCCTGATGTGCCCCTGTCTGCTGCCCAGCATGATGTGCCACTTTCCGCTGCCCAGCCTGATGTGCCACTGTCCGTTGCCCAGCCTGATGTGCCACTGTCCACTGCCCAGCCTGATGTGCCACTGTCTTCTGCCCAGCCTGATGTGTTCCTGTCCGCTTCCCAGCCTGATGTGTTCCTTTCTGCTTCCCAGCATGATGTGCCACTGTCTGCTGCCCAGCCTGATGTGCCACTGTCCGCTGCCCAGCCTGATGTTCCACTTTCTGCTGCCCAGCCTGATGTGCCACTGTCCGCTGTCCAGCCTGATGTGCCACTGTCTTCTGCCCAGCCTGATGTGTTCCTGTCCGCTGCCATACCTGATGTCCGCTGCCCAGCCTGATGTGCCACTGTCTACTGCCCAGCCTGATGTGCCACTGTCTGCTGCCCAGCCTGATGTGCCACTGTCTGCTGCCCAGCCTGATGTGCCACTGTCCGATGCCAAGCCTGATGTGTTCCTGTCCGCTGCCCAGCCTTGTGTGCCACTGTCTGCTGCCCAGCCTGATGTGCCACTGTCCGCTGCCCAGCCTGGTAGGCCACTGTCCACTGCCCAGCCTGATGTGCCACTTTCTGCTGCCCAGCCTGATGTGCCACTGTCTGATGCCCAGCCTAAAGTGTTCCTGTCCCCTTCCCAGCCTGATGTGTTCCTGTCCGCTGCCCAGCCAGATGTGCCACTGTCCACTGCCCAGCCTGATGTACCACTGTCCGCTGCCCAGCCTGATGTGCCACTGTCCGCTTTCCAGCCTGATGTGCCACTGTCCGCTGCCAAGCCTGATGTGTTCCTGTCAGCTGCCCAGCCTGATGTGCCACTTTCCGCTGCCAAGCCTGATGTGCAACTGTCTGATGCCCAGCCTGATGTTTTCCTGTCCGCTGCCCAGCCTGATGTCCGCTGCCCAGCCTGATGTGCCACTGTCTGCTGCCCAGCCTGATGTGCCACTGTCTGCTGCCCAGCCTGATTTGCCACTGTCTGCTGCCAAGCCTGATGTGCCACTTTCTGCTGCCCAGCCTGATGTGCCACTGTCTGCTGCCCAGCCTGATGTGTTCCTATCCGCTGCCCAGCCTGATGTCCGCTGCCCAGCCTGATGAGCCACTGTCTGCTGCCCAGCCTGATGTGCCACTGTCTGCTGCCCAGCCTGATGTGCCACTGTCTGCTGCCCAGCCTGATGTGCCACTGTCCTCTACCTAGCCTGATGTGCCACTGTCTGCTGCCCAGCCTGATTTGTTCCTGTCGGCTGCCCAGCCTGATATGCCACTGTCCGCTGCCCAGCCTGATGTGCCACTGTCTGCTGCCCAGCCTGATCTGCCACTGTCTGATGCCCAGCCTGATATGCCTCTGTCTGCTGCCCAGGCTGATGCGTTCCTGTCAGCTGCCCAGCCTGATGTGCCACTGTCTGCTGCCCAGCCTGATGTGCCACTGTCTGCTGCCCAGCCTTATGTGCCACTATCTGCTGCCCAGCCTGATGTGCCACTGTCTGCTGTTCAGCCTGATGTGCCACTGTCTGCTGCCCAGACTGATGTGTTCCTGTCCGCTTCCCAGCCTGATGTGCCACTGTCTGCTGCCCAGCCTGATGTGCCACTGTCTGCTGCCCAGCCTTATGTGCCACTGTTTGCTGCCCAGCCTGGTTTGTTCCTGTCAGCTGCCCAGCCTGATGTTCCACTGTCTGTTGCCCAGCCTGATGTGCCAAAGTCTGCTGCCCAGCCTTATGTGCCATTATCTGCTGCCCAGCCTGATGTGCCACTGTCTGCTGTTCAGCCTGATGTGCCACTGTCTGCTGCCCAGACTGATGTGTTCCTGTCCGCTTCCCAGCCTGATGTGCCACTGTCCACTGCCCAGCCTGATGTGCCACTGTCTTCTGCCCAGCCTGATGTGTTCTGTCCGCTGCCCAGCCTGATATCCGCTGCCCAGCCTGATGTGCCACTGTCTGCTGCCCAGCCTGATGTGCCACTGTCTGCTGCCCAGCCTGATGTGCCACTGTCCGCTGCCCAGCCTGATTTGCCACTGTCTGCTGCCCAGCCTGATGTGTTCCTGTCCGCTGCCCAGCCTGATTTGCCACTGTCCGCTGCCCAGCCTGATGTGCCACTGTCTGCTGCCCAGCCTCATGTGCCACTGTCTGCTGCCCAGCCTGATGTGCCACTGTATGCTGCCCAGCCTGATGTGTTCCTGTCAGCTGCCCAGCCTTATGTGCCACTCTCTGCTGCCCAGCCTGATGTGTCACCGTCTGCTGCCCAACCTGATGTTCCACTTTCTGCTGCTCAGCCTGATGTGCCACTGTCTGCTGCCCAGCCTGATGTGTTCCTGTCGACTGCTCAGCCTGATGTCCGATGCCCAGCCTGATGTGCCACTCTCTGCTGCCCAGCCTGATGTGTCACCGTCTGCTGCCCAGCCTGATGTGCCACTGTCTGCTGCCCATCCTGATGTGCCACTGTCTGCTGCCCAGCCTGGTTTGTTCCTGTCAGCTTCCCAGCCTGATGTGCCACTGTCCACTGCCCAGCCTGATGTGCCACAGTTTGCTGCCCAGCCTGATGTGCCACTGTCTGTTGCCCAGCCTGATGTGCCACTGTCCGCTGCCCAGCCTGATGTGCCACTGTCTGCTGCCCAGCCTGATGTGCCACTGTCTAATGCCCAGCCTGATGTGCCACTGTCTGCTGCCCAGCCTGATGTGTTCCTGTCCACTGCCCAGCCTGATTTGCCACTATCTGCTGCCCAGCCTGATGTGTTCCTGTCCGCTGCCCAGCCTGATTTGCCACTGTCCGCTGCCCAGCCTGATGTGCCACTGTCTGCTGCCCAGCCTCATGTGCCACTGTCTGCTGCCCAGCCTGATGTGCCACTGTATGCTGCCCAGCCTGATGTGTTCCTGTCGGCTGCCCAGCCTGATGTGCCACTCTCTGCTGCCCAGCCTGATGTGTCACCGTCTGCTGCCCAGCCTGATGTTCCACTTTCTGCTGCTCAGCCTGATGTGCCACTGTCTGCTGCCCAGCCTGATGTGTTCCTGTCGGCTGCCCAGCCTGATGTCCGATGCCCAGCCTGATGTGCCACTCTCTGCTGCCCAGCCTGATGTGTCACCGTCTGCTGCCCAGCCTGATGTGCCACTGTCTGCTGCCCATCCTGATGTGCCACTGTCTGCTGCCCAGCCTGGTTTGTTCCTGTCAGCTTCCCAGCCTGATGTGCCACTGTCCGCTGCCCAGTCTGATGTGCCACAGTTTGCTGCCCAGCCTGATGTGCCACTGTCTGCTGCCCAGCCTGATGTGCCACTGTCCGCTGCCCAGCCTGATGTGCCACTGTCTGCTGCCCAGCATGATGTGCCACTGTCTGCTGCCCAGCCTGATGTGTTCCTGTCAGCTGCCCAGCCTGATGTGCCACTGTCCACTGCCCAGCCTGATGTGCCACTGTCTGATGCCCAGCCTGATGTGTTCCTGTCCACTTCCCAGCCTGAAGTGTTCCTGTCTGCTTCCCAGCATGATGTGCCACTGTCCGCTGCCCAGCCTGATGTGTTCCTGTCAGCTGCCCAGCCTGATATGCCACTGTCCACTGCCCAGCCTGATGTGCCACTGTCTTCTGCCCAGCCTGATGTGTTCCTGTCCGCTGCCCAGCCTGATGTCCGCTGCCCAGCCTGATGTGCCACTGTCTGCTGTCAAGCCTGATGTGCCACTGTCTGCTGCCCAGCCTGATGTGCCACTGTCTGCTGCCCAGCCTGATGTGCCACTGTCCGCTGCCCAGCCTGATATGCCACTGTCCACTGCCCAGCCTGATGTGCCACTGTCTGATGCCCAGCCTAATATGTTCCTGCCCGCTGCCCAGCCTGATGTCCGCTGCCCAGCCTGATGTGCCACTGTCTGCTGTCAAGCCTGATGTGCCACTGTCTGCTGCCCAGCCTGATGTGCCACTGTCCGCTGCCCAGCCTGATGTGCCACTGTCCGCTGCCCAGCATGATGTGCCACTGTCTGCTGCCCAGCCTGATGTGTTCCTGTCAGCTGCCCAGCCTGATGTGCCACTGTCCACTGCCCAGCCTGATGTGCCACTGTCTGATGCCCAGCCTGATGTGTTCCTGTCCACTTCCCAGCCTGAAGTGTTCCTGTCTGCTTCCCAGCATGATGTGCCACTGTCCGCTGCCCAGCCTGATGTGTTCCTGTCAGCTGCCCAGCCTGATATGCCACTGTCCACTGCCCAGCCTGATGTGCCACTGTCTTCTGCCCAGCCTGATGTGTTCCTGTCCGCTGCCCAGCCTGATGTCCGCTGCCCAGCCTGATGTGCCACTGTCTGCTGTCAAGCCTGATGTGCCACTGTCTGCTGCCCAGCCTGATGTGCCACTGTCTGCTGCCCAGCCTGATGTGCCACTGTCCGCTGCCCAGCCTGATATGCCACTGTCCACTGCCCAGCCTGATGTGCCACTGTCTGATGCCCAGCCTAATATGTTCCTGCCCGCTGCCCAGCCTGATGTCCGCTGCCCAGCCTGATGTGCCACTGTCTGCTGTCAAGCCTGATGTGCCACTGTCTGCTGCCCAGCCTGATGTGCCACTGTCCGCTGCCCAGCCTGATGTGCCACTGTCCGCTGCCCAGCCTGATGTGCCACTGTCCACTGCCCAGCCTGATGTGCCACTGTCTGATGCCCAGCCTAATGTGTTCCTGTCCGCTTCCCAGCCTGATGTGTTCCTTTCTGCTTCCCAGCATGATGTGCCACTGTCCGCTGCCTAGCCTGATGTGCCACTGTCCGCTGCCCAGCCTGATGTGCCACTGTCCGCTGCCCAGCCTGATGTGCCACTGTCCGCTGCCCAGCCTGATGTGCCACTGTCTGCTGCCCAGCCTTATGTGCCACTATCTGCTGCCCAGCCTGATGTGCCACTGTCTGCTGCCCAGCCTGATTTGTTCCTGTTATCTGCCCTGCCTAATATGCCACTTTCCACTGCCCAGCCTGATGTGCCACTGTACACTGCCCAGCCTGATGTGCCACTGTCTGCTGCCCAGCCTGATTTGTTCCTGTCGGCTGCCCAGCCATATATGCCACTGTCCACTGCCCAGCCTGATGTGCCACTGTCTGCTGCCCAGCTTGATGTGTTCCTGTCCGCTGCCCAGCCTGATGTGCCACTGTCCGCTGCCCAGCCTGATGTGCCACTGTCCGCTGCCCAGCCTGATGTGCCACTGTCCGCTGCCCAGCCTGATGTGCCACTGTCCGCTGCCCAGCCTGATGTGCCACTGTCTGCTGCCCAGCCTGATGTGCCACTGTCCGCTGCCCAGCCTGATGTGCCACTGTCTGCTGCCCAGCCTGATGTGCCACTGTCTGCTGCCCAGCCTGATGTGGCACTGTCCATTGCCCAGCCTGATGTGCCACTGTCTGCTGCCCAGCCTGATGTGTTCCTGTCCGCTGCCCAGCCTGATGTCCGCTACCCAGCCTGATGTGCCACTGTCTGCTGCCCAGCCTGATGTTCCACTGTCTGCTGCCCAGCTTGATGTGCCACTGTCTGCTACCCAGCCTGATGTGTTCCTGTCCGCTGGCCAGCCTGATGTGCCACTGTCCGCTGCCCAGCCTGATGTGCCACTGTCTGCTGCCCAGCCTGATGTGTTCCTGTCCATTGCCTAGCCTGATGTGCCACTGTCTGCTGCCCAGCCTGATGTGTTCCTGTCCGCTGCCCAGCTTGATGTGCCACTGTCTGCTGCCCAGCCTGATGTGCCACTGTCTGATGCCCAGCCTGATGTGCCACTGTCTGCTGCCCAGCCTGGTTTGTTCCTGTCAGCTGCCCAGCCTGATGTGCCACTGTCCGCTGCCCAGCCTGATGTGCCACTGTCCGCTGCCCAGCCTGATGTGCCACTGTCTGCTGCCCAGCCTGATATGTTCCTGTCCACTGCCCAGCCTGATTTGCCACTGTCTGCTGCCCAGCCCGATGTGTTCCTGTCCGCTGCCCAGCCTGATGTGTTCCTGTCCGCTGCCCAGCCTGATGTGCCACTGTCTGCTGCCCAGCCTGATGTGCCACTGTCTGCTGCCCAGCCTGATGTGCCACTGTCTGCTGCCCAGCCTGATGTGCCACTGTCTGCCTCCCAGCCTGATGTGTTCCTGTCCTTGCCCAGCCTGATGTGCCACTGTCTGCTGCCCAGCCTGATCTGTTCCTGTCCCTTGCCCAGCCTGACGTGCCACTGTATGCTGCCCAGCCTGATGTGCCACTGTCTGCTGCCCAGCCTGATGTTTTCCTGTCCGCTGCCCAGCCTGATGTGCCACTGTCTGCTGCCCAGCCTGATGTGCCACTGTCTGCTGCCCAGCCTGATGTGTTCCTGTCCGCTGCCCAGCCTGATGTTCCACTGTCCGCTGCCCAGCCTGATGTGCCACTGTCTGCTGCCCAGCCTGATGTGCCACTGTATGCTGCCCAGCCTGATGTGTTCCTGTCGGCTGCCCAGCCTGATGTGCCACTCTCTGCTGCCCAGCCTGATGTGTCATCATCTGTTGCCCAGCCTGATGTACCACTGTCTTCTGCCCAGCCTGATGTGCCACTGTCTGCTGCCCAGCCTGATGTGCCACCTGTCACGGACCTGGCCGGGATGGAGGCTGTTGGAGAGGACTGTATGCAAGCCTGTTGCCCACCGATTATGGGCCCTAGCATTTGGGGGAATGGTGCTCTCTGTGAGCTGTATGCCTGGGGACCCTGGGGTTGATGTTACTATGGATTCAGCTCCATGTCCCCCCAAAACACACAGTCTCTGGAACCCTTTATATGCCATATTAGAATGGTGACTGATTTATACCATTGGGACTCGTACTGTTAAATGCTAATGTCATCAATTCTGCTATAATGTGTTTAGTGTGGCTCTAAGAGTCTTTTCACCCATTGTTGTTTATGTTAATTGAGAGAGCTGATCACATTAGCCACCAGCACTGGTTAATAGACGAATGGTCTGGGCTGAGGAGGGGGGAGATTGTTGTTTGTATTGTTAGTTGTAATTAGCTCCAGCTATTGTGTTTATATTAATGTGTGCTCGGTGCCTACAAGTCTGTCATCTGGTCTGGGTACATTTTGTAGTAAATTAGCTCATGTTAATTAGGTTAGCTTTCAGTCATCCCTGCTGTATAAAGGTCTGTGAAATCTCAAAATAAAAGGCAGTTCTGATGTACTCCAAGACTGGTGTTGTCTAGTTCTTGGGGTTCCTATAGCCAGATCCATTGGACTTGTGTTCCAGAACTTAGGAAGCGGTATATGACGGAAGCACTCAAGCGGAGTGTGGGACGTTCCGTGACACCACCGTCTGCTGCCCAGCCTGATGTGCCACCGTCTGCTGCCCAGCCTGATGTGTACCTGTCTGCTGCCCAGCCTGATGTGTTCCTGCCTGCTACCCAGCCTGATGTGTTCCTGTCTGCTTCCCAGCTTGATGTGTTTCTGTCTGCTGTCCAGCCAGATGTGTTCCTGTCTGCTGCCCAGTCTGATGTGTTCCTGTCAGCTGCCCAGTCTGATTGCAGCCATTTACCATGTGATCGCTCCGTCAAATGACAGAGCGATCACATGTAAACAAAACGGCATCATGTTATGAAGCCGGTTCCTCCCTCTCCTCTCTATACTGATTGGTACACTGTGAGAGGAGAGGGGGAGGGATCGGATTGCAGCAGCGCTGTGGGCTTGATCTGTAGTGCCCACAACGCTGCTCTGTGAGAAATGCTCTGCTATTGCAATACTCTGCATTACCCTGCAATACTCCACAATACTCTGCAATACCCCGCAATACTCTGCAATACCCCGCAATACCCCGTAATACTCCACAATACTCCACAATACTCCGCAATACTCTGCAATACTCTGCAATACCCCGCAATACTCTGCAATACCCCGCAATACTCTGCAATACTCCACAATACTCTGCAATACCCCACAATACTCCACAATACTCTGCAATACCCCGCAATACTCCACAATACTCCACAATACCCCGCAATACTCTGCAATACTCTGCAATACTCCGCAATACTCCACAATACTCTGCAATACCCCGCAATACTCCACAATATTCTGCAATACTCTGCAATACTCCACACCACTCTGCAATATGCCGCAATACTCCACAATATTCTGCAATACTCCACAACACTCTGCAATACTCCACAACTCTCTGCAATACGCTGCAATACTCTGCAATACCCCGCAATACTCCACAATATTCTGCAATACTCTGCAATACTCAGCAATACTCTGCAATACCCCGCAATACCCCGCAATAATCGGCAATACTCTGCATTACCCTGCAATACTCTGCATTACCCCGCAATACTCTGCAATACCCCGTAATACCCTGCAATACTCTGCAATACCCTGCAATACTCTGCAATACTCTGCAATATCCTGCCATACTCTGCAATACCCTGCCATACCCAGTCATACTCTGCAATACCCAGCCATACTCTGCAATACTCGGTGATACCCAGCCATACTCTGCCATACCCAGTCATACTCAGCGATAACCTGCCATGCTCAGCCATACTCTGCCATGCTTAGCCATACTCGGCTGTACTCGGCCTCTGTATGTGGCCAGGCTGTGGAAGTCTCACACATGTGGTATCGCTGTACTCAGGAGGAGTAGGAGAAACAATTTTGGGGTGTCATTTTTGGTATGTACATGCTATGTGTTAGAAATATTGTATAAATGGACAACTTTGTGTTAAAAAAAATGCGTTTCAACCACTTCCCACCCGTCGGCCGTCATATGACATCCTTGACTTTGTGCGGGGATATCTGAATGATGCCTGCAGCTACAGGCATCATTCAGATATCAGCTTTTTCAGCCGGCGATTCCCTACACCATAAGAATGATCATAGTGGCTGTTCCACTGCTTGATCATTCTTACGGGAGGCGAGAGGGTACAACCCCCTTCCCGCCGCCCTCCGGTGCTTCTACCGACTCACAGCTACGATCGAAGCCAGGATCGTTTTTTAATCTCAGGCTTCCCAGCCTAGAGGTGAGATGTGGGGTATCATTGACCCCATATCTCACTGTAAAGAGGACCTGTCATGCCATATTCCTATTACAAGGGATGTTTACTCTGTAACTCTTTAACCCTCTGTAACTCAAAACATGTAACCAGTAAAAAATTTTACAGCTTCGCTTATGGGGATTTTTAAGTAGCGAAGTTTGGCGCCATTCCACGAGCGTGTGCAATTTTGAAGGGTGACATGTTAGGTATCTATTTACTCGGTGTAACTTCATCTTTCACATTATGGAAAAACATTGGGCTAACTTTACTGTTTGTTTTTTTTTAAAGCACAAAAAAACACGTTCAAAAAATTACTGCACAAATACCGTGCGAGATAAAAAGTTGCAACAACTTCCATTGTATTCTCTAGGGTCTTTGCTAAAAAAAACATGTTTTGGGGTTCTATGTAATTTTCTAGCAAATAAATGATGATTTTTACATGTAGGAGAGAAATGTCAGACTTGGCCTGGGTGCTCCAGAACGCCTGAAGGTGCTCCCTGCTTGTTGGGCCTCTGTATGTGGCCACGCTATGTAAAAGTCTCACACATGTGGTTTCACCATACGCGGGAGTAATAGCAGAATGTGTTTTGGGGTGTAA
Source organism: Aquarana catesbeiana (assembly GCF_042186555.1). NCBI lineage: Eukaryota > Metazoa > Chordata > Amphibia > Anura > Ranidae > Aquarana > Aquarana catesbeiana. Next base: position 268,845,763 of record NC_133329.1, on the reverse strand, counting down.
TTTGTGGTATGCATATGCTGTGTGTGAGAAATAACCTGCTAATATGACAATTTTGTGGAAAAAAAAGAAAAAAAAATCTTGATTTTGCAAAGAATTATGCGAAAAAATTACAACTTCAAAAAAACTCACCATGCATTTTTCTAAATACCTTGGAATGTCTTCTTTCCAAAAAGGGGTCATTTGGGGGATATTTGTACTTTTCTGGCATGTTAGGGTCTCAAGCAATTAGATAGGCCATCAGTACTTCAGGTGTGATCGATTTTTAGATATTGGCACCATATCTTTTGGACTCTATAACTTTCACAAAGACCAAATAATATACACCAATTTGTACTTATTTTTACCAAAGATATGTAGCAGTATAAATTTTGGCCAAAATTTATGAAGAAAAATTACTAATTTGCTAAATTTTATAGCAGAAACAAAGAAAAATTCATTTTTTTACTGAATTTTCAGTCTTTTTTCTTTTATAGCGCAAAAAATAAAAGACCCAACAGTGATTAAATACCACCAAAAGAAAGCTCTATTTGTGTGAAAAAAGGACACAAATTTCACATGGGTACAGTGTTGTATGACTGAGTAATTGTCATTCAAAATGTGAGAGCACTGAAAGCTGAAAATTGGTCTGGTTATGAAGGGGGTTTAAGTGCCCTGTGGTCAGGTGGTTAAAGGCTGCCAAACGACCTGACCATGACAATTCTACTCTAGTTAGCTTCTCTAGGTTATAGCTAAATGAGTCCAGAAAAGGATTGTAGTTAACTTTTATAAGGTCTACTGGTTTGTGGGTGAGAGTCATGCCCAGATAGTTGATCCATGAATCTCATTCCTAATCACAAAACTGGTGGTATGAAAGTTCAAATCCTTTGACAAGTAAACTAGTAAACATAAATGTATGCATGATGTGTATTTATGTGGTTGACTGGAATTTCACTTTAAACCTGTCTATATCATACTCATAGTAACTGATCCCTGATAATGACCAACCATTGCGTTTCTTTATGCTTGCACAAATTTGCTAATTTTATTATAGTTTTTGCTATAGATATGCACTTTTTGTTAATGGGACACTAGGGATAATTTACTAAAGGAATGCAGAATGTTCATTTTGTAAAATGTTTTATTCATTTTGAATGTCCACCTAGTTAAATAAGTTGTTGTAACATTTGTTCTGAATACAGAAGTTTGAACCAAACTTTGGATATTCGGATGTTCAAACACCAGAGCTGTAACCCGCTTGACAGGAACCGAACATCATATATAGTTGAAGTATTTCTACGGCTTCCTCCTATCATTCAGTGGTTGCTGAGTAGCAGCATCTGCAGCATCCTTAACAATCAGTGATGTCACCCAGCCTCACTCATTTACCGGTCAGAAATCCCTGGCTATGTAAACAAAGGGGTGAGCATAGCATGACATCACTGACCAAATATGGCTATATTTAGTCAATGGTATCACATAGGAGAACTACTACTCTTTGTTTACTTTTAGCGGTGGGGCTAAAAGTAAGTGTTGTTATTTACTAAAGAACAGAATGTAAAAGTTCAAAGTGCTGTCCTATATAATTCATTCAGTGCACAAGTGATACGGTCCAGACATATTTAGAAAGGATAAAGCACCTGGACCAGATGGCAGAACTAAGCTCTGTCATTTCAAAGCCATTGTTTATAATTTTTAGGGACTCTTTAATGACTGGAATGGTACAACTGGATTGGTGTAGGGCCAATATGGTGCCCATATTTAATAAGGGTTCAAAGTCTTTACCAAGTAACTATAAACCTGTTAGTTTAATTTCTACAGTCGGGAGGATACTGGAGAGTTTAATAAAAGACCACATAGATGAGCATCAGACAGCATGGATTCATGAAAGACAGCAGTTGTCAAACAAAGCTGATTTATTTTTATGAGGAGGTAAGTAAAACACAGAGGGGTGGCTGTGGACGTGGTATACTTGGATTTAGCAAAAGTGTTTGACACAGTTCCCCACACACGGCTAATGTGTAAGAAATAGTCTACAGGCTTGGAAAGATCAGTTTGTAAATGGATAGAAAACTGGCTAAAAGATAGAATTCAGAGAGTAGTTGTTAATGATTCTTACTCTGAATGATCTAAGGTTATTAGTGGTGTATCCCAAGGTTCAGTGTTGGGACCCTTACTTTTTAATGCCTTTATAAATGATATAGGGTCAGGGATTAAAAGTACCATTTCAGTGTTTGCAAATGACACCAAGCTATGCAGTGGAATAATGTCCTTACAGCATATCTCCAAACTTATAAGCCAACCTCAATGCACTATTTAATTGAGCAACTAGGTGGCAAATGAGGTTTAACCACTTGCCGCTCGCTATATAGCAATATGACGTCGGCAAAGTGGTTGCGATATCCTGACCGGACATTATATGACGTTGCTAGGATAACAAGCCGCTGTGCGCCCCCGAGGGCCGTGCATCATGGCGATCGTTGTTGCAGTGTGTCAGTTTGACTCACTGCAACTCTGATCTAGGTAAAGAATTTCTGATGGAGACTCTTTACCATGTGATCAGCCATGTCCAATCATGGCTGATCACAATCTAACCAGGAAGAGCCATTGATCAGCTTTTCCTCACTTGCATCTGCCAGACGCGAGTAGAGGAGAGCCGATTGGCTGCTCCTCTGACAGGGGGGGTCTGGGCTGATTGATTATCAGTGCAGGCCCCCCAAGGATGCCCACACTGGACCACCAGGGACGCCACCAGGACCACCAGGGATGCCCACCACTAGTCACCACCAGATATGCCACCCATGGCCACCAGGGATGCCAATCAGTGCCCACAATGGATGCCAATCAGTAACCTCAATGGATGCCAATCAGTGCCAAACAATAATGCCTGCCAATCAGTGATGCCCATCGGTACCATCCATTAGTGCCCATCCATGCCACCTATCAGTGCCCATCTGTGCCACCTATCAGTGCCCATCCATGCTGCCTATCAGTGCCCATCTGTGCCACCTTTCAGTGCCCATCAGTGGTGCCTTTCAGTGCCTATCAGTGCCGCATATCAGTGCCACTTATCAGTGCCGCGTATTAGTACTTATCATCATTGCCACCTCATCAGTGCCCATCAGTGCTGCCTAATCAGTGCCTGTCAGTGCAGCTCCATCAGTGCCCATCAGTGAAGGAGAAAACTTACTTAATTACAAAGTTTTGTAACAGAAACAAAAAAACAAAAAAACTTTTTTTTCAAAATTTTCAGTCTTTTTTTTAATTTGTTTAGCAGAAAATAAAAATCCCGGAGGTGATCAAATACCACCAAAAGAAAGCTCTATTTGTGGGAACAAAATGATAAAAATTTAGTTTGGGTACAGTGTAGCATGACCGCGCAATTGTCATTCAAAGTGCGACATTGCTGAAAGCTGAAAATTGGTCTGGGCAGGAAGGTGTATAAGTGCCCTGTATTGAAGTGTTTAATGTTGATAAATGTAAAGTTATGCACTTGGGGGCTAAGAATATGCATTTATTATACATACCAGGGGGAGTACAACTGGGGGAATCCATAGTGGAGAAGGATCTGGGGGTTTTGGTAGACCATAAGCTTAATAATAGCATGCAATGCCAAGTTGAAGTTTCCAAAACTAGCAAAGTCCTTTCTTGTATTAAGAGAGGTATGGGCTCTAGAGAGAAGGAGATAATTTTGCCCCTGTACAAATCATTAGTAAAACCTCATCTGGAATCTGCAGTTTAGTTTTGGGCACCAGTTCTCAAAAAGGATATCGGGGATCTGGAGACAGTGCAGAGAGAGGCAATCAAACTGATAAGAGTCATGGAGGAGCGCAGCTACGGGGAAATATTAGAAGAACTTAATTTATTCTCTCTTGAGAAGAGGAGAGTAAGGGGGGGATATGATTAACATGTACAAATACATAATGGGTCCATATAGTGAACTTGGTGTTGAGTTATTCACTTTAAGGTCATCACAGAGGACAAGGGGGTACTCTTTATGTCTAGAGGAAAAGAGATTAAATCTCCAAATACAGAAAGGTTTCTTCACAGTATGAGCTGTGAAAATGTGGAATAGACTTCCTCCAGAGGTGGTTTCTGGCCAGGTCAGTAGATTGCTTTAAAAAAGGCCTGGATTCTTTCCTAAATGTACATGTACTAATGTATGTACTGGGTACTAAACTTTATAGGTAAAGTTGATCCAGGGAAAATCCAATTGCCTTATCAGGGGGGGGGATTTTTTTACCCTGCTGTAGCAAATTGGATCATACTTTGCTGGGGTTTTTTTTTGCCTTCCTCTGGATCAACTGTGGGTATAGGATTGTGTATATGGGATTGTATGATTTTTTTTTAATTGGTTGAACTAGATGGTCTCTTTTTTCAACCTGACTAATTATGTAATTATATGTAAGTGTTAAACAATATCAAAAACTAGAAAAGCTACAATTTCTGGGGAAATTGTGTGAAGTGTTCTTGTCTTCACCAGTAGTTTACAACTGGAGTGGGCAGAGTAACTGGGAGGAGTGGCTTGAGTAACTGTTGTGTGGTTGGAGTGGCTGGAGTAACTGTGGAAAGGTTGGACTGGGCAGAGTAACTTTATGGAGTGGGCAAAGTAACTGTGTGGAGTGTTTGGAGTGAGTAAAGATAGTAAACATTACACCAACCAATTGATTGATCAAGTTTAAAAAGTGCACATGACAAGCTTGATAGAGTGAGAAATGCATTTCAACTTTTATTTATTTATATAGCACATTTAATTGCAACGCTGTTTCACTGCTTCACAGTTACATTAAAACATACATTTATAAAAACATTAGCAGCATTATCAAGCCTAGCAGATGAAAGTGTGACCACATGCATTTGGGGGGTCTCAGCATCTTGACGTAGAATGGAGGTGAAGGTGTGCTATCTGTTTGATGATAATCAGTGTTTACAACCAGCTGTAATAACTGTGCAGTACTTCAAACAGTCGTATTTTAAAAACTTTAAATCCTACAGCGAAGAGCTTTATATTGTGAGAATCACAAGACCCAGACCTAGATTTTGATGCATAGTATGTCTTTGAAATGCTAAAAATAAAGGCACAGTCGCAGTTTAGATATTGCCCTTCAAATTTGAAGTGGCTAGAGTGGAGTTTCAATGAATGTCAATGGACGGCATGAGTTGCAAACAAATGGTCATATTGTGAAAACTATCAGGACTATGGCTTAGCCGTGGACATGTTTAGTGGCAGCAGGGATAGCTGAACATTTTGATATAAGATTTGTGTAGGTGGGCTTGAAAATGAGGAAGTGGTAGCAGTTTAGAAATCATGTCCTTATTTTTCAGCTTTTGTCACCTCCGACTTGTTTTACACTTGTTTTGTCACCTCCCACTTGTTTTGAACATTTCGCCATTCATTCCTATGGAACCAATTTCACCGCAAAAACGATGATATTTCATGAACCATTCGGCAAAACGTGCCACAAAGTAATAGCACACCAATCAGGAACAATCCCCACGTTTCAGTATATTACTGTCTATGTAGTGTAAAAGCTGTGGGAGGAGTTAGAGCCCTTCACACCGGGCCGCCCATAGCGCCGGCGGTAAAATGCCGCTATTTTTAGCGGCGTTTTACCGTCGGATTAGCGGCACATTTCGGCCGATAGCGGGGCGCTTTTACCCCCCCCGCTAGTGGCCGAGAAAAGCTTAAAACTGCCCGCAATGTGCCGCAATAGTTTTCCCGGTGGTATCCCAGCGCTGCCCCATTGATTTCAATGGGGAGCAGCGGTGGAGGAGCGGTAAACACACCGCTCCTTCACTGCTCCAAAGAAGCTGCTGGCAGGACTTTTTTTCCCGTCCTGCCAGCGCAGCGCTCCGGTGTGAAAGCCCTCGGGCTTTCACACTGGAGACAATGCTGCAGCTGTTTGAGGGCGGATTGCAGGCGCTATTTTTAGCACTATAGCGCCTGCAAAACGCCCTCAGTGTGAAAGGGGTCAAGGGGTGGTAAATTTGGCTATAATAAGAATAATAATATATATGTGAGATAACAGTAAGTGGTCTTGCTATGCAAGAACACTTAATAAACAACAAAAAGAAAAGTAAATGGGATTATTAATGATGCTGAAACCCCCCTCAGAGTGAATTTCAAGAAGTCATAGCTTTAAAATCAAGGATTTTATTAAGTGTTCTTGCATAGCAAGACTACTTACTGTTATTTCACATATATATTATTCTTATTATAGCCAAATTTTCCACCCTAACTCCTCCCAAAGTTTTTACACTACATAGACAGTAATTTACTGAAATGTGCGGATTGTTCCCAATTGGTGTGCTATTACTTTGTGGAATGTTTTGCCAAATGGTTCACGAAATATCGTCGTTTTTGCGGCAAAATTGGTTCCATAGGAATGAATGTCGAAATGTTAAAAACTAGAGTGGGAGGTGACAAAAGCTGACAACCCCATGATCAGCTAAAACATTATGACCCCCCCATGATCAGCCAAAACATTATGTCCACGCCATAATCAGCCAAAACATTATGACCCCCCTATGATCAGACAAAACATTATGACCACCCAATGATCAGCCAAAACATTATGACCACCCCATGATCAGCCAAATAATTTATGACCACCCCATTATCAGCCAAAGCATTATGACCACAACATGATCAGCCAAAATAATGACTACCTCATGATCAGCCAAAACATTATGACCACCGCATGATCAGCCAAAACATTATGACCACCGCATGATCAGCCAAAACATTATGACCACCCCATGATAAGCCAAAACATTATGACCACCCCATGATCAGCCAAAACATTATGACCCCACCATGATTAGCCAAAACATTATGACCACTCCATGATCATCCAAAACATTATGACCACCCCATGATCAGCCAAATAATTTATGACCACCCCATTATCAGCCAAAACATTATGACCACAACATGATCAGCCAAAATATTATGACTACCTCATAATCAGCCAAAACATTATGACCACCGCATGATCAGCCAAAACATTATGACCACCCCATGATCAGCCAAAACATTATGACCACCCCATGATCAGCCAAAACATTATGACCCCACCATGATCAGCCAAAACATTATGACCACTCCATGATCATCCAAAACATTATGACCACCCCATGCAAAAAAATAATAATAATAATTTAAAAAAAAATCATTTTTGAAAAAAAAAATAATTTTTGAAAAATAAAAATAATTTTTGAAAAAAATATATATTTAAAAAAAAATCATTTTTGAAAAAAAAAATAAAATAATTTTTGAAAAAAAAATCATTTTTGAAAAAAATGTTCAGCTCTTTCAGCTAATGATGAGACTTCTTAAACTTTTTTACTACTATTTATACTTTTTAAAATATTAAGCTTTTTAACACTTTTCATAGTTACTCCAGCCAATCCAACCACACAACAGTTACTCAAGCCACTCCACCCAGTTACTCTGTCCACTCCAGTTGTATAGGCAAGAACACTTCACACAATTTCCCCAGAAATTGTAGCTTTTCTAGTTACAATTGGTCATTAAAATTCTTTGGGGGGAAAAGAATCCCCTTTAGACATACATAGAATAGTAACAGCTCAGTCATGTTTCAAAGATATCAATACAACACATATGGTATATAGATCAAAAGGGGAGGGTAATAGTTGACCCAACGCATTTCACAGTTGTAGCTCCCTCAGGGGTTTAGGAAATTTTGTTGAGCAAAGTGACTAAAAAAAGAAAAAAGGAAAAATAACAAAATAATAATACACAATTTAAATACTGTATATAAATGATGTAGTATGTGAAAAAATAAATCACATACAAAAAATAGTAATGGTGATTATATATATCTTTCCAATTCATCACTTACAAATATTGTCATAAAAGGAAATATAATCTGAGCTGATGGAGACCCAGCAGGACCTGCTGTGGAGTGAAGTGTGGCCGTGGATGATAATTGAAGACAGTGCCCGCATTCCCAGCCCGGGAGGCCACAAGGCTACTCATTCAGCTGCTATTAATTTTAAAGGGGATCTGGCACCTAAACTTGTGTTTTGCAAACCCTCATCGAACCAAACCCAGTTATGATTGGCTCATCCCTAATGTTTACTAATCATGTGCCAGCAGATATATTTTCATTTCCCTTGCATATGATTAGCTAATCATAGTGAACACTGTTATTTACTAAGCTATTTGAACCTTGACTATGCTAATTTAACAACCTCTACTTCTTTAGAAAATGAACCTCACTTTTCTTTAACATATTCTCTTAACTTTTACAATGTATTCGGCAACTTAAATTGTGTATTTACTGTATATCTAAAATGATCGCAAGCTTCATGCCAACAAAGTGCAGAACCTCCTTAGAAGAGTGAAGAGGAGAGTAATGATCAATCTTTGTGCAAATGAGACCTTGTAAACATACCCTATGATGCCTTTTCTTTATTGCCCCAGTATGCTAATAACCTCTTAATATCTTATTCAATTTCCCAGAAAAAAACATTAGTTGTCATGACAATAAAATTGTGTTGTGCTCTTCCTTGTGAGCAGACTTCGTTATTAAAAATACATGGGAGAACTGTATATTTACCATGGAGAAAAGTGCATACAGTATGTTTAACCCTGTCCAGACGTAACTGAAACCTTGGGGACCAAACTAAATTTTCTGCAGATTTGGTATGTGTTTGGTTACTAAACAATATCCCTCTAACAGCTTTACTTACCAAAATGACTTTTCTCAATCTTTTTCTAGGACATAGAAGACTTTTATGTGATAGATTTGAGTCTATTCTGAGAGAGGTACATGAGCTGTAACTGTTAATTGCATCTGAAAATACTGATTGCCGTGCTATCATGCTGATCCAATTGCTACAATGCTTTCAGTGTCACTTATCAGAACACCAGTGGAGTATAAATTGGGGTGTGGGGGCTGCGGTCTGCTCCGGTTGTGGACTCGCTGATGGGTCTGTGTTGTGTTGGGCTGTAAAACCCCATGGTTGAGCCACACTTTTATCATCCCTCAACCACTTCCACTTTTAACTGCAGAAGCCATGGCATGAATTAAACCCCCCTGTCATTTTTGGTAGGCGTAGCACTCATCGAAAGAAACCCATTCAAGTGAGTAGGGCCTCTCTGCAAGCACCCCTCTCTGCAAGTGCTTTGTAATTAATCCAAACAGCAGTGGCAAACTGGTGTCAGGGGTTCAGTCCACATCAGGTATGGACTCACAGGGGATGTTGTGGTTGTCTGACATAATTTTTTTTTGTGTTTCTCCATGCTGTACTGTAATGCTGTGCAATACAAAATAAAACTGTCAGTGGCCACAGCAACCCCTGTGAGTCTACACCTACTGCTTGAGGGACAGCAGGAGCCTAAAGTGTGAGGAAGATCTGCTCCTCTGGTCCACCCATCAGTCTCCTTCCCTGCTGTGGACTTCCCCTCACTCTGAGCTTCCACTGTATATGATGACCTGATGAGTGAGTTTAGGGGGAGGGGTATCCATACTTAGGGTTATGTAGGGAGGGGGGTGACAATACTGGGGAGGTGGGAAGAGGTTTCTGTACTGAGATGTCTGTCCTGGAGGGGGGGTTGTCTGTACTAAGAAGTTATGTACTAGAAGAGGGGTGTCTGTACTAAGGGTTCCTTACTGGGGGGATGTAGGAATGTTAGAAGGGTCAGACTGTACTGTAGGGTCTGTGCTGGGGGTATTTTTATATTGAAGGGTTTGTACTGGGAGGCTGGTGGGGGGGGTCGGTCTATGCTGAGGGATATGTGCTGGGGTGGGGGGAGTCGGTCTGTGCTAGGAGAAAACTGTATTGAGAGGTACAGTATGTGCAGGAGGAATACATATCACTCTTCAGAGATCAAAACACATATAATTGAGCCCTTGGGGAATTTACCAAAATTGGAGCTACCAGAATCTGGGACAGCTATGCATACTAACCAATTAGTTAATAGCTTTAATTTTCAAAGCTTAAACCCTTGGCTGCAGCACCTCCCAGCCCTTTAAGGGTTTCAGATGCCCGGGAGGCGGGTGGGGTCTATGATCAAGTGATCGCCCTGATCACAAACAGCGATCCGGAGTTTTCCATTTGCCGCTGGTAACTTTGCTGGGAGTGCGCAGGGCGTGGGCTCTTGGCACGCTAAATTGGTTGGTATGCACAGCTGCTCCAGATTCTGTCTTCTCATGTTTTAACAAGTTCCCCTCGCTGTGTTTTACATTTCACACTCCTGACTACTGTACTCCAATTACATTACATTCTTCTGTAAGATAGATTGTGTGTATAAAAATCATATGTAATTGAACAGTTTCTTTTATTAAAATTAATGTGCTGAGGTTTTTACATGTCTGTGGCATATGTGTGTGCTCAGTTTAGGGAGAGTAGGCTTAGATGTTATTTATCTATGCCCTTTTAAGCCCCTCCCACTGTTAACACAATGTAGCTACACCCGCAATTCACTGTGGCGCACTATGTGCACCACTTATTTTCTTCAAACCAATTATTTTGAGGGGGAGGGTAAAAAAAATGACTGGCCCCGGATACCAGGTGTTCTAGATACTCCACTGCAGAACTCTGTAGAAATCTGGAGTCCTGACATCACTCTGACCTCACTTGTTGCAGACTTCTTACAGGTCAGTGAATGCGCTTGAAACCGGCAGAAAACTAGTATGTTTGGAGAAGGTAAGTAACAACAGTCTAAATATGTCTAAATATCTCTCACAGTGCAGGTTTTATCATCCCAGTGCAACAGTTAAACTCTAATTTGCTAAATCTATACGAAAACATACCACAGGTTATCTATTAGCCTATTGTAAAGCTGGCACTTATCTGTTTTCTAAATTTATTTCAAACAAAAAAAATCAATGCAGTTAATTTCCTTGCTTGCTTGAACAAAAGGCCAATGAGGGAAAGCTTAATAATAAAAAAAATTATTTTACTTCTTCTGTCTGATTATGGGAACGCACCCCCCCCCCATATACGTGTATGAAAATTGTACAGGGTATAAAGTGAACACTGACTTTCAGAGTGTATTATTTTCATGTTTTTTTTTTTTTTTTTTTTTGCACCATGTCTTGTTTGCAGCGGCCAACCCTACTGTATATTTACTCTTAATTATCTCTAATTATTCCTAATTAGGTCTTTTCTCCCCTTCTCTCCTTAGCTATTACTTTTTGTATTTAAAAAAAAAATCTATTGTTTTTAAATGAATACTTACTTTTTTCATCTATATTCATTTTTTTTAGTTTTCAAAAATTAAGAAAAATGTATGTTTTCATCTGCAAATAACTCAGACAGGCTTTGTACGAGAATCATAATTTCAGTGTAATTTTAAATGGGAAAATTATAGAATAAAATATATACTTTTTATTTTGAGTAAACTAAATGTAACACTGGTCAAAGTAATAAAAAATAATAAAAAAACAATCTTTCTTACCTTAAAGGATGCATTCACCTTTAGGATCATATGGCATTTTACACCCATATTTAGGGTGTAACAAATAACATGCTCCTATACACTCACCTCCCACCACCAACACTCCTCATTCTGACTGGCTTGAAAACAGCAAAGCTGTGCAGGACTCTGCTCACACAGCCACATCATTCATTCCAAGTTTCCCATGAATGAATGAATAAGACCTGTCAAGCTAGCGCCACGTCATTGGCTGGGTGCCTCCAGTGGAAGCAGGATCCTGTGCATGTTCCTTGCTGGAGTTGCTGGAGGTCATCCATCGCTGGAGATTGAGAATTGGATTACATCGCTGGAGTAGGAGCGTAGATTTATTGGATTACATTGCTGGAATCTCTTTTTTTTTTTTTTTATAAAGGACTTGTCCCAAGCCATCTCCTGTGGTTTTCTTAACATTTTGACACTTTCTTTTTGTGAAATGGTAGGGGTACAATGTACCCCTTATCAATTCACATAGGGGGGCCAAGATCTGGGTGTCTTCCAGATTCCGATAAGCCCCCCGCTCGCAGACCCCCACAACCACCAGGCAAGGGTTGTGGGGATGACGCCCTTGTCCCCATCAACATGGGGACATCCTCCCCATGTTGAGGGCATTTGGCCTGGTACAGTTCAGGAGGGGGGGGCGCTCTCTCGTCCCCCCCCCTTTTCCTGCGGCCTGCCAGGTTACGTGCTCGGATAAGGGTCTGGTGGGGATTTTTGATGGAACATTTAAAAATGTTGGAGTGGAGTTCCCCTTAAAATCCATACCAGACCCTGTATGGATTTTTGGGGGGGAACCCCACGCCATTTTTTTTTAAATTTTGGCGGGGAGTTCCACTTAATATCCATACCAGACCTGAAGGGCCTGGTAATGAAATTTTGGGGGACACACATTTTTTTTAAATGTTTTTTAATGACTTTCAATTACTTTAATGTGTATTGTCGGGACCGACAATTCATTATTAGCTGGCACTAGCGCTAGCACTTTTAAATGACTTTTTGTTCCCTTAGAAATGTAATTTTGCTCTTGGATTGTTATAAACACAGGAAACATGCGCTACTTTACAGGCATACTATAGACACCCCCCAGGAATGAAATTGAAAGGAATATTTCACTTTTATTGTTTCACTTTAAGCATTATTAAAGTCACTGCTCCCAAAAAAACATCCATTTTTAAAACTTTTTTTGCATTGATACATGTCCCCTGGAGCAAGACCCAGGTCTCCAAACACTTTTTATGACAATAACTTGGATATTAACCTTTAAAATTAGCACTTTAGATTTCTCCCATAGGATTTTAAAGGGTGTTCCGTGGCTTTTTGAATTTGCCGCGAACACCCCAAATTGTTCACTGTTCGGCGAAAAACAGCCAATGTTCGAGTCGAACTAATGTTCGACTTGAACAGATAGCCCATCCCTAGAAATAAGCAGGATAGGGTCTTTTTAATTCGAGATCTGGGTTCAAAAAGACCTCAGATCTCACATTTACACTTAAAAGCAAAAAAATAAAAAATGTAATTTTACCTTTACACAAAAAAAATGGGCCCTTTAAGGCCGGAGGGCGGAAGTGACGTTTGACATTGCTCCAGTCCTCCAAAGGCATAGAGTCGAGTGAGGGCCATCTTGCCCTCACTCGACTTTCTGCCCATTCCTCCAGCACATCGAATCATTTTTGCCGCTACCGACGTCTCTGGTATGCGGGGAAAATGCCGGGAAGCGGCGGAAGGGACACCTCTGCCGTCGCCTATAAAAGTGATCCCGTGGCGGGACCACTTTTATCTGAAAGTGGATCGCCCACTGTGTAAAAATATAGAAGGGTTATCGCAGATATCTGTTGCTATAACCACAGTATATAAGGTCAAAGTCATGACGTATATATACAGTGGGCAGTCCGGAAAAGGCCACAGTGTAAAAAGATAATAAATGCACATTTTTTTTACCTGCAATGTGCATTTATTATTTTTATGAAAGATGAATGTATCCTTTAATTTGTCCTATAGATTACATCAAAAATAAAATAATTTAAAGTAAGTAGGCAAAGCTACGAGAACTGAAGTGGTTAAGGTTAATTTCTCTGCAATCTTTGATTTACTGAAAGTAAAGTGCTAAGCGGTCCAAAGCAAGCTAGCCTGATCTAAACTCTGACTAGTGTAAACTAGTTCCTTCATCTCTATTAATATGTGTTTAAGTGTGATATCTAGCATAATAACCATTTATTTTAGCACAGCCAAGGAAAGCTGAAAAAAGTCATATGGCTGAAAAAAACTAGTATTTTGGTAAATAGCACAGGCATTACAGCTTTGCAAATTGAGCCTTCTGTCTCCTAACATTGAAACGTCTGCAAAACCGAAAATCGTGTCAAATGCTTTTCCTTTCAGGCACCAATCCATGGCAGCATACATGTGGTAGTAGCCCCACCTACTTCCACCCATAAAACTAGTGCATTAGTGCATAACATTATGGTAAGTATTTGATACAATTTTCCATTTTCCTGGTGACAACATGGCAGCATACATGACAAATAACTAGCTACCAGGGTGGGAAGCTTAAACAAATCCTATCTTAAAACAAAGTGAGTAAGCTACTACCTTTCCATCAAAGTCAGCTGTAGTGAGGATTACTGAGGCCATCAGCAGTGCTGAATGCATCATAAGAGGACCTGTTTGGGTGCCCTGCCTATCATGCCAGTTGGCACCACTGCATAAGGTGTTGACCAGATGCTGCTGTTCAAATTTGCATCAATTCCTTCTGGTATCTGCAGCCCAGCCGCATAGTACCACCAGTAGCCACCATGGCACCTGGCCTCAATGAGGCTTTCAGTTTCAAGCCTTAGGCCCCTTTACACATATGAACTGTTCAGGTCCACCTGTCAGTTTTTCTGAACAAGTGCTCCATTCACCTCTATGGAGCAACAGGTATAAGCGGTGACATGTCCGTTGACATCCAATCCTCTCCGATCCACAAAATACAGACGGATGGAAACCCTATTTTCCATCCATTTGGTGGATCGGATCATCCGTTTTCATCCGATCCCCCATAGAGGAGAGCGGAGCTCTGACAGGTCCGTCTCTGCACAGTGAGCAGAGACGGACCTGTCATCCGCCGGCTCAGCGAGGATTAACAGAGCGTTTCAAGTGTTCAAGAGCCCTTACTTGTCAGGATTCCAGTCATAAGTCTGTGAGCTAGACCTATAAAGTATTGTAGATGTCTAGAATTCTCATATTTTAAACTATACCTTTCATCTAAGCATTACCCTAATGGGGACATTCTAACTATACCATTATAGGTTTACTGATTAATTTCAGTAACATGTAAATATACTGCATTGGGGCTTTTTGTACAGAATTCCCTGTGCCAGATATGGGCACTATGAAGGAACTCCTGGGGAGGAAGTCCTGAGTCTTAAACCAAGATAAGCATGCATCACATGTCCAGTGGTATATTTAACAGGAAGTAGACGTCCCAGCTTAGCATCAAGGAATTCCTAGTGTCACAAGTTAGCTTGCAGTTTCCTGGTTGTGTACTCTTACTTCCTTGCTGCAGTGTTTCTCTAACCTGATTCCTTTCACATGTGTGGTTTGGCTTTGCTCACCTATGGGCGTCATCTGCTATTCTGTGGACTTTTATTTTCCATCACTTCCTGGCCTGCCTCCTAGTTTGCTTGTCTATATAAGACATGCTCAGTGTAACTGTCAAAGTCCTGGATGTGAGGCCGAATTGCAGAGGGGGCGCCCCTTGCGGCTAAGTGCAGCGTAACCCTGGGAGTGAGACAGGGAGTACGGTGCCCAAAGGTGCACGGGTTGCCAGATCACTGTTGCTGAGTAGCAGATAGCAGGGAGCTGCTGGGGTGCGCTGGTAAGGTTGAAGGGTAACCGTGCAAGGAGGGATTCCAGGTATGGAGCCGTGGAGCAACCAGGAGCAGAGTCAGAGCCAGGCCAATGGTCATTCAGCACAGGAATCAGTCCAAGGTGAGGTACAGCAGGATAATCAGGAACAGAGAAGGTAGCCGAGCCGGGGGTCAAACACAGGAGGACGATCAAGGTACAAATGCGGAGCCGAAGAATAGTTAGGTCCAAGCCGGGGTCAATGCAGGCGGAATACTGGAGCAGTCAGGCAAGCCGAGTAGTAACAGGAAGCAGATATCACAGCAGGAACAAGGAACACAGGAACAAGGAAAACAGGAAGCTGATGATAATCCAGCAACCAGCATGCACCAGCAGCAGGCTTAAATAGGCAGAAGGGCGCCACCATGAGGAATACTGGCAGAATTACCCGTCCTACGGTTATCACCCTGACAGTGCCCCCCCCTAGGGGCAGCCTCCGGATGCCCAATCTGGCCCATTTTTCAGGGTATCGGGCTTGAAACCTCTGCAATAGTCTAGGGGCATGAATGTTATCTGCTGGTTCCCAAGAATTATCTTCTACAGAGTAACCTTTCCATTTAACAAGAAATTGAACAGTCCTACCTCTCCGACGGCAGTCCAGAATGGCTTCTACTTCGTATTCTGTTTCATTGTCCACCAAGATTGGAGAGGGCGGAGCTTCTTCTCTCCCTGGAAAAGGACTGGAGACAATAGATTTTAATAAAGAAACATGGAATACTGGGTGGATTTTATAGGAACTTGGTAAAGACAATTCAAATGCCACTGGGTTAATTTCCTTCTTAATTGTGAATGGACCGATAAACCTTAAACTCTATCTCCAACCTTAAAGACGGGATCTCTCCTCCCCCTGTCATAATGTTTTTTATAATTCTCTTGGGCCTTCTGCATAGTTGCCTGGAGAGTTAGGTAATTAGCCTGAATGGCATTTATCCTGTCCTGGACTGCGGGGACTGAGGTCTCTGGTATAACATTAGGTAAGAATGAGGGATGGAAACCGTAGTTGGCCCAGAAAGGTGACTGATTGGTGGAAGCATGGATTGAGTTGTTGTATGCAAACTCCGCACACGGGAGTAGCAAGGACCAGTCGTCCTGGGAGAAGGAGCAGAAGCAACGTAAGTACTGTTCTAAAGTTTGATTAGTTCTTTCGGTTTGGCCGTTGCTTTGAGGATGGTAAGCTGAAGATAGGCACACTCTAATGGAAAGCGTTTTGCAGAGCTCCTTCCAGAACTTAGAGGTGAATTGCACCCCTCTGTCGGACACAATGTTGCTCGGTAGGCCGTGAAGTCTGACTATCTCCTTTATGAAGATCTTCGCAGTGTCAGCAGCAGATGGTGTACCCATCATGGGCAAGAAATGCGCCATCTTGGACAGGCGGTCAACGACTACCAAGATGGTTGTAAATTTCTCCGAGGGTGGTAACTCTACTATGAAATCCATAGATATTTCTTTCCATGGTTGCTCCGGCACAGGCAATGGGCATAGTAGACCCCAAGATCTGACGTTAGACCCCTTGTTACGTTGACAAATGGTGCAGGAACTGACATATTCCCTGCAGTCAGGCTTTAGAGTGGGCCACCAAAAAGATCGTTGAACAAGCTCCAAAGTCTTTCGTACCCCGAAGTGACCAGCAAGTTGGTGGTCATGTAAAGTCTTTAGGACCTGGGCTCTGGCTTGCTGAGGAACAAAAATTTTGTTCTGATACCAAAGAAAACCTTCCTGGTTTCTTAAAGACAGTGCTTCTGGTTCAGAGCATTGGGAAGAAGCTTGTTTCAGTGAGGAACTCAGGTCGGTTTGAATCATGAGAAAATTCTGTGGAGACAATATAGTGCTAGGAGTAATTTCTTCGGGAGTGTCAGGAAACATCCGGGACAAGGCATCGGCCTTCCCGTTCTTAGACCCCGGGCGGAAGGAGATATGAAAATTGAATCTGGCAAAAAATAAGGCCCATCGAGCTTGTCGGGGTCTCAATCGTTTAGCCGTGCGAAGATACTCCAGGTTTCTGTGATCCGTGAATATCATGATGGGATGCTGAGAACCTTCAAGGAGGTACCACCATTCCTCCAGGGCAGTTTTAATAGCCAAGAGCTCTCGATCTCCCACATCATAATTCCTTTCAGACGGATTCATCTTCCGCGAGGAGAAGGCCACAGGATGGAGTAACGACTTAGAACCCTGACGTTGGGATAAGACTGCCCCTGTGGCAACTTCAGAGGCGTCAACCTCTAAGATGTAAGGGATGTTGCAGGATGGGTGCGGAGGTAAAGAGGGATTTGAGCTTATCAAAAGCTGATTGGGCTTCTGAAGACCACAGGAACCGAGTATGTAAACGGGTAACTTGGGTGATTGGTGAGATGATGGAGGAAAAGTTCTTTATAAACCTCCTATAAAAGTTTGCAAACCCCACCAATCTTTGTACTCCCTTTTTATCCGATGGAGTTGGCCAGTCTAAGATTGCCTGTACCTTTTGCAGGTCCATGGCAACACCACCAGTTGAGATAATTAGCCCCAGGAATTGTATTGACTCTTTTTCGAAATCACACTTCTCTGCTTTTACATAGAGTTTGTGCTTACGTAGAGTGTGCAGAACTGTCCTTACATGTGTACGATGGAGCTCCAGGGTGGTTGAAAATATCAGGATATCATCCAGGTAGATGATGACGAAGTAATCCAGAAATTCTCAAAAGATATCGTTTACGAAATGTTGGAATGTGGCCGGGGCGTTGCACAATCCAAATGGCATCACTAAGTACTCGAAATGTCCAAAGCGAGTTCTAAATGCTGTCTTCCATTCGTCACCCTCTCGGATGCGAACGAGATTGTAGGCTCCTCGAAGGTCAAGCTTAGTAAATATTCCGGCAGTACGGAGTCTCTGGAAAAGTTCCAGAACTAGAGGAAGAGGGTAACGGTTTTTTATAGTGATTTTATTGAGCTCCCTGTTATCCACACATGGTCTTAGGGATTTGTCCCTTTTTTCGACAAAAAAGATTCCGGCTCCAGCAGGAGAAGAGGAGGAACGGATGAAGCCTTTCTCCAGGTTTTCATCAATGTATTGTCGCAATGTTCCTAGTTCTATCTCCGAGAGGGGGAATATGCGACCGAATGGGATTTCGGCTCCTGGGAGTAATTCAATTGGACAATCGTATGACCGGTGTGGTGGCAGGACATCAGCCTTTTTCTTGTCAAAGACATCTGCAAACTCCTGGTAGGCCGGTGGAATACTCTGGTTGTTGACAGGTACAGGTTGAACTGACAGGCAACTGGCTACATTACTGGTTTCAGGGGCAAGACAGTGCTGTAGGCAATAAGGTGAAGTGAATGAAATTTCTTTCCTGATCCAGTTGATCTGGGGGTTGTGGGCTTGGAGCCATGGGGTACCCAAGATGACGGGGAACATAGGTGAGCTTAGAATGTCGAAACGTATGAATTCCTGATGACCATCAGGAGTAGTAACCAAAAGAGGAGCGGTCTCTTGTGTCACAGGACCAGAACTAGGCAGGGTGCCATCAGCCAGGAGAACTTCCAATCTACGGTTCTTGGGAAGTAGGGCCAGACCGAGCTTTAGTGCTAAGTCCAAGTCCAAGAAACAACTGCATGCCCCGGAGTCGACTATGGCCTGAAGCTAAACCCCCTTGTCTGCCAACTGTAGCGTGATGGAAAGGATAAGGTGAGAAGTGGAAGTTCCGGACATCTGGAAGTACACTGGAGAGTTCTTGGGTACCTTGCTGGGCCTTATGGGGCAGTTGCTCAGGAAATGTCCATTTCGGCCACAATAGAGACAGAGATTGGCTTGACGCCGACGCTGTTTTTCCTCAGGAGTCAGTGCGGATCGCACCAAACCAACAGGCATAGCGCCGATCTCTGGTACCTGCACCTTGGGAGTCTGAGAACGTTCAGCCTGGCGCTCCCGAAGGCGTCTATCCAACTGGATGGATAGTTGAATGAGCCCCTCGAGGGTAGCAGGGATGCCGACCCTGGCCAACTCGTCCTTAAGGGATTCAGAAAGCCCCAGGCGAAACTGGTATTTCAACGCAGCCTCATTCCAGTCTGTATCGGCAGACCACCGGCGGAAGTCCACAGTATAGTCTTCCACCGGTGCGCCATTTCTGTTGAAGAGAATGCAGAGCGGCCTCAGCGGTGGCTGTACGCTGGGGGTCTTCATACAATTGCGACAGGGCCGTAAAGAACGTTTCCACTGAACTAGTGGCTGGGTCCTTCTGTTCCCATAACCTGTGGGCCCATGCCTGGGGTTCATTGGTCAGCAGGGAGATAAGAAAGCCAACTTTGACAGTCTCAGTGGAAAAGGTACGGGGTTGCAGAGCCAGATATAACAGGCAGGCATTCTTGAAGGATCTGAATTTCTGCCGGTCTCCAGAGAAACGTTCAGGGGTAGGTACCCGCGGTTCTGGGGGCAAAGTCAGTACTGAAGAGGCCGTAGCAGGGAGATTGGTGGAGGAGGAACCAGGATCCAAAAAGGCAGATGGTAGCATAAAATGTTGGAGTTTTCCTTCTAATTGAAGGTATCTTTCCTGAAGAACTTGGACCACTCGTGTAAGGGTAGCGGCCTGTTGGCATAAAGTCTCTATTGGGGACGCACCTCTGCCGGCCTCAGTCATGGCTGGATTATACTGTCAAAGTCCTGGATGTGAGGCCGAATTGCAGAGGGGGCGCCCCTTGCAGCTAAGTGCAGCGTAACCCTGGGAGTGAGACAGGGAGTACGGTGTCCAAAGGTGCACGGGTTGCCAGATCGCTGTTGCTGAGTAGCAGATAGCAGGGAGCTGCTGGGGTGCGCTGGTAAGGTTGAAGGGCAACCGTGCAAGGAGGGATTCCAGGTATGGAGCCGTGGAGCAACCAGGAGCAGAGTCAGAGCCAGGCCAATGGTCATTCAGCACAGGAATCAGTCCAAGGTGAGGTACAGCAGGATAATCAGGAACAGAGAAGGTAGCCGAGCCGGGGGTCAAACACAGGAGGAGGAAAATGCGGAGCCGAAGAATAGTTAGGTCCAAGCCGGGGTCAATGCAGGCGGAATACTGGAGCAGTCAGGCAAGCCGAGTAGTAACAGGAAGCAGATATCACAACAGGAACAAGGGACACAGGAACAAGGAAAACAGGAAGCTGATGATAATCCAGCAACCAGCATGCACCAGCAGCAGGCTTAAATAGGCAGAAGGGCGCCACCATGAGGAATACTGGCAGAATTACCCGTCCTACGGTTATCACCCTGACAGTAACCCACATTGCCTGAGCAACTTCACAGTTTTCTGAGCTCCCATTTGAGTACCTCTTGCCTATACTGTGTCTGACTAACCGTGTACCGACCCCAGCTTCATTTACTGTCTGTGCTTGTTCCCTGCCTGCCCTGATCTTGTCTTGTCTTCTGGATTTCCTTTCGTCTGCTGCTTGTACTCTGCACACATGAGTGGTCTCCACATCATTAGCTAGGTGTACCTGGGGGCCGCAACCTGGTTCCAGCTTGCTGCAAGTCCATCCCCACCATCAGGGGCTCTGGTGAAAAAGCAGGCTGGGGCTTAGACTCCGCACTCTGGGGAACCAGAGCTCAAGATCACAGACTCCTGCCACCTAGACTACATGATCCCCTGTCTCTGAGAACTTGAGCTTCAATCATCAAACTGTTAAAGGTAGCTTCCTTGGGAATAGATGATCATAATCCAGTAGATCTCTCAAAACTGTCCGGGGTCAGCCTGGAACAAAAAGGAACACTGGAATGCCTTCCATCCTGAACATGTGAGAAAAAACGAGGGAAAGAAAAGGTCAGGACGTACTGATCCCACAGAGTCACCAGAGCATCCACTGCAACTCTCACGTACCAGGTTCTGGATGCCAATGGAGAGAGGGCTTCCTTTGCAGCTAAGTTCCAGACTCCCCTGAAGGTGAGACGGGAGGAGTTGGGCATCTTTTTGGATAGACCTGTGTGCTATAATAGATTTATAGATGACCTGTTCATGATGTGGAGGAGAGATGAAACTAGTGTTCTCTCCTTCATGGGCAGGTTGAATCAGAATAACAAAAACATTGTATTGTCCTGGAAATATGACAAAGTATGGTGTTCCTGGATATTGAAATGTAAATACAGGAGGGAGAGATTTCCACTAGGAACTACTGCAAACCTACAGACAGAAATGGTTATATAGCAATTGACAGCTGCTATCACAAACCATGGTTGCTGATTATCCCTAGGGGACAATTTGTACAACTAAAAATAAACTGTACTAAGGATGAAGAATTCATAATACAAGCAGCCCAATTTGGAGAGAAATTTTTGCAAAAAAGTTATGAAGATACATTTATTAGGAAGGAGTTTGAATCAGTTAAAAATATGGAAAGGAAGGATTTATTAGTAACAAAAGAGAAAGCAGTAGGTAAAAATAAAGGAGAAGAATTCAGGATATTCTTGGGATATAATATACAGAAGAATAAAATTGAGAATATAACTAAAAACATTCCGGGATATTACTAAGAGATAGGATACTTGGGGAGTACTTCCCCCTTACCCTATATTTGTATACAAAAAGGCCCCCAGCTTAAGACATATATTAGCCCCCGATGTATTAGAGCCCCCTGTGAGGGGAACAGGAACTTTGACACCTTTTTTAACTGTTTTTTATTCATGTGGTAGATGTTTGGAATATAGAACCACAAAAGGAAACAATATTAAGAAGCAGAAGGAATTTACAGCCACAGCCACAGGGAGAGTACATAAGATTAACCACTTGCCAACCGCCTAATGCAGATATACTGCAGCAGAATGGCACGCACAGGCAAAATCACGTACCTGGTACGTGATTTGCCTCCCATGGGCATCGCGTCCCCCGGTGCCCAAGGCAGTCAGCATCGTTAGGGGAGCGATCCGTGCTGAGGGGGAGGCCCCTCATTCGTGGCCACCCCCTCGCGATCGCTCCCAATGAATGACAATCTTCCTCTGCCTTTGTAATGTAAACAGAGGCAGAGGAAGTGATGTCATCTCTCCTCCTGTCGGTCTTTTCATTTCGGCGCCGAGGAGAGAAGACATCCAAGTAAGTGCACCAACACTACACTAACAGTAGAACACTCTAGGCACACATTTCACCCCCCAGTCACCCCCGATCACCCCCCGATCACCCCTCTGCACCCCCTGTCACAGTGACACCAATAGCAGTTTTTTTTCTGATTATTGCATTGGTGTCATTTTGTGACAGTTATAAGTGGTAGGGCAGTTAGTGTTAGGCCCCTTTAGGTCTAGGGTACGCCCCTAACCCCCCAATATAGTTTTAACCCCTTGATCACCCCCCGCCGCCAGTGTCACTAAGCGATCGTTTTTCTGATCGCTGTATTAGTGTCACAGGTGACGCTAGTTAGGGAGGTAAGTATTTAGGTTCACCGTCAGCATTTTATAGCGTCAGGGACCCCCATATACTATCTAATAAAAGGTTTTAACCCCCTGATTGCCCCCTAGTTAACCCTTTCACCAGTGATCACCGTATAACTGTTACGGGTGACGCTGGTTAGTTTGTTTATTTTTTATAGTGTCAGGGCACCCGCCGTTTTTACCTAATAAAGGTTTAACCCCCTGATCACCCGGTGGGTGATACAAGTTGGGTTTTAGGGTCAGATAGGGTCTGCGTCGCCCCGGACAGCGTCAGGTTAGTGCTAGTACTGCTAACACCCACGCACGCAGCATACACCTCCATTAGTGGTATAGTATCTGAATGGATCAATATCTGATCTGATCAGATCTATACTAGCGTCCCCAGCTGTTTAGGCTTCCCAAAAGCGCAGTGTTAATGGGATCAGCCCAGATACCTGCTAGCACCTGCGTTTTGCCCCTCCGCTCGGCCCAGCCCAGCCCACCCAAGTGCAGTATCGATCAATCACTGTCACTTACAAAACACTAAACACATAACTGCAGCATTCACAAAGTCAGGCCTGATCCCTGCAATCGCTAACAGTTTTTTTGGTAGCATTTGAATCAATCGCTAACAGTCAGGAGCTTTTTTACCTGTGAGTCTCACTACTGTACCACTAAATTTAGAGCCCAAAATGGCAAATCGAAGGTACAGTAGTGAAGAGGCCTACATGTTTCTGAGCATGACAGATAGTGAAGAGGAAGTCACTCATCTGTCAGATTCAGGCTCAGAATACGATCCTGTAGACCACAGCGGCTCCATGACAGATAGCTCTGACGACGGAGTTGTGGTCCCTGCCAAGGTTAGGCTTACCCGACCCCAATCTTCTTCTGCTGTTGTTGAGGTACAGGAACCGCCGGTCCCTCATATGGAGCAGAGCAGTACTAGCGCCGCTTTTCCTTCTCGTGAACTGGCAAGCACCAGCGGCCTAGTACACCCTCTTCGTAGTCAAATCAGCACTGCAGTAACACTTGGTGACGTGGCGAGTCCCATAAGTGCAGTTCAAGCTGGTGAGGTGGTAAGCACAAATAGTGTCCCACTGCCACCAAGAAGAAGACAAACACAGGCCCGTCATGCCCATAGTGCCCTTCCTGCTGCATTCGCCAATCCTAATTGGGAACCCACCACTTCTGCAGCACCCGTACTTCCCCCATTCACATCCCCAACCAAATGCAGTCAGCTGCATGAGAGGCATTTTCTTTATGTCCTCCCGAGTACCCCTACCCAACAAACCCCCCAAAAAAGATGTCGTGTCTGCAGCAAGCGTGGATATAGGCGTGACACCCGCTATTATTGTCCCTCCTGTCCTGACAATCCTGGGCTTTTCATTGGTGAATGTTTTGAACGCTACCATACACTAGTTAAGTATTAGCGTAAGGTACAGCATTCCACAGATTAGGCATACTTTCACAGGGTCTCCCAAGATGCCATCACATTTTGAGAGACCCGAACCTGGAACCGGTTACAGTTATAAAAGTTACAGTTACAAAAAAAGTGTAAAAAAAAAAAAAGTAAACAAAAAAAAAAAAAAAAATATATATATATATAGATAGATAGATAGATAGATAGATAGATAGATAGATAGATAGATAGATAGATAGATATATCTATAGATATAGATAGATATATAGATAAACTTCAGGTGGGTTACCTTCTTTTCTTTATTCCTTAATCTGATCACAGCACCATCAGGGTGGACTCCCAACCTTCCACCCTAAATTAATGAAGAAAAGACGTGGATCGATGCTTGATGCAAAAAACTCCTTTACTTGAAAATTACAATCATACAGACATTGAAAGTGCAGTCGTACAAGCTACTGTACAGTATCGAGCGTGAGTCGCTCTTCATCAGGCTTCTCTCGGTGTGTGTAAAAAACCTACCATCATTACCTTCTCTTATCCATATCCAGCATACCACCACACATGTGTTGCATCAAACAATCAACTTACTAATTGCCCACGTTTGAGTGATTAACCCATACTCTATAAACATGTCCGGTAAAAACCTTACATTTCTATATATACCGAATATTTACATCAAAATATTTACACCTACTCATCTCTTATCATGTATCATCTTCTACTAACTTAAAAGAGAAGTATACCCTCTCTCATTCCTATGATGCTTCTATCCATATCTTATTTAAATAGTCATTGCCATATGTTGATATAATGTCTCAGATTTCGTAATATGTTCCATCTGATATAGGTGCAAGCTAATTTTCCCAACGGGAGTTCATTCCACTGAATGTGAAAGGAACATAATGTGTATAAGTCACAAAAGGAATCATTAAGCTACCCTGTATCCAAATCCTATACAAATAGATATAAATCGTAATCCTTATTCATCCCATCAGGATGTAGAAACTGTAGTCTGTTAATCCACCAAACCTCACGTTTTTTCAATTTGAGAATCCTATCACCCCCTCTTTTATCACAAGGAATTTCTTCCAATACCATGAAACGTAGATCAGTATCCCTGTGTCCCATCTCAGAAAAGTGACGCGACACAGGGAGACCTGACTGTGGATGTCGGATCGTGCTGCAATGCTGTGCAATGAGATCCTTTATTTTCTGGGTAGTCTCACCCACGTAGAGGAGATTGCATGGGCACATGAGGATATAGATTACATACGAAGACTGACATGTATAAAAGCCATTCACTGTTATCCTATTCCTAGTTGTAGGATGAATAAAGTGATTCCCTTTGAGCATTAGGTTACATTGGATACAATTCAGACAAGGATAGCAACCCTTCCTTTTTTTACCAAGAAAAGTTGTTTTTTTTCTCTTCCTGGGTATCAGGTCTGAATTCAGATCGTACCAAAGAGTCGTGCAAAGTTTTATTGCGTCGATAAGCTTTCATAGGGTTTTGCTGGAACTCTTCTATCTGTGGGTATGATCATCTCAAAATTGGCCAATGTTTCCTCACTCAATGGAATCTCTCCCCGATACAATCGGGTGCCCTGGTGGGGAATGTCTGTCCTTGTGGATTTTCGGTAATACATATAGAAAGGGGATACGGGTATGTGATGGTAGCAAGAATTCATATAGGTCTTGTGAGATTAACCCTTCCTTGGCCGCTGGTTTCAAAATGCTTTCTAGGATCTTTCTAATACTCCTTGTAGGGTCAGCGTGTAGGAGTTTGTATACCGTGTGATTGTCCAATTGACGCTTGATCTCATTCTCATATGCCTGGGGGTCCATGATCACCACGAACCCCCTTTATCAGCGGGTTTACAAACAATGTCATTCCGTTTCGTTAATTCCCGTAAGGCTATTCTTCCTTGAGGGGATAGATTATTGGGTACATGATCTTTAAAATCCACTTGTTGTATCAGACGTTTTATATCACGAGTCACCTCCTGCACAAACATTTCGACTGGTACGTAAGTGGTTGGGGGAACAGATTTAGACTTCATTGTTAACCCCAATGCTTTACTATTCAATCTCCCCTCAGTTATTTCATTCTGGGTAAACGGTTTATGAAGGAAATGTACCTTCCATCTGATACTGCGAAATGGGCGATGTAAATCTTGATCTAAGTGAAAAGGGTCTAGATAGCTTTTTGGGCAAAACGATAAACCATGGTTAAAAAGTCCTACCTCCTCCGGTGACAAGACCCGTCTGGAGATATTGTGTACTAGGTCTCCCTTGATCGACCACGATTGCCTCGTGTATTGCGATGTCCGTCTTGACTTCCATCTCCGTTGTACCGAGACCTGCTTTGCATCCGGGTAGTGGACAGCTCTCTCCGATCTGTTTGTAAAAAAATTAGATGAGGAATCGGTGTCTGTATTCGCTGAAGAATTGTCAGACATCTCTCTCCTATGATTTCCATATTCCATTCGACCTCGTCGATTGTAGGGACGTGGCCATCTGTATACTTGATTCCTTTCATAATCCTCAATATCCCGATTGAATTTATTGCGCTTTCTGGTCTCCAATTCCAGTCGATGTTTATTTATATTTTCATCTGCCAACTCTTTACATTTATTGAACTCTTCAGCAGTCATTGCCGTTCGTAGATCAAGTTCAATTTTAGTGAGCTGTTCCGATAATGAGGCCAGTTCTTTATGTATAAATGAAATGGTTAAAGTCATTAGATCAAATGAGCATTTGTTCAGGATCTGCATGAATGTATTTTTGAATTCATCATTATCACTGAATAAAGTAGGGGCCAATCTCACCCTCAAACCTCTGGGAAACCGTTGTACCCGATGGTATTCGGCTAGGGTAAGACCATGCAATTCCAAGGAAGTGTGTTTCCTTCTCAATTTTTCCCATGTACGAGAGTTGTAAACCGGGGTGTTTCCCGTTAGGAAATTCCTGGATCCAGAAATCTGAGACATAATATGTGTGGCCTCTTCCTGGGTATAGGAAAATGTAGATCCATTCGTATCCATCTTAGTGAAGATAACTTACTCACTGGGAGTGAATAATAGATAAACTTCAGGTGGGTTACCTTCTTTTCTTTATTCCTTAATCTGATCACAGCACCATCAGGGTGGACTTCCAACCTTCCACCATAAATTAATGAAGAAAAGACGTGGATCGATGCTTGATGCAAAAAACTCCTTTACTTGAAAATTACAATCATACAGACATTGAAAGTGCAGACGTGCAAGCTACTGTACAGTATCGAGCGTGAGTCGCTCTTCATCAGGCTTCTCTGGCTGTGTGTCAAAAACCTACCATCATTACCTTCTCTTATCCATATCCAGCATACCACCACACATGTGTTACATCAAACAATTAACTTACTAATTGCCCACGTTTTAGTGATTAACCCATACTCTATAAACATGTCCAGTAAAAACCTTACATTTCTATATATACCGAATATTTACATAAAAATATTTACACCTACTGATCTCTTATCATGTATCATCTTCTACTAACTTAAAAGAGAAGTATACCCTCTCTCATTTCTATGATGCTTCTATCCATATCTTATTTAAATAGTCATTGCCATATGTTGATATAATGTCTCAGATTTTGTAATATGTTCCATCCGATATAGGTGCAAGCTAATTTTCCCAACGGGAGTTCATTCCACTGAATGTGAAAGGAACATAATGTGTATAAGTCACAAAAGGAATCATTAAGCTACCCTGTATCCAAATCCTATACAAACAGATTTAAATCGTAATCCTTATTCATCCCATCAGGATGTAGAGACTGTAGTCTGTTAATCCACCAAACCTCACGTTTTTTTCAATTTGAGAATCCTATCACCCCCTCTTTTATCACGAGGAATTTCTTCCAAATAAGATATGGATAGAAGCATCACACATGTGTGGTGGTATGCTGGATATGGATAAGAGAAGGTAATGATGGTAGGTTTTTCACACACAGCCAGAGAAACCTGATGAAGAGGGTGAGATTGGCCCCTACTTTATTCAATGATAATGATGAATTCAAAAATACATTCATGCAGATCCTGAACAAATGCTCATTTGATCTAATGACTTTAACCATTTCATTTATACATAAAGAACTGGCCTCATTATCGGAACAGCTCACTAAAATTGAACTTGATCTACGAACGGCAATGACTGCTGAAGAGTTCAATAAATGTAAAGAGTTGGCAGATGAAAATATAAATAAACATCGACTGGAATTGGAGACCAGAAAGCGCAATAAATTCAATCGGGATATCGAGGATTATGAAAGGAATTAAGTATACAGATGGCCACGTCCCTACAATCGACGAGGTCAAATGGAATATGGAAATCATAGGAGAGAGATGTCTGACAATTCTTCAGCGAATACAGACACCAATTCCTCATCTAATTTTTTTACAAACAGATCGGAGAGAGCTGTCCACTACCCGGATGCAAACCAGGTCTCGGTACAACAGAGATGGAAGTCAAGATGGACATCGCAATACACGAGGCAATCGTGGTCGATCAATATCTCCAGATGGGTCTTGTCACCGGAGGAGGTAGGACTTTTTAGCCGTGGTTTATCGTTTTGCCCAAAAAGCCATCTAGACCCTTTTCAGTTAGATCAAGATTTATATCGCCTATTTCGCAGTATCCGATGGAAGGTACATTTCCTTCATAAACCGTTTACCCAGAATGAAATAACTGAGGGGAGATTGAATAGTAAAGCATTGGGGTTAACAATGAAGTCTAAATCTGTTCCCCCCACCACTTACGTACCAGTCGAAATGTTTGTGCAGGAGGTGACTCGTGATATAAAACGTCTGATACAACAAGTGGATTTGAAAGATCATGTACCTAATAATCTATCCCCTCAAGGAAGAATAGCCTTACGGGAATTAGCTAAACGGAATGACATTGTTTGTAAACCCGCTGATAAAGGGGGTTCGGTGGTGATCATGGACCCCCAGGCATATGAGAATGAGATCAAGCGTCAATTGGACGATCACACGGTATACAAACTTCTACACGCTGACCCTACATGGAGTATTAGAAAGATCCTAGAAAGCATTTTGAAACCAGCGGCCAAGGAAGGGTTAATCTCACAAGACCTATATGAATTCTTGCTACCATCACATACCCGTATCCCCGTTCTATATGTATTACCGAAAATCCACAAGGACAGACATTCCCCACCAGGGCGCCCGATTGTATCGGGGAGAGATTCCATTTTTGTCCCTACGGCCAAATTGTTAGATAAAATACTATCACCTCTGGTGAGAAACACTCCGTCCTACATCAAGGACTCTGGTG
Organism: Aquarana catesbeiana; assembly: GCF_042186555.1. Taxonomy (NCBI): domain Eukaryota; kingdom Metazoa; phylum Chordata; class Amphibia; order Anura; family Ranidae; genus Aquarana; species Aquarana catesbeiana. Next base: position 268,816,358 of record NC_133329.1, on the reverse strand, counting down.
ATTTTCTATCCAAAATCAGGGACTTATCACATATTCATGATGAATATATTCTTGTTACTTGGGATGTAACAAGCTTATATACATCGATTCCGCATGAAGCAGGTATTGAGGCAGCGATCAATTTGATTAGAGACTGTCATGAGTACTCAGAAGCCCAGATCTCTTTTTTTGAAAAATTATTTAATGTGGTTTTGCATAATAACTATTTTCTTTTTAGGGATCAGTACTACGTACAGTTGACCGGAGTTGCTATGGGCTCCAATGTTGCCCCGCCATATGCATGTTCATTCATGCATGATTTTGAACAAACATATATTTTTGTCAATGAAAGTTTTCGGAAGCATTGCGCCACCTGGTGGCGCTATATAGATGACATTTTTGCTATATGGCGGGGCAACATTGAATCACTTAGAACTTTTGATGAAATCATTAACAGCCTTTCTCCGAATATTCAATTTAAAATGCAAATTGGTGGGACCTCGGTCCCTTTTTTGGATGTACGAGCTTCTATTAAACAGGGACGGATTGAAACAGATATATATACCAAACCCACAGATAGGAATCAATTACTAAGGTTTGATAGTTATCATCCCCCCCATGTATTTAGTTCCATCATTAGAAGTCAACTTCTTAGAGTAATGCGAATTGTGAGTGATACTACAATAAGGGACAGTAGATTGGACGAAATGTGTTGCAAGTTTAAAGAGCGAGGCTATCCGGAGGGTTTGATTAGACAGGAACTGAAAAAGATTTTGAAGCCAATTAACACTTGTAATTAGAAAAAATATCGATCTGATAAACCTAGGATTCCATTTGTTTTTCAATTTAATAGCTACAGTGATAAGATCTTTAATTTAGTGAGGAAACATTGGCCAATTTTGAGACGATCATACCCACAGATAGAAGAGTTCCAGCAAACCCCTATGAAAGCTTATCGACGCAATAAAACTTTGCGCGACTCTTTGGTACGATCTGAATTCAGACCTGATACCCAGGAAGAGAAAAAAACAACTTTTCTTGGTAAAAAAAGGAAGGGTTGCTATCCTTGTCTGAATTGTATCCAATGTAACCTAATGCTCAAAGGGAATCACTTTATTCATCCTACAACTAGGAATAGGATAACAGTGAATGACTTCTATACATGTCAGTCTTCGTATGTAATCTATATCCTCATGTGCCCATGCAATCTCCTCTACGTGGGTGAGACTACCCAGAAAATAAAGGATCGCATTGCACAGCATCGCAGCACGATCCGACATCCACAGTCAGGTCTCCCTGTGTCGCGTCACTTTTCTGAGATGGGACACAGGGATACTGATCTACGTTTCATGGTATTGGAAGAAATTCCTTGTGATAAAAGAGGGGGTGATAGGATTCTCAAATTGAAAAAACGTGAGGTTTGGTGGATTAACAGACTACAGTCTCTACATCCTGATGGGATGAATAAGGATTACTATTTATATCTGTTTGTATAGGATTTGGATACAGGGTAGCTTAATGATTCCTTTTGTGACTTATACACATTATGTTCCTTTCACATTCAGTGGAATGAACTCCGGTTGGGAAAATTAGCTTGCACCTATATCAGATGGAACATATTACGAAATCTGAGACATTATATCAACATATGGCAATGACTATTTAAATAAGATATGGATAGAAGCATCATAGGAATGAGAGAGGGTATACTTCTCTTTTAACCTCCCTGGCGGTATGATTCTTTCGGATTTTAGGTGCTGAAAGCGGTACAATTATTTTGCATGGAAATTTGGCGTTTTATATTGTAGGTCTGTAAATCTTAACAATAACACACTTAAATCTGTCCAAACCAGAGTCTAGTAGATATCCCGGGTATGATAAAGTTTGAAACACAAAAACATAAATTATAATATAATAAATAAAAATAAATAATTAAAAAAAATTTAAAAAAATAGTAATAAAATAAATTTCCCCACAATTCACTATCGCTCAATTCTGCAAGTGTTCTAATTTACTATCGCTGTTTTCTAGCTGGTCTAAAGCCACTTTTGACGTAAAGGGACACTTTTTGGTTGCTATGGACAATCTCCAGTTTCCAGGCAGAAAGAACAGTGTATATCATGTAAAACTGAATGCAGGGCATGGGCCAGAGCACTGGGGACAAAAGGGATGTGAAATCATTTCATACAGTACTGTAATCTGTAAGATTACAGTACTGTATGTGTTATGATTTTGACATTTTTTTGAATTTGCCGCCAGGCTCCGCCCCCGTGCGTCGCGCCGCTTACAGGGAACGGAGCCTGGCACGGAGAGGCTTTGGAGGAGGACGGAGCCCTCGGACACTGCGGGGGACATCGCAGGATCCCGGGGACAAGGTAAGTAAAGCCGCCCCAGGATCCTGCAATGCGATCCCGAGTGTGGCTCGGGGTTACCGCTAATGGTACTGAATTTTAACCCCGAGCCACACTCGGGAATACCGCCAGGGAGGTTAAGTTAGTAGAAGATGATACATGATAAGAGATCAGTAGGTGTAAATATTTTGATGTAAATATTCGGTATATATAGAAATGTACGTTTTTTTACCGGACATGTTTATAGAGTATGGGTTAATCACTCAAACGTGGGCAATTAGTAAGTTAATTGTTTGATGTAACACATGTGTGGTGGTATGCTGAATATGGATAAGAGAAGGTAGTGATGGTAGGTTTTTCACACACAGCCAGAGAAGCCTGATGAAGAGCGACTCACGCTAGATACTGTACAGTGGCTTGCACGTCTGCACTTTCAATGTCTGTATGGAGTTTTTTGCATCAAGCATCGATCCACCTCTTTTCTTTATATATATATATATATATATATATATATATATATATATATATATATATATATATATATATATATATAAAATAGTTGGCATTTTATTGTTCTCTCTCTCTCTCTCTCTCTCTCTCTATTCTCTCTCTATTGTTCTGCTCTTTTTTACTGTATTCTATTCTGCAATGTTTTACTGTTATTATGTTTTATCATGTTTTCTTTTCAGGTATGCAATTTTTTATACTTTACTGTTTACTGTGTTTTATTGTTAACCATTTTTTTGTTTTCAGGTACGCCATTCAGCTGCAGCGCGGATTTAGTTATCTTGACAGCAACAGCGTTTGCTCCCACGATACATAAAGCCATGACTCCAGCACTGTCGGAGGTGATTTCACCACCACAGTTAAAAAAAAGAGCATATATGCCGAAGCATGGGGGCAGCAGGGGCGGAGGAGCGATTTGCTCCTAACTTTTGGGGCAGATGCCTCATGCTTCCGCATATATGAATGGTGCATGTATGCCCATAATTAGAAGTGGGTGGATGAAGGGAGGTATTCTAATAGTGGGCATACCCACCGATCAATCGCTTTTTTTCGTTCAGCCCACAGGCTGCATAAAAAAAATATATGCCCAACAAGGACCAGCAACGTACTGGTATGTTGCTGAACTTTGAGTGGTTATATCAGAATGATGCCTGCAGGTTTAGGTATCATCTTGGTATCATTCCTTTCAGCCAGCTTTCGGCTTTCATGTAAAAGCAATCCTTGTGGCTAATTAGCCTCTAGACTGCTTTTACAAGCAGTGGGAGGGAATGACCCCCCCTCCCACCGTCTTCAATGTTTTTCTCTGGCTCTCCTGTCCCAACAGGGAACCTGAGAATGCAGCCAGTGATTTGGCCAGCTGACCATAGAGCTGATCAGAGACCAGAATGGCTCCAATCATCTCTATGGCCTAAGAAACCGGAAGCTACGAGCATTTCATGACTTAGATTTCGCCGGATGTAAACAGCGCCATTGGGAAATTGGGAAAGCATGTTATCACACTGATGTTGGTGTGGTCAGATGCTTTGAGGGCAGAGGAGAGATCTAGGGTCTAATAGAGCCCATTTTTTTCAAAAAAAGAGTACCTGTCACTACCTATTGCTATCATAGGGGATATTTACATTCCCTGACATGACAATAAAAATGATAAAAAAATGAAAGGAACAGTTTAAAAATAAGATAAAAAAGCAAAAAAAAATAAAGAAAAACAAAGCACCCCTGTCCCCCCCTGCTCTCGCGCAAAGGCGAACGCAAGCGTTGGTCTGGTGTCAAATGTAAACAGCAATTGAACCATGCATGTGAGGTATCACCACAAAGGTCAGATCAAGGGCAGTAATTTTTTTTATTTCATCAAACATTTGGGCAATATAGTGTGTTTTAGTTCATTAAAATTAAAAATGTGTGTTTTTCCCCAAAATATGCGCAAATACTGTGTGGAAAAAAAAATGAAACACCCACCATTTTAATCTGGAGGGCCTTTCCTTTAAAAAAATATATAATGTTTGGGGGTTCAAAGTAATTTTCTTGCAAAAAAAAAAATTTTTTTCATGTAAACAAAAAGTGTCAGAAAGGGCTTTGTCTTCAAGTGGTTAGAAGAGTGGGTGATGTGTGACAGCTTCTAAATGTTGTGCATAAAATGCCAGGACAGTTCAAAACCCCCCTAAATGGCCCCATTTTGGAAAGTAGGCACCCCAAGCTATTTGCTGAGAGGCATGTTGAGTCCATGTAATATTTTATATTGTGACACAAGTTGCGGGAAAAAGACATTTTTTTTTTTGCACAAAGTTGTCAATAAATGATATATTGCTCAAACATGCCATGGGCATATGTGAAATTACACCCCAAAATACATTCTGTTGCTTCTCCTAAGTACGGGGATACCACATGTGTTAGACTTTCGGAGGCCATGGAATGCCCAGATGGCAAAAAAACCCTACAAATGACCCCATTTTGGAAAGTAAATACCCCAAGCTATTTGCTGAGAGGTATGGTGAGTATTTTGCAGACCTCGCTTTTTGTCACAAAGTTTTGAAAATTGAAAAAAGAAAAAAAAAATTTTCTTACCTTTCTTCATTTTCAAAAACAAATGAGAGCTGCAAAATACTCACCATGCCTCTTAGCAAATAGCTTGGGGTGTCTACTTTCCAAAATGGGGTCATTTGGGGGGGTTTTGTGCCATCCTGGCATTTTATGGTCTTCAAAACTGTGATAGGTAGTGAGGAGTGAAATCAAAAATTTAGAAATCCTGAAGACGGTCATTGGTTTTCAGGGCCCCGTAAGCAGCTAGGCTCCTGAAAAGCCCCACACATGTGGTATCCCCAAACTCAGGAGAAGCAGCAGAATGTATTTTGGGGTATAATTCCACATATGTCCATGGCATGTTTAAGCAATATATCATTTAGTGACAACTTTGTGCAAAAAAAAAAAAAAAGTTTGTCATTTTCCTGCAACCTGTGGCAAAATATAAAATATTCCATGGACTCAACATGCCTCTCAGCAAATAGCTTGGGGTGTCTACTTTCCAAAATGGGGTCATTTGGGGGGTTGAACTGTCCTGGCATTTTATGGCCTTCAAAACTGTGATAGGTAGTGAGGAGTGAAATCAAAAATTTACGCCCTTAGAAATCCTGAAGGCGGTGCTTGGTTTTTGGAGCCCCGTACGCGCCTAGGCTCCCAAAAAAGTCCCACACATGTGGTATCCCCGTACTCATGAGAATCAGCTGAATGTATTTTTGGATGCAATTCCACATATGCCCATGACCTGTGTGAGCAATATATCATTTAGTGACAACTTTTTGTAAATGTTTTTTTTTCGTCATTATTCAATCACTTGGGGCAAAAAAAATAATATTCAATGGGTTCAACATGCCTCTCAGCAATTTCCTTGGGGTGTCTACTTTCCAAAATGGGGTCATTTGGGGGGGGGGTTTGTACGGCCCTGCCATTTTAGTACCTCAAGAAATGATATAGGCAGTCATAAACTAAAAGCTGTGTAAAAAAAATGTACCCTAGTTTGTAGACGCTATAACTTTTGCGCAAACACATAAATATACGCTTATTGACATTTTTTTTACCAAAGATATGTGGCTGAATACATTTTGGACTAAATGTATGGCTAAAATTTAGTTTTTTGCATTTTTTCTATAACAAAAAGTAGAAAATATAATTTTTTTTCGAAATTTTTGGTCTTTTTCCGTTTATAGCGCAAAAAATAAAAACTGAGGAGCAGAGGTGATCAAATACGATCAAAAGAAAGCTCTATTTGTGGGAACAAAAGGACGCAAATTTCGTTTGGGTACAGAATTGCATTACTGCGCAATTAGCAGTTAAAGCGACGCAGTGCCAAATTGTAAAAAGTGCTCTGGTCAAGAAGGGGGTAAAACCTTCCGGGGCTGAAGTGGTTAAGGAATTCATTACATGTACATCAGAGGGGGTGGTTTATGTGTTGGAGTGCCCGTGTAAGCTCCAGTATGTGGGTCGCACATCCACACCACTGCTGGTAAGGGTACGTGAACACATACACAATATTAGAAAAGGAATGAAAGAGCACAGGGTGTCTAAACATTTTAGGGAGGTCCGTGGTAGGAATCCTAAGGGTTTAAAATTTTGGGGGTGGAAAAGATCAACCACCATTGAAGAGGAGGCAAATTTATTAGAACCCTCACTCAGCATGAGTCATTCTGGGTGTATGAGACCAAGGTCTTGGCACCCAGGGGTCTCAAAGTAGACTTTGACTTAAACTGCTTTATTAATAATGGCTGATATTGGGCATTATAGACTGTTTTATTAATAACGGTGGATACTCGTTAATACATTGAATAGGTTATTTACGGATTCTTTATAATCACTAGGACCAATAAATAAGGTGATTGAGCAAACTCAGTAGTATTTTAATAATGTTTTTTTAATGATTTTAAAATTTTATTTCATTTTTTAGTTAATTTAATAGATTTTTTATCTGAATAAATAATAAAATGTTCCGCAATATCATTAACTGATTTTGTCTACAAAAAGAATTAATCAAATGCTAATAGTTAATAAGAGACGAGTAGAGGGTTAAAATGTGATTAAAAATGTGATTAGAAGATAAATAATGAAGTGGTATGCATTTACAGTTGATCGCAGTTGTATTTCTTGTTTAGAATGTAACCGGGTAGTTAATTAAGAATTCACAGAAGTTTATTTTCACTTATTTATATATGAACTGTATTTAATAGGAGAATAATTTATTATATGTATTTTATTTATCAATTATTCAACATGATTGATTTTAATAATTTGTATTTCTGATAATATTCATTTCAGGTGAGGGATTGGCAGCGCTGCACTTTTTACATAGTATTACAGGGACATACTAAAACATTTCATGTAAAATGGCTTAATGTAGCTTAATGTGTAATAAAGTGCCTAATCCTCAATCAACTGCCCTGAGATTTTTCACAGCCTAAGATCTCAACTTCCCAAATCAATCCTATAAGTTTCATGCAATTCAGTGTTCCACAAGGCAAACTAGGGACATTAAGCTTGTTTTTTGGGAGCTTAATGTGGCTTAACGTACAAAAAAGACCTTACATCTTAACCAATTTCCCCCAAACTTCACACAATAGAAGACTCTATCCATGCCAACATATTCTGAAAATTTCAGCTCATTTAGTAAATCACACCAAAAGTTATTCACATTAAGCTATATTTTACAATGCTAAAATGTTTAATGTAAAGAGCTTAATGTACCATAATGTGCCTTGACCTCAATCAATTGTCTTGAAACTTTGCACAGCCTAAGATCTCAACTTCCCAAACCTATCCAAGAAGTTTCATGCTATTCAGTGTTCCACAAGGGAAACTAGAGACATTAAGCTTGTTTTTTGGGAGCTTAATGTGGCTTAACGTACAAAAAAGACCTAAATGTTAACCAATTTCCCCAAAACTTCACACAATAGAAGACTCTGTCCATGCCAACATATTCTGAAAATTTCAGCTCATTTGGTTAATCACACCATAAGTTATTCACATTAAGCTATATTTTACAATGCTAAAACATTTAATATGACAATGGCTTAATGTAGCTTAATGTAGCTTAACGTGTAATAAAGTACCTGAACCTCAATCAATTGCCCTGAAACTTTGCACAGCCTAAAATCTCAACTTCCCAAACATATCCAAAAAGTTTCATGCAATTTGGTGTTCCACAAGGCAAACAAGGGACATTAAGCTTGTTTTTTGGGAGCTTAATGTGGCTTAACGTACAAAAAATACCTTAAGTGTTAACCAATTTCCCCCAAACTTCGCACAATAGAAGACTCTATTCATGCCAACATATGATGAAAATTTCAGCTCCTTTGGTTAATCACACCAAAAGTTATTTACATTAAGCTATATTTTACAATGCTTAAACTTTTAATGTGAAAATGGCTTAATGTAGCTTAATGTAGCTTAAAGTGTAATAAAGTGCCTAAACCTCAATCAATTGCCCTGAGATTTTTCACAGCCTAAGATCTCAACTTCCCAAATCAATCCTATAAGTTTCATGCAATTCAGTGTTCCACAAGGCAAACTAGGGACATTAAGCTTGTTTTTTGGGAGCTTAATGTGGCTTAACGTACAAAAAAGACCTTACATCTTAACCAATTTCCCCCAAACTTCACACAATGGAAGACTCTATCCATGCCAACATATTCTGAAAATTTCAGCTCATTTAGTAAATCACACCAAAAGTTATTCACATTAAGCTATATTTTACAATGCTAAAACATTTAATGTAAAGAGCTTAATGTACCATAATGTCTCTTAACCTCAATCAATTGTCTTGAAACTTTGCACAGCCTAAGTTCTCAACTTCCCAAACCCATTCTAGAATTTCAGATCGTTTGGTAAATCACCCCAAAAGTTTTTCACATTTAACCATTTTTTTACAATCCTTAACCAGTTGCAGACTGTGGGCGCACTAGACACGCCCAAAAACATGTCATCAGTGTACACAGGTCATGTCTAGTATCTAGCATCTAACATAGTCCTGCTCTGCTGCCAGGACACTTCCCTGTCTCAGTACCCAACAATTCAGCAGGAGCTGTCAAAAAAAGAAGCAGGCTGGCAATGTTTATCAACAATTTTCCTGGTGATTTTTTTCTTTTCTATTTTATTAACTAATAGTTAAACTTTTTTCTGTTTTTTGTTTTGTTGTTAATATTTTTGACACATTTTTACATATATATATACTGAAAGAAAGAAAAAATGCCTTTTGTTTAGTTTTATTACATTTAATTGTCTAAGGATTGCAAAAAATAATTATTGTTACATAGTTACATAGTTACATAGTAGGTGAGGTTGAAAAAAGACACAAGCCCATCAAGTCCAATCTATGTGTGTGACCACGTGTCAGCACTACACTGTATATCCCTGTATGTTGCGGTCATTCAGGTGATTATCTAATAGTTTCTTGAAGCTATCAATGCTCCCCGCTGAGACCACCGCCTGTGGAAGGGAAATCCACATCCTTGCCGCTCTTACAGTAAAGAACCCTCTACGTAGTTTAAGGTTAAACCTCTTTTCTTCTAATTGTAATGAGTGGCCACGAGTCTTATTAAACTCTCTTCTGCGAAAAAGTTTTATCCCTATTATGGGGTCACCAGTACAGTATTTGTAAATTAAAATCATATCCCCTCTCAAGCGTCTCTTCTCCAGAGAGAATAAGTTCAGTGCTTGCAACCTTTCCTCATAACTAAGATCCTCCAGACCCTTTATTAGCTTTGTTGCCCTTCTTTGTACTCGCTCCATTTCCAGTACAGTTGCAGGAGATATTCACAAAAAGAATACCTTGTTTGTCCTCACAAAAAAAAATGCATGTATTACGTTGTTATTTTAAGTCAGGGGTTAGGCAAGCTCAGCACTCCAGCTGTGGTGAAACTACAAATCCCATCATGCCTCTGCCTCTAGGAGTCATGCCTGTGATTGTCAGGGTCTTGCAATGTCATCGCTGGATCTAGATGGGACTCAGGGTAGTGTTAGGGGGGCTGCTGCACACAGAAGGCTTTTTATCTTAATGCATAGAATGCATTAAGATACATAAACCTTCTGACTTTAAAATCCCTTTAACCGCTTCAGCACCGGAAGGTTTTACCCCCTTCTTGGCCAGAGCACTTTTTACAATTTGGCACTGTGTTGCTTTAACTGACAATTGCGCGGTCGTGCGGTGTTGTACCCAAACAAAATGTATGTCCTTTTTTTCCCCACAAATAGAGCTTTCTTTTGGTGGTATTTGATCACCTCTGCGGTTTTTATTTTTTGCACTATAAACAAAAAAATGAGTGACAATTTTGAAAAAAAAGCAATATTTTTTTGCTATAATAAATATGCCCCAAAAATATATAAAAACACAATTTTTTTCCTCAGTTTAGGCTGATATGTATTCTTCTACATATTTTTGGTAAAAAAAATCGCAATAAGCGTATATTGATTGGTTTGTGCAAAAGTTAAAGCGTCTACAAAATAGGGGATAGAATTATGACTTTTTTATTATTATTTTTACTAGTAATGGCGGCAATCTGCAATTTTTATCTGGACTACGACATTATGGTGGACACATCAAACACTTTTGACACATTTTTGGGACCATTGGCATTTTTATAGCGATCAGTGCTATAAAAATGCATTGATTACTGTAAAAATATCACGGGCAGGGAAGGGGTTAACACTAGGGGCGATCAAGGGGTTAATTGTGTTCCCTCTGCATGTTCTAACTGAAGGGGGAATGGGACTTACTAAGGGAAATGACAGATCGCTGTTTACAAACAGATCCTGGTTCTCGCTGTGTCACGAGTGATCGCGGTTGCCCGGCGGTCATCGCGCCCGCCGGGCACTCGCATAGTCTCCATGGGCGCACCCCTAGTGGCCACAGGGCGAAGCGACGTAACATAATGTAATTTCGCCCAGCCAAGCCATGCTGCCGCGGCGGCTGGTTGGCAAGTGGTTAAGGTGCTTTTTTTGGGGAACTTAATGTAGTTTAAAGTGATTGTAGAAGGTACATTCTATGCATTAAGATAAAAAGATAAAAAAAACCTGTGTGCAGCAACTTCCCTCAGCTCCCCTAATACTTACCTGAGCCCCCTCTCTGTCCAGCGATGTGCCTCGGCCGTCTGGGACTCTCCCTCCTGATTAGCTGAGACACAGCAGTGCCGCCATTGACTCCCACTGCTGTCAATCAAAGTCAGGTAGCCAATCAGGAGAGAGGAGGGTGGGCCAAAACCATGCCTCAGTGTCTAAATGGACACACAAAGCTGCGGCTCGGCTCGATTGCCCCATAGCAAGCCGCTTGCTGTGGGGGCACTTGGCAGGAGGGAGCAGCCAGGAGCGCCAGGGAGGGAACTGAGAAGAGGAGGATCAGGGCTGCTCTGTAGAAAAAACACTGTACATAAGAGGTACAGTATCTCACAAAAGTGAGTACACCCTCACATTTTTGTAAATATTGTATTATATCTTTTCATGTGACAACACTGAAGAATTATCCTTTAGGAGCCATAGCAGGCACGTGCCCGCTGCACGGTGGGGGACCCAATGCGCGTGGTAATTAGTGCATTTTTCTAGCACTGATTGCTGTACAAATGTCAATGGTCCCAAAAAAGTGTTGAATGTCCGATATGTCCGCCACAATGTTGCAGTCCCACTAAAAATCACTGATCGCCGCCATTACTAGTAACAAATAAATAAATAATAAAATAATAATAAAAATTCCATAAAAATACCATAAATCTATTACCTATCTTGTAGAAGCTATAACTTTTCCCCAAACCAATCAATATACACTTATTGCTATTTTTTTACCAAAAATATGTAGAAGAATATATATTGGCCTAAACTGATGAAGAAATATTATTTTTTTACATTTTTTGGGATATTTATTATTCATTAAGGGGCAAATCCTTCCAGGGCTGAAGTGGTTAATTAATAGCCTTGAAACTTTGCACAACCAAAGTTTTTATCTTCCCAACCCTATCCTGAATATGGATTTTGGTTTCCCACAAGGGAAATGAGTGACATTTAGCTTAAAGGGGTTTGGGGACCCGGGTCCTGCCCCAGGGGACATGTATCAATATAAAAAAACTTTTAAAAACATCCGTTTTTTCGGGAGCAATGATTTTAATGATGCTTAAACTATAAAAAAAAAGTGAAATATTCCTTTAAATATCATACCTGGGGGGTGTCTATAGTATGCCTGTAAAGTGGCGCATGTTTCCCGTGCTTAGAACAGTCCCTGCACAAAATGTCATTTTTAAAGGAAAAAAATAATTAAAAACTGCTTGCGGCTTTAATGTAATTTCGGGTCCTGGCAATATGGATGAAAATCAGTGAGACAAACGGCATGGGTACCCCCCAGTCCATTACCAGGCCTTTTGGGTCTTGTATGGATATTAAGGGGAACCCCGCACCCAAATTAAAAAAGGAAACAGCAGTATACAGGCTCTGTACTCTGAACAGCAGTATACAGGCGGTGCAAACAAAACAGGGACTGTAGGTTTGTTGTTAAATAGAATCTGTTTGTAATTTTGAACTGGTACATTTTTAACGTGTTTAGCTCCAGCCAAAAAATCTTGTTTAAGCTTTTTGGAAAACATAGGGAAGGGTTATCACCCCTGTGACATTTGTTTTGCTGCCTGTGCTCCTCTTCAGACGATTTCACCTCACTTTTTGTCCAAATGACAAATGTTTTTTGAAAATTTGGGTTTTTTTGTGAAACAAGGATTTGTGATAAAGCATCAGTGGAAAGGAGAAATGTTTTTCCCATATTAACTCTTACAGAAGAGAATTTCCCTTCCTAGGGGTAGATTTCATCTCACTTCCTGTTGTCTCCTTCCGTTTGCAAGTAGGAGTCGTTTGAAAGTTGGATGTTTGAAAGTAGGGGCCTGCCCTATATACTCAGCAGAAATTTGGGCCTTAGGTGTTATTGTGGCCACAACACTGTAAGCCCTCACAGGGCCATGCTGTGAAATATTAGATCAAGAATTGTAATTACATGCCCCTTTCAACAGGGGCTGAAAAATTGGGCCTTAGGCACTGGTGCTGGTGCCACAACACTGCAACCCCTCACAGATACTCTAGCTGGAATGCAGAAACGAGCCCTGCTGCAAAGTATTGCATCAAAAATTGTAATTACACGCCCCTGTTAAACAGGGGCTGAAAAATTGGGCCTTAGGCACTGGTGCCGGTGCCACAACACTGCAACCCCTCACAAATACTCTAGTTGGAATGCAGAAACGAGCCCTGCTGCAAAGTATTGCATCAAAAATTGTAATTACACGCCCCTGTTAAACAGGGGCTGAAAAATTAGGCCTTAGGCACTGGTGCTGGTGCCACAAAACTGCAACCCCTCACAGATACTCTAGTTGTAACGCAGGAACGAGCCCTGCTGCAAAGTATTGCATCAAAAATTGTAATTACACACCCCTGTTTAACAGGGGCTGAAAGATTAGGCCTTAGGCACTGGTGCTGGTGCCACAACACTGCAACCCCTCACAGATACTGTAGTTGGAACGCAGAAATGAGCCCTGCTGCAAAGTATTGCATCAAAAATTGTAATTACACGCCCCTGTTAAACAGGGGCTGAAAAATTAGGCCTTAGGCACTGGTGCTGGTGCCACAACACTGCAACCCCTCACAGATACTCTAGTTGGAATGCAGAAACGAGCCCTGCTGCAAAGTATTGCATCAAAAATTGTAATTACACGCCCCTGTTAAACAGGGACTGAAAAATTAGGCCTTAGGCACTGGTGCTGGTGCCACAACACTGCAACCCCTCACAGATACTCTAGTTGGAACGCAGAAACGAGCCCTTCTGCAAAGTATTGCATCAAAAATTGTAATTACACGCCCCTGTTAAACAGGGGCTGAAAAATTAGGCCTTAGGCACTGGTGCTGGTGCCACAACACTGCAACCCCTCACAGATACTCTAGTTGGAACGCAGGAACGAGCCCTGCTGCAAAGTATTGCATCAAAAATTGTAATTACACATCCCTGTTTAACAGGGGCTGAAAAATTAGGCCTTAGGCACTGGTGCTGGTGCCACAACACTGCAACCCCTCACAGATACTCTAGTTGGAACGCAGAAATGAGCCCTGCTGCAAAGTATTGCATCAAAAATTGTAATTACATGCCCCTGTTAAACAGGGACTGAAAAGTTAGGCCTTAGGCACTGGTGCTGGTGCCACAACACTGCAACCCCTCACAGATACTCTAGTTGGAATGCAGGAACGAGCCCTGCTGCAAAGTATTGCATCAAAAATTGTAATTACATGCCCCTGTTAAACAGGGGCCGAAAAATTGGGCCTTGGGCACTGGTGGCAGCGCCCAGAACCAAAAATATTCTTACAAGCTATCAGAGTGATCATTGAGGAGGATGAGGATAATTACTCAGGATAATCACTTAGCATCAGTATAGGCAGTCTTTGAAGGGATCTGAGATTTCAAAAAAAAATATTCAGTTACATCAGCATCAGGTGCTTGGTAGCTGGTAGTGATCCAAAACTGATTCATTTTTATGAAGGTCAGTCGATCGACCGAGTCAGTGGACAGATACACCCTGTGATCGGTTACAAAGCCTCCAGCAGCACTGAATGTGTATTCCGAAAGAATGCTGGATGCAGGCCAGTAGCTCAATTACATACTGTGCAAGCTCTGGCCAGTGATCCATTCTCAAGACCCAGTAACCCAGAGGATTTTCGGTGGGAAAGGTGTCCAAGTCAGATCTTGCCCCTAGGTATTCCTGCACCATGTAAAACAGACGCTGGCGATGGTTGCTGGAACCGATCATACCTTGGGGCTGCGGACTAAAAAATTGTCTGAACGCATCGGTCAGACGGCCACCTTCTCCACCGCTCCTTCTTTGACTGACCGAAGCCTCAGCAACACGTTGTCCAGAAACAGGAGTTTGTTCTGGGAACGCGTTGCACAGACCTTTCTGCAAGGCCTCCCGCAGATGTTTCATCCTCTGCTCCCTCTGCGATGGCAAGATAAGGTCCGCAACCTTACCCTTGTAACGTGGATCAAGGAGGGTTACCAGCCAGTATTGGTCCTTCTCCTTGATACCATGAATACGAGGATCCTTACGCAGGCTTTGCAGGATCGGGTGGGCCATGCAGCGTAGGTTTGCTGAGGCATTCGGTCCGGAGTCCTCTGGGTCACTAAGGACGACATGGTCGGCAGCCACCTCCTCCCAGCCACGTACAAGTCCATGTGTTTCTTGGGACTGATCCCTTAAAAACTGCCAGGCTCCACCTCCATACTGACACAATCCTCCTCCTCCTTGTCCTCTTCCTGTGTGATCGGCGTGCACGCAGAAACACTGTCTGGATAAAGGGGGCCTTGAGAGCTAAGGAAGTCCTTCTCTTCCTGCCTCAGTTCTGCCTCAAGTGCCCTGTCCATTATTCCACGCAGCGTGTGCTCCAACAAGTGGACAAGGGGGACAGTGTCACTGATGCATGCACTGTCACTGCTCACCATCCTCGTGGCCTCCTCAAATGGTGACAGGACAGTGCATGCATGCCTGATCATGGCCCACTGGCGTGGGGAAAAAAAAACAAGCTCCCCTGACCCTGTCCTGGTGCAATATTCGCACAGGTACTCATTGATGGCCCTCTGCTGCATGTGCAGCTGCTGCAGCATGGCCAACATTGAGTTCCACCTGGTGGGCATGTCACAGATTAGGTGGTTCTTGGGCAGGTTAAACTCCTTTTGGAGGTCTGCCAGCCGAGCACTGGCATCATATGACCGGCGGAAATGCACACAGACTTTCCTGGCCTGTCTCAGGACATCCTGTAAGCCCGGGTACCTGCCCAAGAACCGCTGCACCACCAAGTTAAGGGCATGAGCCAAACAGGGCACATGGGTCATTTGTCCCTGTCGGAGGACAGAGAGGAGGTTGGTGCCATTGTCGCACACCACCATTCCTGCCTTAAGTTGGCGTGGGGTCAACCACCTCTGAACCTGCCCCTGCAGAGCTGACAGAACCTCTGCCCCAGTGTGGCTCCTGTCCCCCAAGCACACCAGCTCAGGCACCGCATGGCATCTTTTGGCCTGCATACTTGCGTAGCCCCTTGAACGGCTACGGAGCACCACTGGTTCCAAGGACAAAGCACAGGAAGAGGCCATGGAGGAAGAAGAAGAGGAGGGGGTGGAGGAGAGAGGTGTGTCACAATCATTAGTAATGGCATTTTGGAGGCGTGGTGGTGGAACAACCTCCAACACTACTGCATCTTGTCCTGCATCCTTCCCAGCTGCCAGCAGAGTCACCCAATGCACGGTGAAACTTAGGTAACGTCCCTGTCCATGCCTGCTGGACCATGAGTCAGCGGAAATATGCACCTTACCGCTGACCGCCCTGTCCAGCGAGGCATGGATATTGCCTTCCACATGCCGGTAGAGAGCCCGAATCGCCTTCCGTGACAAAAAGTGGCATTTGGGTACCTACCACTGAGGAACCGCACATTCCACAAACTCACGGAAGGGGGCCACAGTCTACCAACTGAAAAGGCAGCAGTTGAAGTGCTAGCAATTTTGCCAAGATAGCATTCAACCGCTGGGCATGTGGATGGCTGGCAGCGAACTTCTTTCGGCGGTGCAGCAGCTGGGGCAGGGAAATTTGCCTGGTACAATCTGACATTGGTGTACCAAAAGCAGATTGCCCACAAGTACTTGGCTGTGACACACCTAATTCTACACCTTCATTCCTCTCAGTGCAGGTCTCAGAGAGGACTGAAGGTATAGTGGGGTTGGAGATCTCAGCTGATGAGGAGCAAGGAGAGGTCATCTTTGTTCTTTGGTGTGGGTCTTTTAGATACGCTTGCCAACGAACTGCATGGCAGGTCAACATATGTCTGGTCAAGCATGTGGTGCCCAAGCGGGAGATGTTTTGGCCACGCGAGATACGCTTGAGACATATGTTGCAAATAGCAGTGGTGCAATCTGATGCACTCGTCTCAAAAAAGGCCCACTCAAAGAACTTTTGGAATAACGCGCAGAGACAGCAGCGCCCTGCACATGCGGAGCTTTGGGGTGTGATGCAGTCAGTGTGCTTCCCTTAGGCTGGCCCCTGGAGGGCATTCTGCCTCCTTGGTGATGTGCCTCCTCCTCTCTCCTATCAGGCACCCACGTTGAGTCAGTGACCTCATCATCCCCTCCCTCCTCATCACTGGAGCAAACCTGGCAGTATGCTGCAGCAGGGGGAGCATGACTGCCAGATTGCTGTCCTTTTTGGGCACCCCCTCTGTCCGTGCTCACATTACTGCCTTTATCTAGCTCATTATCATCATCAGAGCCTTCTAAACGCTGGGCATCCTCCTGGAGCATGTACCCAACACTGTGGTCAAACAGTTCGAGGGACTCCTCAGGAGGACATTCTGGGGCTAGGGAAGGAGTCACTGATGCCATTGAGCCGAGGGAAGAGGCTGCGTTGGCAGCTGCTTTGCCAGACAAAGTACCCTGAGCATGGGTGAGAGAGGATGAGGAGGATGGCTTGGTCATCCACTCGACCAAGTCTTCCGCACGTTGCGGCTCAACATGGCCAGCTGCTAAAAAAAAGGCCAAGCGTGTCCCACGGCCACATGCTGATGAGGATGCACCATCTCCACGACCAGCACTGTTGCCTCTAGACACAGAGCCCGCTTGCCCTTTTTTATTGGCTTATGACTGTCTGTCTCTCCTTGTTGGCCTTCCAGACATACTAATGGCCTGTAGCTGCACTAAGCTGGGATATGTAGAAAGGCCAGTATGGTGGCCTGAATTTATGGGAGGAGCCCGGGGGGTATTTAAGCAGCCCGCTCACCTGTGGTGCTTGTTGGTTTCCTGTGCACAATATACGTCACTAGGCCAACGATTCGAATACCAGCGTCCGCAAGTTCTTGTCTCGCAAATTCCCGCATTCGCAATTTCCGTGCTCGAGAGTATCGAAGTCCGTGTTACCGATTCGTAGTTCGTACCACGCGTCTGGCTCGGCTGTGGCAGGTAGGGTCCCGTCGGACTTTTGTTTTTACGCATTGTTAGATATCATGTCACTAAACCGTGATATTGAACTCACGAATCACTCGCAAAATTTCACAACGTAACCGCAATGCATACCACTCGCACCATCGTTATGTTACCATTTCTTGTTATTTGAATAAACCACCGCGACGTAGACGTCGCTTCATTTCAGACATGTCTAAATTGTTACTACGCGTCAGTAGACAACCGTTGTGATTCGCAATTCGAAATTTCTTATCGACGTCAGTTCGATACCAGGTCATTTCTCTTTTCAGAACATTTCTAAACATTTCTTTTTTTTTTTCATCAAGGTTTATTGTGAAAAAAACAAGAGATGCCTCTGTGGAGACGCAGCTCCACATAGTACAATACAGTGTTAGATATAACATCAGAAACAACATTGAACATCAGTTACATTACAAGAGTTGGTATCAATTGTTTATACTTGTACAACTGTAAGTCTTAATAGAGCAGATATCAATGAATATCATTCGTAGATTCTGTGTTGTTATTCATAGAAAAAGAATAGTTGGAAAAGGAAAAGAGAAAAGAAAGAGAAAAAAAAAAGGGTATTAAGGATTAAGCCTTCAGTTTAAGTTAATGGGAATCACTGTTCCTCACTGGACTGTTTTTCAATATTTAGTTTGTCATATGAGAATTAACCCTCCACCAAGATCTATTTCATAACATCCAAATATGCCTGTGAGTATTTATATATAAGCCAAGGTGACCAAGTTTTGTGAAATCTTTCCACATTTTCTCCTGCTTGTGCGATAGTCTCTTCCATCTCGTAAAACTCCTCTATCTTATTAAGCCAGTCCTGTATGGATGGAATTTTTGTAGATTTCCAGTACAGTGGGATAACTGCTTTGGCCGCATTTAAAAGATGTTTGGTAAGTGAGTGTTTATACCTCTTAATGGGGAATTCCGTGACATGCAGGAGACATGCTGCTGCGTCTAACTTTAATTTTGTTTCTGTTATTAAGTATATCATCTCTCTGACCTTTGCCCAGAATGTGTTCAATATTGGGCACTGCCACCAAATGTGGAGCAATGATCCTTTGTCAGAGTTACAGCGCCAGCAAGTATCCGAGTGGTCTGGAAACCAAGAGTGTAGTTTTACTGGTGTGGCATACCATTGAGTAAGTAATTTGTATGCTGTTTCTTGAGTTTTTGTGCTCAGGGAGCATTTATGAGCAAAAACACATGCTTTCATCCATTGTGAAGTCGTCAATGGAATACCTAGTGCCCTCGACCAGCTCTCTCTGAGATCCCCTTCAACCTTATCTTCCCCATCCTGGATCCAGCGGTATGCTAGTGATGTCACTTTAGAGATGGGTTCCTCTGTCTGACATACTGACTCTAATTCTGTTAGTGGTCTATTGAAATTTTGTTTTCTTTGTGTTCTATTAAGGAAGCTACGGCATTGGAAATAAGTCCAAAGCTGTAGGTCAGGTAGTTTGTTTGTATGTTTAAGATCTGTGAAGTCTCTAAACTCTTGATTGTGAAAACATTGTGAAGCTAATAGGGGTTTATTTGTGTCGTTCGCTTGAAGTGATCGGTTCCCCATTCCTGGTGGGAAATTGGGGTTATTCTGTAGTGGGGTGAGCGGACTGAGAAGTGATGAGAAGTTGGTAAGTTTCGTTAACTTGTGAAAGATTGATAAGGTGGTGCCCACTAAGGGATGTAACCTCATCTCCGCTGGGAGGCTACTCCACCGAATCCATGGTGAGTATTTAATTGGTGTATGGCTCAATTTTTCCTCAATTTCTACCCAATCTTTGAATGTAGAATGGCAGTGCCAGTCTATTATCCTAGTTATGTGAGAGGCCATGTAGTACGCACGGAAGTCTGGGATTCCCATTCCCCCTTTGTCTTTGGGCTTGGTAAGTCTAGAAAATCTCACTCTAGGTTTCTTGAGGGCCCAAATAAATTTCGTTTGAGTTGTATGAAGCACTTTAAAGAAGTTTTGGGGAATTTTTATCGGTAAGTTTCTAAATAGATACAGTACTCTTGGTAAAATGACCATTTTACATATAGCTGCCCGACCGAACCAGGATAAACCTTTTGAGTGCCAGTTTTGTAAGTCTGAACATATTGTTTTCAGTAAGGGAGTGAAATTATATTCAAAAATTTGAGATAATTTAGGGGTCAACCATATTCCTAGATATTTAAGCGCTGTGTTTACCCATTTAAAGGGGCAATTTGATTGGATAGTATCTAATTTATTTGTGGGGATCGAGATATTTAAAATTTCCGACTTGGTATAATTAATTTTGAGGTTTGAGAAATACCTAAAGATAGAGAACTCTTTCATCAAGGAGGGGAGTGAAATATGAGGGTTCCTTATGAAGAACAACAAGTCATCCGCATATGCCGCCACCTTGTATTCTTTTTTCCCCACCTCGAAGCCCTGTATTGCCCTCTCTGCTACAATCCGTCTGACAAATGGCTCTAAGGTTAGGATAAACAGCAGGGGCGAGAGAGGGCATCCCTGTCTCGTCCCGTTTTTGATTTCAACTGTGCTTGAGAGGGAGCCATTGATCTTCAGCTGCGCAGAAGGGTTTTTATAGAGCGTAGAGATCCAAGACATCATATTGTTTCCCAAGCCAATGAACCTGCATGTTTCTAGCATGAAATCCCAGGCTACGCGGTCAAAGGCCTTCTCCGCGTCCGTGGACAGGAGAAGGCCTTCGAATTTCCGCATCCCTGCCGCATGCATCAAATTGAGCGTTTTGATAACATTATCTCTGGTTTCTCTTCCTGGCATGAATCCTGCTTGCTCGCTTCCTATCAATTTGTGAAGTAAAGGTTTCAATCTGTTTGCTATTATTTTTGACATCAATTTCACATCAAGATTCAGCAGCGAAATTGGCCTGTAGCTTGCGCATTCTGTCAGGTCCTTGTTTGGCTTGGGAAGAATTGTAATATGTGCCTTAAGGAAATCCGCCGGGATCTCCCTGGGCTTAGACATGTAGTTCAGGGCCTTTAGTAATGGTCCCAGTAGAGTTTCCTGGAATGTTTTGTAATAAATTGCTGTGAAGCCGTTCGGTCCCGGACTTTTCCCTGTCTTTAGGTGTTTGATCACTTGTTGCAGTTCATAAGTTTCTATGGGATTTTCTAGTTGGGTAATATCTTCAGTTGACAGTGAGGGAAGTTTAGAGTCTATCAGATATTGACGTATGGCATGTAATCTTGTTCCTTGAATTGAGCTAGGTTTCTGTGGGTTGGGTAAGTTATACAAGGATGTGTAATAATTATGAAAATGGTGTGCAATTTTTTCGGTAGTGATGTCTAGTTTCCCTTCTTTTGTTCGTATGCCTGAGATATTTTGTTGTGTTTTCGCGTTTTTTATGGCTCTTGCTAGTAGGCTACCTGTTTTGTTGCCTTGTTCGTAGTAGATTTTTTTTCTAAAAAATAGGAATCTTTTAGCTCTTGTGTCAAAGATCTGTTGGAGTGATTTTCTATGGTTTAAAAGTTCATTTGCCGTATGTTCTGTCAGGGATTGTTTATGTAGGGATTCTAGGGTGCGAATCTTCTCTGTCAGAGATTTAATTTCATTTTCCCTCTCTCTTTTGCGGTAGGCGCCCATTCTAATGAGTTCTCCTCTAATTGTGCATTTATGTGCTTCCCATATTGAAAGGGGGTTGATGTCTGGTGTGGAGTTAGTTTTGAAGTAGTCTGATAATGATGTCGCTATATGAGGGAGTGTAGTTGGATCTGTTAACAGTGCTGAATTTAATCTCCATGTGTTTGCTTTGGGTCGGTGTTCTGTGAATTTCAACGACATTGAAATTGGGGCATGATCTGAGAAGGTCTGTATCCCTATTTTAGCTCCAGAGACTATATCTAAGTCTCTTTGTGATATAAAGACATAATCTATTCTTGAGTATCTGCAATGGGGAATGGAATAGAAGGTGTAATCTTTTCCCTCGGGATTAATGAATCTCCAAGAGTCTATTAGTTGAAGCGAGTTCAGTAATGTTTTGATTTGTTTGAGTATTTTGTATGTGATATAGGTTTTGCCTGTGGACGTGTCACTGAGAGGGTTTAGTGGGACATTAAAGTCCCCCCCTAAAATGATACATCCTGAGCCAAAATCTTTGAGTTGTCCAAATTTTACGGCAGAAGGTAAGGTGTGCCGTGTTGGGGAAATAAACATTTGCTAGTGTAATAGGCTTACCGCAGCAGTTCCCTTTCAGGAATATAAACCTTCCTTCTGGATCTATGAGTTTGTCAGTTAATTCAAAGGAAGCCTCCCTACCAATGAGTATGGACACTCCCTTGGATTTTGCTAGGTCATTCGTTGCATGGTATGCTTGTGTGAAGAATGAGTCTGTCATTTTGGGGATTTGTTGAGTTTTAAAGTGCGTTTCCTGTAAAAATACAAAACATGGTGACTCGGTTGAATTGATGATAGGCAACTCCTATCCTCATATTGATTAGTGGTTCCAAATTAATAATAACTACTGCAGTAGGGAACAGACACAAAAGATACGCTCAGCATCTATCCAAATAACTGTTCTGCTTTATTATGACGCAATTGAAGGTTTTTATGCACATGATTACGTAGGTATCACATTAATATTACAATTGTACGTTTATGGTAACAAGGGGCGTTACATAGGCAGGCTTATTCTAATCAGGACTCAAAAGAATGTAAACATTTACTGAAAACATTATTAGTGCCGTGTGCACAGTGAGGGCAGAGTGCAATACATACAAAATAGAATACAATTATATACAGAACTTACAAATTTCCATTACAGTCTCCCCTCTTTTGATCAATATTTTGATCACTAACCATACCTGCTATCACCTTTAACCTGGAACCTCCACACGCTTAGGTGGAGGTAGTCCTGGCCAAAGAGGCAAAAAAACTCCATTGTGGAGAAAATAATAGCTGAGCAACTTTTTCATTACCAAATGAATTTTCATTGTGAAAAACAAATGATTGATAAGACATATTTACAGAGTACTGGCTGTACACTCCTGTGGCCAGAATGGCCTTCTAGCTTAATTGTTGGCATGCTGACTTATCAGCATATGTAAACACAGACAATTCTACATAAAATGGAAGACGTACAAAAGACAAATATGACTTCAACATGGCTAAACTATTTTTCAAATATATATATCCCTTACAATTAAAGTAACTGAATCAAAAAGTACCCTAGACTGTGATCACAAGAGGGAAACAAATCAAACACAGAGATTTCTTTAATTTAGTCATTTTTGCAGTGTCTGGTGTGGATCCAGGTGACTTTTCCTTCAAGTTTTGCAAAAACTGTACATGAAATAGATGCTGTATTGAGTCTCCAAACATTTCCTTATATATAAATGTCTCTTAAAAATCCACAAGTCACCTGGCTTTAGTTTTAGATCCTTCCAAACTTTTAGGATCTGGAATTGGGGAGAAAACACATAAATGAGTTTGTCAAAAACCTTAAAAGATCAGCAACATTCTCCGTGAGATCCGAATGGAGGACTTCAGCTGCTGAGACAAAATATAAGCAAGTGAGTAACACACTCCCAAACAAAATCTCATAGGGAGAGAGTCCAACATCCCCCTTAGAGGCTTCATAAAATAGAAGAAAACATTCAGGCAAAAGTTTTCTAGTTTCTTACTCTACTTTGTCCGCTACATTGTAGACAGTAAGGGGTGTAAAAATAAAACCTCAAAACTTCTAGTAAGGACTCTCCTATAAAAATTATTACCTCTGTTACTCTCTGTACTTTCTGCACTATGTACTTACAAACTACTTCTGATAACACTTTTTACTGTGGCCTTTGCAGTAGCATTTGCCACTGGACATCCAAAAAACATGTCCATACAGACAAAATGCATACTCGTAAGATCCTGACTTGGGCATCTGGATATATCTTTTTTGTAATCTCTGGGAGGGATGTTCAGCTTTTGGTAACACCTTTGGTAACAGGTAAAACAAGAAGTGGTATGTTATAAAAACAACTGTGGTGAACCCTGGCTCTATCCCACGCTCATTTACTAAGGCAGCCATAACTGCTTGTGACTCATGACACGGTCCATGTGTCAAGCTGAAGGGAAAAGAGTGGCTGGCAGACATAAATGATCACCTTTTCCAAAGTCCTGTTTCATAAGAAGTTGCCCCCTGTGGACCACTTGTTCTTCTCGTTCTGGGGTCCTTAAAGTTGAATTATTAATCCCAGCTATACTGGGCCAGAACTAGGGTGGAATCTGTGAGTTGCACAGACCCATCAAGTGTCCGGGGCTGTAAATGCAGCATCCTTAGAGTCACCTGGTCTGCTTCCATGTGTGAAAGTTAATATGGCTACCTCAGCAAGAAGCTGGAAGGCTGAAAACAGCCGATCAAATTAACTTGGCATGCTTTATTGGTTTACCTGCCGAAGTAAAAACAAACTTCTGGCCCTTCAAATGGAACCAAAAGCTCTCTATATCTCGACTATCTATATAAATATACACTCTTTTTATAGCTCACAGGCTTTGCTAAAACATGGAGCTCTGCTTCTTGAGCTGGGGAAAAAGGATCCAATGACTTTGAATACAGAGTATCCTTCTGGGTGATAAACTGCATACTCAAATCTACAAAAAATGTAATATCTGGGTCTTCAGGGAGTGTGTCCCGCACTGGGCTCACAGCAGCTGATTCCTACACCATCAATTTAACACATGTGTCTTTTCCTTTCTTTTGAATAAATGTACGCATTTTTCATTGTTAGATTTGTACATAAACAAACTCATATTTTAAACCTTTCATTAGACAAACATTTAGTTAGCTGTAAATTTGCTGCACAGAATGTCGGACCATTGACCAAAACAATATCTAACTTTGTCTAATAGCACCTTTGCATAAAAGCTACAGCTCTGATATATCGGGGTGAACCCTTCATTACTGGGTCCAGCTTGCATAAATATATTACAATGGCTTGTTTTCTATCACACTGTTTGTGTAAGAACTCCAGTTTCATGTTTCAAAAGACAACTTTTTCCTGGCAATATTATAATAAATGATAACAATACCCTGCGGTCATGGAGAGATGCCCATAAATCCAAAATATTCTTCTGCTTATACCACTTCACTTACAAGAAAAATGGGCACATCATTTCACAATCCACACATTCTGCTTTGGATTTCAAAAATAAAAATAAATAAAAACAAAAGGACCAAGAATCTGTATGATGGACCAGAAAGCATCAAAAACTATAAAACAACTGGCTGCAGGCGGCATCTATCCTAACAGGGTGTGTGGACTTGATGTGATGGGTCTGTTATATTTAAATTTTATTTAATATTACTCTTACATCATGGACCGCACATCAAGTTTTCATCAAAAACCTTACAATATCATTTTTGTAGAAAAACGTCTTATGTATTCCATCCATCTTGGCTTTGTTAAATATTATGGCAGCTTTATTCAAAATAACAACCTCATCTTAATCTTTTTTTCTCTCAATAAGGGCTTATTGTATAAATGTAAAATTACAAAATTGTTATCTTAATCTAAACTAATCCCATTTTTACAAATTTCCCCAATAACCTCGACTTCATTTCCAACCAAAGGTTGTCTAAACCAGTTTCAATATATCTATATTATTAATAAAATTGTTAAACTCATATTAGAAATTAATACTCATTATTACTTAATTTTACTTAATTTCCCTTTTTTAAATGCACTGTTTCCACTATCAAAGGATATTCAATTTGTTTAATACACGGTTAAATGTAACCTTCATTTTACCATGTTTGGAAAACAGATTCAAAATAATTGTGATCACATTGTTTACCATTAGATTCGTTAACCCGGCACATTTTGTTATAAATGTTTTGTCTAAAAAACAGAAATTGGCATGGTGTCCTTCCAGCTTATCACTAACCTCTCATCCCAGCCACATTTCTTTCATGAGAGCACAAAGGAGGGGGTCACATCTGCGTACATGACACACAAGCAATAGAACTAAAGGTCCCAGCATTCGCACACACATACACCAATATCTCTCTAAAATCGCTTACATTTTTCCCATTTGTACACAACACATGCATATCATTCTCTCACTTTCTTTTAACTCTTTAATATTTCCCTGCCTAAATTCTGCTTTCCTTATTTTGTTTAAATAACTTTTATATCTAGCTTCTATGATTCTATGATCAGATGGGGAGCCACAGTGCTCATCCCATCTTCTCTCTCTGACAACATATAAAGTATTCTGTTTTACCTCTCATTTCTCTGTTTCTGACTCTAATAGTTGTAGTGCCTGATCCCAAATTCATCCCACAACTTAACATGAAAATGTCCCTTTCTGTCTAGTTCTAATGTCACCCTTGATCCATCCTGCTCACATAGATAGCTGTTTCTTTAGCTATTTACTCTGCACGATTCTTAGTCCCTGTGGACTTTGGTAACCCAGTTACCCATTGTGGATCCCTGTCCACTCTAACCATTAATCTAGGGGCTCAGTATAGGCGGAACCGCACCTTTGGTTCATATGTAGCGCTCCTCTTGCGCTGGGCATTTTTGAGGGTCTCTTACCCTTCATTCCCTTACTTAATTCAATGCCCATAATGACTGGCCAGTCTTCTCTCTTCTCTACGTGTGCCTATACCCTCTTGCCTCTAAACTACTTTATCTAGCAGATGTACTACATATACCTGTGAACAGCACTATTCTTCCCTTTCTTATTTATAACACTCCAATGGACAATAGACAGGGACAACATAACATATAACCACCAATCAATACAGTTCGATTAAGGGGAGTAAAATAGGTACCCTTTGTCCCGAAAATGCCTTACCGATCAAGGAAGTCTGATAACTCAAATGTAAGCAAAAGGCTTACCTCAGCCGGCTGATTATCAGAAATTCCCGGATCGTCTCAAGCTCCTCGTTTCGGATACTCAGGGTCACCTGGAATCCCCTCCTAAGGCAAAGCTCGCCATGCTGCCTCGGTTGAATTGATGATAGGCAACTCCTATCCTCATATTGATTAGTGGTTCCAAATTAATAATAACTACTGCAGTAGGGAACAGACACAAAAGATACGCTCAGCATCTATCCAAATAACTGTTCTGCTTTATTATGACGCAATTGAAGGTTTTTATGCACATGATTACGTAGGTATCACATTAATATTACAATTGTACGTTTATGGTAACAAGGGGCGTTACATAGGCAGGCTTATTCTAATCAGGACTCAAAAGAATGTAAACATTTACTGAAAACATTATTAGTGCCGTGTGCACAGTGAGGGCAGAGTGCAATACATACAAAATAGAATACAATTATATACAGAACTTACAAATTTCCATTACAATGGTTTACCTTTTTTGAGTTCCTTTAAGAGGGTCCTGCGCTTTTCAGGAATGTTCAGGCCCTTCGTGTTGTGAGAGATTACTGTAGGCTCATGTCCTAGGGATGAGTATGCCATCCTGAGGGTTCAGAGAGAGCTGTCGAGGCAATAACTGGAGAGATAACTGAAGTTTCCAATGAATTATACTTTACCCCTTAAAAGGTATAGGTAAAGAGAAATGGGGAAAAGAGAACAAGGAATTAGTACTCTGAAAGTGAGAGCACTTAAAAAATAAGAGTGAGATAATGTGATCTCCTTGGACACCCAATGGGGCCAAGGTAAAATGTTAGTGCCTCCTGCCAGGAAAGTCTTCTCCTGTCAAGGGGCACTTTGTCAGAGCGTGATTGGCAGCCGTCCAATCACTTTGGTTATTCCAACCAGACAGATTAGATTAAACTGAATTAAAAATATAACACTCAATTAGTGAGCAATAACCGGCAGCAGCCCTAGTAAACATATTGTAAACGTTAATGGTCAACATTGCACCCTAATATCAACCATGAAGGAGCATACAATCTCCCCTGATCTCTTTGACCCAGATAACTTTACAGGTAGAGATGTCGATGAGTTGTTTGATCATTTCTCTATTCTCCTGGGAGATTTCAAGGCCCCCCTCCAAGCGGGGGTATCATCTTGTCGTCTTCCCTTTAGAGGTGGATTTAAATTAAACCTATAATTTTGCGTTTTATTTTGCTTTTTTTTTTTTTTTTTTTTTTGAGTTTTAAAGATATTTCTTTCATCGACATTTCCATAATCAATGCTTGCTGAAGTGAGATATTGACAGTTATGCTTCAAGAACTGCACATACCCATTAGTATCAACTATTCTGATTTGTTTTCTTTACAACCATATTTTATCTGTAGAATTGGCCTAAGCCATCATGGGGGGTAAAAGCAACAGTCCCCATAAACATAAATTCCAACTAAAACTGCTGAGCTATAAGAACTGGTACTTAGTGTGTTGTTGATTCTTGATGTGGAGTTCCATTCTACCAGATAAAACGAAACCAGCCGAAGTGACTCGAAATGTTGATGCCAGCAAGCATTAACTTTGGGGTCAGCATTCAAAGTGATATTTCAGGAAAGATGCTCGTCCTCTTCCTTGTGTAGTGTGGTTTTCTATGGATATTTTCAGGCTTCTTCAGAGCCCCTGGGAGTTTGAGGTCTGTTATTTGGAGTCCCCGCCTGTGAACCTCCAGGGCGTGCTGATTTCATCTTCTTGGAGATGTGTTTATCGGGCGATGAGAAGGGGGATCTTTCCAGTGGAGGTAGCATGAATTCCTGATACCACTCTGGCAGTTCTACCTGTTCCAAATGTAACGCTTGGCAAAAATCTGGGAGATCTTCTGGTGATCGCAAGATATGCTGTCTTCCATTTTGGTTCACTAGGAGTGCGAATGGGAATCGCCATGAGTAGCGGAGGTCCTTTTCTCTCAGCTTGTCTAGTAATGGTCTAAGAGCTCTGCGGTTCTTTAGGGTGATCTGAGACAGATCATGAAATAGCATGATGGTTTCTCCATTAAAGACTATCTGATCATTCCTGCGTGCTTTCCTCATGATGTCTTCTTTTAAAGCAAAGCTCTGTAAACAGCATATGATGTCACGTGGTGGCATGTTGTCAGGGCCTCTTGCTCTGAGTGCTCTGTGAGCTCTTACAAATTCAATGTCTGTCTCCTCTGGTCTTTCTAGCAGGCTGTTAAAAACCCTCTGTAAAGCTGGGGTTATTTGATCAGCCTCCACAGTCTCTGGGATCCCCCGCACCCTAATATTGTTCCTTCTGCCTCTGTTATCTAAATCCTCGAGATGTTTATTGATCTCTATAAGTTGCTGGGACTGTGTCTGTGTAACTCTGTCCAGGCGATTAAGAGCCTTATCCCTGCATCTGCCTGCATGTTCTGCCGTGGCCATCTTGTCTGTGAGGATCAGCATACTGGATTTTAGATCCGTTATCGCCGCCGAAAAGGTGGCTTTTATGTCAGCTGCAAAGCCTGACATGCCGGCATATGTTAGGGGGAGGTCAGAGTGAGGGGTAATCCTACCGTTCTCCTCAGCCGCTGATTGTGAGTCCTCACTGAAGTCGTCCTCCATTACATGCGGCGGCGCCATCTTGGCTCCTAACAGGCCTTCTCGTGCAGGCGGGGGATTCCGGAACAAATCTTCAATGTTCCTTCCCTGATAAGCTGCCGATGCGCGGCGTGATCTCGTGCGGGGTGTCCCTGTGTTCCTCTTGCTCATTATCGAGTGCTTTGGGTGCAAGGTGACGGGTTAGGGCTGCCTGGATGCCGGAGCTCTTGTTTCAAGCGTCCATCGCTGTTGCGCGCCAAGCCACGCTCCCTCCATTTCTAAACATTTCTAACATTTCAAACCATTTCGAATCATTTCATTCATTTCAGTCACGTACCACGCTCCAATTCGAATCCAGGCACATCTAAAGATGCACCGATTCGCTCCGGTGTGCCCCAGTAGTTACGGCCTCATTTCAGTACATGCTCCAGAGTCACGTTCATTGTCAGTCGCTCGTCACGACTCACCGATTCGTACCTCTGGAAAATGCACCGAAATGCACCGATTCATCTCGGCATGCTCCAGGTATTTGCCACATTTCAGTACATGCTCCAGAGTCCGATTCGCAGTCAGCCGCAACAGCGGCATGATCGATTCGCGCCTCTGTCATGGCAAACAAACTGTTACACCTGCACTTACTGTGCTCCGGTTTTAATCCAGTCGCATCTTCGATGCACCGATTCCTTACGGCGTGCCCCAGGGCTCGGCCTCATTTCTGAACATGCTCCAGAGTCCGGTTCGTTGTTAGTTGCAGTTTGCGGCTCACCGATTCGTGCCTCTGTCATGGGAAATCATTTCACTGTCACGTATCACTTTCCGATTCGAATCCAGTCGCATCCATGATGCAACGATTCGCTCCGGCGTGCCCCAGGTATTTTCAGCCACATTTCAGTACATGCTCCAGGGTTCGTTGTCAGTCGCAGTCGCGACATGATCGACTCGTGCCTCTGTCATGGCACGTGCCTTTACCATGACAAATCACTTCATTCATTTCATCATTTCACTCATTTCACTGTCACGTACCGCGCCCCGATTCGAATCCAGTAGCATCCGAGATGTACTGAATCATCCCGGCACGCGCCAGTTGTCTTGGCCTCATTTCATTTTCGTGCTCCATAGTCCGACTCGTCGTTTGTCGCAGTATATATACAAAAAAAATTAATACAAAAAAAAAAACAAAAAAACAAAAAACAATAATAATAATAAATAAAGTCGTATAAATAAATAAAACGTTTCGGCCTCATCCAACACCTGCATCAGAGCTTGGTTAGCTATCAGTCGCAGTCGCGGCATGACCAATTCATGCCTCTGTCAGGGCAAACATTTCACTGTTACATACCGCACTCCAATTCAAATCCAGTCGCATCCATGATGCACCGATTTGTTCCGGCATGCACTAGCGTTTTTCTTTTGCCTCATTTCAGTACATGTTTCAGAGTCTGGGTCGCTGTCAGTCGCAGCTGCGGCATGACCGATTTGTGCCTCTGTCATGGCGAAATGTTTTCATTCATTTCACTCTAAGGCAAACATTTCATTCATTTCATTGTCGCATGCCGCTCCCAGATTCAAGTTTAGGGCATCTGTCAGGCATCAATTCATCCCGGCAAGCCCCAGTTGGCTTGGCCTCATTGGCGCAGTCATGGCACACCGATTCGTGCCTCTGTCATGGCATAAACATTTCACTCATTTTATTTAATGTCATGCACCTGTCACTTAAAAATGTTACAAGTTACCTTTCAAGTCAGGTAGTCAAACCCTTCACCGGTTGTCATCTGTCATTTTCCTCTAGGTTAGTCAAGTTCAAAAAAAAAAAAAAGGGGGCCACACCCCGTCTTCCTTCGAAGCTCAGTCATGGTCCCGATTCATTCGTTGAAACCTTCGCCTCACTACTATCCCCCCTCATAGTCACAGCACACATCCAAGCACAACTTCTTGCAATCGTTGCAAGTACGCATCCAAACATAACTTCTTGCATTTAGTTGCAAGGACACATCGAAACATAACTTCTTGCAATTGTTGCAAGCACACATCCCATCATAACTTCTTGCAATCATTGCAAGTACGCATCCAAACAGAACTTCTTGCAATCGTTGCAAGCACACATCCAAGCACAATTTCTTGCAATCATTGCAAACATGCTTCCAATCATAAACTTCTTGCAAACGTTGCAGGCATGCATTCAAGCATAACTTCTTGCAATCGTTGCAAGCACGCATCCAATTACAACTTCTTGCAATCATTGCAAGCACACATTCAAGCTTAACTCTTGCAGTCTTGCAAGCACATGCAGCAATACGAACTTTTCACAGTCACTACAAACACATCTCCAGCGACAGGAACTCCCTTGCAATCGTTGCAAGCACACATTCAAGCACAACTCTTACAATCATTACAAGACACGCATCTTAGCATAACTTCTTGCAAACGTTGCAAGCATGCATCCAAGCATAACTTCTTGCAATCATTGCAAGCACGCATCCAGTCACAACTTCTTGCAATTGTTGCAGGGACACATCCAAGCATAACTTCTTGCAATCATTGCAAGCACGCATCCAAGTATAACTCCTTGCAGTCCATGCAAGCACATGCAGTAATACGGACTTCTCGCAGTCACTGCAAACACATCTCCATTGACACAAACTCCCTGGCAATTGTTGCAAGCACGTATTTAAGCACAACTCTTGCAATCATTGCAGGGCTCGCATCTTAGCATGACTTCTGGCAATCAGTACAAACACATTTCCAGTGGCACACAATCAGTCACACATCATTCTTCAGTGGCACTTAATCGGCCAGTTGTCTCCAGTGGCATCTTCATACGAGCCACTCGTCAATTTCTGTATCATTTCTCGCTTAGGTCAGTTGAGTTCAGGTTCCATCCCGCACCAGGTATCGTATTGCCACACACAGCTGGCTCCTCATAACACTATCAGGCTATACCTAGCCAGCATCCAGCATTTCTTGTCCTTACAGGACCCCAGAGAGTCATCCATGTTTACGGCTCATACAGTAGGATCCTTACTACGTGGCGTCCAGAAGCATCAGCCCATAGCTAACGGCAAACGCTTGCCCATCACAACTGCCATCTTTAGGGACATGTCAAAAACCTCAGACATTCCCCAATCTAGTCATACAAGCAGCCATCTACCTGGCCCTCTGTGGTTTTCTACAGCCTAACAAATTCACTTTTACGGGCACAGGCAGCCAGGTACTATGTAGACACCACTTGACTCGTTGGTAATACCATTATGTCCTTCAGCTTGTAGTCTCTAAAACTCAACAACCCGGAACCGAGGTCTACAATAACCTCTTCCGAATTAACAAACTCCACGCAGGCCAGCCTCCCCCTTGACAAGCTGACCCGCATCAGGCAAGTTCCCCAAGACTTCACCCATACACGGGTGTGTGCTAAGAAGCAGCTGCAGTCTTTCCTGAGAATGCGGACCTATCAATGTCGGAAGGTCCCGTACTACGTGGATCGGTGTATCAATGATTATACCATCTACGTCGCCCTTGTCACCCCAGGTAGTGACAGATGCCACAGCCGCCACAGGCATCGCTGCAATTTTTGGCCACCATTGATTTACAAGTACATGACCTCCAGAGACACTCCTAAACCCCGCTTTTACCCGGACTTCCTCCCTCTTCAAGTTACACCCGGTCATGGCAGCCGCTCAACTCTAGGGTCTTATCTGGACAGGACAGGCCGTGGCTTTGCCACCGACATCCGGTCCGAGGCGAGCCTCTTGATGACGCCAGGTCCGCATCGCTCTGTTATGTCCTTCCTGCGCAGGCTGGTGTAATTATCTTGGCAACACCAGTTTAATGTCCACTGCATGTTCATTCCAGGCTGCCATCTTCTGGGACATGTCTACTATATTAACCAGTTCGCCATTTGGCCTTCTCCCCAGTTTGGTCATACAAGCAGCCATTTACTTAGCCTACCACGGGTTCTGGCGGCCCAGTGAGTTCACCCACAGCAATCCCGCAGGCCAAGTTCTGTGTAGTTGGCTCGCTGCCAACACCATTTCATCCTCCACCTTGCAGTGTCTAAAACCCAGCAATCAAGCTCCAGGATAGACATCCATTTCTATAAAATAAACAACGTCCGGTGTCCAGTAACCATACTCGACCGCCTACGGTCACTCCTACTGGAACACTCAAACTCTAGTCCCCTATTACCTTTTCGGGCAACCCTCGAGTGCCTGCCAGTTCATCAAACACCTGGGGGTTCTTCTACGCTGCCTACACCTCGACCCCAGTCAGTACTCCGGT
This sequence comes from Aquarana catesbeiana, assembly GCF_042186555.1. Taxonomy (NCBI): domain Eukaryota; kingdom Metazoa; phylum Chordata; class Amphibia; order Anura; family Ranidae; genus Aquarana; species Aquarana catesbeiana. Next base: position 268,782,834 of record NC_133329.1, on the reverse strand, counting down.
CACTCTTTAGTATTGGGGCAGCCTTGGCAGCATTTCGGCATGGGTCCCAGACCACGTCATTAAGAGACTTAGCAGGTGAAACTCTGCCTACCTCGCCCGGTACGTCCCCACTCCTTAGGTGGAAATGGCACAAGCATTCACCAAACTTGCTCAATAAATAAAGCTAAAACTAATAAAACTACACCCCTACCTGAATGTTTTTGCCCCCTTATTTTGGCATACTGACCAGCAGACCAAGGCACACTTTCAGGTCCATTTCATATGGTAAGTCCACACTTCCAGGTCTATTTCGAATGGTAAGTCTTATGTTAACTACAAATGTTATCTATGTCCATACTGGACATAGGGCTCCAACCATAAGTAGGAAGGCCAGTATGGTGGCCTGAATTTATGGGAGGAGCCCGGGGGGCACCTGTGGTGCTTGCCGGTTTCCTGTGCGCGATACCCACCCTCCCATCCCCATTTCAAGGCATTTCTCAACTATTCATTTCTCTTTACAGAATAATCATTTTTTAAACTAGGGTATGCCCCCTTATTTTGGCATACCGATCAGCAGACCGAGGCACACTTTCAGGTCCTTTTCATATGGTAAGTCCACACTTCCAGGTCTATTTCCGATGGTAAGTCTTATGTTAAGTACAAATGTTATCTATGTCCATACCGGACATAGGGCTCCAACCATAAATATATATATATATATATATATATATATATATATATATATATATATATATATATTGATACTGCAGCTAGCAAAATCAACTGCCTGCCTGTAGTATGAGAACACCACCAATCTTCTACAGGTAGCTTTAGCTGAACACTGTGCAGAGCTCGCAAAAAACTAACTTGTAGCTTATTTAGCTGCCTACGGTAGTGATAAGATCAAGAAAACACCACCAACCTTCTACAGGTAGCTTTAGCTGAACACTGTGCAGAGCTTGCAAAAAACTAACTTGTAGCTTATTTAGCTGCCTGCGGTAGTGATAGGATCAGGAAAACACCACCAACCTTCTACAGGTAGCTTTAGCTGAACACTGTGCAGAGCTCACAAAAAACTAACTTGTAGCTTATTTAGCTGCCTGTGGTAGTGATAGGATCAGAAAAACACCACCAACCTTCTACAGGTAGCTTTAGCTGAACACTGTGTAGAGCTTGCACTACACTAACTTGTAGTTTTAGCTGAACACTGTGCAGAGCTCACAAAAAACTAACTTGTAGCTTATTTAGCTGCCTGCGGGAGTGATAGGATCAGGAAAACACCACCAACCTTCTACAGGTAGCTTTAGGTGAACACTGTGGAGAGCTCGCAAAAACTAACTTGTAATTTTAGCTAAACACTGTGAGGAGGACGCACTACACTAACTTGTAGCTTTAGCTGAACACTGTTCAGAGGACGCACTACACTAACTTGTAGCTTTAGCTGAACACTGTGCAGAGGATGCACTACACTAACTTGTAGCTTTAGCTGAACACTGTGCAGAGGTCGCACTACACTAACTTGTAGTTTTAGCTGAACACTGTTCAGAGAATGCACTACACTAACTTGTAGCTTTAGCTGAACACTGTGCAGAGGTCACACTACACTAACTTGTAGTTTTAGCTGAACACTGTGAGGAGGACGCACTACACCAACTTGTAGCTTTAGCTGAACACTGTGAGGAGGATGCACTACCCTAACTTGTAGCTTTAGCTGAACACTGTGCAGAGGTCACACTAAACTAACTTGTAGCTTTAGCTGAACACTGTGAGGAGGACGCACTACACTAACTTGTAGTTTTAGCTGAACACTGTGCAGAGGTCACACTAAACTAACTTGTAGCTTTAACTGAACACTGTGAGGAGGATGCACTACACTAATTGTAAATAGTCTAGCTGCCTGACTGTGGTACTAATAGGATCAAAAGAACACCAGCAATTTTATTCAGGTAGCTGTAAATACTGTAACAAGACAAGCCTGCCTGTCAGTAGGAAGATAACAGGAACGGATCTAGCTAATCTGAATACAGTATATATATATATATATATATATATATATATACAACACCTGGGATGCATATATATACACAATACACTGTAAGTGCAGCTAACTCACTGACTGTCCTGCCTAATCTAGCTAACTCAAATGAAATGACACTGTCTCTCTCTCTCTCTCTAAGCACGCCAGAACACACTACACAGGGCCGCCGTGCAGGTGGCCTTATATAGTGTGGGGCGTGTTCTAAACCCCCTGAGCCATAATTGGCCAAAGCCACCCTGGCTTTGGCCAATTAGGTCCCTCTATACTGACAGGCCTGTGATTGACCAAGCATGCGGGTCATAGTGCATGCTTGGCCAATCATCAGCCAGCAATGCACTGCGATGCCGCAGTGAATTATGGGCCGTGACGCGCCACACGAATTTGGCGCGCACGACCCATATCGTTTGCAATTCAGCGAAAGGGCGAACAGACGATGTTCGAGTCGAACATGGGTTCGACTCGAACACGAAGTTCATCCCTAGACACCAGATTTACTCCTTAGATCCTTTCCAGTAACAGATACCTCCAGTAGCCATCCAGCATGATTCTCCTCCTCAATCAGCATGTGAGGCTTCTTCTAGGCTTGAGTCCTAGTCAAACCTTTCCCACGCTTGAGCATTCCCATCTCCAGGACAAGCCTGGATGTAGGCTGTATGAAGACTGAGTATATGGCAATTCTCCTAAGCATATATGCACTTCCCCAGCATGCACCACTGGCCAAGAAACCCCTAGTGAATGGCTGGTGAGCCACACACACACATGCATAATATTCCCCCATTGGCTGTCCCACACTACAGCCACTACACAAAAGGTGGTAGGGGCATCACAAGTGTAATGTCACTCACTTGTTTTGTGGAAAACAAAAATCCATGAATCATTTAGGATAGGTTTGGGGAAGCTGAAAGCTTGTGTTGGGCAAAGTTTCACGGCAATTGATTAAGGTTTAGGCACTTTATTGTAAGTTAAGCCGCATTAAGCTCCCCAAAAAAACAGCTTAACACCTTCATTTTCTTTGTGGGAGACCAAAATCCATGACTTTTCTAGGATAGGTTTGGAAAGTTGAAAACTTAGGTTATGCAAAGTTTCAAGACAATTTATGAAAGTTTAGGCACATTATGGTACATTAGGCTCTTTTTACACTGAGCCACATGTTTTGGGCTTCTAAAATATAGCTTAATGTGATTAACATTTTGGTGTGATTAAACAAATGAGCTGAAATGTTATGAGTATGTTGGCATGGATAGAGTCTTCTATTGTGTGAAGTTTGGGTGAAATTGGTTAACATTTAAGGTCTTTTTTGTACATTAAGCAACATTAAGCTCCCCAAAAAACAAGCTTAATGTCCCTAATTTGCCTTGTGAAATACCGAATTGCATGAAACTTCTTGGATAGGTTTGGGAAGTTGAGATCTTAGGCTGTGCAAAGTTTCAGGGCAATTGATTGAGGTTTAGGCACTTTATTACAGGTTAAGCTACATTAAGCCATTTTTACATTAAATGTTTTAGCATTGTAAAATATAGCTTAATGTGAATAACTTTTGGTGTGATTAACCAAATGAGCTGAAATGTTCAGAATATGTTGGCATGGATAGAGTCTTCTATTATGTGAAGTTTGGGGGAAATTGCTTAACAATTAAGGTCTTTTTTATACATTAAGCCACATTAAGCTCCCCAAAAAACAAGCTTAATGTCCTTAGTTTGTCTTGTGGAACGCCGAATCGCATTAAACTTCTTGGATAGGTTTGGGAAGTTGAGATCTTAGGCTGTACAAAGTTTCAAGGCAATTGATTGAGGTTTAGGCCCTTTTTTTTACACGTTAAGCTACATTAAGCCACTTGAACATTAAATGTTTTAGCATTGTAAAATATAGCTTAACGTGAATAACTTTTGATGTGATTAACCAAATGAGCTGAAATTTTCAGAATGTGTTCGCATGGATAGAGTCTTCTATTGTGTGAAGTTTGGGTGAAATTAGTTAACATTTAAGGTCTTTTTTGTACGTTAAGCCACATTAAGCTCCCCAAAAAACAAGCTTAAAATGCCTAGTTTGCCTTGTGGAACACCGAATCACATGAAACTTCTTGGATGGGTTTGGAAAGGTAAAAACTTAGGCTGTGCAAAGTTTTAGGGCAATTTATTGAGGTTTAGGCACTTTATTACACGTTAAGCTACATTAAGCCATTTTCACATTAAATGTTTTAGCATTGTAAAATATAGCTTAATGTTAATAACTTTTGGTGTGATTAACCAAATGAGCTGAAATTTTCAGAATATGTTGGCATGGATAGAGTCTTCTATTGTGTGAAGTTTGGGGGAAATTAGTTAACATTTAAGGTCTTTTTTGTACGTTAAGCCACATTAAGCTCCCCAAAAAACAAGCTTAATATCTCTGGTTTGCCTTGTGGAACACCGAACCGCATGAAAATGCTTGGATGGGTTTGGAAAGGTAAAAACTTAGGCTGTGCAAAGTTTTAAGGCAATTTATTGAGGTTTAGGCATTTTATTACACGTTAAGCTACATTAAGCCATTTTCACATTAAATGTTTTAGTATGTCCCAGTATTACATAGTGGGTGAGGTTGAAAAAAGACACAAGTCCAACCTGTGTGTGATTATATGTCAGTATTACATTGTATATCCCTGTATGTTGCGGTCGTTCAGGTGCTTTTTTAATAGTTTTTTTGAAACTGTCGATGCTCCCCACTGAGACCACAGCCTGTGGAAGGGAATTCCACATCCTTGCCGCTATTACAGTAAAGAACCCTCTACATAGTTTAAGGTTAAACCTCTTTTCTTCTAGTTTTAATGAGTGGCCACATGTCTTGTTAAACTCCCTTCTGCGAAAAAGTTTTATCCCTATTGTGGGGTCACCAGTACGGTATTTATAAATTGAAACCATATCTCCTCTCAAGCGTCTCTTCTCCAGAAAGAATAAGTTCAGTGCTCGCAACCTTTCCTCATAACTAATATCCTCCAGACCCTTTATTAGCTTAGTTTCCCTTCTTTGTACTCGCTCCATTTACAGTACATCCTTCCTGAGGACTGACGCCCAGAACTGGACAGCATACTCTAAGTACGGCCGGACCAGAGTCTTGTAGCACAGGAGAATTATCGTTTTATCTCTGGAGTTGATCCCCTTTTTAATGCATGCCAATATTCTGTTTGCTTTGTTAGCAGCAGCTTGGCATTGCATGCCATTACTGAGCCTATCATCTACTAGCACCCCCAGGTCCTTTTCCATCCGAGATTCCCCCAGAGGTTCTCCCCCCAGTGTATAGATTGCATTCATATTTTTGCCACCCAAATGTATTATTTTAAATTTTTCTACATTAAACCTCATTTTCCATGCAGGTGCCCACCCCATTAATTTGTACAGATCTTTTTGCAAGGTTTCCACATCCTGCGGAGAAGTCATTGCCCTGCTTAGCTTAGTATCGTCTGTAAATACACAGATTGAACTGTTTACCCCATCCTCCAGGTCATTTTACGAACAAAATAAATAGGATTGGTCCCAGCACAGAACCCTGGGGGGGCCCCATTACCCACCTCTGACCTTTCCGAACACTTCCCATTTATCACCACCCTCTGAACTCGCCCTTGTAGCCAGTTTTCAATCCATGTACTCACCCTATGGTCCATGCCAACGGACCTTATTTTGTACAGTAAACGTTTATGGGGAACTGTGTTGAATGCTTTTGCAAAATCCAGATACACCACGTCTATGGGCTTTCCTTTATCTAGATGGCAACTCACCTCCTCCTAGAAGGTTAATAGATGGGTTTGGCAAGAACAATTTTTCATGAATCCATGCTGATTACTCTAATGATAACATTCTCATTGCTAAAATCTTGTACATAGTCCCTTCATCCCCTCCAAGAGCTTGCATACTATTGATGTTAGGCTAACTAGTCTGTAATTCCCAGGGATGTATTTTGGGCCCTTTTAAAATATTGGTGCTACATTGGCTTTAAATAATTATAACAATGTAGCACAGGTCACCTGCGGAGTTGCTTGCAGAAAACTCAGGAATACTGCTGTTGTGATGAACAGAGTCTGCAGGCAGGTGGCACATGTGAGGTGTGACAGGTCTGTAAAGTCGCTGAGATAATAGAGTTGTCAACACAAGCTGAGATCAGAACCAGGTGGAAAGCAGATCAGACGAAGTCAGGTGGAAGCCGGGTCAAACACGAGAAGCAGGCAGAGTGTCACGACTAATACTCACTGAGGCCAAGATGCAGAGAGCGGCTCGCCCTTATGACCACGTGCACCCAGACCCCTGGCAATTATACAGGGAGCAGGGGGCACGCGGAGGCACGGGCCTCCGGTAGATGGGAGATCCGAAGGTAGGACTTGAAGGCCTGGTAGAAGTCTTCAGATGCTGGCTGAAGGTGCAAGGGAAGGTGCCGTTGCAGGATCAGGGGACTGAGTAGCAGGAAGTTCATAAAACAAGCCAAGGGGTCAAAACCGGATAATCAGGCAGGGCAGAGTCCATTAATCAAGCCAGGGATCAGAACCGGGTAATCAGGCAGAGCAAGTCTGTTAAACAAGCCAGGGATCAGAACCGGGTAATCAGACAGAGCAAGTCCATTTAACAAGCCAGGGATCAGAACCGGGTAATCAGGCAGAGCAAGTCCGTTTAACAAGCCAGGGATCAGAACTGGGTAATCAGGCAGAGCAAGTCCGTTTAACAAGCCAGGGATCAGAACTGGGTAATCAGGCAGAGCAAGTCCATTTAACAAGCAAAGGTCAGTGGGTATCAGGCAGGGAGCGGTATCCGTTATAACTAGCCATGGGTCAGCACAGGTTTAAGAAGTAGACAAGGAGCACAGAGGAGAAGGGAACCAGGAACAGCTGACGACAAACCAGCAACTCGACTGGGTGCTGGAGTCATCAGAAGTAGCCCCCACGGCACGGGCGTGAGGCGCTACTGAGCACCCGAACGGGCAACGGCACGCACACGGGGACCATTGTGCACCCGCACGCGCCGCACCATTGGGCCGCGAACGGGTGTGCGCCAAAGCGCCAGTCCACCGCGCATGCGCCCCGGAGCCCGGCGGACGGAGGCGACCGAAGTCCCCTGACACAGAGAGTATTCGTTAGATGAGCCGGGATCAGGGACTGGAGACAGGCAGACAGGTTGGGAACAAGCCGGGTCAGAAACTAGGGGTCACAGGAGCAAGGAATCACAGGAACACAGGTAACAAGCTGAGATCAGTCAGCAATAGGGATGAGCCGAACACCCGCCGCTTTGGTTCACTGCAGAACATGCGAACAGGCAACAAATTAGTTTGAACACGCAAACACAGTTAAAGTCTATGGAACACGAACGTCAAAAATCAAAGGTGCTAATTTTAAAGGCTTATATGCAAGTTATTGCCATAAAAAGTGTTTGGGGACCTGGGTCCTGCCCCAGGGGACATGTATTAATGCAAAAAAAAAGTTTTAACAACGGATGTTTTTTTTTGGGAACAGTTATTTTAATAATGCTTAAAGTGAAACAATAAAAATAAAAATTCCTGTAACCACTTCAGCCCCGGAAGGTTTTACCCCCTTCCTGACCAGAGCACTTTTTACAATTTGGCACTGCGTCGCTTTAACTGGTAATTGCGTGATCATGCAATGTTGTACCCAAACGAAATTTGCATCCTTTTTTTCCCACAATTAGAGCTTTTTTTTAATGGTATATGATTGCCTCTGCTATTTTTATTTTTTGCGATATAAACGGAAAAAGACCGAAACTTTTGAAAAAAAAATGATATTTTCTACTTTTTGTTATAAGAAAAATCCAATAAACTCAATTTTAGTCTTACATTTAGGCCAAACTGTATTCCGCCACATGTTTTTGGTAAAAAAAATGTCAATAAGCGTATATTTATTGGTTTGCACAAAAGTTATAGCATCTACAAACTAGGGTACATTTTCTGGAATTTACACAGCTTTTAGTTTATGACTGCCTATCTCATTTCTTGAGGTGCTAAAATGGCAGGGCAGTACAAACCCCCCCAAATGACCCCATTTTGGAAAGTAGACACCGCAAGGAAATTGCTGAGAGGCATGTTGAGCCTATTGAATATTTAATTTTTTTGTCCCAAGTGATTGAATAATGACAAAAAAAAATTTACAAAAAGTTGTCACTAAATGATATATTGCTCACAAATGCCATGGTTATATGTAGAATTGCACCCAAAACACATTTTGCTGCTTCTCCTGAGTACGAAGATACCACATGTGTGGGACTTTTTGGGATAATTTGGGGTGTAATTTCACATATGCCCATGGCATGTTTGAGCAATATATAATTTAGTGACAACATTGTGCCAAAAAATTAAAGTGAAGCAATAAAAATTAAATATTCCTTTAAATATCATGCCTGGGAGGTGTCCTTAGTATGCTTGTAAAGTAGTGAATTTTTCCCTTGTTTAGAACAATACCACAGCAAAATTAAATTTCTATACAGGAAAAAATGTTAATTAAAATTACTTGTGGCTGTAATGTATTATATTTAACAGGGGCAGAAAAATTGGGCCTTTGGTGGTGGTGGTGGTACCAGAACACTCTAAGCCCTCACAGTTACTCTTGTTGTTTGCAGGAACGGGCCCTGCTGTGAAATATTATATCAAGATTTGGAATTACATGCCCCTGTTAAACAGGGGCAGAAACATTGGGCCTTGGGTTGTGGTGGTGGTGCCACAACACTGTAACCCCTCACAGATACTCTTGTTGGGTGCAGGAACAGGCCATACATTGAAATATTATATCAAAAATTGTAATAACATGCCCCTGTGAAACAGGGGCCGAAAAATTGGGCCTTGGGTGGTGGTGCCGTAAACCAAAAATACTTTTGGAAGCTAGCATCATCAAGATTGAGGAGGAATAGGATAGGATAGACGGCATAGGCAGTCTTCAAGGCATCCCACATCCAAAGAAAATTCAATCAGTTACATCCGCATCAGGTGCTTGATAGCTGCTGATCCAAGACTGATGCATTTTTATGAATGTGAGCCTATCCACAGAGTCTGTGGACAGGCGCACTCTATGATCCGTTACCAACCCTCTATCAGCACTGAATGTGCATTCAGAAAGAACGCTGGATGCAGGACAGGCCAGTAGCTCAATTGCATATTGAGTAAGTTCTGGCCAGTGGTCCATCCTCAAGACCCAGTGGATGCTCTGTTGGAAAGGTCTCCAACTCTGCTCTTGCCCCTAGATATTCCTGCACCATGTAATGCAGACGCTGGCGATGGTTGCTTGAGCCAATCAGACCTTGGCGCTGAGGACTGAAAAGGAGTTTAAAGGCATCAGTCAGCTGGCCACCTTCTCCACTGTTCTTCATCTGATTGAACAAAGCCTCAGCAACACGTTGTCCAGCACCAGGAAATTGTAACCTCCCAGGGTCTGCAAATGCATTGCACAAACCTTTCTTCAAGGCCTCATCCTCTGCTCCCTCTGCAAAGGCAGGATGAGTTCTTCAACCTTACCCTTGTAACATAGATCCAGAAGGGTTGCCAGCCAGTAATGATCCCTCTCCTTGATACCACAAATCCTAGGGTCATTTCACAGGATTTGTAGAATCAGGGAGGCCATGCAGCGTAAGTTTGCAGAGGCATTGAATTCTGAGTCCACTGGGTCACTAAGGATCACATGATCTGTAACTACCTCCACTCGGCCACGTACAACTCCTAGGGTTTCTGGGGACTGAAAACCATCCCTTAAAGGCTGCTGCTGAGTGTTATCCTCTACGTCCATGCTGGAGGAAATCTATGGTGGGACTGCTTGTTTTTCCATTCCCACCCAGTCTGGTTTAGGGCCTCTGGAATAAATGGTAGAGAATTGGGTTAATTGAGCCGCCTGGTAATACCACCAGAGGTTAGGAAGTCCTAGGCCACCTTTCTTTCTGGGTCGGAAGAGCGTCTGTTTAGGGAGGCGGTGATTTAACTTGCCCCAAGTGAAGCGAATAATTGCCGATTGGAGGTTAGTTATATGAAGGTTGGGGACTGATATGGGAAGGGAGTGGAAGAGATAAAGGATCTTGGGGAGTAGGGTCATTTTAATAGCATTTATTCTGCCTAGCCATGACAGATTGTAAAATGACCACTGGTTAAGGTCTGACTTGAGTTTCCTGAACATGGGTGGGTAATTGTTTTTGTAAAGTTGGTCTATAGAGGCCGTGAGGTGGACGCCTAGATAAGGGATAGAGGTAGTGCTCCAAGTGAATGGGAAGTGTACTTTTAGTCTATCTACTAGGGGTAATGGAATAGAGATATTAAGGGCGGTAGATTTGGACATGTTGACCCAAAGTCCTGATGCCTGGCCAAAATTGTCTAGCAGCTGTAAGACATTAGGGGTCGAGATGAGGGGGAGGTTACAAAGAGGAGGATATCATCCGCAAAGGATGCGCATTTGTGTGTTGAAGGGCAACAATTGACTCCATGAATGTCTGGGTGGTCTCTTATAGCAATGGCTAAAGTCTCTATTGCTATGGCAAAGAGGAGGGGGGAAAGCCTTGTTGTGTTCCTTTAGTGATAGGGAAAAGGTCAGAGAGGGATCCCTGAAGCCTAACCTGAGCTTTGGGGAGGGAATATAGGGCCTTTAATGAGGAGAGGAAGTGTGGGTCAAACCCCCACTTTTCAAGGATAGTGAAGAGATAGGGCCAGGTGACCATATCAAAGGCCTTCTGAAGGTCTAAGGATAGGAGGAATCCTTCCTGTGATGGGCCCCCATCCCAATCCGATCTTAGGAGGGATATGATGTCCACCGCCCTCCTTATCTGATCCGGTCCCTGCCTCCCCAGTATGAAGCCAACTTGGTCTTTGTGTACGTAAGACCCAATGAAAGACCCCAGTCTGTTGGAAAGAATTTTTGTCATGATCTTAAGATCATTGTTAATTAACGAAATTGGCCTATAGTTGCTTACTTGGTTGGGGTCCTTGCCAGGTTTGGGGATGACAGAGATGTATGCAAGGTTTGCTGTTAAGTCTAATGACTGTCCCTTTCGGAGGGAATTAAAGAGCCGGACCAGATAAGGAGAGAGGGTATCTAAAAAGGACTTGTAATATTGGGTCGAAATGCCATCCGGGCCCAGGGCTGATCCTTTTTTAAGTCCTTTGATGACCTCCCTAACCTCTCCTTCGGTCAAGGGGGAGTCCATGATAGAGCAATGAGAGTCGGATATTTTGGGAGCAGGGGTTGGTATCAACATAGAGGTTAGAGTAGAATGAGTGGAAAGCCTCTAAGATCTGCTTTGGATTTTGGGTTAACGTGCCCGATAGCGATGTTATTTTAGGAAGAGAGCAAATTCTTTGTTTAGGGGAGAGCTTTACTGCTAGTTGGGGGCCAAATTTGTCAGAAAGGAGGTACAACTTGCGACTCACCCATTTAAGGTGCTTTTCAGCACTGGAGGTAAGGGCTGTGTTCAGGGCTATACTAGATAGTTTAGATAGAAAGCTGGGTGTTGGATTGTTCTTGTGTGTTTTGCATAGGGACCGGAATTCCTTCTCTAGTTTAAGGATGTCCAGTCGTTTCTCACGTTTAAGACGTTATGTTTTTGTTTTTTTTGTTTTTTTTAATTTGATCATTTTTATTCATGGTTAAACACAATACATCACATTACTCAGTATACAAATTTCCAAACAATAATAAAACCTCCTAATACCCGATGTGGTGTATAAGTCCACACTATAAAAAGTACATTTCTACCTTTTTCCCCCCCATTGCACCATTATATATACCTTGTACCAAACTCTTTTCCTTATATATAATCACCAGAAAAAGAAGGGAAAAAAAAAAAATTATTGTGCTTACATATTACTACTACACCTATCTTAAGATCAACATCCTCCCTATCTTCTTCTTACTCTGTTTACTCCGTAGGGTGGGCCACCTTCATCAGCCAGGGATTCCAGATTTTTTTTTAATTCTCTTAAGTTTCCTGCCCTTACAAACACTGTCCTTTCTTTCCCTATTGTTTCCGACACTTCTCTACGCCAATCAACTACCGAAGGGGGTTTCTCAGCTTGCCATCTCTTGGTTATTCCCTTTCTTGCCTGATATAGGCATCTCCTCACTGCTTTTATTTTGTCCCTCCCATTACCCAGATTCCCCCCCACCCCTAGAATACATAGCTTTGGATCTAGTTTAAGACTCAAATTGAAAAACCTATTTATATCCTCAAACACTTCCGTCCAGTAGCGGGGTAGTTTAGGACATTTCCATACCATATGTAACAAATCTCCATTCATTTGGCATCTAGGACACTTGGGGTCTACTCTTCTCCCCCATTTAAACAGTTTTTGGGGGGTATAGTATGCCCTATGCAATAACATTAGGTGCGAAAATTTCTGAGCCTATGACGTTATGTTAGCTGGATGATTTTACCCCGCATGACCGCTTTGTGAGCCCCCCATAAAGAGTTGGGTGTACTGTCAGCATTGTCATTAAGAAGGAAAAATTCCTTTAGTTCCTTTTCTAATATGGTACAATGTACTGGGTTGGTGAGAAGAGATTCATTAAGGCGCCATTGAGGTGGGCCCACTCGTGATGGGGAGCCTATGATTTTGAGGGTAACTATAGAGTGGTCTGACCAGGGGACCTCACAAATGGAGGATTGTGACGCTAAGTGTATCTCTGACGTATGTAAGAAGATGTGATTGATTCGGGAATAGGTCCCGTGGGGTGCAGAGAAGTGAGTATAGTCCTTTGCAGAAGGATTCAATTCCCTCCAGGCGTCTATCATCCCTAAGGAGTGAAGTAGTCGGGCGATGTGGAGGCTCTGTTTGGGGGGTCTTTTTGAGATGGGGATGCCTTTTGCTGATTTGTCTAAAAGGTGATCGAATGCTATATTAGAATCTCCACCTATTATTACCGTGCCTTCAAAATGTGGGGATAGGGCAGTGAACATAGATGAGAAGAAGGACGCTTGTTTCTTGTTGGGGGCATAGTAAGAAACCAGTGAGAAAAGGGTACCGTTGATGTGACCTTTGATGACGATGTAACGGCCCTCGCTGTCTCTAATGGTCTGGGAATGGGTGAATGAGATGTGTTTAGAGAGGAGAACTGCCACCCCTCTCTTTTTGTCATCCGCGTTGGCCAGAAAGAATGTCGGGTAGCTGTGGTGATGGAAGGTGGGGGAGAAACTTTTGGGGAAGTGGGTTTCCTGTAATAGGAGAATTTCCAACCCTCCGGAGTGGTAATTTTGCAATGCTTTACGTCTTTTGATTGGGGAGTTAAATCCCTGCGTGTTATGGGAGGCTATCTTGAAAATCGCTGTTTGTGGGGTGGGGTCAGCCATGGATGCGAGGGGGGAGCGCATGTACATTAGCAAAGTTCCTACCTGGCTCCATGAAAAGGGAAGTCTTGTCTTGAAGTGGCTGCTTGAGTTCAGCAACGTAGAAGTGTAAGATCGGCGAGCTATTTCTGAGTGCACCTGGGGGGAAGAAGAAGAAGTTAGGGAGGGTAGAGGAAAGTCAGAAGTAAGGTAGAAGGAAGAAAAGGGTGAGAGACCTCAGGGCTAGGGAAGAAAGTGTCCCTGGTTCCTGAGGGGCAGGTCTGGCTTGCCAGGCCCTGCTCCAAAACCCTAAGAAACTTAGAGTTCGGTGTGGGGGCAACCAACAATGGGGTTGAATTCCTGGTGACCCTAGGAGTGTAGAGCTCCTCTAGATCTCAACAGGTGGAGTGGCAAGTGGACCCACTCCGGCCACGGGGCCCCTTGTAAATAGTAGGAGTAGTGGACCCACAGATGAGAGTCAAAGCTTCTTGAACCAAGTATGTTAAGGCAACAAAACACAGTAACCAACAAAAAAACAAAAAACAACAAAATTTCCATAAGAGGAAAACATGCTTGTTGTTCCCATGGTGAGGAACCATCTTGGGGGATTAGGGGGGTGAGGGTAATAAGGGTAGGGTGAGAAGGGGTACGGGGAAGATGGATTTGGGGGGGGGGAGTGGGGGTAGGCAGGTTAGGAAGGGGAAGAGGGAGGTAATCAAAGACAAAAACAATACTAGTCCATTGGGTCCTGGACCCTAGATCATGATCTGCCGGTCCGATGGTATAGATCAGCGATCAGGATGGAGGGTCTTGTAACAATTTAAATCAGAGATCTGAACATGAAAGAGTACTAATCAAGAAGTGTAAAAAGCCTAGATGAAAGCGAACTGGTTTGGTCAAAGTAATGGAGGCCTAGGTGGGTGTAGGGGTAACTACTACACCATCAGGATTCCGAATGTCCTCGGAATTGAGGAGAGTAAATCCATCATGGGCGATCGAGTCTCAGGTTCATCTCGGCGGGATAGAGTCTCGGAGCCTTTTTGATTGTTGCTTGACCCATAGGGGGTGAGGGGGCTGGTCGGTGGGGGTCTCTTGGAGGTGTTAGGATGGCATTCCTCTTGGCGATGGGAGGATTCCTGGGAAATAAATCTGAGTTGCAAAAGAAGACGTTCGCCATTTTGGAAGTTGGTGAATCCGTAAGACTTGTCTTGGAATTGAAGACAGAAAGGGAAAGACCAACGGTACTTGATCGATTTTTGATTGAGAACGTCCAGGAGGGGTTTGAGGGATCTCAGTTTCTGAATTGTGGCAGGGGAGATGTCCGCAAAATTTGTATTTTGTTGCCTTGTATGGCCAGATTTTCCAGGTTGCGAGATTTCTTCATTATTTCTTCTTTCACCGCATAAAAATGAGGTTTGACCACTATATCTCGTGGGAGGCCATCCTGTCGAGGGGGTTGCAGCACTCTATGGGCTCTGTCCAATTCCAATCTGTGGTCCGGGATATCCGGGATGATGTTTTTTATGAAAGATTTGACAGTGTCTTGTACATCGACGATCGATTCCGGGACACCTCTGATGCGGAAATTATAACGTCTTCTTCTGTTCTCTAAATCGTCGATCTTAGAGAGAGCTGTTTCAAGTTGTTCTTGCAGTGTCTGGATGCATGTGGTATTTTGGTTGGTGCGTGCTGCAGAATCATCCACTGCTTGTCCAATGGCATCCATGCGGGTTCCAAGGCTCTGCAAATCAGCTTTGATGGATGTAGTGATCTGAAGAGCAGTTTGTGTGAGCCCTGCAGCAAGCATGTCAGAAAAGCTGCTGAGGAGCTGGGCCATTTCATGGGGGTGGTTTTGGATCAGGGGTGTTAGGGGTATTCAGCAAGGGTGAATGAGGTAATCCTATCAAGGATCTACCTAAAAGAGATTCTGTGGAGGCTGGGGAGACTGTCAGATGCTGTCTAATATTCCCAGGGGTAGATTCCAGAGGGGGGGAGGCGGAGGGTCCGCTATTGAGTCCTGTGCTCCGGGATCTATGCATGAGGAGGCCGCGGCCGCCATCTTGGAGGGCTCAGGGGCTGCTAGGCCGAATTGCAATTGCCGGTGTACCTCTTTCTTTAAATGGTACCTCGACATGCGGGCGGGTGCTCCAAGTTGTGCTTCGGTCGGGGGGGTCTCACCGAGGGGTACCGCTAATGGTAGCTGGTGTAGGGGCCTCTGAGGGACCGGAGTGGTGCAGAGCTCCAGACTATCATGTCTCTCTGGAGGTCCCGCGAATGCGCACTCCTCCTCAATCTGTTCTGCCTCAAGTGCCCTTTCCATTATTCCTCGAAGCATGTGCTCCAACAGGAAGACTAGAGGGACAGTGTCACTGATGTCTGCATTGTCGATGCTCACCATCCTTGTGGCCTCCTCAAATGGTGACAGGACAGTTCAAGCATTCTTGATTAGTAGCCACTGGCGTGGTGAAAAGAAGCCAAGCTCCCCTAACCCTGTCCTGGTGTCATACCCACACAAGTACTCATTGATGGCCCTCTGCTGCATTTGCAGCTGCTGCAGCATTGCCAACGTTGAGTTCCACCTGGTGGGCATGTCACCAATGAGGCGGTTGGTGGGCAGGTTGCATTCCCTTTGAATGTCAGCCAGCCGAACATTGGCATTGTATGACTGGTGGAAATAACCAAAGACTTTTCTGGCCTGCCTCAGGAGATCCTGTAAGCATGGGTACCTGCTCAAGAACCGCTGCATCACCAAATTCAGGATGTGTGCCAACGATGAAACATGGGTCAAGTGTCCCTGTCAGAGGGCGGAGAGAAGGTTGTGCCATTGTCACATACAACCATTCCTGGCTGAAGCTGGTGTGGCGTCAACCACCTCTGAGCCTGCCCCTGCAGAGCTGACAGAATCTCTGCCCCAGTGTGGCTCCTGTCCCCTAAGCAGACCAACTCAAGCACCGCATGGCATCTTTTTGCCTGACTGCTTGCGTAGCCCCTTGAATGCTTATGGAACAAAGCTGGTTCAAAGGACAAATCTGCAGAAGAAGCCAAGGAGGAGGAAGAAGAAGAGGAGGGGGTGGCGGAACAAACTCCAACAATACTGAACTGTGTCCTGCATCCTTTCCAGCTGTCAGCAGAGTTACCCAGTGCGCTGTGAAGGAAAGGTAACATCCCTGCCCATGCCTGCTAGACCATGAGTGAGTGGTAATATGCACCTTACTATGGACCGCCCTGTGAAACGAGGCCTAAACATTGCCTTCCACATGCTGGTAGAGAGCCGGAATGGCCTTGTCAGAAACCATGAATCAGACTGAGACAGAAGTACAGTTAAATCACACTTGTTTAATAATAATAAAAAAAGGTAAATAGAGTAAACGTAGTCAAAACATAGCCAGAATTCAGGAACCAAAAAGAATAGTCAGACAAGCCAAAATGTCAGGGAGCCAGAGATAAGCGTAGTAGAACAGCAAGCAGGATCTGGAGCCAGAAGGAATGTCAGCCAAGCAAGTCTTTAAAAGGAACACAGGAGAGCATCTCTAGAGATGTGACCAAGGCAAAGGCAGAGATCGTCTGGACTGGACTGCTTAAGAAGACAGGACTGACAAGCAGGAAATCATCAACAGGTGAGTCACTGTGGAGAGATAGGAGCTGGCAATTAGCCGACAACTGAGTGGCCAGCTTTGAAAAGGAAGGGCTGAGCCTAGCCCTGACAATACTCCCTCCTCTATGATCCCTTCCCCTCAGAGGACCACCAGGCTTAAGGGGAAAATGTCTATGGAACTCATGGAGGAGGACAGGGGCATGTACGTCTGAGGATGAGACCCAAGAGCGTTCCTCCGGACCATAACTTTTTCAATGCACCAGGTACTGTATGCGCCCACGGAACCTACGGGAGTCAACAATGGACTGTACTTCATACTACTCATGGTTCTCAACCTGTATAGTGTGAGGACCAGGCACAGAGGTGGTAAAGCGGTTGCAGACCAAAAGTTTTAATAAGGAGATATGAAATACATTTTCAGAGATATGCATATTAGAAGGAAGGTCTAATATGTAAGCCACTGGGTTAATCTTGCGAAGAATACAGAAAGGCCCAATAAACCGAGGTGCGAACTTCAGAGAGGGAACACGAAGTTGGAGGTTGCGAGATGACACCCAGACACTGTCCCCAACCTGGTAGGAAGGTGCAGGCAGGCGTCTGCGATCAGCATGGAGTCTGTACCTATCATTAGCATGTGGCAAAGCCTCCTGGACTTGTTCCCAAGTGGAACGAAGACCACGGAGATGCTCCTCTAACACAGGAATACTCTGCGGAACAAATGAGTCAGACAACATGAAAGGTTGGAAACCATAGTTCGCCATAAACGGGGACAATCGGGAAGCAGATTTCAAGGCACTATTGTGAGCAATATAGCAACGTAGGAATTGCTCTAAGGACTGCTTGGCTCATTCTGCGGCCCCATTAGACTGCGGGTGATACGCAGAGGAGAAAGCAAGCTGAATTTCCAACTGTGCACAAAAGGCTCGCCAGAACCGGGACACAAACTGACTACCCCTGTCCGAGACAATCACCTTGGGTAGCCCATGTAAGCGAAAGATCTCCCAAGCAAAAATGGAAGCCAATTCCTTAGAAGTGGTGTATATGTATAAAAGACAACGTGACTTCAACATGGCTGAACTACTTTTCAAATCACATTAAATATATAGATATTTTTATCCCTTACAATTAAAGCATTTGAATAAATAGTACCCTAAACTGTGATTCCAAGAGGAAAACAAATCAAACATTGAGATTCTTTAATTTAGTAATTTTTTGCAGTGTCTGGTGTGGATCCAGGGGACTTTTCCTTCAAGTTTTGCAAAACTGTACATGAAATATATGCTGTTTTGTCTCCAAACATTTTCTTATATATAAATGTCTCTTAACAATACACAAGTCACCTGGCTTTAGTTTATGAGATCCTTTCAAATTGTTAGGATCTTTAATTGGGGCGAAAATACATAAATGAGTTTGTCAAAAACCTTAAAAGGTCAGCAAACATTCTCTGTGAGATTTGAGAAGATTTCAACTGCTGAGATAAAAATATAAGCAAGTGAGTAGCACACTCCCAAACCAAATCTCATCCTTCTGGGTGATAAACTGCATACTCAGTATGGGTATTACCAGCCTCAGTATAAAACCGGGATCAAATCTACAAAAGATCAAATATTTGGGTCTTCAAAGAGTGTATCCTGCACTGATTGTAAGTCTTGTAAATTTTTATTTTTAAATGTACCTTTCTGTTCCCACCAACCATGCTCCCATCTTCAGTGTGGGCATCTGAAGCCCACTAGTATCTCCTTCTGGGATACGGCGCTGCTGGCTATTTCGCGCATGCGCATATCATACACAGTGCAGCGAGACAATGCAGTGGTGGATGCCCATTGACTCCTGGGATTGATGACACTCATATACCAGGAGCTCATGGGCAGGCGGACATTACATACATCGCCGCGGTGAGGTACTGCAGAAGCGGAGGATTAAAATCTCCAAAAAAGGTATCTGCAGGGATAAAAAAAAAGTCAAGTAGATTATAGGAAGTGGCAAGAATTTAGCACAGACATAGCTACCTTAAAGCAGAACTTCATTCCAAAAAGGGGACGTTCTGCTCTTCCTCCTCCTCCCCCCTCTTTCGCATTTGGAACATCATTTTTTTTGGGGGGGGGTACATGGATTTGACAGGTACCTACTCCCACTTACGCTCGTATCACCTAGGCTATCTGAGTGGAAGTTCTCCCCCCTCCCTGCAGCCTTCTAAGTGTCAGGAATAGGGATGAGCTGAACACCCCCAGTTCGGTTAGCAGCGGAACATGCGAACAGGCAAAAAATTTGTTTGAACACACAAACACCATTAAAGTCTATGGGACACAAATATCAAAAGTGCTAATTTTAAAGGCTTATATGTAAGTTATTGCCATAAAAAGCATTTGGTGACCCGGGTCCTGCCCCAGCGGACATGTATCAATGCAAAAAAAAGTTTTAAAAACAGCCGTTTTTTAGGGAGCAGTGATTTTAATAATGATTAAAGTGAAGCAATAAAAATGAAATATTCCTTTAGAGAAGCTGGTGGTGCTGGGGTCATGATGCAGACGTGACACGCAGGAGATAGGGGAGGGGCCTGATGGTGGCGCCTGTAAGAGTGGATGGAGGGGGCCCTGGAGAACCAGCGGGAGCAGAGCGGGGTGAAAGACCGCAAAGCTCCGGCAGATGAAAGCCTCAGAACCCACAGATGACAGATCGGAGCGGGCTGGGAGGGAGAACGATGTATGAGAAGAGAGCAGTGGAGTGCACCGGGAACCCGCCCGGACCTGCCTGAGTCCGTTACTCCTCCCCCCTCCACTGTCTTTGCAAACCCTCTGCATGCTACAGCCTGTGCTGGATATAGAAGGACAGCTGCAGTTACCTGAGGAGTGCTGTGTGGAGTGCTCTGTGGAGTAACGAGCGGACCAGGACGTCCCTGGAGCGACACAATAAAATCAAAGCACCCCGGAGTATGAGTGAGAGCTTCTCCGGAGTTCAGGAGATAAGCGAGTGAATGGTGATTCTGTGAAGGCCATCTCTCCCCAGGTAAATGATCTCTGAACTATCATTAGCAAGTTAACGCTCACCCAGAGAGATACAGATCACATGTATTTTTACCATACAAGGAAGCAATTGGTAGACAGGCTGAGCTGCATACTATGAACTGATATGGAATTTTCCAAAAGAGAGGATACAGATTAGAATTATTTTCTCTTCTGTGCCTTATGAAATGACTGCATTGTCCCTGTGGGGAAAAAAAAAGGGGGGGGGGCAGGAATAGGCAGGGCCTAGAGGACACTGTAAAGATTTTGAAAGACTGTGTTTTATGTTTCTTTGTTGATTAAATACACTGCTACTACCATCCTCCCTTGGACTCCATATGAACTGTGGACTCAGGGATTGAGGGATTGTATGGAGGTGCAGGTGGCCACATAGTAGATGCGAATGTGTTATCTTTCTAGAAGTGAAAAAGTGGGGAGAAGGGGGAGAAGGACTGTGACTAAAGAGTATATTCCCACAAG
Source organism: Aquarana catesbeiana (assembly GCF_042186555.1). Taxonomy (NCBI): domain Eukaryota; kingdom Metazoa; phylum Chordata; class Amphibia; order Anura; family Ranidae; genus Aquarana; species Aquarana catesbeiana. Next base: position 268,762,479 of record NC_133329.1, on the reverse strand, counting down.
AAGTGTCTGGTGAGGCCACATATCCCCCTGTGTGTTCATATAAGAGGAGATCAAGCTGGGGGGAAAGCAAATAATAAAAGTGAATATGAAAGGACGGACCCAAAGAGCGACGGAACCTAAGACCCCAAAAGAGAGTTTAAATTCTACCATGATCCAGAAATACCTAACAACAAAAGAGGTGAGTCCCAAAAGCCCAGAAGTGGAAAAAAAGCAACAAGGTGCAAAAGAGAAGAAGAAAGAGTTGGTGAAACAAAAAGGGGACCAAGGAGACAAAACCAGGGAAGATATTGGCACGGAAAAGGAATTAGATATAAGCAAAATGGAAGAACAAAGGAATATATCCCAAATACTTACTAAAGGTGAAATTACGGAAATGTTTGCCAACCTGGAAAATTTGATTAAAACTGAGATCACTAACGTAAGGACAGACATGGGCCATCTGCTGAGGAGAGTAGAAGAAGCAGAGGAAAAAACAGGAAAACAAGCCCAAGAAATATTAGAATTAAAAACACAAGTAAGAAAACTGCAAATAGACCAGAGGGATATCTTATATAAGCTGGAAAACCAAGAAAACCAAAATAGACGCCAAAACCTTCCTAAGACCTTGCCTTAGAGCATTACCAGAACAGAACGGGGAAGACCTTGAGAAAAAAATGAAACAAATATTTAACCCAGTACTAGGTAGAGGAAAAGGAGACAATTTAAAGATTGACTGAGTTCATAGGGTCAGGAAACCCCCGGGTCTGAATGAGGATTTACCTCGAGATGTAATCGTTAAATTCCACCTGTACGAGGACAAAGCTAAAATATGGAGTAAACTTAGAGGATTACCCCCATTGCAATATGAGAGAGTGGATCTCCAAGTTTTTACAGACTTATCGGCAGGAACCCTGGCACGAAGATGACAATTAAAACCTCTACTGGAACAGATGAGAGTGGCCAACATCAAATACAGCTGGGGTTTTCCAGCATCACTAATAGTTCAGAAAGAAGGAAGAACAGTGAGATTAAAGTTCCTGAAAGATATGCAGGAATTTTGTAAAAGATTATATATCCCAGTTCCAAATATCCCCAGATGGCAAGAAAAAGGAAGAACGACAGGGGAAGAAGGACATTGGTAGAGATAGTAAAGGACTACTAAATAAATTTAAAAATAAAAAACGAGGAACTGAAATAACTGAGGGGTTGGGGAGGAGGGTTTAAAACAAAGATCAGAAGTATTGGGGAGGCTTGAGGTTCATGGGGGGTCTTGGGCCTTCTCTGTGCACCCGCTCCTGCCTCTCCTTCCCCTCTGGAAGATCTGGGGGAGGGAGAGGCTTGGACATGGGAGGCCACGGTTTGAGTCGCACCCTAGGGGGAGAAGTGCGCAGGATGGGATCAGAGTGGGTCCCCGACTGCGGTACTGGGGCCGAATGGTGGCTGAGGGGGGTGGGGGTGGAGGGGGGGGATGTAGGACAGTGGAATGGAGGACACAACTTAGACCTCATAGAATACAGCCTTAAACATGGACACAGATCCCGCCTATAGGAAAACAGTGGATATATTTCGCCAAATATGACAACAATTAATTTTTTTACTTATAATGTTAGAGGGTTAAACACACCAACAAAGAGACACAAAATTCTGAAAGAGATTGAGCATTATGGGGCAGGTGTGGTGTTTTTACAAGAGACACACCTGTCCCATGAAACAAAAGTGAAATTGTACTCCCCATGGTTCCCAGTGTGGTACTATGGTGACTCGATGACAAACAAGGCAAAGAGTATAGCTATTGGAATAGGCAGAGGGGTCCATTTCTCTCTAGAGGATAGATTATATGACCCAGAGGGAAGGTTTCTCTTTCTTAAAGGGAAGTTACTGGGAATGGAATGTACTTTGGGGAATATATACTGCCCAAATAGAGGTCCAACAACCTATCTAGGAGAAATCCTGAGAAAGCAATGGGAGTTTAAAAAAGGAAAGGTTATAATAGCAGGAGATTTGAATTTCTGTATGGATCTGGAACAAGACAGTATGTCCCATGTGCAGGGTATAAGGAATGCCCAACTGAAGGCGATAAAACAGAAACTGCATCAATTTTAGTTGGTAGACGTGTGGACAATACAACATCCTAAGTCAAGATATTTTACTTTCTACTCCCCTGTGCATGGGACGTACACGAGGATCGATTATTGGTTGATTGAACACAGAATGCTTGATATCTACAAATATAGAAATAACCTCATTATCGGACCACGCCCCTATGACCATGAAAATTAAAATCCCAGATGCCCAGAAACAACCATACTCATGGAAGCTCAACAAGGACCTTCTAGATAAACAGGGGGAGGATACAATAAAAAAAGGAGTTGGAACAATTCTTTTTCCTTAATGAAACAGATGGGATCGCAGATAATACCCTGTGGGAGGCCCATAAAGCTTATATCAGGGGGATCTTGATCTCAATGGGAGCGAGGAAAAAGAAGGAAAGGAGAAAGAAGAGGGAGGAACTAATAGAGGAAATATATATATTAGAACAAGAGCAAAAAAAATAATAACAATAATAGAAGGCAAAATACGGGCCTGCAGCATGAACTGCTAATAAAAAGGGACGAATTAAAAGAACTCTTAGAGCTGGAAATGAGGAAAACCTTCAACAGAATTGTGAAAGAAAGATGCCAATGGGGGAACAAAAACAGTAAGTGTTTAGCAAGGATGTTAAGGAAAAAAAATCAATAAACTTCATTGAGAAAATACAAAACAAAAAAGGGGAGATGGTATATAACACAAAGGATATTGTGAGGGTTTTTTCGAGATTTTTATGAGCAGCTGTATTCGGTCAATCAAAATCAGGAAGGACAACAGGAGGTATGCAAAAAAGAAAAAATTAAAGAATATGTACAAAAAGCTAATATCCCCGGCTATCAGAGGAAATAGCACTGGCACTCGAGAGTCCAATAACAGTAGAGGAGATAAACCAGGTGTTAAAAGAGTCACCATCAGGAGAAAGTCCAGGGCCAGATGGCTTCACGATGGAGTACTTAAAAAAATTTAGAGAAGTATTATCTCCAAAGTTATGTACATACTTTAATGGTTTGGGAGTGAGGTAAGAGATGAGTAAAGATGCTTCAATGGCCACAATAACAACTATCCTAAAAGAGGGTAAAGAGCACTCTGTGCTCAAATTACAGACCAATATCATTATTTAAAACAGACCCTAAGGTGTTTGCAAAAGTGCTTGCAACAAGGATGAAAGCGTTAATGTCTGAACTAGTCCACCCTGATCAGGTGGGTTTTGTACCAGGAAGAGAGGGAAAGGACAATGGGGTAAAAACGCTCTTGCTGCTTCAGAAAATAAGAGAGGGGAGAACCCCCAGTCTACTCCTGTTGATTGACGCTGAAAAAGCTTTCAACAGGGTACACTGGGGATTCATGATGGGTACCCTGGAAGGAATGGGGGTAGGCCCAAGGATGATGGAGTGTATAAAAGTACTTTATAAGAGTCCCACTGCGGCCATAAAGGTCAACAGAATACTGTCAACCCCCTTTAGGATGCATAACGGGATGAGACAAGGTTGTTGTCTGTCACCGTTATTATTTGTGCTAGCTTTGGAACCATTATTGGCGACGGTGTGGGGAAACGTGGACATACACTGTTTCCCCGAAAATAAGACCTAGCATGATTGTCAGTGATGGCTGCAATATAAGCCCTAGCCCCCAAATAAGCCCTAGTTAAAGTCCTTGTAGGTCTTATTTTCAGGGTAGGGCTTATTTAGGGGGTAGGGCTTATTTGGGGGGTAGGGCTTATATTGCAGCCATCACTGACAATCACGCTAGGTCTTATTTTCGGGGAAACAGTGTAGAGGGCATAAGGGTGGGAGAGGAGACACACAAATTGGCTGCGTTTGCAGACGATATCCTATTCTATATCTCCAATCCCCATATCGCTATGCCTAACCTATTGAAAGTCCTAAGGGAGAGTATGGTGATCTATCCAACTTTAAGATTAACCCAGACAAATCGGAGGTTTTAAATATAAATGTAAACTTAAAAGAACATAGCCTCCAGCAGGAATTACTGTTTCCTCGGAGGAAGACGGAAATAAAGTATTTAGGGATAAAACTAACGGCATCCGGGAGGCGCATGCGCAGCAGCTCCATGGACGGTCGCAAGATCTGAGAGCTACGCACCGCTCCAGCCTGCTCCCTCCGCCACAGCTAACTGCTGAAGGGGTATCCCTTGCCTGGGCTCCCCACTATCAACTGAGGACCCGAGGAACCCCCCTGTATGATCGGGGGCACAGCTAGATGGGATTTATCCCGACAACCTAATCCCAGAGCTCCGGTGGCAGCCTCGGCCAAGATGGCGGCCGCAACAACTGCACGAGGCCTAGCCCAGGATCCAGGGGAATCCATCGCTGATCCATCAAATCCGGACTCACGCATAGAGGGACAGTTTACCCCAACAGTGAGTAACCAGCAACCCTCTCTATTATCCCCCACGTCCACTGAATTGCTGCTTGGCAGAACCCTGGATGGTCCCCCCCTCACACCAATGGATGATATTCTCAATACCCCGGACCATCCAGGGGCTCATTATGGAGCCATCCCCGTTACTCCCACAGACTTCTCATCTTTAATGGAGACTTTTTCAAATATGCTCTCCAGAGGTTTAGCCCAAACTGCCTCCCAAATTACAACAACAATACAGGCAGACCTGCATCACCTTGGAGCCAGAAACTTTCCGCTTAAACTTTGCTCACCAAAATAAATCGTATAGCTTTGCAAATTTTGTAGACGGAGAATGCCTTCTACTTTAACTGGGAATCTCCCAATCTCCTGCCCTTGCTTCGGACCCCAAGACTCCAATCTCAACAAAGAGGTCTCCCCCATCAAGCCCCTTACAACCCCTATGGAGCAAACAACAAGCTAAGAGATCTAAAGATGGACGTCCACCTTAACGTGAACCCAGCACTCAATCTTTTACTTTCCTTCTGAGACCTTAATGACCGTATTTCGGTCAAATGGCTTCCCAATACATCCCAGACCGCCTTACATGAACTAGCCCTGCTCTACGTTCGACAATATCAGAATGACAATCATCTCAAATCTCTACTACAAGGATCGGGACTCCCTATCAATATCCTACTTACTACCTAGGTTACCTAGGTTATTAGAACCTAAAGGGCACTATCCATTCTTAATATCTATGGCTGTGAATTAATAACTTTTTACTTCCACAGGGGGATAAAAGACTTCCTATAGTCAGTCTCATGATGACCTGTTATCTCTATTGGTTGCTCTAAAGCTGATTTCCCTTTCCCTCCCCTCATTGGGGGAGGGAGATGGAAATCCTAAAACAAAGCTGTGTGGTCATTCCATAATAACAGGATCACCATGCCCTTTTACTAGAAAACACCCCTGATATTCTATTCTAGACCTAGGTTGTTGCCAGTAATTTTTGCTTTTACAACCCTTTGTATTTTATTTTTCTAGTGCCTTTCCCCACTTTTTTTTCCCCCCAATGTTAAGTGATCCAGTTCAATGCACGATCATAATACGAGAAATTCAAGAATACTTCCTTCTAAACAATAATTACTCCATCTCCCCAGAAACCTTATAGGCTGCCCACAAGGCAGTGATTAGGGGAAAAATTATTCAAATCACCTCAAGACTTAAAAAGGAATGCAAGGCAGACATTAACACACTCACTAGGGAATTCCAGTCCTTAAGTAAGGCCCATAAACATAACCCCACTAGGGAGTCTCTGGAATCCCTTGAATCAGCCGAACATCCTTGAATCTTGCCCTGACTACCGAAGCTGAGAAATATCTAAGGTGGTCAGGAGCCCGATTCTACTCCCAAAAAGACAAAATAGGAGCCAAATTAGCAGCAAAACTTTCCCCCAAACTCCGATCCCTTAATTTCCCAAAGATACAAACCCAGACGGGGGAGCTGACCCAAAATCCGAGCCGCATTATGGAAAGGTTTCATGACTTCTACACAACTTTATATAAAAATGAGCAGCCAGGTACTCAACCTACTCTGGACTAATTCCTAAACAGTATCCCTCTCCCAAAACTCTCAGCAGAGCATTCTGACCTCCTAGATGAGCCGAATTGGAAATCCTTGAAATAATAAAACAGCTTAAACAGAACTTAGCCCCGGGCCCAGATGGCTTTTCGGTCGCCTATTGTAAAAAATTTGCGATCACTCTTGCCCCATTCATGGTCAAATTCTTTAATTATCTCAGGTCTGGTTCTCCCCTGGACAAAGCCCTTAACTTAGCTTATATATTGGTTATTCCTAAGCCTGGTAAGGACTCAACTTTGGTGTCTATCACCCTATCTCTTTAATTAACAATGACCTCAAGATCTTAACAAAAATACTATCCAATAGACTCTCATCCTGTATCGCTCTATATGTCCATAAGGACCAGGCGGGCTTTGTCCCGGGGAGACAAGGACTTGACCAGATAAGGAGAGCAGTTGACATCATATCTCTCCTCAACTCCCGCTGGGATGGTGGCCCCCACCAGGAAGGATTGTTACTGTCGATTGACCTACAAAAGGCATTTGATACGGTCGCCTGGCCTTACTTATTTAATGTCCTAGAGAGATGGAGTTTTTGCCCTCACTTTCTAGGGACATTACAAGCCCTGTATTCTAGCCCTAGTACACTGTTTAGACTTCAGGGCTGTTATTCGGACCCCTTACCCATTGAAAAAGGTACCAGACAAGGCTGCCCACTATCCCCCCTCCTTTTTGCCATAGCTATCGAGACACTTGCCATATCAATTAGGTCCCATCCTGACATTAGAGGAGTGTTCTGTGGAAAACAAGAACATAAATGTGCACTGTTTGCAGACGACCTACTATTATTTGTCACCTCTCCACTTATATCAACACCCAACATTTTCTCCCAGCTTGATAAATTTGGCAAAATCTCAGGCCTCCTCGTAAACGCTTCCAAATCCTTAGCGTTAAATATCACTATTCCCCCTAATCTACTCAGTAATCTACAGAAACATTTCCCGTTCTCTTGGTGCTCGAATTTCATCTCATACCTAGGGGTCAATCTTTCCCCTAGAATAGACTCTCTATACTCCTCTAATTATCCAACCGCTTTCCACAAACTTACATCAGACCTCTCTAAACACAATCTATCCTGACTAGGCCGCATAAACACAATCAAAATGACCTTCCTCCCTCGCCTCCTGTACTTATTTAGATCTCTACCTATCCCAAATTGGAAATCACAACTACATACGCTTCAATCAAAAATTTTACAATTTATATGGGGACCAAAAGGCAGAAGATGTTCTAAAACTATTTTATTCAGACTCAAATCTCAAGGGGGGTTTGCCCTACCCAATATCTGGTGGTCCAACCAAGCAGCACAGTTGGCCCAGATCTCTATTGTATATTCACGAGGTTCAAACCCCGATTGTGTCTCCATGGAGAGACAAGCAGTCCCCCTCCACAGCATCGACTTCTTAATATGGTCACCCCCTAAATTAAGACCCTCCATTTTAGCTCCTACTCTGTCCCACTCATTAGCCCTATGCGACCAAATTTACAAAAACTCATCCCTGATCTCAGCCATTCGACCCCTGACACACATGTTCCATAATCCAGACTTTCCACCGGGAATGAACATACTAGCATTTAGCTGGTGGCTCAATAAAGGACTACTCAGAATAGGGAACTATTTCACCACCGCAGGCCCCATATCTCTCGCATTCTGCTTAGACAAACTAGAGATGCCATCCTCCGAAAAATACAGATACTTGCAAATACTACATTTCCTTCACTCATAAATCAGAACCCCCCAAGGTTACGATCTATGAATCGTGGTGCTCGGATATTGTGGATCAGAGGGGCGGGATCTCCATCATCTATTCCTCCCTGGCCTCAGATTTGTCCAAACCCTCCTATGCTCTCTCTTGGGAAAGCGACCTTGACATTTCCTGGGACCAGGATAAATGGTTTACCTGTTTCCAACGCTCCTTCAAAGGTATATTAAATGTCTCCTTGATCAAAGCAAGCCTCAAAATTCTGACCAGCCTGTTACAGGTCCCCTCCCTCCTCACTAAAATCTACCCAGATGCTTCCCCGCTGTGTTTTAGAAATTGCAACCATATAGGAACAATGTTTCATATCTGGAGGTCGTGTCCACGCATAAGGGGTCTCTGGAACAAGGTATTTTCCTTGATACGCAAAGTGACGACCATTCAGGTCCCCCAAACACCAGAAATAGCACTCCTAAACCTTAGAGTGAATAAAGTAGACAAACACACTCAAACACTGATTTTCTTCATCCTACTAGGCACCAAAATTACAATAGCAGGCCATTGGAAAAAAACGATAGTTCCAATCACAGCGGTGAAGCATAAAATATCTTGGATTATAGCTCAGGAGAAAATAGTGAGCATTATGCAAGACAAAACCCATAAATTTGACCTAACTTGGGAACCCTGAGCTAACTACTGTCATATTCCTCTACATCCATGTGCTGAATCTTCCTAATGCATAAGACTCAGAGTGACACCTCCGAAACCCCCACCCCCACCTCCTCCTGTCTCCTTCCCTAAAACTCTTCCCTCCCCTACTTCTTCTCTTCCAATCTTTTTCCCCACCTGTCCATGACAATGTACATAAGACAAGGCTGATCCTGACTTCTATATTATGCTTCGGATGTGCAAAACACGATAACATTTGTGTCTAGATTCTCCGAAACTCTTATGTCGCGTACACACGAGCGGACTTTATGGCAGACTTTGCTCGGCGGACTTTTCAACGGACTTTACGATGGACTTTCTGAACGAATGGACTTGCCTACACACAATCCACCAAAGTCCGTCGAATTCGTACGTGATGACGTACGACCGGACTAAAACAAGGAAGTTCTTAACCAGTAGCCAATAGCTGCCCTAGCGTGGCTTTTTGTCCGTTGAACTAGCATACAGACGAGCGGACTTTTCGACCGGACTCGATTTCGACGGATTAATTTAAAACATGTTTCAAATCTAAGTCCATCCAACTTTTGAGAAAACAAAGTCCGCTGGAGCCCACACACGATCGAATTGTCCGACCAAATCCCGTCCGCCGGGCAAAGTCTGCTGTAAAGTCCGCTCGTGTGTACACGGCATTATGCCGCGTACACATGAGCGGACTTTACGGCAGCCTTTGCCCGCGGATGGGATTTTGTCGGACAATTCGATCGTGTGTGGGCTCCAGCGGACTTTGTTTTCTCAAAAGTTGGACAGACTTTACGGCAGACTTTGCCCGGCGGACTTTTCGACGGACTTTACGACGGACTTTCTGAATGAACGGACTTGCCTACACACAATCCACCAAAGTCCGTCGAATTCGTACGTGATGACGTACGACCAGACTAAAACAAGGAAGTTCATAGCCAGTAGCCAATAGCTGCCCTAGCGTGGCTTTTTGCCCGTCGAACTAGCATACAGCACGAAATCCCGTCCGCGGGCAAAGGCTGCCGTAAAGTCCGCTCGTGTGTACGCGGCATAATGCCTCGTACACACGAGCGGACTTTACGGCAGACTTTGCCCGCGGACGGGATTTCGTCGGACAATTCGATCGTGTGTGGGCTCCAGCGGACTTTGTTTTCTCAAAAGTTGGACGGACTTTACGGTACACACGGTCGGACTTTACGGCAGACTTTGCCCGGCGGACTTTTCGACGGACTTTACGATGGACTTTCTGAATGAACGGACTTGCCTACACACAATCCACCAAAGTCCGTCAAATTCGTACGTGATGACGTACGACCAGACTAAAACAAGTAAGTTCATAGCCAGTAGCCAATAGCTGCCCTAGCGTGGCTTTTTGTCCGTCGAACTAGCATACAGATGAGCTGACTTTTCGACCGGACTCGATTTTGACGGATTGATTTAAAACATGTTTCAAATCTAATGCCGCTTACACACGAGCGGACTTTATGGCAGACTTTGCCCGGCGGATGGGATTTCGTCGGACAATTCGATCGTGTGTGGGCTCCAGCGGACTTTGTTTTCTCAAAAGTTGGATGGACTTAGATTTGAAACATGTTTTAAATAATTCCGTCGAAATCGAGTCCGGTCGAAAAGTCCGCTCGTCTGTATGCTAGTTCAACGGACAAAAAGCCACGCTAGGGCAGCTATTGGCTACTGGCTATGAACTTTGTTTTAGTCCGTCGTACATCATCACATACGAATTTGATGAACTTTGGTGGATTGTGTGTAGGCAAGTCCGTTCATTCAGAAAGTCCATCGCAAAGTCCGTTGAAAAGTCCGCCGGGCAAAGTCTGCCGTAAAGTCCGACCATGTGTACGCGGCATTACTCCTCAAGCTACCTGAGCTCGCTTCCTCTCCCGTTCCTAGCAACCGAGTTTCAGTTACGGTTATATTGTTAATTAATTTTTTTTTTTTCTTTTTTTTCTTTTTCTGTTCTGTGACTCTAACATCTCCACACAACACTTACTTGAGCTTTGCTTTCCTGAGTGAAGTCCAGGGTCAAATATTGAAGGATTCGAGGGGGGGTCCCCCCACCCACAGCATGATCCCTTTAGGGGTGGCTGGGGGTTCTCCCCCTCGCCCTCCTCTCCATTACTTACTAAATTTTGGGGAACAGCTACCTCATACTCACCTTTGACCCGCTACTAAGCTTTTATCTCCGATAGGGGAACATGTAGAAGTTGGAGTTGTTTGGCGTCATAACGTTCCTTTTTTTTTTTTTCATTTACATATATGTGATCTAGGCTGTTACCCTATGAGTAAGCCATATGTTATCGCATGCTATGTTTGGCCATGTTGGCCAATATACTGTATGTACTCCTTAAGTCACATGTACCAGACGTTCCGTTTTGCCTCCTGTTTTTCTTTTGTTTTTTGTTCTTTCCCTGGAACGTACTTTGTGAATATTAAACCAATAAAAATTATTGAAAGAAAAAACTAACAGCATCCCTGGGGAAAATTTACCAGGCAAACCACATACCATTGTTGGAGGAATTAAAAACAGAAATAAGGAGAATAGCAGCACGACCCTTGTCCTGGATCGGTCAGATTAGTGCCCTAAAGATGATAATTTTACCCAAAATATTATATAAGTTTCAGATGTTTCCCATATATATATACCCCCAGCGTATTTCAGAGTTATAAAAACTTTAATAACAAAATTAATCTGGCAAAACAAGAAACCCAGAATAGCCCTAGCAATTTTACAGAAAGGGAAAGCCCAGGGTGGATTAAGTGTACCAGACTTTAAAAAGTACTACGAGGCGGTCCTATTAACACGTATGGTAGAATGGGCTAAATTGAAGAGTGAGAAAAAGATGGGTAAAAATAGAACACATAATGGCGGGCACACTACTAGGGAGAAATACTTGGACACCACCACAATACAGAGCACTAGGGGTAAATACACATATATTGACAAAGAATGTAATGAGGGTTTGGGATTCGTTGCACAAACAAAATAAATGGGAATATAACTCTCCACTAATGGCATTAAAAGAAAATAACTATTTTGTATCAGGGAAAAGCTCGATAGGGGGAAATTGGATTAAAAAAGATAATGCACAATTGCGACACATAACACATAGGGGGAAAATCTGCTCAATGCAAGAATTAAAAATGAAAAAAGATATGTTTGAAAAGAATGAATGGCGGTACTTCCAGTTCAAGCACTTTGTAGCAGTAATACCACACCCGGTGAGAGAAGGGGAAGACCTGACAGCTTTGGATCGATTATGCGACACGGAAACAGCGCGGGGGGTGTCTCTGGGATATATAAAATTCTTGCGGAAGGAAAAGACCTGGAAGTTCCAACATATATAAAAAATTGGGAGGGAAATAGGACAACGAGGGATGAACCAAGAGGTAGGGAAAATTATGAGACTGGTACATAAATCATCAGTTAACATAAGAGTGGCAGAAATAAATTATAAGTGTATAACTAGGTGGTATAGAACCCCGGACATAGTAGGGAAATACCAAACGGGGCAAACAATGTAATGCTGGAGGGGATGTAAACAAACAGGGACTATGGCCCATATTTGGTGGAGTTGCCCTAAGATCAGAACATATTGGAAGGAAATACTAAGATATATCAAGGAGATCACTAGCATAGAGTTGCCCGAGGACCCCTGGATATATCTATTCCATGGGGTAGACATCCCAATAAAAGAATACAGAAATTCAATGTTGATACATTTGATTAATGCTGCAAAAAGCCTGATCCCAGAAAAATGGAAGAAAGTGAACAGTCCAAAAATAAGAGAATGGTTAGATAAAATAGATGAGATATATAGTATGGAAGGACTTAGATACTGTGAAGAAGGAGGAAGAGAGGGATTTATCAAGAGGTGGGAAAAGTGGTCAATGTTTAAACTAACAAAAGAGTATAGCGAGGTGAAAAGGTTGTAGAGACGGGGGGAAGAGTGGTCTTGGGAGGGAGGGGAGGGAAGGCAGGATCTAGTAGGGGAGGATAAAGGGGCGAAGAGAGTATAGTACTGTAATAAATATGTAAATTGTTTTCCCTACTTTGTTGTCGGGGGCAAAAGGTGTTTTCCTTCTGTCCTTTTTTTTGTATGTATGGTAAAATCTTGAAAAATAAAGAATATAAAAAAAAAAAAATAAATAAAAATGAAATATTCCTTTAAATATCGTGCCTGGGGGGTGTCCTTAGTGTGTCTGTAAAGTAGTACATTTTTCCTGTGTTTAGAACAATACCACAGCAAAATGACATTTCTAAAGGAAAAAATGTTATTCAAAACTACTCACAGCTGTAATGTACTGTCGGGTCCCGGCAATATAGATGAAAATCATTGAAAAAAACAGCATTACTAGGCCCTTTAGGTCTAGTATGGATATTAAGGGGAACCCCGCACCCGAATTTAAAAAAAAATGGCGTGGGGGTCCTCCAGGCCCTCAGGCACTATATACTCTGAACAGCAGTATATATACCATACGGCCTGCAATCTATACTCTGAAGAAAATTGGGCCTTAGGTGTTGATGGTACCAGAACACTGAGAGCCCTCACAGTTACTCTTGGTGGGTGCAGGAACGGGCCCTGTTGTAAAATACTATATCAAAAATTGTAATTACATGCCCCTGTTAAACAGGGGCAAAACAATTGGGCCTTTGGTGGTGGTGGTACCAGAACACTGTAAGCTCTCACAATTACTCTTGGTGGGTGCAGGAATGGGCCTTGCTGTGAAATATGATATCAAGAATTGTAATTACATGCCCCAGTTAAACAGGGGCAAACAAATTGGGCCTTTGGTGGTGGTGGTGGTACCACAACACTGTAAGCCCTCACAGTTACTCTTGCTGGGAGCAGGAATGGGCCCTGTTGTGAAATATTATATCAAGAATTGTAATTACATGCCCCTGTTATACAGGGGCAGAAAAATTGGGCCTTGGGTGGTGGTGCCACAACACTGTAACCCCTCACAGATACTCTTGTTGGGCGCAGGAATGGGCCCTGCTGTGAAATATTATATCAAAAATTGTAATTACATGCCCCTGTTAAACAGGGGCAGAAAAATTGGGCCTTGGGTGGTGGTGGTGGAGCCACAACACTGTAACCCCTCACAAATACTCTTGTTGGGCGCAGGAACGGGCCCTGCATTGAAATATTATAGCAAAAATTGAAATTACATGCCCCTGTTAAACAGGGGCAGAAAAAATGGGCCTTGGGTGATGGTGCCACAACACTGTAACCCCTCACAGATACTCTTGTTGGGCACAGGAATGGGCCCTGCTGTGAAATATTAGATCAAAAATTGTAATTACATGCCCCTGTTAAACAGGGGCAGAAAAATTGAGCCTTGGGTAGTGGTGGTGGTGCCCTAAACCAAAATATTGTTGGAAGCTAGCATGATCAAGATTGAGGAGGAATAGGATAGTCAGCATAGGCAGTCTTCAAGGGATCCCACATCCATAGCAAATTCAATCAGTTACAACTGCATCAGGTGCTTGATAGCTGCTGATCCAAGATTGATTAATTTTTATGAATGTGAGCCTATCAACCGAGTCTGTGGACAGGCGCACTCTTTGATCCATTACAAACCCTCCAGCAGCGCTGAATGTGCATTCAGAAAGCACGCTGGATGCAGGACAGGCCAGTAGCTCAATTGCATATTGAGCAAGTTCTGGCCAGTGGTCCATCCCCAAGAACCGGTAACCCAGTGGATGCTCTGTTGGAAATATCTCCAAGTCTGCTCTTGCCCCTAGATATTCCTGCACCATGTAATGCAGAAGCTGGCGATGGTTGCTTGAACCATTCAGACCTTGGCGCTGAGGACTGAAAAATTGATTATAGGAATCGATCAGCTTCTCCACTGCTCTTCCTCTGACTGAACAAAGCCTCAGCAACACATTGTCCAGCACCAGGAAATTGTAACCTTCCAGGGTCTGGAAATATGTTTCACAAACCTTTGTTCAAGGCCTCCTGAAGATGTTTCATTCTCTGCTCCCTCTGCAAAGGCAGGATGAGTTCTGCAACCTTACCCTTGTAACGTGGATCAAGATGGGTTGCCAGCCAGTAATGATCCCTCTCCTTGATACCACGAATCCTAGGGTCCTTTCGCAGGCTTTGAAGAATCAGGGAGGCCATGCAGCGTAAGTTTGCAGAGGCATTCGATTCTGAGTCCTCTGGGTCACTAAGGATCACATGATCCATAACTACCTCCTCCCAGCCATGTACAACTGCTTGGGTTTCTGGGGACTGAAAACCATCCCTTGAAGATTTCTGCTGAGTGTTATCTTCTACATCCTTGCTGACACAATCCTCCTCCTCTTCTTCCTGTGTGTTTGGCGGGCCCGCAGGAAAGCTATCTGGATAAAGGGAGCCTTGAGATGTAAGGAAGTTCTCCTCTTCCTCCCGCTGTTCTGCCTCAAGTGCCCTGTCCATGATTCCACAAAGCGTGTGCTCCAACAGGAAGACTAGAGGGACAGTGTCACTGATGCATGCATTGTTGCTGCTCACCATCCCTGTGGCCTCATCAAATGGTGACAGGACAGTGCATGCATCCTTGATCAGTAGCCAATGGTGTGGCGCAAGAAGCCAAGCTCCCCTGACCCTGTCCTGGTGCCATACTCGCACAGGTACTCATTGATGGCCCTCTGCTGTGTGTGCAGCTGCTGCAGCATTGCCAACATTGAGTTCCACCTGGTGGGCATGTCACAAATGAGGCGGTTGGTGGGCAGGTTGCATCCCCTTTGAATGTCAGCCAGTTGAGCACTGGCATTGTATGACTGGCGGAAAATGACCACAGACTTTTCTGGCCTGCCTCAGGAGATCCTGTAAGCCTGGGTACCTGCTCAAGAACTGCTGCACCACCAAATTCAGGACGTGTGCCAAACATGGAACATGGGTCAAATGTCCCTGTCAGAGGGCTGAGAGAGGGTTGGTTCCATTGTCGCATACAACCATTCCTGACTGAAGGTGGCATGGTGTCAACCACCTCTGAGCCTACCCCTGTAGAGCTGACAGAATCTCTGCACCTAAGGTCTGTCCCCTACAGGACCTCAGGTGCAAGCGTCTCCCCAGACGGGTAGGACAAGACTTCAAAAAGTGACCTGCCTGGCCACAATAAAGGCATAATCTCTACCTCTTTCTAAAGGCCCTCTCATCTGCAGAAAGACGTGTGAAGCCCAACTGCGTGGGTTCTACCTCACTGGCAGACCCGGTACCAGGAGGTGTGGGAGGTGAGGGAGGCAAGGGTGGGACTACAAAGCTCAGAGCCAAATGTACAGGAGGCTTCTGCAAGCGCTCCTTAAAGGAAGGTCTCTTTCAGAGTCTGGAGTCAATGAGAATGGCAAACATGATCAACTTCTCCAGTTCAGTGGGTATGTCTCGGGCTGCTATCTCATCTTTGATGTTATACGAGAGACCATGAGAAAAAGCAGCCACAAGGGCCTCATTGTTCCAAGCAACCTCTGCTGATAGAGTACACAATTCAATGGCGTAATCAGCAACATTTCTCGTACTCTGTTTTCTAGATATGAGGCTCTTGGCAGCAGAAGTGGAGCATGCAGGAATGACAAATATCCTTTTAAAGGAAGCCACAAACTCTGGGTAACTCAAGACAACGGGTTTTTGCATCTCCCATAGAGGGTTTGCCCAGGCCAAGGCTCTCTCAGAAAGCAAAGATATCACAGAGCCTACTTTGTTTCTGTCTGTGGGAAACGCCTGGGGCAGCATTTCAAAGTATATCTAAATCTGGTTGAGAAACCCTCTGCATTGAACTGGATTGCCCCCGAATCGTTGGGGAAGCGTAGCGGAACCAGACATACCCCTTATAGAGGTAATACTTGAGGCGGGTGCCTGCACAGAGACCGGAGCAGCAACAGGGACGGCCCGCAACACAGGTTGTACTGGAGCAGCCAAAGTGGGAGGGTCCAGGTGAGCAGTGCGAATAAGAAGTGTTCGTAACGCTATGGCAAACTGATCCATGTGGTGATCCTACTCATCCAACCTGGAAAAATTTTTTCCAGCAAGTGGATTGCCTGCATCTTCTCAATTCATGGCCTTCGCCTACTGTCAGGAACCATGAATCAGATGGAGACAGAAAATGCAGTAAAAATCACAACATTTAATATAATGGTAAAAATGGTACAAATAGTAAACGTAGTCAAAACATAGCCAGGGTTCGCTAGCCAGAGTGGGTAGTCAGAACAAGCCAGGAAATCAGGGAGCCAGAGATCAGAGTAGTCAGAGCAGCAGATAGGATCAGAAACCAGAAGGGACTTCAGTCAGGCAACAGGAACACAGCAGAGAGTCTCTAGATATGTTGACCAAGGCGAAGGCACAGGAGATCTAGTCCAGGCAGCTTAAACAGCCAGTAGGGCTTGTTAATGAGCAGGGTATGATCACCAGGTGACTCACTGTGGTATGATGAGTACTAGCAATTAACCGACAGCTGATCAGCCTGAGCTCTGAGAAGGGAGACACATCACAGGTCCCAGAAGACTGCACATGCACAGCTCACACATGTGCAGTGAACAGCTGGCTGTGAATCTGCAAGCAGTCACAGATGGCTACCCAAAGTTAGCCCCTAAGCGCTGACAGTATGCATATATGGACTGTTTGTTTTTTTCGTGGGGCCACATATATGCATATCTGCCTTTTTACTGGGAGCATGCCGCACAGCACGCTTCCAGCACAGAGACTGGGATCTCACCAGGAGCCCCCAGTCCCCTACTAATGATTAGGACCCGGAATGCCCGGTTACGGGTCATCTGATTGCTGTGATAGCCTTTGATTGGCCATAATAGTGATCAGTCACTGTGAAGCTTGCTCCTGTGTTTCTCTCTCTGTGAATGGAGAGGAAATATACATTGTATCTCTCTCTCCTTGCAGGGAGAAAACTAAACAAGTGTGTGTAAAAATAAATAAATCAATAAAATGAAAAATAAAGAATAAATACCTAGATCAAGGTTTGATCAAGGTCAGTGCCAGGGTTAGTGTTTTGGTCAAGTAAGGGTTAAAGGTCAAGGTCAGGGCCAAAAGTCATGGTCAGTATATTTTGGTCAGGATTAAAAAAAAAAAAAAAAAAAAAGCAGTGTCAGTTTCAGTGTATTTTAGGTAGGATAGAAAAAAGCAAAATGTGAACTATTGTTTCTGGTCTTTACTACAGTACATACAACAACTAACACATGTGGTAATGCTGTGATCGTTCGGAGCAGGAACATTTATTTTGGGTTGTTCTTTGGTGGTAGGTTATAGTAGTAACAAGAAATATACAGCTAAAGCTTAAAAAATTATCTTGATTTACTATTTTGGGCCAGTTCTCCTTTGATAATAACAAAAATCAGGAGATATCCATTACCATTTACCACCAAATGAAAGCCCAGTTTTTCCTGAAAAAATGTGGTATAATCCACCTGGATGCACACAGTAGTTGTGATGATATGTACAGTTTTACTAATACATGTCCAAGTTGTAAAACTGTGCTTAGGCATTAACAATTGTTTACTCTAATGCCCCGTACACACGGTCGGATTTTCCGATGGAAAATGTCCGATCGGAGCGTGTTGTCGGAAATTCCGACCGTGTGTGGGCTCCATCGGACATTTTCCATCGGATTTTCCGACACACAAAGTTGGAGAGCAGGAGATAAAATTTTCCGACAACAAAATCCGTTGTCGGAAATTCCGATCGTGTGTACACAAATCCGATGGACAAAGTGCCACGCATGCTCAGAATAAATAAAGAGATGAAAGCTATTGGCCACTGCCCCGTTTATAGTCCCGACGTACATGTTTTACGTCACCGCGTTTAAAACGATCGGATTTTCCGACAACTTTGTGTGACCGTGTGTATGCAAGACAAGTTTGAGCCAACATCCGTCAGAAAAAATCCTAGGATTTTGTTGTCGGAATGTCCGAACAAAGTCCGACCGTGTGTACGGGGCATTAGGCACAAAGTTTTTAACATGCCTGAGGACCAGAGACCAGTAAAAAAAAATTGGGTAAGGATAGCACTGTGTACTGGGACAGATGAGTGTCTGTTTAGAGTGAGTGCCTGTTTTTAGTGTGAGTGTCTGTTTATTAAAAGTCAGCAGCTAAAGTTTTTGTAGCTGTTTACTTATAATTTTTCGGCAGGTGACTGAAGAACCGCTTTAACCACTTTCCGACTGCTGCACGCCGATATACATCGGCACAATGGCAGCGGTGGGCAAATGGGCGTACCTGTACGTCCCCTTTAATTGGCGGGGCATACAGCGTGACCGTGCCCGCGGATCCCGCGGACTCGATGTCCGCCGGTGTCCCGGTGATCGTGTCAGTGAGCCGTAGAAAAGGGGAGATGCCTATGTAAACAAGGCATTTCCCCATTCTGCCTAGTGCCATGAAAGGGATCTACTGCTCCCTGTCATCGGGAGCAGTGATCGCTGTCATGTCATGTCAGTGGTAGCCCATCCCCCCCACACTTAGAATCACGCACTAGGACACACTTAACCCCTTGATCGCCCCTAGTGTTTAAACCCTTCCCTGCCAGTGTCATTTACACAGTAATCAGTGCATTTTTATAGCACTGATCGCTGTATAAATGTCACTGGTCCCAAAATAGTGTCAAAAGTGTCCGATGTGTCCGCCATAATGTCACCGCCATTACTAATATAAAAAAAATTAATAATAAAAATGCCATAAAACTATCCCTAATTTGTAGACGCTATAACTTTTGCGCAAACTAATCAGTATATGCTTATTGAGATTTTGTTACCAAAAATATGTAGAAGAATACATATTGGCCTAAACTGAGGAAAAAAAAAAAAATTTTATATATTTTTGGGGAATATATATTATAGCAAAAAGTAAAAAATATTGCTTTTTTTTCAAAATTGTCGCTCTTTTTTTTGTTTATAGCGCAAAAAATAGCTCTCTGTGGTGCTCGATTTGTGGGAAAAAAAGGTAGTCAATTTTGTTATGGTGTAACGTCGCACGGGCGCGCAATTGTCAGTTAAAGCAATGCAGTGCCGAATTGCAAGATGTGGTCAGGAAGGGGGTAAAATCTTCCGAGGCTGAAGAGGTTAAAAACTACCTGAATCTGCCACATGTGTCGGTAAAGCTACCTAAATTGGCGGCGTCAAGTATTTTTAAATTCAATAAAGACCTATTTAAAGGGTCCATACTGCCAGAATAGCATTAGTAATGCTTAATTGAATTCCCCTCTTTATCTTTTCAAGTGTATATATAGCCACATCCTTTTTATAGTAGCGAAGGGGTTAAAACCCCAACATGTTTTTTTTTTTTTTTGCTATCTGTGTCCTGTAGAGAAATTCCCCTACACTTCCTGCCCTGAAGTCATGACAGGAAGGCAAAAGAAATCTCTTCAAAGCAAGAGGAAATCCACTATTACAGAGCTGTCACCGGAACAGATAACCCCAGTGAAGGATGGCCCTCACCTCTTGTTCCTTGTTCCTTTGTCACAATCCTAAACTGTTACTGTCCCAATGATAATGGTCACCGGGACAAATGGAGAAGGTGAATCTATCCAGCAGGGACACAGACAGCAATGAAAACTTGACAGAGATTCTAATCCCTCCAACTCTATCTAAAGCTTTAAACAAGGTTTTGGCTATACATGAACTTTACAGCAAAAAGAATGATGTTTCTAGTTAAATTATTTATAGTTTTTTAGCAGCTCGATAAGTGATGAGTCACCGGTAATTCCTTTTCCAATGGTTTTTATTGGAATTTCAATAACAACATAAATATGTAGTAAAGTACAAAAAAACATTCTTTGGTCCAGCGTATTACAAAATACTGGGTTCATACAAGAAAAAAAAAAGAAAGGTTTAACAGCCTAATGACTCACAAACCTGTGTGTGACCACCGATTTATTAGTCAGATAGCGAGGCCATTCATGATATATAGTCTTAACAGTAGACAATATACTTGAATAACATATGTGCCATCCCCAATAGGGGAGCTGCTGAATAAGAAGAACAAATATGAAATAGTAATAAGTGCAGGGCAGTCTGTATTCAACTTAAAACATGTTTGCTTACATGGACTGTGAGTAATTAGATCACACAGGACCAACAATGGTCCTGCATGGAAGTTAACCACTTGACATCTGTGCTATAGTCGAAAGACGGCTACAGCGAGGGTGTCCATGTACGTTCTCCCATTCTCGTGCCACCCGCGCGCCCCCTTCATACTTGGCTGATTACAGAGCAGGGTAAAGGACCAATCACAGTGGGCACTTTACCACGTGATCAGCTGTCAGCCAATGACAGCTGATCACAGAAGTAAACAGAAGCAGGTTACCAGCATTTTTTCTCTTTACGCTGTCATCGTGAAGAAAATAATAAAGCCGGTAACTGGCTTCTGTTAGAGGGACATCGGTCCCCTAAGTGCCAACCAGTGCCACCTCTCCATGCCACCTATCACTGCCCATCAGTGCCCGCTAATCAGTGCCCACCAGTACTGATTTATCAGTGCCCATCAGTGCCACCTAACAGTGCCCATCAGTGCTGCCTATCAGTGCATATTAGTGCCACATCATCAGTGCAGCCTATCAGTGCCACCTCATCAGTACCCATCAGTGAAGGAGAAAAATGAAAACTGTTTTTTTTTTTTTTCAAAATTTTCGGCCTTTTTTTGTTTGTTTTAAAAAAAAACGCAGTGGTGATTAAATACCACCAAGAGAAATCTCTATTTGTATGAAAAAATTCTAAAACTTTCATTCGGATACAGTGTTGCATGACGCATTCAAAGTGTGAGAGTCCTGAAAGCTGGAAACTGGCCTGGTCAGGAAGGGGGTATAAGTGCACAGTAAGCAAGTGGTTAATCCAGCTTGTAAAAATAAGAAGGGAGAATGCAAAGAGGAGAATAAAGAATATATGGAAAATTTAGAAGAGAGAGGTGAGAAAAGACAAGGAGAAGGTAGAAATGTCTAAGTACCAGGCTGACACTCTCTTATGCAGAGTGCTGGTGTCTCTCCATCTAGATCAGCTGGATTCTGAAAGGTACTTCATCCAGGGATACTATGTTTTCTCGAAGTAGGCCAGCTTGTCCTGAAGAATAGCCACCTTATGTTCATTGATCATGATCCATGTCAATTTTGCCTTTAGGAGATCAAAGGAAACTGGGTGTCCTCCAGGATCGCCCAATGGATATCCTAGCTCCTGTAAAAAAGGAATGTGATTAGGCATCTCACATCACTGGTAATTTCAACTTTAAGTAGATCTGTGACCATGCTATGGACATATAACTATTTACATGTTTTTTAAAAGCAGTCAACATTCTTTAAAACAAGTCTCGACAGACCTCTCTAGCTGGAAGCATTATAGCGTATTTCTTTCTTAGATTTATGAAAACAAATACAGTACTTTCTTTAATTTTCTATAATTTATTCTATTTTGTTCCCACCGCCAGCAGTGAAGGAAGGTAGGAGAGGTGATTTTACTCCCAAAAAACAGTAGGCTAAATTGATTTACTGTTTTGACAATTGACGATGCCCAATTAGAGGAAAACTCCCAATGGTGATATCTCCAATTAGGCAAAACAATTAAGCAAAACTAAACAAACATATAAAATCACTTAAAAGCCATTCACCAAAGTGTGCCAGTCAATGTACTATAATCACTAATTCATTATATCAAGACTGTGTGCATCCAAAACAAAAATTCTAAGTTGATAGCTGAATGATCCAGATTACCTCCCTGTTCTGGTATTAAAGTGGAACTTTACGAAAAATGTTTTAAAAAATGGGCGCACAGGCTGGTGAGAGACATCTAATTTGATCATAATTGTTCATCTGGTACATGCAGGGGCATACCTAAAGCATTTGGCACCCAGGGCGGATCCTATATCTGGCACTCCCCCCTCACTGATTATGTGACAGTGTACAGGCAATACGATTGCTGCTAGACCCGAGCATCGTCACATGGTCCAC
Organism: Aquarana catesbeiana; assembly: GCF_042186555.1. Taxonomy (NCBI): domain Eukaryota; kingdom Metazoa; phylum Chordata; class Amphibia; order Anura; family Ranidae; genus Aquarana; species Aquarana catesbeiana. The sequence continues at coordinate 268,740,088 of NC_133329.1, read as the reverse complement.
CATATCTGGAAGTACTGGGTATTGTCACCAGCTGTGACAGAGGTGGAGGTGGTGAGGTGAGGTGAGTAAAGGTGGCTTAGGAGAAGACACAGTCACTCTTTCCCGCACCCGGCATTCCCTACACCCCCATCTTCGATAATCCACCCCCATCTTCAAATATCCATGTCAGGGAAATGGCCATGGAAGAAATGGCAATCTTGCCAGTAGTAGAGATGGGCACCATTCCTGCGCATGTGCACATGTGAGCGCAACGGCACAAACCGGCTAACTGAACTGGAGATGTTTTGCAAGGAGAAATGGTCCAAAATACATTCATCCAGAATCCAAACACTCATTACAGACTATAGGAAGCATCTAGAGGCTGTTATTTCTGCTAAAGGAGGCTCTACTAAATATTGATGTGATTTTTCTGTTGTGGTGCCCAAGTTTATGCACCTGTCTAATTTCATTTTGATGCATATTGCGCATTTTCTGTTAATCCAATAAACCTCATTTCACTACTGAAATATTACTGTGTCCTTCAGTTATTTGAAAGATCAAAATAAAATTGCTGATCCAAACACCAAAATTTTTATAAATGACAATCATGGAAATTGTCAGGGGTTCCTAAACTTTTGCATATGACTGTATTTCCAATTTGAAGGGCATCTGATGGTTTCTTCTGCTATTGCTGATTCCAGTCCACCATTTACCAGCACTGCATCAGCTTCCTCTGCACAGGAACGTGGCCCCTGCGGCTCTTACAGTGATGGTCCCTCCTCCTGAGCCTTGAGTACCAATGCCCCTGGTGATTGGAAGAAATTCCGGGCCTCCAAAAATGCCTGTATGCTGTACCTAGCCCTTCAGCCAAGAACCTTCTCTGTAGAGACTGTAAAGTTTGGGTTCATCATTTCTCTACTATCAGAAGAACCCCAGACCTGGGCCCATAACCTGCTTGAGCAAAATAATCCTGTACTCAACTCTGTGGACACTTTCTTTGAGGCAATGGCTCAACTTTTACAACGATCCTCAGTGTACAGCCACTGCTGAGTCTGCCCTGCATACCTTGACCCAAGGGGAATGCACAGCAGAAGACTACACTGTCGATTTTCACAGATGGTCTGCTGACACCTGCTGGAATGAAGCAGCCCTTAAAAACCAGTACCGTCTAGGTCTATCTGAAACCCTTAAAGATGAACTGGCCTGGGTCGAGACCCCAGCTACTTTGGAGGATCTGATACTGCTGGCCATTAAGCTGGACAGACGCTTGCGGGAACGGCAATCAGAACGATTCCAAAATCTTTCTGTAGGTCTCTGCTCCCCTACCAGTACCATCTGCCACCACAGCTACAGAATGGGAGCCTACGCAACTGGGTCTAGTCTGTTCCTCCCTTACCTCTGAAGAGAAGCAATGGTGCCGGCAGGCCAACCTTTGCCTTTACTCTGGAGGAGTGGGACATTTCCTGCGCAACTGCACCGTGAGACCTAGTAAGTCTTATTAATGAAGCCCTATTAATTTTCAGTTATCCGGATCTTCCCCCTCTTGTCTTGTCCTTCCTGTCTCCCTACAGGTGGCAGAAGGGGAGGGCAGGCTCCTGGCGATCGTTGACTCAGGGGCCTGCAACTGCTTCCTGGACTCCTCTCTGGCAAAAAAGGATATGTATACCCCTCCATGATAAAAAATAGAAACTTGAAGTCCATTTGGCTGATGGGTCTCTGCCTAGTTCTGGACTTGTTAGTCAAGAAAAAACTAGACCCATCCTGATGATTACAGATTCTGGCCACCAGGAATTCATCTGTTTCAATGTACTATGTTCCGTTTTGTTTCCTAGCTGTCATCTTTGGACTTCCTTGGCTACAAGCACATGATCGTATGTGGAAAAAAGAAAAGAAAAACAAATGCGCTGTCTTAAAGTGATAAATAATAGCTGCCAGCACAACAGAAATCTGTGAATATGTGAACAAATGGGAAAGTGGTAAAGTGCAACGCTAAAAGTGAAGGTGAAAGTGAGATTTCCCTGACGGGATCAAACTAGTAACAAACCATTACTGATGTGCATAAATCATGATAAAATACATACAATATTACTCTAATATACAAACAATAATGATGATGTTTACATAAACCAACAGTTCATATATATATTAGAATGAGAGTCCCTAAAGTGACTCCAATATATAAAGTGACTTGCGAGATAAATCTGTGAACTAGTTGTCTGTTGATAATCCACCACCAAAAGGAAAGAGGCTTACCAGACAAGTTGAACCCAACTATACCCAAAATATACGCCTGTTGAGTCAACAGAGCTTGTGGTGTAACAAACCCGGGGAAGAAAATCAGCATACACGGTTTCCGATGTAGACCAATCAGGCAGGGGTCCGTCACAATGTATAACATCAATGGGTATCCACCAAGGGAACAGTGACCAAAGATCAAGAACGGATCCTCCCAGTATTATATATGCTAAAAGGAAAAAAAAAATAAGTAAAATGGTCACTCACATTTGAGAAGGCATTAAAATATCTTTGGAACGGGCTCTGCTGATGTCACTGCGATATTTGATTTTACTTACATGCCTTTTAATGCCTTCTCAAATGTGAGTGACCATTTTACTTATTTCAATAAAATGCTTTTATGTAAATGGAATCATATTATGTGGCCCAATTTTTTTCCTTTTACCATATATAATACTGGGAGGTAGGGATGAGCTTCGAGTTCGAGTCGAACTCATGTTCGACTCGAACATTGGCTGTTCGCAAGTTCGCCGAACAGCGAACAATTTGGGGTGTACGCGGCAAATTCGAATGCCGCGGAACACCCTTTAAAAGTCTATGGGAGAAATCAAAAGTGCTAATTTTAAAGGCTAATATGCAAGTTATTGTCATAAAAAGTGTTTGGGGACCCAGGTCCTGCCCCAGGGGACATGGATCAATGCAAAAAAAAGTTTTAAAAACGGTCGTTTTTTCAGGAGCAGTGATTTTAATAATGCTTAAAGTCAAACAATAAAAGTGTAATATCCCTTTAAATTTCGTACCTGGGGGGTGTCTATAGTATGCCTGTAAAGGGGCGCATGTTTCCTGTGTTTAGAACAGTCTGACAGCAAAATGACATTTTGAAGGAAAAAACTCATTTAAAACTACCCGCGGCTATTGCATTGCCGACAATACACATAGAAGTTCATTGATAAAAACGGCATGGGAATTCCCCAAAGGGGAACCCCGAACCAAAATTAAAAAAAAAAAATGACGTGGGAGTCCCCCTAAATTCCATACCAGGCCCTTCAGGTCTGGTATGGATATTAAGGGGAACCCCGGCCAAAATTTAAAAAAAAAAATGACGTGGGGTTCCCCCTAAATTCCATACCAGACCCTTCAGGTCTGGTATGGATTTTAAGGGGAACCCCGTGCCAAAAAAACCCCCAAAAAAACGGCGTGGGGTCCCCCCAAAAATCCATACCAGACCCTTATCCGAGCACGCAACCTGGCAGGCCGCAGGAAAAGAGGGGGGGACGAGAGTGCGGCCCCCCCTCCTGAACCATACCAGGCCACATGCCCTCAACATTGGCAGGGTGCTTTGGGGTAGCCCCCCAAAACACCTTGTCCCCATGTTGATGAGGACAAGGGCCTCATCCCCACAACCCTGGCCGGTGGTTGTGGGGGTCTGCGGGCGGGGGGCTTATCGGAATCTGGAAGCCCCCTTTAACAAGGGGACCCCCAGATCCCGGCCCCCCCCCTGTGTGAAATGGTAAGGGGGTACAAAAGTACCCCTACCATTTCACTAAAAAACTGTCAAAAATGTTAAAAATGACAAGAGACAGTTTTTGACAATTCCTTTATTTAAATACTTCTTCTTTCTTCTATCTTCCTTCATCTTCTGGTTCTTCTGGTTCTTCTGGCTCTTCTGGTTCTTCCTCCAGCGTTCTCGTCCAGCATCTCCTCCGCGGCATCTTCTATCTTCTTCTCCTCGGGCCGCTCCGCACCCATGGCATGGGGGGAGGCTCCCGCTCTTCTCTTCTTCTTCATCTTCTTCTCTTCTTCTTTTCTTCTCTTCTTCATTTTCTTCTCGGGGCCGCTCCTCACACATGCTAGCATGGCGGGAGGCTCCCGCTGTGTGACGGCGCTCCTCGTCTGACAGTTCTTAAATAACGGGGGCGGGGCCACCCGGTGACCCTGCCCCCCTCTGACGCACGGTGACTTGAAGGGACTTCCCTGTGACGTCACGGGGAATGCCACAGGGAAGTCCCGTCATGTCCCGTGCGTCAGAGGGGGGCGGGGTCACCGGGTGGCCCCGCCCCCCGTTATTTAAGAACTGTCAGACGAGGAGCGCCGTCACACAGCGGGAGCCTCCCTCCATACCAGCATGGGTGAGGAGCGGCCCGGAGAAGAAAATGAAGAAGAGAAGAAGAGAAGAAGATGAAGAAGAAGAGAAGAGCGGGAGCCTCCCCCCATGCCATGGGTGCGGAGCGGCCCGAGGAGAAGAAGATAGAAGACGCCGCGGAGGAGATGCTGGACGAGAACGCCGGAGGAAGAACCAGAAGAGCCAGAAGAACCAGAAGAACCAGAAGATGAAGGAAGATAGAAGAAAGAAGAAGTATTTAAATAAAGGAATTGTCAAAAACTGTCTCTTGTCATTTTTAACATTTTTGACAGTTTTTTAGTGAAATGGTAGGGGTACTTTTGTACCCCCTTACCATTTCACACAGGGGGGGGGCCGGGATCTGGGGGTCCCCTTGTTAAAGGGGGCTTCCAGATTCCGATAAGCCCCCCGCCCGCAGACCCCCACAACCACCGGCCAGGGTTGTGGGGATGAGGCCCTTGTCCTCATCAACATGGGGACAAGGTGTTTTGGGGGGCTACCCCAAAGCACCCTCCCAATGTTGAGGGCATGTGGCCTGGTACGGTTCAGGAGGGGGGGGCCGCACTCTCATCCCCCCCTCTTTTCCTGCGGCCTGCCAGGTTGCGTGCTCGGATAAGGGTCTGGTATGGATTTTTGGGGGGACCCCACGCCGTTTTTTTTTTTTTTTTTGGTGCAGGGTTCCCCTTAAAATCCATACCAGACCTGAAGGGTCTGGTATGGAATTTAGGGGGAACCCCACGTCATTTTTTTTTTCAAAATTTTGGCCGGGGTTCCCCTTAATATCCATACCAGACCTGAAGGGCCTGGTATGGAATTTAGGGGGACTCCCACGTCATTTTTTTTTTTTAATTTTGGTTCGGGGTTCCCCTTTGGGGAATTCCCATGCCGTTTTTATCAATGAACTTCTATGTGTATTGTCGGCAATGCAATAGCCGCGGGTAGTTTTAAATGAGTTTTTTCCTTCAAAATGTCATTTTGCTGTCAGACTGTTCTAAACACAGGAAACATGCGCCCCTTTACAGGCATACTATAGACACCCCCCAGGTACGAAATTTAAAGGGATATTACACTTTTATTGTTTGACTTTAAGCATTATTAAAATCACTGCTCCTGAAAAAACGGCCGTTTTTAAAACTTTTTTTTGCATTGATCCATGTCCCCTGGGGCAGGACCCAGGTCCCCAAACACTTTTTATGACAATAACTTGCATATTAGCCTTTAAAATTAGCACTTTTGATTATTCATGTTCGTGTCCCATAGACTTTAACGGTGTTCGCGTGTTCGAACGAACTTTTTTCCTGTTCGCATGTTCTGGTGCGAACCGAACAGGGGGGTGTTCAGCTCATCCCTACTGGGAGGATTCATTCTTGATCTTTGGTCACTGTTCCCTTGGTGGATACCCATTGATGTTATACATTGAGACGGACCCCTGCCTGATTGGTCTACATTGGAAACCGTGTATGCTGATTTTTTTCCCTGGGTGTGTTACACCACAAGCTCTGTTGACTCATCAGGCATATGCTTAGTTTGGTTCAACTTGTCTGGTAAGCCTCTTTCCTTTTGGTGGCGGATTATCAACAGACAACTAGTTCACAGATTTATCTCGCAAGTCACTTTATATATTGGAGTCACTTTAGGGACTTTCATTCTAATATATTTATGCACTGTTGGTTTATGTAAACATCATCATTATTGTTGTTTTGTATATTACAGCAATATTGTATATATTTTTTCATGATTTATGCACATCAGTAATAGTTTTTTACTAGTTTGATCCCGTCAGGGGAATCTCAATTTCACCTTCACTTTTATCGCTGCACTTTACCACTTTCCTACAGGCACATGATCCCCAAATCAATTGGTTCAAGAAAGAAATCTCCTTTCCCTCAGCCTATTGTCTGCAGCATTACTTTGTCCCTGGTTCTAACAGTCCGGCTAACTGTTTGGCCATCCAAACCACATCCAGTTTGCATAAAATGTCCCAGCAACCTATCCAGAATTCTTGGACTTTTTTGACAAAAGAAAGGGTGACATTCTTCCACCTCATCGGCCCTATGATTGTGCCATAGAGTTACTCCCCGGGGCAGAAGTTGAGTTGGAAGCCCTCCCAATATACATCAACGAAAATCTGGAAAAAGGGTTCATCCATTCCTCTTCCTCTCCTGCTGGGGCTGGCATATTTTTCGTTGTGTGGACTATAGGGAGCTTAACAAGGTCACCATAAAGAACTGATATCTGCTCCCCCTCATTCCTGAACTGTTCCATAGGTTCCGAACCGCGCAGATCTTCACTAAACTAAATCTGCAGGGAGCTTATAACCTTGTCCAGATCCGTGATGGAGACGAGTGGAAGACGGCATTTAGAACTCGATTTGAAAACTTTGAATACCTTGTTATGCCATTCGGTCTGTGCAATGCTCCAGCCACCTTCCAACACTTGGTGAATGATCTCTTCTGAGAATTCCTGGACAAATTTGTTATCGTGTACCTTGATGACATCCTCATCTTCTCCGCCACCTTAGAACTCCATCGTACCCATGCAAAAAGGGTATTGTCCACTCTGAAGGAGCACGGACTATACATTCAAGCTGAAAAATGCAATTTTAAAAAATCATATATTCAGTTTTTGAGATTTTTTATTTCCACTGACGGGATTGCCATGGATCCCCAAAAAGTAAAGGCAATCCTAGAACGGCCAGCTTGGACAAGAAAGGAGTCCAGTGATTCGTTGGCTTTGCTAATTTTTATCAGAGGTTTGTGAAGGACTTTTCATGACCATAAACTTGCCTGACATTTTGCAATATGAAAGACCTCTGAATTAGTCCAATGCTCCTTTTAGTGGCCCAGTCAAGATTACAGGAAGTATGTAAACTCTTGTACTGTTTGCCAACAGAACAAGTGGTCCAATGCCAAGTCCTGGGGTCTACTAAGACTATTGACCATTCCAGAATAGCCCTGGAGAAAAATCTATATGGACTTTATTGTGGATTTGGGAAAACTTAACATTAATACATCACTGGGACCAGATGGCTTGCACCCAAGGGTACTTAGGGAACTCAGTCAAGTAATTGCCAGACCATTGCTCCTAATTTTAACTGACAGTCTACTGACTGGAATGGTACCAGCTGATTGGAGAAAAACCAAAGTATCACCAATATTTAAAATAACATCAATAGGATGTGAACTCTTGGAGGGAATGATAAGGGACTATATACAAGATTTTCGTAATGAGAACAGTATCATTAGCAGTAATCAGCATGGATTCATAAAGAATCATTCATGCCAAACCAATCTATTAACCTTCTATGAGGAGGTGAGTTGCCATCTAGATAAAGGAAGGCCCGTAGACTTGGTGTATCTGGATTTTGAAAAAGCATTTGACAAAGTTCCCCATAAACGTTTACTGTACAAAATAAGGTCTGTTGGCATGGATTGAAAACTGGCTACAAGGGTGAGTTCAGAGGGTGATGATAAATGGGGAGTACTTAGAATGGTCAGGGGTGGGTAGTGGGGTCTCCAGGGTTCTGTGCTTGGACCAGTCCTGTTTAATTAGTTCATAAATGACCTGGAGGATGGGATAAACAGTTCAATATCTGTATTTGCGTATGATACTAAGCTAAGCAGGGCAATAACTTCTCAGCAGGATGTTGTAACCTGGCAAAAAGATCTGAACAAATTAAGGGGGGGGGGGGCAACTACATGGCAAATGAGGTTCAATGTAGAAAAATGTAAAAAAATTTGGGTGCTAAAAATATGAATGCAATCTATACACTAGGGGGAGAACGTCTGGGGAATCTAGGATTGAAAAGGACCTGGGGGTCCTAGTAGATGAAAAGCTCAGCAATGGCATGCAATGCCAAGCTGCTGCTAACAAAGCAAACAGAATATTGGCATGCATTAAATAGGGGATTAATTCCAGAGATAAAATGATAATTCTCCCGCTCTACTAGACTCTGGTCCGGCTGCACTTATGCCCCATACACACGATAGGATTTTCCGACAACAAATGTTGGATGTGAGCTTGTTGTCGTAAAGTCTGACCGTGTGTATGCTCCATAGAACTTTTGTTGTCGGAATTTCCGCCAACAATGTTTGAGAGCAGGTTCTCAAATTTTCCAACAACAAGACGCTCGGAAATTCCGAGCGTGTTTACACAATTCCGATACAAAAGTCCACGCATGCTTGGAATCAGGCAGAAGAGCCGCACTGGCTATTGAACTTCATTTCCGACAACATTTGTGTGACTGTGTGTATGCAAGAAAAGTTTGAGCCAACATCCTTCAGAAAAAAATCCATAGTTTTGTTGACGGAAAATTCTATCCTGTGTACAGGGCTTTAGAGTATGCTGTCCAGTTCTGAACACCAGTCCTCATGAAGGATGTACTGGAAATGGTGCAAGTACAGAGAAAGGCATCAAAGCTAATAAAGGGTTTGGAGGTTATTAGTTATGAGGAAAGGTTGCGAGCACTGAACTTATTCTCTCTGGAGAAGAGATGCTTGAGAGGGGATATGATTTCAATATACAAATACCATACTGGTGACCACTCAATAGGGATAAAACTTTTTCGCAGAAGGGAGTTTAACAAGACTCGTGGCCACTCATTAAAATTAGAAGAAAAGTGGTGTAACTTTAAACTACGTAGAGGGTTCTTTACTGTAATGCCCTGTACACACGGTCGGACTTTCCGACGGAATATGTGTGATCGGAGCTTGTTGTCGGAAATTCCGACCGTGTGTGGGCTCCATCGGACTTTTTCCATCGGAATTTCCGACACACAAAGTTTGAGAGCAGGCTATAAAATTTTCCGACAACAAAATCCGTTCGTGTAAATTCCGACCGTGTGTGGACAATTCTGACGCACAAAGTGCCATGCATGCTCAGAATAAATTAAGAGACGAAAGCTATTGGCTACTGCCCCGTTTACAGTCCCGACATTCATTTTTTACGTCACCACGTTCAGAATGATTGGATTTTCCGACAACTTTGTGCGAGCGTGTGTATGCAAGACAAGTTTGAGCCAACATCCATCGGAAAAATCCATGGATTTTGTTGTCGGAATGTCCGATCAATGTGCGATCATGTGTACAGGGCATTAAGAGTGGCAAGGATGTGGAATTCCCTTCCACAGGCGGTGGTCTCATTAGGGGGAATCGATAGTTTCAAGAAACTATTAGATAAGCACCTGAATGACTGCTACATACAGGGTTAAACAATGTAATACTGACATATACTGTAATCACACACATAGGTTGGACTCGATAGACTTGTGTCTTTTTTCAACCTCACCTACTATGTAACTATGTGACTTACCGCCCTCCGAACGGTTCACCACCATCTTGGTAGTAGCTGATTGTCTCTCTAAAATGGCACACCTTCTGCGGTAGATACATTAAAGAAATCATCAGGCAGCACGGATTACCAGACCATATTGTGTCAGACAGAGGAGTACAAATCACTTCCAGGTTTTGGAGAGATCTTTGTAAATCTTTATCTATTGAGGTATGTCTATCATCAGCCTACCACCCTCAGAGCAATGGTCAGACAGAACGAACAAACCAGACCCTGGAGCAATATATGCAGTGTTTCTGTACCTGCTCTCAGGATGACTGGGTCTTTCTTCTTCCTTGTGCAGAATTTGCTTATAATAACTCCATGCATTCTGCCACAAACCAATCTCCATTCTGGGCAAACTATGGGTTCCACTCCTCCAGTGAGTCCAGTACCTAATTAAGTGGAAGGGATTCCCTCCGGAAGAGACTTCTTGGACCCTTTTGTAATCTGCATGCTCCAGGATTGCTGCAAACCTCTAATAGGAGACACCCGGAGAAAGTAGCCCGTTTGGGCATGTGGAGGCTGCCCCTGGGGGGGGCACTGTCAGGGTAATGGCCATGGAAGAAATGGCAATCTGCCAGTCGTAGTGATTGGTGCCATAGACGCATTCCCGCACGCATGTGCAGCGCCAAACAGCAGGTGCAATGCGCGACGGCGCAAATCAGCATGCACATCCGCGTATGGCGTGACAAATAGGGCCCCCTGCTGGCCTATAAAAGACTGCTGTTGTCTGACCCAAGTTGCTGGAATGTTGTCAGCTTCCCTGTACTCCTGAACTTCTGTTTATCACTTGGATTCCCCGTTGTGACCCGGCTTGTTTCAGATCTGCTTGCCCTCTTCTCCTGGCTTGCTCCCTGGCTTGCTTCTTGACCCTTCATCTGCTTGATCACCAGTGTATCACCCCGGCTTGCTGCATTGACTTTGCCTTGACCTGATCACCTGTGTATGACCATGACTTGCTACAAGGACTTTGCCTTCCCCTAATCACCTGTGTATTACCCCGGCTTGCCTTACGGACTTATGGTTACATAGTTACATAGTAGGTGAGGTTGAAAAAAAGACACAAATCCATCAAGTCCAACCTATGTGTGATTATGTGTCAGTATTACATTGTATATCCCTGTATGTTGCGGTCATTCAGGTGCTTATCTAATAGTTTCTTAAAGCTATCGATGCTCCCCGCAGAGAATTCCACATCCTTGCCGCTCTTACAGTAAAGAACCCTCTATGTAGTTTAAGGTTAAACCTCTTTTCTTCTAATTTTAATGAGTGGCCACGAGTCTTGTTAAACTCTCTTCTGCGAAAAAGTTTTATTTCTATTGTGGGGTTACCAGTACGGTATTTGTATATTGAAATCATATCCCCTCTCAAGCGTCTCTTCTCCAGAGAGAATAAGTTCAGTGCTCGCAACCTTTCCTCCTAACTAAGGATGAGCCGAACACCCACCGGTTCAGTTCGCATCAGAACTTGTGAAGAGACCAAAACTTTGCACGAACGTTAGAACCCCATTGAAGTCTATGGGACTCGAACGTTCTAAATAAAAAGTGCTAATTTTAAAGGCTAATTTGCATTGTATTGTCCTAAAAAGTGTTTGGGGACCTGGATCCTGCCCCAGGGGACATGTATCAATGCAAAAAAAAGTTTTAAAAACGGCCGTTTTTTCGGGAGCAGTGCAGTGATTATAATAATGCTTAAAGTCAAACAATAAAAGTGTAACATTCCTTTAAATTTCGTACCTGGGGGGTGTCTATAGTATGCCTGTAAAGGGGCGCATGTTTCCCATGTTTAGAACAGTCTGACAGCAAAATGACATTTCAAAGGAAAAAAGTCATTCAAAACTACTCGCGGCTATACTGAATTGCAGGCCTGACAATACACATAAAAGTTAATTGATAAAAACGGCATGGGAGTTCCCCACAGGGGAACCCCGAACCAAAATTTAAAAAAAAATTGACGCGGGGGGTCCCCCTAAATTCCATACCAGGCCCTTCAGGTCTGGTATAGATATTAAGGGGAACCCCGGCCAAAATTAAAAAAAAAAATTGGCGTAGGGTCCCCCTCAAAATCTATACCAGACCCTTCAGGTCTGGTATGGATTTTAAGGGGAACCCCGCGCCAAAATTTAAAAATGGTGTGGGGTACCCCCAAAAATCCATACCAGACCCTTATCCGAGCACGCAACCTGGCAGGCCGCAGGAAAAGAGGGGGGGACGAGAGAGCGCCCCCCCCGAACCGTACCAGGCCACATGCCCTCAACATTGGGAGCCCCCCAAAACACCTTGTCCCCATGTTGATGGGGACAAGGACCTCATCCCCACAACATTTGCCCGGTGGTTGTGGGGGTCTGCGGGCAGGGGACTTATCAGAATCTGGAAGCCCCCTTTAACAAGGGGACCCCCAGATCCCAGCCCTCCCCCCTGTGTGAAATGGTAAGGGGGTACAAAAGTACCCCTACCATTTCACAAAAAAATGTAAAAAATGTTAAAAATGACAAGAGAGTTTTTGACAATTCCTTTATTTAAATGCTTCTTCTTTCTTCTATTTTCTATCTTCTTTCATCTATCTTCTTTCTTCTATCTTCTATCTTCCTTTGGTTTCTTCCTCCATCTTCTTCTTCTTCTGGTTCTTGTTCTGGTATGGAATTTAGGGGGGGACCCCCATGTAATTTTTTTTTAAATTATGGTTCGGGGTTCCCCTGTGGGGAATTCCCATGCCGTTTTTATCAATAAACTTTTATGTGTATTGTCGGGCCGGCTGCTCAGTAGCCGTGAGTCGTTTTAAATGACTTTTTTCCTTTGAAATGTCATTTTGCTGTCAGACTGTTCTAAACACAGGAAACATGCGCCCCTTTACTATAGACACCCCCCAGGTACGAAATTTAAAGGGATATTACACTTTTATTGTTTGACTTTAAGCATTATTAAAATCACTGCTCCCGAAAAAACTGACATTTTTAAAACTTTTTTTTGCATTGATACATGTCCCCTGGGGCAGGACCCAGGTCCCCAAACACTTTTCATGACAATACCATGCATATAAGCCTTTAAAATTAGCACTTTTGATTTCTCCCATAGACTTTTAAAAGGTGTTCCGCGGCATTCGAATTTGCCGCAAACACCCCAAATTGTTCGACTCGAACTCGAATGAGTTCGACTCGAACTCGAAGCTCGTCCCTACTCCTAACTAAGATCCTCCAGACCCTTTATTAGCTTTGTTGCCCTTCTTTGTACTCGCTCCATTTCCAGTACATCCTTCCTGAGGACTGATGCCCAGAACTGGACAGCATACTCTAGGTGCGGCCAGACCAGAGTCTTGTAAAGTGGGAGAATTATTGTTTTATCTCTGGAGTTGATCCCCTTTTTAATGCATGCCAATATTCTGTTTGCTTTGTTAGCAGCAGCTTGGCATTGCATGCCATTGCTGAGCCTATCATCTACTAGGACCCCCAGGTCCTTTTCCATCCTAGATTCCCCCAGAGGTTCTCCCCCCAGTGTATAGATTGCATTCATATTTTTGCCACCCAAATGCATTATTTTACATTTTTCTACATTGAACCTCATTTGCCATGTAGTTGACCACCCCATTAATTTGTTCAGATCTTTTTGCAAGGTTATTGCCCTGCTTAGCTTAGTATCGTACGCAAATACAGAGATTGAACTGTTTATCCCATTCTCCAGGTCGTTTATGAACAAATTAAACAGGATTGGTCCCAGCACAGAACCCTGGGGAACCCCACTACCCACCCCTGACCATTCCGAGTACTCCCCATTTACCACCACCCTCTGAATTAGCCCTTGTAGCCAGTTTTCAATCCATGTACTCACCCTATGGTCCATGCCAACGGACCTTATTTTGTACAGTAAACGTTTATGGGGAACTGTGTCGAAGTCTTTTGCAAAATCAAGATACACCACGTCTACAGGCCTTCCTTTATCTAGATGGCAACTCACCTCCTCATAGAAGGTTAGTAGATTGGTTTGGCAAGAACGATTCTTCATGAATTCATGCTGATTACTGCTAATGATACCGTCCTCATTACTAATATCGTGTATATATAATCCCTTATCATCCCCTCCAAGAGTTTACATACTATTGATGTTAGGCTAACTGGTCTGTAATTCCCAGGGATGTATTTTGGGCCCTTTTTAACCGCTTCAGCTCTGGAAGATTTTACCTTCCTGACCAGAGCACTTTTTGCGATTCGGCACTGCGTCGCTTTAACTGACAATTGCGCGGTCGTGCAACGTGGCTATCAAACATAATTGAAGTCCTTTTTTTTCCCACAAATAGAGCTTTCTTTTGGTGGTATTTGATCACCTCTGCGATTTTTATTTTTTGCGCTTTAAACAAAATAAGAGCAACAATTTTGAAAAAAAAGCATTCTTTTTACATTTTGCTATAATAAATATCCCCCAAAAATATATAAAAAAACATTTTTTTTCCTCAGTTTAGGCCGATCGTATTCTTCTACATATTTTTGGTAAAAAAAATTGCAATAAGCGTTTATTGATTGGTTTTCGCAAAAGTTATAGCGTTTACAAAATAGGGGATAGTTTAATGGCATTTTTATTAATAATTTTTTTTTACTATTAATGGCGGTGATCAGCGATTTTTATTGTGACTGCAATGTTATGGCGGACATGTCGGATATTTTTGACACATTTTTGGGACCATTGTCATTTATACAGCGATCAGTGCGATTAAAAATGCACTGATTACTGTGTAAATGACACTGGCAGTGAAGAGGTTAACCACTAGGGGGCGGGAGGGGTTAAGTCAGTACCAGGGAGTAATTACTAACTGTAGGGGGGATGGGCTAGCTGTGTCACTACGCTGATCACTGCTCCCGATGACAGGGAGCAGAGATCAGTGACACTTGTCACTAGGCAGAACGGGGAGATGCTGTTTACATCAGCATCTCACTGTTCATCCTCTCCGTGAGGCGATCGTGGGTATCCCCACGGCGATTGAGTCCTCGGGACCCGCGACCCGACTCACGGAGCTCCCGGCCGGCGCGCGCGCACTGGCGGCGGCGCGCACGCAATGGCACGGCGGGGAATTCAAATGGGCATACCTGTAAGTCAATTTGCCCAGCCGTGCCATTCTGCTGACATACATCGGTGTGCGCCGGTCGGGAAGGGGTTAAATATTGGTGCTACATTGGCTTTTCTCCAATCAGCTGGTACCATTCCAGTCAGTAGACTGTCTGTAAAAATTAGGAACAATGGTCTGGCAATTACTTGACTGAGTTCCCTAAGTACCCTCGGATGCAAGCCATCTGGTCCCGGTGATTTATTAATGTTAAGTTTCTCAAGCCTAATTTTAATTCTGCCCTCTGTTAACCATGGAGGTGCTTCCTGTGTTGTGTAATGAGGATAAACACTGTGACTGAGGAGAAGAATAAATTCAATATCTTCGCCATCTCCCCATCCTTTGTAACCAGATGTTCTTCTTCATTCTTTATGGGGCCAATATGGTCTGTCCTCCCTTTTTTACTGTTTACATACTTAAAGAATTTCTTGGGATTTTTTTTGCTCTCCTCCGCTATGTGTCTTTCATGTTCTATCTTAGCCATCCTAATTGCACCCTTACATTTCTTGTTGCATTCTTTTTAAAGTCTGAAGGCTGATGATGATCCCTCAACTTTGTATTTTTTGACGGCCTTCTCCTTTGCTTTTATATGCATTTTTACATTGGAGTTAAGCCATCCAGGACTTTTGTTTGCTCTTTTAAATTTATTACCCAATGGGATGCATTGGCTAATGCCCTTATTTAATATACTGTTAAAGCAAACCCATCTCTCCTCCGTGTTCTTGGTTCCTAATATTTTATTCCAATTTATGCCTTTTAGCAAGGTTTGTAGTTTAGGGAAGTTGGCTTTTTTAAAATTCAGTGTCTTTGTATTCCCTTTCTGTTTCCTATTTGTGTGATTTATACTGAAACTAATTGACCTGTGATCGCTGTTACCTAAATTGCCCCATATTTCCACATCCGTGATAAGGTCTGTATTGTTGGTAATCAGTAGATCCAGTAATGCTTTATTTCTAGTTGGTGCGTCTACCATCTGGCCCATAAAATTGTCCTGCAAGACATTAAGAAACTGGCGAGCCTTAAATGAATGCGCGGTTCCCTCCGCCCAGTCTACATCTGGATAATTAAAATCCCCCATTATGATAACACTTCCCATCCTTGCTGCTAATCCAAATTGTGATATGAGATCTGTCTCCACTTCCTCCCTCAGGTTAGGGGGCCTATAGCATACTCCCAGTATTACTTTCCCCTTAGCTTCATCCCTTTAGAGCTCTACCCATAGAGCTCCAAATTCCGCCTCCTCCCTAGCTCCCTCAGTGATGTCATCTCTCACATTCACATTCTTGATATATAGGCATACCCCTCCCCCTTTTTTACCCTCTCTATCCTTGCGGTAAAGGGTATACCCTTGAATGTTTGCCAGTCAATCATGAGAGCTGTTGAACCAGGTCTCTTAAATTCCCACAAAATCTAAATCCTCCTCATACAACAGTATCTCTAGTTCACCCATCTTGTCTGCCATGCTCCTGGCATTGGTGAACATGCCACATAGTTTAGAATGGTTGCATATTGTCCTCGAATTGGGTGTTCTGAGATTGCAGCTAGGACTTGCTACTATACTTTGAATACTAGAATTTCCTTCGCGCTAGTGGATGTGACAATTACTAATAACACGATAGTGTTGGTAAAAGTGGATAGAAATAACTAAAATTAAGATAAAATATTGCTGCAAAATAGAAGTGTTCACACAACCACTTAATAAAATAATAATAATATAGGAATTTCGCGCAATATTTACTAAAGTGATGTGAATAGGGTGGGAAGGGCAAAAGTGATTAAGGTAATAGTGACTGTGTTAATGTTGATAAGGATCTACGATCTCTATATAAAACATAAACACTGACTAACGATGGATTGCTGGTGCTGTGTTAAAGGTGCATCAGTGCAAATGGTAAAATAGCAAAACACTTAAAAAGTGACAGCTAGCTCCAATACCAAAAAATAAATTGATAAAATTAAATAAAGTGAATAAATATCAAAAATAGGTGTAACCGACTGTGAATAATTCATAAAGTGCAACCCATCTACAGGATAAATAAAAATAAATAATGACAAAAATTAATTGCAATTAATGCCAACATCATCCAAATATAGTGTCTTAAAATAATAGTGACAGCATTGTAGAATTGAGGAAAAACAGTTCATAAATTTATAAATAGGTGGCGCTGTTGTAGGGGTAGAAAAGTCCTTCTAATAGGATCTGTGTAAGCCTTTATGTGTAAATAAGTAGTTCCTTTAGTGGTACCTCCTGGTTTAGTCTCTCAGAACTCTCACCTTAAAATAGTAGAAATGAAGCTATGGTAATATATCTTTTGAAATCTGGGAATCCTGTCTGGTAATTTCTCCTTTTTTGCTGCTCCGTTCTCCTTATTATCTCCTTAATTCCTCCGCTCCAGTGTAGCTCAGACCCAGGGGAAGAAGAGGCGGGGGGGAGGCGGGGGGGGGGGAAAAACACAGAAAAAAAGGGAGAGGGAGAGAGAAGAAAGGCTCCACTAGTGTATTATTGTTTTTAAGTAAAGGGAGATATTTATTTAATCTATGCTCTTACATTTACAAGCATAAAAATAGGCAGAGTAAAAACGTATGAGAAGCTTGGCGTTCTCAGCGCCCTCTCACTTGTGTAGACAGCTGTGTGCCGCTCCAGCCAATCCCTACGCGTTACGACACGTCACGTGTCTTCATCTGGGGCGCTGAGAACGCCAAGCTTCTCATACGTTTTTACTCTGCCTATTTTTATGCTTGTAAATGTAAGAGCATAGATTAAATAAATATCTCCCTTTACTTAAAAACAATAATACACTAGTGGAGCCTTTCTTCTCTCTCCCTCTCCCTTTTTTTCTGTGTTTTTTCTCCCCCCCCCGCCTCCCCCCCGCCTCTTCTTCCCCTGGGTCTGAGCTACACTGGAGCGGAGGAATTAAGGAGATAATAAGGAGAACGGAGCAGCAAAAAAGGAGAAATTACCAGACAGGATTCCCAGATTTCAAAAGATATATTACCATAGCTTCATTTCTACTATTTTAAGGTGAGAGTTCTGAGAGACTAAACCAGGAGGCACCACTAAAGGAACTACTTATTTACACATAAAGGCTTACACAGATCCTATTAGAAGGACTTTTCTACCCCTACAACAGCGCCACCTATTTATAAATTTATGAACTGTTTTTCCTCAATTCTACAATGCTGTCACTATTATTTTAAGACACTATATTTGGATGATGTTGGCATTAATTGCAATTAATTTTTGTCATTATTTATTTTTATTTATCCTGTAGATGGGTTGCACTTTATGAATTATTCACAGTCGGTTACACCTATTTTTGATATTTATTCACTTTATTTAATTTTATCAATTTATTTTTTGGTATTGGAGCTAGCTGTCACTTTTTAAGTGTTTTGCTATTTTACCATTTGCACTGATGCACCTTTAACACAGCACCAGCAATCCATCGTTAGTCAGTGTTTATGTTTTATATAGAGATCGTAGATCCTTATCAACATTAACACAGTCACTATTACCTTAATCACTTTTGCCCTTCCCACCCTATTCACATCACTTTAGTAAATATTGCGCGAAATTCCTATATTATTATTATTTTGCTACTATACTTACCTTGGGTTTTTGTGCTTTGGTCAATCTACCACTAATGCCCCCAATACTACCCTCTGGAATATGTTCCGCGCTGACTATCTCTACTTCTGGACCCTCCCCCCCATCACCTAGTTTAAAAACCCCTCTAACTTTTTGGCCATCTTCATTCCCAGCTGATCTGCACCCTCCTCATTTAGATGCAGTCCGTCCCTTCTATAGTACCGGTTATCAACTGAGAAGTCGGACCAGTCCTCCAGGAACCCAAACCCCTCCTTACTACACCAGTTCTTCAGCCACTTGTTTACTTCCCTAATCTCCCTATGCCTTTCTGGTGTGGCTCAATGTACCGGTAGTATTCCTGAGAAGACTACCTTGGAGGTCCTTTTCCTCAATTTAGCTCCTAAGTCCCTAAAATTGTTCTTTAGGACACTCCATCTGCCTCTGACTTTGTCATAGGTGCCAACGTGCACCATGACAGCTGGGTCTTCCCCAGCCCCTCCCAGTAATCTTTCCACCAGATCCGTGATGTGCTGAACCCGAGCGCCCGGTAGACAACATACTGTTCGGCGCTTCAGGTCTTTGTTACAGATTGCCCTCTCTGTCCTTCTAAGAATTGAGTCCCCTACCACCAGAATCTGTCTTTCCTTTCCCTTCGCTGCCCCCCCACTGTTACTGGAGGAGTTCTTCCCCCGGCAGCTAGGAGAGTCCCTCAGCTCCAGCAGTGCTGGTCCCTGACTGGTTTCACCAATGTCACACCAATGTCCTGGATCGGCCTCCCTGGCACTTCCCCCTCTACCCTTCCTGACTGTCACCCATCTACTCTTTGCTAGTGCCTGCACCTCTTTGTCTCCACCTGCCTCTGTGCTGGTCCCTGCCGGCACCTGCCGTGTACGTTCCTGGCTCTCCTTTAGTATGGAGGGACTTCTCAGTGCTGACAGTTGCATCCCCAGATTCAGAACCTAGGCTTCCAGGGAAACAATGTGCTTACATTTTGCACAGCAGTATTCGCCCTTGATCGGATGATCAAGGAACGCATACATGCAGCAAGATGTACAAGGAGTCGACTTGCTCTTGCTTCCTGCCTGATTACCAGTACTTGACCCGGTTTGCCCTACAGACTCTGTTACTCATCCTGTGTTTGACCCTCAGCCTGGCTTCTATCGCTGTGTACTGAAAGCATGGTTCATCTGAAGCACGCGGAAGTTTCTGGTAGCCTATATCTTACCATGCATGCAGCAGCCCTCACAAGGTGACTCTCCTCCTGGTCCATCCGGATCCTGCAGGCAACCCATGCTTCTCTGGGCCCTATACCTACTGTTGCACTATCAGAGGTAAATTTCGCTCAGCCGCAAGGGGAGCCCCTCTTTGCATATTGGCTTTGGATCAGGTACATGACAATCCGCCCCTATGGCCCCCACATCCTCTATAATCCACCATAACACACACAGTATTCTCACACCCTCTGACATGTAATGTAAACATCTGCCTCCTGTGATCACCATGAAGGGGCGTGGCTGAAGGCAGGTTTTTTTTGTTTTCCAAATAACTTTATTCAGATAATTGTGGTGGAGTAGTGTGACAGGACTGATTGTCTGTGATGTGTTGCTGGTCTTGTCCGCTAAGATAGACACCCCCAGTCAGGGCAGCCATCAGACATTTTTGAGCCCCTTACACAGCTTTAGGCCTGGGCTCCCAGGCCTGACCACCAACATTCCCCAGTGCTCGCCCACTGGCTGTCCTACAAAATCCTTGTACCTGTACAAACTTAGTCCCCCTCATACCTGTATGCACTCAGCCCCTACCTTACACCTGTTTACACTCAGCCCACCCTCATACCTGTTTGCACTCAGCCTCCGTCAAACCTGTATGCACTCAGCCCCCTAAAACCAGTATGCACTCAGCCCCATCATACCTGTATGCACTCAGCCCACCCACACACCTGTACGCATTCAGCCCCCTCACACTTGTAGACATTCAGCCCCCCTTACACCTGTACACACTCAGCCCCCCCTCACACTTGTAGACACTCAGCTCCACTCATATCTGTAGATATTCAGCCCCCTCTCACACCTGTACACACTCAGCCCCCTCTCAGACCGGTGGACACTTAGCCCCCTTCACACCTGTACATACTCAGCTGCCCCATCACACCTGTAGACACTCGGCCCTCCTTCACACCTGTACACACTCAGCTGCCCCCTCACACCTGTACACACTCAGCCCCCTTCATCTGTGTATATGTCAAGCCCCCACACACATCTGTAAACAAACACATACAGCTCTGCCCCCCCTCCTCCCTTCACTTGTACTCACAGCCCCCATATGTGAAGGTGGTTTTCCTAGTCCCAAGTCTTGTTTCTACATGTCCCTGTGAAACAAGAGAGGAGTTGCAGTCCAGAATACAGTACAGGCAGCACAAATGAGGAGAGCACATACAGGAAGCAGCCAGAGGTAGCAGTAAATAGTCTGATGTGAGCTCAATTACACAGAGCAGCAGAAGATGCCGACTCGGTTGCATATAGAGAGCCAGCTAGGGTTGCCACCTCATCCCTTTAAAACCAAACACATATTAATTACACAGGTTCTGTGGCTGATTAAGGTGGTAATTAAACTCACTTAGTGCCTTATCTGCATCAAATTAGCCTCAGAATCTGTGTAATTCATATGTGTTTGGTTTTAAAGGGATGAGGTGGCAACCCTAGAGCTAGCACAGCCACAGAGCACCCCCCCCCTGTACTGCCCCTGCCATGTCCCGGCCCTGCTAGCTGGCCGGAATGCTCTGGCCTACCTCACACCCCCCAAAGTGTGACACCCGGGGCAGACCACCTCCCCCGCCCTCCTTTGGTACGCCACTGGGTACATGTACACAAAAGGTGGCACACACAGGTTAAAATGGCAATTAAAGGTTAATTACCCATATTTGTGTCTTTTTAAATCACAATTAGTTAGCTCTCACATGGATGCACTAAGCAGGCTAGACACAGCCATGAGGAGGTAGAAAAGAACAGTCAAAAAACCTGTGTAACAAGGTAATGAAACTTTACAAAGATGGAAAAGGATATAAAAAGATATCCAAAGCCTTGAATATGCCAGTCAGTACTGTTTAATCACTTATTAAGAAGTGGAAAATTGGGGGCTCTTTTGATACCAAGCCATGGTCAGGTAGACCAAGAAAGATTGCAGCCACAACTGGCAGAAGAATTGCTCAGGATACAAAGAATAACCTACAGGTAACCACAGGAGAAACACAGACTGCTCTTCAAAAAGACGATGTG
Source organism: Aquarana catesbeiana (assembly GCF_042186555.1). Classification (NCBI taxonomy): domain Eukaryota; kingdom Metazoa; phylum Chordata; class Amphibia; order Anura; family Ranidae; genus Aquarana; species Aquarana catesbeiana. Next base: position 268,718,466 of record NC_133329.1, on the reverse strand, counting down.
GTTGTGTTAAAGGAGCACGATTCAACGATACTTGAACAAAAAAGAGCTGCATGGTTGAGTTGCCAGAAGGAAGCCTTTACTGTGCCAATGCCACAAAAAAGCCAATGAGGCATGTCAAGGTGTTGTTGGGCATATTGTAACCAGGCGTTTTTGTGGAACTTGTACAGTAAAGGCTTCTTTCTGGCAACTTGACCATGCAGCTCTTTTTTGTTCAAGTATCATCGTATTGTGGTCCTTAAAAACAACCACACCATCTTTTTCCAGAGAAGCCTGTATTTCTCCTGAGGTTACCTGTGGGTTTTTCTTTGTATCCCGAACAGTTTCTGTGGCAGTTGTGGCTGAGATCTTTCTTGACCTACCTGATCTTGGCTTGGTAACAAGAGATCCCCAAATTTTCTACTTCTTAATAAGTGATTGAACAGTACTGACTGGCATATTCAAGGCTTTGGATATCTTTTTATAAACTTTTCCATCTTTGTAAAGTATCATTACCTTGTTACGCAGGTCTTTTGACTGTTCTTTTATACCTCCTCATGGCTCAGTGTCTAGCCTGCTTAGTGCATCCATAGTCACATAGTTAGTCAGGTTGAAAAAAGACACAAGTCCATCTAGTTCAACCATAAAATATATATATATATATCTTACATTCCCATATACCCAATCCTATAGCCACAGTTGATCCAGAGGAGGGCGAAAAAACCCCAAAAAAACAGGATCCAATTTGCTACAGCAGGGGAAATAATTCATTCTTGATCCCAGAGAGGCAATCAGATTTTCCCTGGATCAACTTTACCTATAAAGGTTAGTACCCAGTTATATTATGTACATTTAGGAAATAATCCAGGCCTTTTTTAAAGCAATCTACAGGTGGCCAGAACCACCTCTGGAGGGAGTCCATTCCACATTTTCACAGCTTTTACTGTGAAGAAACCTTTCCGAATTTGGAGATGAAATCTCTATTCCTCTAGACGTAAAGAGTGCCGCCTTGTCTTCAGTGTTGACCGTAAAGTGAATAACTCAACACCAAGATCACTATATGGACCCCTTATATATTTATACATGGTGATCATATTCCCCCTTAATCTTCTCTTCTCAAGAGTGAATAAATTCAGTTCCTCTAATCTTTCCTGAGCTCCTCCTTTCTTTCTTTCTTTCTTATCAGTTTGGTTGCCCTTCTCTGCACTTTCTCCAGTTCCCCCGATATCCTTTTTGAGAACTGATGCCCAAAACTGAACTGCATATTTAAGATGAGGTCTTACTAATGATTTGTACAGGGGCAAAATGATATCTCTCTCTCTCTAGAGTCCATACCTCTCTTAATACAAGAAAGGACTTTGTTTGCTTTGAAAACCGCAGCTTGGCATTGCATGCTATTATTGAGCTTATGATCTACCAAAACCCCCATATCTAGGGATGAGCCGAACACCCCCCTGTTTGGTTCGCACCAGAACATGCGAACAGGAAAAAAGTTCGTTCGAACACACGAACACCGTTAAAGCCTATGGGACACGAACACGAATAATCAAAAGTGCAAATTTTAAAGGCTTATATGCAAGTTATTGTCATAAAAAGTGTTTGGGGATCTGGGTCCTGCCCCAGGGGACATGGATCAATGCAAAAAAAAATGCATTTTTTCAGTAGCAGTGATTTTAATAATGCTTAAAGTCAAACAATAAAAGTGTAATATCCCTTTAAATTTCATAGCTGGGGGGTGTCTATAGTATGCCTGTAAAGGGGCGCATGTTTCCCGTGTTTAGAATAGTCTGACAGCAAAATGACATTTCGAAGGAAAAAAGCCATTTAAAACTACTCGCGGCTATTGCATTGCTGGTCCGACAATACACATAGAAGTTCATTGATAAAAACGGCATGGGAATTCCCCACAGGGGAACCCCGAATCAAAATTAAAAAAAAAAAAATGATGTGGGGGTCCCCCTAAATTCCATACCAGGCCCTTCAGGTCTGGTATGGATATTAAGGGAACCCCTGCCAAAATGTAAAAAAAAAAATGACGTGGGGGTCCCTCTAAATTCCATACCAGACCCTTAAGGTCTGGTATGGATTTTAAGGGGAACCCCACGCCAAAAAAAAAAACAGCATGGGGTCCCCCCAAAAATCCATACCAGACCCTTATCCGAGCACGCAACCTGGCAGGCCGCAGGAAAAGAGGGGGGGACGAGAGAGCGCCCCCCCTCCAGAACCGTACCAGGCCACATGCCCTCAACATTGGGAGGGTGCTTTGGGGTAGCCCCCCAAAACACCTTGTCCCCATGTTGATGAGGACAAGGGCCTCATCCCCACAACCCTGGCCGGTGATTGTGGGGGTCTGCGGGCGGGGGGCTTATCGGAATCTGGAAGCCCCCTTTAACAAGGGGACCCCCAGATCCCACCCCCCCAGTGTGAAATGGTAAGGGGGTACCTACCATTTCACTAAAAAACTGTCAAAAACATTAAAAATGACAAGAGACAGTTTTTGACAATTCCTTTATTTAAATGCTTCTTCTTTCTTCTTTCTTCTATCTTCCTTCATCTTCTTCTTCTTCTTCTGGTTCTTCTGGCTCTTCTGGTTCTTCCTCCGGCGTTCTCGTCCAGCATCTCCTCCGCGGTGTCTTCTATCTTCTTCTCCTCGGGCCGCTCCGCACCCATGGCATGGAGGGAGGCTCCCGCTCTTCTCTTCATCTTCTTCTCTTCTTCATCTTCTTCTTCATCTTCTTCTTTTCTTCTCTTCTTCTCTTCTTCATTTTCTTCTCCGGGCCGCTCCGGGGAATTAGAAGTAATACACAAAAAATCCCAGGCTCAAACAATAGAACAGGAACTTGCTGGCCTACGCGAAAAACTCAATTTACAGTTAATAGAAAAAGATAAATCCAAATTAATTAGGGGAAGAAGAACTTTTTACGAATTTGGGAATAAACCAGGAAGATTGTTGGCAAATGCTCTTAGAGAAACCACCACACGAAACCATATTACACAGATTAAAACATTGAGGGATGAATTGGTTAACTCTCCACAGAAAATCGCACAGACGTCCTGATCAGTCTGAGGCCATGGAACTCTGTGTAAGTGGAACTGATATAAGTGGTGAGTTAAAAACCAGAGTTAGAGTGAACAAGTCTTGCTTTTTGTTTGCTGGGTTGCATTTTTGGGGCTTTTCCTTTTAGTTTTTCAATCACCTTTTTCTGTCACTTTTTAAATAGCTTTTTTTTTTTCTCTGGTTCCTTCAGGCTATCAATTAAGGGGGTGGTTAATTGCTCACGGGTGCCTATATAACTGTGTGTAGGACTCATTCTGAGCCTGCTCAGTCTGAGGCTGTGGAACTCTGTGTAAGTGGAACTGGTATAAGTGGTGAGTTAAAAAACAGAGTTAGAGTGAACAAGTCTTGCTTTTTGTTTGCTGGGTTGCATTTTTGGGGCTTTTCCTTTTAGTTTTTCAATCACCTTTTTCTGTCACTTCTTAAATAGCTTTTTTTTTTTTCTCTGGTTCCTTCAGGCTATCAATTAAGGGGGGTGGTTAATTGCTCACAGGTGCCTATATAACTGTGTGTAGGACTCATTCTGAGCCTGCTCAGTCTGAGGCTGTGGAACTCTGTGTAAGTGGAACTGGTATAAGTGGTGAGTTAAAAACCAGAGTTTAAAACAGGAGGTTATAACAGGGGTCATAGTACCTGTCAGAGAGGTTACCTGGTTGGGCGCCGGTGCGCGCCGGGGCGCGTTGGCATTCGTGTCCCTGTGCGTGCTGGGGCGCGTGTCCCTGTGGGCACCGGCGCGCCTGGGCTGACCGGCCGTGACATGCGGGGTGGCGTCGGGGCGTTTGTGCGTACGCGCGTTCGCGCTAGCGCGCGTTCGCGTTAGCGCGCGTCCGCCTGTGGGCGCTGCCTTTGACGTGCCCGGTGGTGTGGGCGTGTGTGCTGGTGTCGGGGGCGCGCTCGGGCGCGCGCGGGTGCGCGGCGCGCCTTGGCGAATCGGCGTGCGCGCGTGCGCGGCGTTTTGGCGCCAATCAGCCTATTTGAAGCCTGCCTCTGCACTGACCCGGTGCTGCCTGATCAAACAGCTCTGTGTCTTGTCCCGTGATCATCCTGTGTTCCTGTATCTCCGTAGTGTTTACCCGTTGTGACCCGGCTACCTTTGGACCTTCCCTGACTGCTGCCTGAACCCGACCCCGGCTTGTCTGACCTCGCTTCTGCCTTCTCCCTTGTACCGTTGCCGCCAGCCCGTTGCCGACCTCTGCCTGTGTGTGACCAAGTCTGACTAACTCCTGCTCAGCATCTGCTCCACCAAGTCTCAAGCTCTACTGGTTGCTTGCCAGACCACTGTGCTCCAGGACTCTAACTCCAGGCTCTCATACCACTCCGCACTCGCGGGCCTCCTGTCTGCTCTACCAGGGGCCCCGAATCGGACACGTAAGGGAGCCTACCCTCTGCCCACGTGGACTCATCTGTCTGGTAAGTGTGGAACCTGACAGTATCAGGCAGCCATGACTGAGTCCGGGCAGGGGGCCTCCCCCATGGATGAACTGTGCAGGCATCTTGCGGGCCTTACTCAAGCCGTTAAAAGCCTACAGGAAGGCTATACCAGATTGGAAGGACAGGTCCAGGCCCTCTCAGCCTCTCCTCCAGGGGCAGTTTCTGCCAATCCTGCCTCAGCACCTTCTGTAGTGATGCTTCCACCAGAGCCCAGGGTGCCTACACCCGAAAAATTCCCCGGAGAACGCAGTAAGTTCCGAGCGTTTCGTAACGCATGCGAGCTCTACTTCGCTCTGCAGCCCCGAACATTCTCCCTGGAAGCTACTAAAGTGGGGTTCGTCATATCTCTGTTGATCGGAGAGCCTCAAACCTGGGCCCACCGCTTATTGGAGCAAAAGGCCCAATCTCTTGATTCCCTAAATGCCTTCTTCCTAGCTATGTCTCAGCTGTATGAGGACCCCCAGCTAACAGCCACGGCAGAAGCCGCTTTACATGCCCTTCAACAAGGTCGCAGAGCTGCTGAAGATTACGCCGTGGAGTTTAGGCGTTGGAGCTCGGATACGGACTGGAATGACGCAGCTTTGCGTCACCAATATCGGCTGGGGTTGTCTGATCCTCTAAAAGATGAACTAGCATGAGTGGGGATACCCCAGACACTGGAAGAGTTAATCAATCTGTCCATCCAGATCGACCGCCGCCTCAGGGAGAGACGCTCTGAGAGGTCTGTCGGTCACCCACGCCTTACCTGGATGTTGCCTAGGGCTCCTAGTGCCCCAAACCAAGCTCCGCTTGTCTCATCTACCCCTGGCCCGGAGGCCCCGGAGCCCATGCAGTTGGGACTGCTCCGTCCCTCTCTGACTTCTGAGGAGAAGACACGCAGGCGCACGCTCAATCTGTGCCTGTACTGTGGGGAGTCTGGTCACTTTGCAAGAGCATGCCCCAATAAGAGACGTAAGTGTCTGCCGTCTTCTTCGTTGTGTGCACCTGTCCTACCTAGTGCCAGTAACCATTTAACTTTCTCCATTGTATTACAGTTACCTGGAAGGAGCATCCCAGTACCGGTCATCATTGACTCTGGAGCTTGTAGTGGTTTCATCGACCGGACCTTCGTCGAAACCCATCATATTCCCACTCAGACTAAAGCTCAAGGACTGGCAGTTTTCCTAGCGGACGGCTCCACCCTCCGCTCCGGACCCGTCACTCAAGAAACGGTTCCTCTGTTGGCCACCATTGGCCCGGAACACCAGGAACTTTTACGCCTAGATGTCATTTCCTCTCCTCTCTTCCCAGTCATCCTAGGAATACCTTGGCTACAGGCCCACAACCCTAGTATCAACTGGTCTACAGGCAAGATTCAGTTTTCCTCGGAATATTGCAGACAACACTGCTTACGGGGGACCCCATTAACTTCCTCCCAATGCCTGCGCATAGATTCTGAAACTAAGCCCTGCCAAGATCTTCCCGAACCTTACCGGGATTTCCTGGATGTGTTCAGCAAAAAAGGAGCAGAAACCCTTCCAGTACATAGACCCTATGATTGCCCAATAGAACTCTTACCAGGCACCGAAGTCCCCTTTGGGAGGATCTTCCCTCTAACTGAGCAGGAGTTGGGCACCCTGAAAACTTATATAGATGAGAACCTGAAGAAAGGGTTCATCCGTCCTTCCACATCCCCAGCTGGGGCAGGTATCTTTTTCGTGGAAAAGAAGGATCACTCCTTACGTCCTTGCATTGACTATCGGGAGCTCAATAAAATCACTATTAAGAACAGATACCCGCTACCCCTGGTTCCTGAACTATTTCAGAGATTGGGATCGGCTACCGTTTTTACCAAGCTAGACCTCCGTGGAGCCTATAATCTGATCCGCATAAGAGAAGGAGACGAGTGGAAGACAGCCTTTCGTACTCGATTCGGACATTACGAGTATCTCGTCATGCCTTTTGGTCTGTGCAATGCACCGGCGACATTCCAGCATTTCGTAAACGATGTCTTTCATGACTTATTGGATTTATATGTCATCGTTTACCTGGACGATATCCTGGTTTTCTCGGCCTCCCTGATGGAACACCGCAAGCATGTACGAAATGTACTTTCCCGGCTCAGACAACATGGACTGTACGCCAAACTTGAAAAATGTGAATTCGAGCGCCAATCTATCCAGTTCCTGGGCCTGATTATTTCCCCTGATGGCATCAAAATGGATCCACAGAAAGTATCCGCTATTCTGGATTGGCCTGCACCGACCGACAAAAAAGGAGTACAACGCTTTATTGGCTTTGCCAATTTCTATAGGAAATTTATTAAAGGATTTTCTTCAATCATAACTCCCATTACAGAGCTTACTAAACAAGGATGTCGATTCTGCTGGACCCCTGAGGCACAAGAGGCCTTTGAAAAACTCAAGGCGCTGTTCACTTCAGCCACTATCCTTAAGCATCCCAACCCTGCCTTGCCTTTCGTCCTGGAGGTGGATGCGTCTGAGGTCGCAGTCGGAGCTGTACTTTCACAGAGACAGTGTGCCAAAGCACTCCTGTACCCTGTGGGATTCTTCTCACGCAAACTCTCTCCCTCCGAGAAAAACTACGACGTGGGTGATCGGGAGCTTTTGGCCATTAAAGCGGCTCTGGAGGAATGGCGTTACCTTCTGGAAGGCGCAGCACACGCCATTTTGATCTACACAGACCATAAGAACTTGGAATATCTAAGGACAGCCAAGAGATTGAGACCCCGGCAGGCCAGATGGGCACTTTTTTTTTCCCGATTTATTTTTCACATTACGTTCAGACCCGGATTCAAGAATGTTAAATCTGATGCCCTCTCCCGGATGTTTCTCGATTCTGAAAGAACCGTGTCCCCAGATACCATCCTTCCCTCTGGAAATTTCCTAATCCTTCAGGAGGATCTAATTTCCCGAATCAGACGCGCCTCTATGGGAATGTCTCCACCTGTTGAGTCTTGTACCAAAGATGGACTGTTCTGGTTCAAGAATAAGATTGTGGTCCCTGAGGAGTTAAAGGTACAGGTGTTAAGTTTATGTCATGATCACAAACTGGCTGGCCACTTCGGCACTCGGAAAACAACCGACCTCGTCCAACGCACCTTTTGGTGGCCGTGTCTTACTAAGGATTGCAAGGAATATGTGGAGTCCTGTAACACGTGTGCCAGAAACAAGACTAGCCGAACAAGTGCATGGGGCCTGTTGAGACCATTGCCAGTCCCAGAGAGACCATGGACCATGATTTCAATGGACTTTATTGTTGAGCTTCCACCATCAGAAGGTTTTTCGTCCATTTTTGTTGTGGTTGACAGTCTGTCTAAAATGGCCCACTTTCTCCCCATGAAGGGCACCCCTTCAGCCATGGAGACCGCTTCCATCTTCATTAAGGAGATCGTCAGACTGCATGGAGTCCCGACCAACATAGTCTCGGACAGAGGCGTCCAGTTCACCTCCAGATTCTGGAGGGCCCTTTGTGGCGCGCTCGAGATCGAGTTGTCATTCTCTTCGGCTTACCACCCTCAATCAAATGGGCAAACCGAGAGGACGAACCAGACTTTGGAGCAATACATCCGTTGTTTTTCTGCTTTTTCCCAGGATGATTGGGCCTCCCTGCTTCCCATCGCAGAGTTCTCCTACAATAACTCTCTACATTCAGCTACGAACCAGTCTCCGTTTTATGCCAATTACGGTTTCCATCCATCCTTTTTGCCCGGATCATTCCCCGAATGTCCTGTTCCTGCAGTATCCCAAACTTTGGATTTCTTCTCTAACAACAATAAATTGCGACAGGAGACCATGACCAAGGCTCAGGAAGATTACAAGAAAATCTTTGACAGGAAGAGACGGGGGGAACTTGTTCTTGAACCCGGCAATTCTGTCTGGCTGTCTACTGCTAATCTCAAGTTGGCCTGCCCATCCAAAAAACTGGGCCCCAAATACCTGGGTCCCTTCCGGATCAAGAGGAAAATCAACAATGTGGCCTACGAACTTGACCTTCCTAATTCTCTGAGGATACATCCAGTGTTCCACGTGTCTCTCCTAAAGCCAGTCACCCCCAACTTCTTTCCTGGTCGCAGCATTGGTCCACCCAAACCTATTGTGGTTAATGGCGAAGAGGAGTTCGAAGTGGAAGCAATTCTAGATTGTAGAAGAAGGCACAATCAGGTGCAATATCTGGTAAAATGGAAGGGCTATGGACCCGAAGATAATTCGTGGGAGCCGGAAAGCAATTTACATGCCAGAGAACTCCTGCAGTCCTTTAAAACCTCTCATGCCTCGAAGATGGCCCAACTGGGCATCCGGAGTTTGCCCTTGAGGAGGGGGCACTGTCAGAGAGGTTACCTGGTTGGGAACCGGTGCGCGCCGGGGCGCGTTGGCGTTCGTGTCCCTGTGCGTGCTGGGGCGCGTGTCCCTGTGGGCACCGGCGCGCCTGGGCTGACCGGCCGTGGCATGCGGGGTGGCGTCCGGGCGTTTGTGCGTACGCGCGTTCGCGCGTTCGCGCTAGCGCGCGTTCGCGTTAGCGCGCGTCCGCCTGTGGGCGCTGCCTTTGACGTGCCCGGTGGTGTGGGCGTGCGTGCTGGTGTCGGGGGCGCGCTCGGGCGCGCGCCTCGGCGAATCGGCGTGCGTGCGTGCGCGGCGTTTTGGCGCCAATCAGCCTATTTGAAGCCTGCCTCTGCACTGACCCGGTGCTGCCTGATCAAACAGCTCTGTGTCTTGTCCCGTGATCATCCTCTGTTCCTGTATCTCCGTAGTGTTTACCCGTTGTGACCCGGCTACCTTTGGACCTTCCTTGACTGCTGCCTGAACCCGACCCCGGCTTGTCTGACCTCGCTTCTGCCTTCTCCCTTGTACCGTTGCCGCCAGCCCGTTGCCGACCTCTGCCTGTGTGTGACCAAGTCTGACTAACTCCTGCTCAGCATCTGCTCCACCAAGTCTCAAGCTCTACCGGTTGCTTGCCAGACCACTGTGCTCCAGGACTCTAACTCCAGGCTCTCATACCACTCCGCACTCGCGGGCCTCCTGTCTGCTCTACCAGGGGCCCCGAATCGGACACGTAAGGGAGCCTACCCTCTGCCCACGTGGACTCATCTGTCTGGTAAGTGTGGAACCTGACAGTACCTGTGTAGTGTGAGTACCTGAGTGTTTTCTGAGTAGTGTGTGTGGATCGTTAGTACTTGTGTATTGTGTACTGTATACTTGAGTATTGCGAGTGCAAGTAGGTCTGCGACTGTTCTGCGATTGCACGTAGGTCTGTGAGTACCTGGGTATTGTCTTGTTGTGTACCTGTGTATTGTCTTGAGAATTAGTGCCAGGAAGCTAGCTGTTAGGTAATTTGGACAGGGTAAAATCCCCAAATCCTCACTAAATTTAATAGGTACGATGCCCGGCGGGTGTGGAGAGGCGACTCTTTGTACATCTTGCTGCATGTATGCGTTCCTTGATCATCCGATCAAGGACGAATACTGCTGTGCAAAATGTAAGCACATTGTTTCCCTGGAAGCCCAGGTTCTGAATCTGGGGAAGCAACTGTCAGCACTGAGAAGTCCCTCCATACTAAAGGAGAGCCAGGAATGTACACGGCAGGCGCCGGCAGGGGCCAGCACAGAGGCAGGTGGAGACAAAGAGGTGCAGGCACTAGCAAAGAGTAGATGGGTGACAGTCAGGAAGGGTAGAGGGGGAAGTGCCAGGGAGGCCGACACCTATAGACACCCCCCAGCTACGAAATTTAAAGGGATATTACGCTTTTATTGTTTGACTTTAAGCATTATTAAAATCACTGCTCCTGAAAAAACGGCCATTTTTAAAACTTTTTTTTGCATTGATCCATGTCCCCTGGGGCAGGACCCAGGTCCCCAAACACTTTTTATGACAATAACTTGCATATAAGCCTTTAAAATTAGCACTTTTGATTTCTCCCATAGACTTTTAAAGGGTGTTCCACGGCATTCGAATTTGCCGCAAACACCCCAAATTGTTCGCTGTTCGGCGAACTTGCGAACAGCCAATGTTCAAGTCGAACATGAGTTCGACTTGAACTCGAAGCTCATCCCTACCCAGATCCTTCTCCACCATTGATTCCCCCAATTGTACTCTGCCTAGTAAGTATGATGCATGCATATTCTTAGCCCCCAAGTGCATAACTTTACATTTATCAACATTAAACCTCATCTGCCCAATTAGATGTCGGCTTGTAAATTGGAGACATCCTGTAAGGACGTTATTCCACTGCATAGCTTAGTGTTATCTGCAAAGACAGAAATGTTACTTTTAATCCCAGATCCTATATCATTTATAAAGATATTAAAAAGTAAGGGTCCGGGCACTGAACCTTGGGGTACACAACTGATAACCTTAGACCATTCAGAGTAAGAATCATTAACCACTACTCTCTGAATTCTGTCTTTTAGCCAATTTACTATCCATTTACAAACTGATATTTCCAAGCCTGTAGACTTTACCTTACACATGAGCCATGTGTGGGGAACTGTGTCAAACGCTTTTGCAAAATCCAAGTATACCTTGTCCACCGCCACCTCTCTGTCCAAGGTTTTACTTATGTCCTCATAAAAAGAAATCAGGTTTGTTTGACAACTTCTGTCTTTCATGAATCCATGCTGTCTGTTGCTTAAAATATTTTTTTCCAGCAAGAACTCGTCTATCTGGTCTTTTATTAAACTCTCCGGTATCTTCCCGACTATAGAGGTTGAACTAACAGGTCTATTGTTACTTGGTAAAGACTTTGTTCCCTTTTAAATATAGCACCACATTGGCCCTATGCCAGTCCAGTGGTACTATTCCTGTCATTAATGAGTCCCTAAAAATGAAATACAATGGCTTTGAAATTACAGAGCTCAATTCTTTTAGGAACCGTGGGTGGATGCCATCTGGTCCAGGTGCTTTATTCTGTCTAAATATTACTGAACCATATCCCTTTTGAGCCATTGTGGATCATTTTGGGTTGTGTCACTACCACCCCCATTATGGACATGAGCTCCCCCATGCTCCTTTGTATACACAGAGCTGAAGAAAGTATTTAATAAATTTGCCTTCTCTTTGTCCCCAGTCACCCACTCTAGATTATTTTGTAGGCCTACATGCTCAGACCTGACCTTTTTACTATTAATATATTTGAAGCATTTTTTGGGGTTTGTCCTACTATCTTTTGCAATCTGTCATTCTTTTTGAGTTTTTGCTTCCTTGATTTCCTTTTTACATCCATGTGAGAGCTAACAAACTCATTGACTATTTATATGCAGACACTAATTGTGATTTAAAAAGCCACAAATGTAGGAAATTAACCTTTCATTGCCATTTTAACCTGTGTGTGCCACCTTCTGTGTCTGTACCAAGGCCAAACATTCCAGGGTCAGGGTCACCATCTGAGAAGATAAAGAGCCTCATCCACAAATACCACAAAATACTTCAAGCTGTCATTAATGTTAAAGGGGGCAATACACGATATTAAGAACTGGGGTATGTAAACTTTGATCAGGATCATTTGGGTAGTTTCTGTTGTGATTATGATTTAAAAAGAGTAAACATGCTGCTGCCACAGTGCTGCTGTGACGCGGAGCGGTTAAGAGCAATCAGCCGCCCCCGGGGAAAATGTCGGCGGGAGGTCCTGGGGACAGAAAGAGCCTGGGGAAAGGGGCTGATAACCCGTCGGCTAGCACGAGAACAACGAATAAAAAAAGCCCTGAGAGGGAACACCTGTGAATGTCTGTGGATATTACTCCTAACCTAATCATAGCTAGTGAACAAGAGCCCACTTTAAAAGAGGTACTATGTGCAATAAATGCTTGCAGGAGCTCGCTAAGCGGGATGTGCGAAGAGTTAAGAGTCCTAAAAGAATTCTGCAGTATTAGACAAGAGTTTCAGAAAACAGCGGAGAGAAACAAAGGTGTGGAGGAAAGGGTTAATCAAGTAGAAGATATTGTATTCCCAATGCGGCAGGACTTTAAAAAAATGCAAGCCCAGTTAGACGCCAACAAACTTAAAATGGATGAATGGGAGTATAGGTCGCGAAGACAAAATGTGAGAGTGATGGGTCTCCCTGAGAAAAGTGAGGGCTCTCGCCCCGAAGAATTTATGGAAAAGTGGCTTAAGGAGATTTTTGGGTCTGAGTCTTTTTCACATCTTCTTTCCATTGAGCGCGCGCACAGAGTGCCTTCCAGGTTAGCATACTCAGGAGACCGCCCGAGACCGATGATAATGAGGTTTTTTAGCTACAAAGACAAGATGAAATTAATGCAAAAATCTAGAGAAAAAGGGGATATTTTTTTCAATGGTGCTAGAATATCGATATACCCAGATTACTCCCCGGACTTATAAAGGAGAAGAGCAGGCTTAGGGGGGATAGGGGAGTCGATGGATTGGGTTGCGGGGGTTAGAAAGGTCAAAGGAATGCCCCTAGGGTACGCCAAGTTAGGCAATGGGGGGGGGGAGAAGGGTTTACTTAAAGGATTGGGTATCACAGTTGTAATAAAAATGGTAAAAAGTTACAGAGCACTGTTAATAAAGTTTGGGAAGGTGAAAGAAATGAAGCGCAAACACTTAAACCTCACAAGAATAAGAATGAATAGGAAAAAAACTTTAGATAGTGGTGGGGAAGGGGGGGGGTGGGGGTATTTTCCCCCCAAACTCTCCCTGTTCCCTCCTCATAATATTAGCACTGAGTGAAGTAAGAGGGGTTATTGTTGATTTGATGCAAAAGGCCAAATGGCTATGGGGAAAAAGGGCACATGTGGTAAATTGGTGTTGTCAAAATGGAGGTTGGAGATTTTTTCTTTGTAGTTTTATATATAACAGCGCTGGTTTAGAACAGCGTCGTCCTATGGCCGCAACTTTTTTATTACTAAGTAGGAGGTTAACTTCATGCAGGTTCTTATATTGCTGGTATTGTTCTTTATTGTTATATATTTGAATGCAGCCTAGAACATTTGGTATAAGTTCCTGGAACATTAGGGGGATGAGTGAGCCCATTAAAAAAGCTACCGTATTTTTGGAACTGGAATCCTGTGCTACCGAACTGATATGCCTGCAGGAAACTCACTTGACTGACAAAACTAAAAATTTTTCTACTGTTTATGATGAATAATGTATAATTTGAAAAAGTAATAAAAAGGATTTGATTAAAAAAAAAAAAAAAGAGTAAACACAGTTGATTGATAATAAATGGCTTCATCCAAACACTAACCACGAGTGAAATAAAAGTTTTGTGTTATCATTCATATTCTATGAAAAATGGCCAAGAAAGCATAAATTCTGCCAGGGTATGTAAACTTATGGGCACAACTGTATACTGTATCACATTAAACCTCATTGTATCACCTACATAAGTAAAGTGTTTTTTTTAATTTCATGCAGCATCTTTCTTTTTAGAAGGGTGCATGCCCACATCAAAACACAAGGGCAGATAAAGGTAGGTAACCCTAGAAATTCTTATTTAGTCCTTTGGATATATTATCAACATCCTCTTATTGTTCATTAAAATGTACAGTGCCTTGAAAAAGTATTCATACCACTAGAAATTTTCCACATTTTGTCATGTTACAATGAAAAGTAAATGTATTTTATTGGGATTTTATGTGATAGACCAACACAAAGTGGCACACAATTGTGAAGTGGAAGGAAAATAATAAATGGTTTTCAAATTTTTTTACAAATAAATATCTGAAAAGTGTGGTGTGCATTTGTATTCAGCTCCCTTTACTCTGATACCCTAAACTAAAATTGCCTTCAGAAGTCACCTAATTAGTAAATAGAGTCCATCTGTGTGTAATGTAATCTCAGTATAAATACAGCTGTTATATGAAACCCTCAGGGGTTTGTTAACGAACCTTAGTGAACAAACAGTATCATGAAGGCCTATGAACACACAAGACAGGTTAGGGATAAAGTTGTGGAGAAGTTTAAAGCAGGTCTCGGTTATAAAAAATATCCAAATCTCACAGAGCACTGTCCAATCCATCATCCGAAAATGGAAAGAGTATGGCACAACTGCAAACCTACCGGGCAAGGAAAGCATTAATCAGAGAAGCGGCCAAGAGGCCCATGGTAACTCTAAAGGAGCTGCAGAGATCCTCAGCTCAGGTGGGAGAATCTGTCCACAGGACAACTATTAGTCATGCACTCCACAAATCTGGCCTTTATGGAGGAGTGGCAAGAAGAAAGCCATTGTTGAAAGAAAGCCATAAGAAGTCCCATTTGCAGTTTGCAAGAAGCCATGTGGGGGACACAGCAAATATGTGGAAGAAGATGTTCTTGTCAGATGAGACCAAAATTGAACTTTTTGGCCTAAAAGCAAAACGCTAAGTGTGGTGGAAAACTAACACTGCACATCACCCTGAACACTCCATCTCCACCATAAAACATGGTGGTGGCAGCATCATGTTGTGGGGATGCTTTTCTTCAGCAGGGACAGCAGGGGCGGCTCCAGACAATTTTTTGGGGGGTGCTGTGTGGGTGCTGGGAGAAAAAGTGGGGGAGCTCATGTGGCGCCCTCAGTGCACCACAATCCCGTGGCCAAATGTGGCACCGCATTCTCGTGGCATGGCCAAAAGTCGTCAAAGGTAAGCGTGACTGAAAAGTGGGTGTTTCTTCAGTCTTTTCCCTTTATATAGACAAAATAGGGCCTTGGGGCACACAGAATTGATTGTTTGAGTAAAACAAGCCCAAATGGGACTAGCAATAATAATCCCCAGCAAGTATAAGGGCCAGATAATCCCCAGTACACGTCAGGGCCAGCCATAACACCCAGCACAGCATAACAACTAACCCCCGGCTCACAACAAAAATAATCAGTGCAGCACAAGTATGGCACAATAATGAACCGCAAAGCATGGCACAATAATGAACCGCAAAGCATGGTACAATAATGAACCACAAAGCATGGCACAATATTAAACCACAAGCATGGCCCAATATTAAACAACAAGCATGGCACACAAATTAACCACTTAGCATGGAACAATCAAATACCAGCATGGCACAATGATGAACGGCAAACATGGCACAATAATAAACTTCCAGCATTGCACAATAATTGTATATGCTATCCACTGCTATCCACGCGTGAGGTGTACTCTCAGATGCTTGCACTCTCTGTTTAGGGAGTTGTACATCTGGGTTAGCCAAGAAATATTGGGTATATTGGTGTATGTATCTACTAGTCCTACCAGTGACAGCAATATATGGCATTCCCGGCATAGACTCCATAGTTACAATCCATTTTATACTTTGTTTATACATATACAATTTATAATCTCTATATCCATGTGCTCTTGCCGCACTGGCGGTGTGTGGTCTGGGGCATTGAGCCTGCGCATGGTGTGTGGGGGTTCTATTCCACATTGCGGGAACTGCGATGCGCCTCGTGGGTCCTCCCCTTTCTCTCTGCACAGCTGTGTCTTGAGGATCGGGTGGACGCCCCTTCGCGCATCGGTGCCACGGTCCTCACGTCAATCGCGTGACTCCTGTGGGGGTGGTTTGGCACCAATCACCGAGCATTCCGGCTCAGGTGCGGACGCCGCATCCCGCCCCTCCTGTGTTCACGCACGTGGCGTTGGTGGCATACATACACATATACCCTCAGTCGGAGCCGGCTGCCCACTTGGCTGGTGTCTGCCTGGGGCTCCTGCACACCAGCTATCCCATTGCTTGGTGTTGCATGGTATGCAGCTTGGGTAAGTGTCCTTTGGTCTAGTTTCATCCTTGGTTGTCCTGAATGGTATTGCATGTTTTTGTTCACATACATTCACACTTTCATTTCATCACTAGGTCCATTTTTCTGTTTGCATTTAATTCGTTTTTTGTCAGTCACTTTTTAGATTCAGGTCAGCCCACCTTATACACATTTAACCTCTTTTTATTTATATATAACGTTTTTTCCCCCACTACCAACACATGCGGACACATTGGGTGTATATATACACATCACCCAATCCATCACTTCATCTCTAACACACCTCATCTGTTTCTTCACACCCCTATTACTCAATTTCATACACATTTTTCCACCACAATTTTTTATTTGTTCCCAGATATCCTGATTTGTAGATTCACATGCCAGCACTTTTGTATATGGAGACCTTCTTAGGCTCCCCAACATCTTCCCAAGGTGGTGTATAACTACGCCGCCTCAGCTCCCGTGATGTGGTTCATGCTCCTGGTTCGCCGTGTCTCACTCACCCCCTACTGCACTCACTGCCGGGGTTGGTGAGTCTACTGGGTTAACTTTTTTAACCACTTCCCTACCTGGCTATTGTAATATGACGTTCACAAATGGGATCTCCCATCCTGGGTGGATGCGCACGCACGCCCGCCATGTTGCTCGGGACCCGGTGCGTGTGCCCGGTGGCTGCGATCTCCGCCGGGCACCCGTGATTGCCCGTTAACCAGGCCGGACCGTGGATCTGTGTGTATAAACACACAGATCCATGTCCTGTCAGGTGAGAGGAGAGCGATCTGTGTTCCCAGTACAGCGGAACACTGATCGGTCTCCTCCCCTTGTATGTCCCCGCCCCCTACAGTTAGAATCATTCCCTAGGAAACATATTAACCCCTTGTCTCCCCCTAGTGGTTAATCCCTTCACTGCCTGTCACATTTACACAGCAATCAATGCAATTTTATAGCATTGATCGCTGTATAAATGTGATTGGTTCCAAAAATGTGTCAAAAGTGTCCGATGTGTCTGCCATAATGTCGCAGTCATGAAAAAAAATCGCGATCGCCGCTATTACTAGTAAAAAAATAAATACATTTTTTTTTTTTTAATGCCATAAATCTATCCTGTTGCGATTTTTTTTACCAAAAATATGTAGAAAAATATGTATCGGTCGAAACTGAGGAAAAATTTTTTTTTTTTTTTTTTAAATTGGGATATTTATTACAGCAAAAAGTAAAAAATATTGTGTTTTTTTCAAAATTGTCTCTCTTCTTTTGTTTATAGCGCAAAAAATAAAAACCGCAGAGGTGATCAAATAACACCAAAAGAAAACTCTATGGGGAAAAAAAGGACGTCAATTTTTTTTTGGGTACAATGTCGCATGACCGCGCAATTGTCATTTAAAGTGCAACAGCACTGAAAACTAAAAATTGGCCTGGGAGGGAAGGGGGTGAAAATGCCCTGTATTGAACCGGTTAATATTATTTTTTACCTTTAAACAGAGTGTGGTTCACCATATTTGTTATATCTACAGGAATCTATCGCATCTGCTCCTGACGAGTGGAAACATATCCACGAAACGCGTAGAGCTACATGATGCTACAGAGACACATATTACGCTTCGATGATGTCATTAATATGAACCCAGTAATTATAGATTCCTATTATGCGATTATCAACACAGGTGCCGGGCATGCTGTGGTTGGCTTTTTTAGCCCATTTTGCTGTTACATACCATCCATTGATTACTATGAATTAATTCTAATTTATGTGTTTTTTCCTTGTCAAAAGAAGTTTATTGAGTATACAATGTTATAAAGATACATAAAGTAAGTTTACAAGGATCTATAAAGTAAGCTCATTGTTTTACAGTAGGGTTTATATAGGTAAATATCATGAAATTTCAAATATTAAACATTGGGTTCACGTAAACCTAAATTAAAGATATATCATTTCCTTAGTTACTTTTGTAGGTATTTAAATGATTTATACCTACTATACATATTATTTACAAGTAGAGTGTATATAGGTCAAATAAATTCTGATAATGAGCTTTAATCGTAAGGTGGAGAAAAGGAAAGAGAAAGAAGAAAAAGGGTTGAAAAGTAGAGGTATGGTCCACAAGGTTGTCCCGCTCATCAGTTTATTATTCTTTTTAGTTCTCTTTGAAGCATTAGAATGGGTGTCTCTGTAAGTCATTTAATCTGTTACCATGGCAACAGGACAGAGTCATTGAAGTTTGAAAGGAACTGTTGTTTTATCCAAGGATGCCAAAGTTTTTCAAATTTTGGAATTTGATTTTGATCGATGGCTACCATCTTAGCATGGGATATTGTATTATTCATTCTATTAATTGTTTCTGCTAGTACCAATGTAGGAGATTTCCATGCTTTGGCCACTGTTTGTTTTGCAGCCGTTATTAGTTGGATCATAAGTTTGAATTGAGAGAGTGTTAACCATTCCGGTTTTAGATTAAGTAAAGTTAAATATGGATATGGTTGTATTATTTTTTTAAATATTTTAGAGGCAATCACGAAGACTTCCTTCCAGAAGGTTTGGATTACTGGGCACGTCCACCATATGTGTAAATATGTGCCTATTTCTGGGCATCCTCGAAAACAAAGAGCTGAGGTATTAGGTGAATATTTTGCCACTCTAGCGGGTACAAGGTACCAGCGAGTTAGGACTTTATAATTTGTCTCCAGTGCTAAGATGTTGGGTGAAGATGACTTAGATGTGAGCCATATATTAGACCAGTCCGTGTCTTCTAAAGTTCGTCCCAGGTCCTCCTCCCACCTCTGAACGTAAGAGGGTCTATTAAGATTTGCTACTCCATATAATTGATTATAAAGTGATGAAATTGTACCTTTAGCAAATGGATCTTTTGTACAGATTGATTCAAAAATGGATAATTGGGATAATGGTGTATCCCCCTTTAGGAATGGTGTATAGAAATTTTTGATTTGGAGATATCTAAATATCTCAGAGTTTGGTAGATCATATTTTTCTCTAAGCGATGGGAATGAAAGGAATGATTTAGATGCTATGAAGTCATTTAGTGTCTGAATGCCTGATGTTGTCCAAGCTTTAAAAGAATTTGGGTAGATCCATGTCGGATAAAAGGCCGGATTTCTGATAAAAGAAAGGAGAGGATTGTGTGGAGATTGTAACTGATATTTGGTTTTTAGTTTATCCCAGAGAGATAAGAAGTGTTTAGTTATGGGATTATGAATTTTAAAGCGGTCTTTAGGATCAAGCCATAATAAATTTGATATTAATAGAGGGTCATTTTCTGAAGCCTCTATAAATACCCATAATGGGATTTCCTGTTTTGCATGGTATTTGGACAGACTGGCCAAATGTGCTGCTCTGTAGTAGTTAGTAAAATTAGGGTATCCCAGGCCTCCTTTATTTTTGGGAAGATGTAGTGTGTGTATAGGTATACGAGGTTTAGTAGAGCCCCATATAAACGAAGTTGCTCTTTTTTGTACTATTCTCAAAAAATAGGAAGGAATTGGAATAGGGAGGACTCTGAATAGATAAAGCAATTTGGGTAGAATAGTCATTTTGATTGCATTAATCTTCCCTATCCAGGATAAAGGAAGTTGCGACCATTGTTTTATTAGATTTGTGATCTGTCTTAATACAGGAGGATAATTGGTTGAGAATAAGTCAGAATGAGATGCTGTTAAATGAATTCCAAGATATGGGATTGATTTTTCTGCCCATGTGAATGGGAGTGCAGCCCTAGCCGGGATCAATTCCATGTTTGTGAGTGAAATATTAAGCACTAGGCATTTCTTAGGATTAATCATAAGGCTGGATAGGGCTGCAAACCCATCAAGAGCTGGTATTAAGTTAGGACCAGAGACCTGTGGTGATGATAGAAAAAGTAATATATCGTCTGCAAATATACATAATTTGTGTGTAATACCTCCTACTTCAATGCCAGTTATAGTTTGGTTTGTTCTGATGTATTGGGCCATGGGTTCGAGTATAAGGGCAAATAATAAGGGAGATAATGGGCAACCCTGTCGGGTACCTCTTTCGATATTAAAGGCTTCAGATTTGTATCCAGCATATTTTATATAGGCTTTGGGTTTATTATATAATGCTTTGATCCATGTTAAAAAGTGGGGTCCAAAACCCCATTTTTGTAATGAATATTGCATATATTGCCAGGATACTGTGTCAAATGCCCTCTTAATATCGAGAGATAGAAAACATAAAGGGATTTTCCGTTTTTTAGCAATATGTGCCAATAACACTGCCCTGCGTATATTATCGCCTGCCTGTCTATTTGGCATGAAGCCTACTTGATCTCTATGTATTAATTTTCCTATAATGCTATTGAGGCGTTTTGCTATTATTTTTGCTAATAATTTAATATCGAGGTTTAACAGAGAGATAGGCCGATAATTCACACAGGAAGTATCATCAGAAAGGGGTTTTGGGATCATACAAACAATTGCCATTAGTGTTTCTTGCCGAAAAGAATGTCCATCTAGAAGTTTGTTAAAAGTTTCAGTGAGAATGGGAGAGAGTATTTCTGAGAATGTTTTATAGTATAAAGCCGAGTAGCCGTCTGGGCCTGGTCTTTTGTTAAGTTTTAGGTCTTTTATGGCGTTAGCAACTTCATCTATAGTTATAGGCTCATCCAAACTGCTTTTTTGATTCTGAGATAACTCAGGTAAGGTTATTTTTGAGAAGAAGGATTCAGCCTCTGTAGGATTAAATTCATTGTTTGTCTTGTATAAAGTTGCGAGATGTGAGTGAAATTTATGGACTATTTTAACTGGAAGTGTAAAAATTTTTTGATAATTTCAAACGTATTGGTTTGAAAGATTTGTTAGTTGAATTTAATGCCCGAGCCAAATATGTACCTGGTTTGTTTGTATTCATGTAGAAATTGTGTTTGGAGCGTTTGAGGGATTTATCAACTGACTCAGTGAGAAATAGATCGTATTCCAATCTAGATTTTTCCAGATGAGATTTTGTACTCTGAGATGGATTATCTTGAAATGATATGTAGGCTGCATTAAAATTGAGTTCTAGTTTTTTTGCTAGATTTTTGCGTTCCCGTTTAAATAGTGCCATTTGTCTTTGTATTGTACCACGCAAGACAGGCTTATGAGCTTCCCACAGTGTTATTGGGGAGATGTCTGTTGTATTATTAATTGATATGTATTCCTTTAAAGCTTGTTCAATGGCCATCTGATGTAGTGGGTGTTTGAGCATTATGTCCGGTAAGTACCACGTTGGGTCATGCACTTTTGGTATGGCTGAGGCTATAGTAGTGTATACTGCATTATGGTCAGACCACGGAATCGGAATTATATCTGATGCAATAATTTCTGGTATCATTCCTATTGTTAGAAAAATATGATCTATTCTGGTGAAGGTTTGATGAGGGTGCGAGAAATAAGTGAATTTCTTTTTCATTGGGTTACTTTCTCTCCATGAATCTACCAGATTGTATTTGGAAAGAAGTTGAGAAAAAGGTAATCTAGAGGTTATTTTGGATGGTGTAAAAGGTGATTTATCTAGAAATGGGAGGAGGACCTGGTTCGAATCCCCACACATTATCACTGTTCCTATTTTGTGTGTATTAATCACTTGTAATATATGTGAGAGGAATGGTGTAGGTTGTTTGTTAGGAGCGTAGTAGGAAATCACCGTGATTGCTGTATCCATTATATAACCCATGAGTATCAGGTATCTACCTTCTGGGTCTTTAATTTCTGATGATAAGGTGAATGGTGTGGATCGGTGAAATGCAATTAGAGTTCCCCTTTGCTTGGTACAGGCAGAAGCCGTGTAAATTTGTTGATAAAAAGGAGAAATATATTTTGGAGTAGAATCTTTGGTGAAGTGTGTTTCTTGGAGGCATACTATGTGAGCCTTCTTGTTATGGAAAGTACGGAAGGCTTTGGTCCTTTTTTGAGGGACATTTATTCCCTGAACATTCAGGGAAAGTATATTCAGTGGTGCCATGGCAATAGATCAAATAGTTTTGACTTACTTTTTGTTATGCAGAGCTGACTGCGCAGATCAACCTGTGTGGACTGAAGAGATGAATAGATAGAAAAGAAACCAGTGAATTCTGGAGTAAAGAGTAAACAAAAAACATATGAGATTAGATGATACATTGTATAAATTATTTTTTGCAAGTAATCACAATTTACCCGTGAAAGAGAATAAATATCTCTCTCAGGGGAATAAGTGCCTTCGTCACACTCCCACATAATATGGTTGGGAGAATGAGGAGGGCTAATGGGGGTACACGGATCTTCCGCTTACAGGAGAGAAGTGCTATGTCAAAAGACATCAAAATGATGTTTCATTAATTGGAGTGCAGAATATAGTTTTTGTTGAAATTATTTATTCCAGGGTGGTTGTATATGGTTAGTCTTGCCCTAGGCTAAATAATTCAGTTAGAAAGGTACTGTTAATAACTTTGGTATTGATGAAGATAGTTTGAATTATTTTGGGATTTTAACCCTTTTAGAGTAAACAATTACATATTTTATTCATACGTAACTGTTTAGATATGTTAACTCATAAAATTGAGGTTGTATTGCTTCAGATTAGAATAAACAAAAACATAATTCTAGGAACTAGTTAGGTAATAATATATTTGTTTTAAGAAAAGAAAGAAAAAGCTTCCATTACTTCTGGATTATTGAACATATTTGTCCTAAAAAGTAATAAATCTATTGTTATTACCTGATAATATATAACTGAACAAGAATTTCCTTATTTCACTTATATATTCTAAGGCTATATGAATCAGAAGTAATAAGAAATATAACTGGAATGTAACATGATCCCACACAGTGTGTGACTATCAGAATGCAGTTACATTCAGTTATAAATATAGGTTTTTTATAGAGAACCATCTCTTAGTATAATAAATGAAGAGATATCAGGAATTAGGATGTCAGTCCATTGAATCTTCTTGGTCCATGGATGATGTGGCATAACGGCCTCTTTTGTGAGAATGATGATTCCCATTTTGTTCTGAAATTTTCTGGGTGCTGCCTGAAGGTGAAGATGACGCCATTCTTCTGCGTGTGGGAGTGTTGCTGCTTGTGGGTTCTGTCAGATTTAATTTTAAAAGGGTTTGTTGTAGTTCATCTGCTGATCTGCTTCTGTAAATTGTACCTTGGTAGTTAAATCTGACTGAAAAGGGGAAGCCCCATTGATACATAATGTTGTGGCGTTGCAGTTCCATTAGTTGGGGTTTCATGGATCGTCTTTTAGTAATAGTAAGTTGGGATAGGTCAGCAAAAATGTGATAATTGTGTCCTTGAAAATTAAGTTCCTTTTTTTCTCTTGCAGCAATTAGTATTTGTTCTTTCGTTCTGTAATAATGAAATTTTTTGATTATATCACGTGGGGGTCCATCTTTCTTTTTGGCTGTGGGGGCTCTGTGTACTCTGTCCAGTTCTAAACGTTCAATAGGGATATCTGGCTTTAGTTCTTGTAATAGAGCAGTAATAGTAGATTGCAAGTCTGTCACAGTTTCAGGTATTCCCCTTATGCGTAAGTTTGAACGTCTGGCTCTATTTTCGTAATCTTCGAGCTTAGTTTGAAGTATTAAATTCTCTTTTTTTAATTGTTCCAATTCTGTTATATTTTCTTGGGTTGTAATTTCAATTTCATCCATTTTTATTTCTAAGGCTGCGGTGCGGTTTCCCAGCTCTCTTATTTCTTTGGTTAGGCTTTTTGTTATTTGGTCTGAGGTTTGTTTTAAAGCCTTATGAAGCATCTTTTCAAATTGTAATAATATTACTGGGGATTCTGAGGAGGCTTGTGGAGAAGTTTGTGAGAGGATTTGTTCTGTATCTGACTCAAATGGAGAGTCTTGCTGTGACATTTTCTGTCTGTGAGAGCGCCCTGATGCTGTATCTTGTGAGGTGACTGGAGCTGCTTCAGCTGCAGTGAGTGCCTGTGAGCTCTTTGTGAGGTGATTTTTATTTCTGCCACGGTTTCCTCCCAGTACCATATTTCCTGCCCAAACTTTCACAGTTTGTTCCCTGGGGCAAAAAGGTTCAAATGGATACCTTTTGAGCCTGCAGGCTCCGCTTTGTCCTTCTCTTCTCTCCTCAGCGGTGTGGAGCTCTAACAATGCACGTCTGCTCCGCTAGGCTCCGCCTCCTGCCCCGATTTATGTGTTTTTTATACCCTTGTACCACCATGTCCATATCTTGTGCTTATATATGTAATATACTAAATTATTTATCCTGATATGAATAAAACTTTATATTTTTACCATCACCTCCGCATTTCAAGCACTTCATTTTAAAGTCCCAATTCCTCCTTAATGTATTGCACAATAATTAGCCCCTTAGCATGGTGGAACAATTAAATTCCACTCTCACCTAGCAGTAAGAAGGGTCGCTGGTTCGAATCCCGACCACGACACTACCTGCCTGGAGTTTGCATGTTCTCCCTGTGTCTGCGTGGGTTTCCTCCGGGTACTCCGGTTTCCTCCCACACTTCAAAGACATGCTGGTAGGTTAATTGGATCCTGTCTAAATTGGCCCTAGTATGTATGAATGTGAGTTAGGGACCTTAGATTGTAAGCTCCTTGTGGGTGTAGGGACTGATATGAATGTATAATGTATATGTAAAGCGCTGCGTAAATTGACGGCGCTATATAAGTACCTGAAATAAATAAATAAATAAAATAAATTCCAGCATTGCACAATAATGAACCACAGCACAGTAATAAGCCCCAGGAATGTGCATTATTAACTACCAGAACTACGCAATAATTAACCCCCAGCACTGTACAATAATTAACCTCCAGGATTATAGCAATCAGTGAGCCCCCTTCATTGTGAAACATACAACAGAGAATATACATGGAAGAGGTCAGCACTGTGTGTGTGGTCACCAGAATGGTGGTCTGTGTGCCCCCTGTGCAATGCATACAGTGGGGGAGGGGGGTCAGTGAGCAGAATTCAGCAAATAATTGGGGGGGGGAGTTGAGGAATGACCCTTTGGATTGCCCAGATTAGGAGTGACCCCTTAAGAGTGGCAAGATCAGGATCATAGATCAGAGTTTCTCCTTAGAATGCCCAGAGCAGGAGTGCCCCCTCAGTGTGTGCAGAGCAGGAGAGGGGCCCCTCAGAGTGCCCAGAGCAAGAGAATGCCCACTTAAAGTGCCCAACACAGGAGTGTCCCCTCAGAGTTCCCACAGCAGGAGTGACCCCTTTGATCAACGCCCATATAGACCTTAAAGTGCCAAAATTAGTAGTTCTCCTTTAGGGTACCCAGATTAGGCATGACCCCTTAGAGTGCCCAGAGCAGGAGTGACCCCTTAGATCAGTGCCCCTAAAAACCAGGATTCCCCCTTAAATGTGCCAAGATTAGGTGTGTCCAAATCAGCAGTGACTCCTTAGAGTGACCTAATTAGGAATGCCCCCTCAGAGTGCCCAGAGCAGGAGTGTCCCCTCATCAATGCCCATATAGACCAGCCTTCCCCCAAGAGTATAGAGCAGGAGAATGCCCCAGAGAGACCAGAGCAGGAGTGACCCATGAGAGAGTGTCCAGAGCAAGAGTAACCTTTTACAATGCCCAGAGAAGCAGTGACCCCTTAGAGTCCTCAAATTAGGAGTGCCCTCTCAGAGAGCCCAGAGCAGGAGTGTGCCTCCTCAGAGAGCCCAGAGCAGGAGTGTGACCCCTCAAAAACAGAACTTCTTCTCCTACACGTTAACCAAAATTCCAAAACCAAGACTCCGTGGACACCTCCTACCATCTTTGGACAGACCATCTCTCCAAGCACCAAAGCCCAGAGTCTCTGAGTCATCTTTGACTCAGAAATGTCAATGGATGCACAAATAGGATCAGTAGTTAGCGGATCTCACCATCTCCTCCGCCTGCTACATAGACTCATCCCCTTCATTCCAGAACAGGACAAAGCAGCAGTAGTTGGAACAATCATCAATTCCCAACTTGACTACGCAAACTCGCTCTACATGGGATTACCCCAATATCAGCTTGCGTGCCTACAACTCATCCAAAACGCGGCGGCAAAAATGCTAACAGGAAAAAAACCCTGGGAGTCCATTTCCCCATCCCTGAGGAGACTACATTGGCTAACCGAAAAGAATCAGATCACATTCAAGACCCTCTGCCTCACCCACAAATGCATACAAGGAAACGCTCCTCAATATCTTCGAGAGAAAATAAAACACTACACACCCAATCACAATCTTCGATCATCTAACCAAAACCTTCTCCTCATTCCCAAATATGGCTACAAAGCAAAGGGAGAACGAGGATTCGCAGTCCAAGGACCTTGGCTATGGAACGCTGTTCCGACTCACATCCGCATGGAAGAAAACCATCAGGCCTTCAGGAAAAAACTCAAGACCTACCTCTTCTAAGAAGCTGACAGAACAGAACGCATCTAGCGCCTTGAGGCGATTCAGTTCGCATTTGCAGCGCTTTACAACTCATTCATTCATTCATTCAGAGCAGGAGTGTCCCCCTAAAACTGCCCAGAGCAGGAGTGTGCCCCCTCAAACTGCCCAGAGCAGAAGTGTGCCCCCTCAAACTGCCCAGAGCAGAAGAAGAGTGCCCCCTCAAACTGCCCAGAGCAGAAGAGTGCCCCCTCAGTGTGCCCAGAGCAGAATAGTGCCCCCTCAGTGTGCCCAGAGCAGATGAGTGCCCCCTCAGTGTGCCCAGAGCAGTAGAATAACCCATTAGTGTGCCCAGAGCAGATGAGTGGTGTGCCCAGAGCAGAAGAATAATCCCTTAGTGTGCCCAGAGCAGGAGAAAAATCCCTTAGTGTGTCCAGAGCAGAAGAGTGCCTCCTTAGTGTGCTCAGAGCAGAAGAGTACCCCTTAGTGTGCCCAGAGCAGAAGAGTACCTCCTTAGTGTGCCCAGAACAAAAAGAGTGTCCCCTCAGTGCCCAGAGTAGAAGAGTGCCCCCCTAGTGTGCCCAGAGCAGATGAGTGCCTCCCTAGCGTGCCCAGAGCAGTGCCCCCAGTGTGGCCTGAGCAGATGAGTGCCCCCCTAGTGTGCCCAGAGCAGATGAGTGCCCCCTTAGTGTGCCCAGAGAAGATAGTGTCCCCTTAGTGTGCCCAGAGCAGGAGAATAACCCCTTAGTGTGCAGAGCAGATGAGTGCCCCCTTAGTGTGCTCAGAGCAGGAGAATAATCCCTTAGTGTGCCCAGAGCAGGAGAAAAAACCCTTAGTGTGTCCAGAGCAGAAGAGTTCCCTTTAGTGTGCCCAGAGCAGAAGAGTACCCCCTTAGTGTGCCCAGAACAGTAGAGTACCCCTTAGTGTGCCCAGAGCAGAAGAGTACCCCCTTAGTGCGCCCAGAGCAGAAGAGTACCCCCTTAGTGTGCCCAGAGCAAGAAGAGTGCCCCCTTAGTGTGCCCAGAGCAGGAGAATAACCCCTGAGTGTGCCCAGAGCAGATGAGTGCCCCCTTAGTGTGCCCAGAGCAGGAGAATAATCCCTTAG